>NC_064842.1:26890000-27515000 GCF_024166365.1 Elephas maximus indicus | reverse complement strand
GTATTTGCAGGTTATTGTATAATCAGTCATTTAGTAAGCTGTTTTGTGTACCAAGGGTAGGCTGCTATGCTTGGTGCCCTGGAGGATATAGAAGAAAGAGGGGATTTATCCAGAAAACAGATGTTGGAAACCAAAAAAGGCATGCACTGTGTTGGGCACTTAGGATACGGAGATGAGGAAGGTAAGTTTTTTGTCCTTGAGGCATTTACATTCCAATGAAAAGCCATAAAGTCCTGGATACATTAGGGTTTCACATACATGATTTTGTTTAAGTCATTAAAACAGCTATGATGAAGAAAAACAGGAAGGTGGTTATTATTATTCCCATTTTGGAAATATGGAAACTGAGGATCCCAGAAGTGAAATAACTTGTCTGATGTTACTGGGGTTTACTGACATGAAATCTCATGTTCTTTCATTCTTATTTTTTTCCTCCTATAAAAATGGCTAGCCAACATAAAGTAAACAGAAGTAAGTCAGTGTTGTTAAACTTTAGAAAAAATAAACATAGATCTTAATTTTTTAGATTATGAAAAGAATTCCATAGTGTCAGAAGACTAGAAGAGATAATGAGGTGATTTAATCTGTTTTTCTGATCTGGACCTAATTAACACACCCCAAATAAACGGACCTAATTAGAAGGAGTTAAATTTGAAAATTGTATCTTCTGGAGAAGGGCCTGGTTATAAGTGTGTTTCAGACTCTTCAGGAAAAAAAGTCACCTAAACAAATCACTTAGTGATTAAGTGATTCATTGAAGGTGGAAGGGATTATTTTACTGGGTGGTCAAGTCTTTGTTCTAGATAAGATGCAGAGTGGCCCTCAGTTGAAGAAACACAACTCTTGGTGTTGTTCAGTTCTGTGGGTTTTGACATATTGTAATGTCGTATATCCTGTTACCCACCCTTACAGAATCGTATAGAATAGTTTTGCTGTCCTAAAAATGCCCTGTGCTTCATCTGTTTATCACCTTTGCCCTCACTTACAACCACTAATCTTTATACTCTTTAGTTTTGCCTTTTCTAGAACATCATAGTTGGAATCATACTGCATATAACCTTTTCAGATAGGCATCTTTCTATTAGCAATATGCATTTAAGATTCTTAGATGTCCTTTTGTGGCTTGATAGCTTAATTATTTTTATTTTTTTAAATATTGAGTTTTTGGTGAAAGTTTACATAGCAAATTAGGTTCCCATTTAACAATTTCCATACATATTGTTCAGTGACCGTCTTAGTTATCTAGTGTTGCTAGAACAGAAATACCGCAAGTAGATGGCTTAACAAAGAGAAGTTTATTCTATCATAGTCCAGTGGGCTAGAAATCTGAATTCAGGACACCAGCTCCAGGGAAGGCTGTCTGTCTCTGTCAGCTCTGGAGGAAGGTCCTTGTGATGCATCAGTCTTCTCTTTGGCTGGGAGCATCTCAGCGCAGGAACCTCAGGTTCAAAGGTCGCGGTCTGCTCCCAGTGCTTTCTTGGTGGTATGAGGTTCCCACCTCTCTACTTGTTTCCCTTTCCTTTTATCTCTTGAGAGATAAAAGGTGGTGCAGGCCATGCCCCAGGGAAACTACAAAACTAGCTTTATATAGGATCAGGGATGTGACTGGAAGGGTGTTACAATCCCACCCTAATCCTCTTTAACATAAAATTACCATCACAAGATGGAGGACAACCACAGAATACTGGGAATCTTGGCCTAACCAAGTTAACACACACATTTTTTGCAGGGACATAACATAATTCAATCCATGACAGTGACATTGGTTACATTTTCTACATTGGGTCAACATTCTCATTATTTCTGTTCTGGTTGGTCCTCTTAATCCAGTTTCCTTACCAACACCACCCCCCCGCCCCCCATCTCCCGGACCTTCTCATCTTTGCTTTAGGGTAAACGTACTGTTTGGTCTCATGTAGATAATGATGATGATTTTTTTTTTTAAAGGTGCACAGTGATATTGTGTAATTTATGAGCCAATCTGTTATTTGCTAAAAGGTGACCTCCAGGAGTAGTTTCAATTCAGCATTTAAAGGGTATCTAGGGGCAATAGTCTTGGGGGTTCCTCTAGTCTCTACCAGTCCAGTAAGTCTGGCCTTTTTTTTTTTTAAGAATTAGAGTTTTGTTCTATTATTTTCTCCCATTGTATCCAAGGCTATCTATTGTGTCCCTAGTTAGAATGGTTGGTAGTAGTAGCTGGGCACCATTTGGTTCTTCTGCTCTCAGGATACATGAGGCTGTGTTTTGTGTAAGCAGTTAGTCCTGTAGACTGGGTTCTTCCTTGAGTCTTTGGTTTCTTTCTTTCTCTTTTGCTACAGATGAGAAGAGGCCAACAGTTGTATCTTAGATGGCCATTTGCAAACTTTTAAGACCCGCGTTGCTACTTACCAAACTAGGATGCAGAACTTAAACTTTATAGACTTATGTTGTGCTAATTGACCGAGTTATTCCATGAGACTATGGTACTAAACCTTCAAACCCAGTAAATCAATCCTGGGACGTATTTGGTTATATCTGGGAAGTATCTATGATTGTGCCCCCATGTGCCTTATTGTATACAGGCAGTCCCCAGGTTACAAACGTCTGACTTCTATCCAACCCATAGTTACGAACCAAACCCCATAAAGCCTATTATATTAAAAATTCAAGGTACATACAATAGTGTGTGCTAACAAATGTGTGCTGCTTGTGCCATGCGCATCAAACCATTATTATTATCATTGTATTATTATGTTAAAGTTGTTTTAGTGTACCTGAAAATGTTTCTTTAATATTTTTTATGCATAGAGAGGTACACTATATATTATATACTAAGGTAAACATTTGACTGACGTTAGATACAAACTGTACCTAACTGTTCCAACTTAAGTACAAATTTGACATAAAGACAGACTTAGGGACAGAACTTGTTTGTAATCCAGGGACTGCCTATATATGAATATATGTGCAGTACACCCTAACATGTATATGCCTGTGCCTACAGACATGCCTACAGATATATGCACAGGTATATACAGTCATGTGTCACTTAACGTCCACGATAAGTTGTGTGAAATAGGACATTATGCGATTTGGACGTTGTACGAACACGATGTTATATATAGGCAGTCCCTGGGTTATATGCCCAGCCCTGCCCTCTGTTCTGCCTGCCTGAGCCCCTGCCACTGCCTGCCCACTGGACACAGCATGAGAGCTGCATTCACTGGATACAGGAGGCCAGCCTTGCTGGGTGTGTGGCTGTGGGCTGGGCAAGGGTTGCACTTACAGCCAGGTTGGGACTTTGCATATGTCTGGGGTGCAGGGTAGTGGGGGGTGGGGAGGAGACATGGAGAGGTGGCAGCAGGGACTGTGCAGGGAGCAGAGGAGCCACTGCCAGTGCTGCCCTATGCTGGGACTGAATGGCTACACAGCTACCTGGCAGGTGAATGAAGCCAGGGGGAAGGGAAGGAGGAGGACGAGGTGCTATGGGGATTGGGGTGCCTTCTGGGGCTCCACTGCTCATTAAATCTGGGGATTTGGGGTCTTTAAAACCATTGGGGGAAATCATAAAAGGAAAGCTGCTTTCTCTTTAAAAACAAAAACAAAACCCTGTGAACCATGGACGTATATGCTGTTGGACATTCCCAAAGGGGTGTTATGTGGCACATGACTGTACACATACATCCCTTGCTGTACACATGTAGATACATACCTACCTATGTAATCAATCATATATTTTGCTTGTCACTGCTGTTGTTGCCCAACTGTGTATGTTGTAGCATTTACCAGTAACGTCCCTTAATCTTTTGTATTTCTTATTGTCATCATTTACCTTGCTTCAGTTGTGCACACTGCACTCACATTTGATATTGACTTTTCCATCACCAAAAATAGTAATTGTCTACTGTCTAGAGAGTAATTCCTTCTCCCTCCCCCTTCCGTCCCTGGTGGCCACCAAAGTTTGTTTTATGTATGTATACCTATTTTTGTCTTTTTATAAAAGTGGAATTATATATTTGTCCTTTTGTGCTTGACTTATTTCATCCAGCCTAATGTCTTCCAGATTCATCTGTTATAAGCTGTTTTGTGGGCTTATAATTATTCTTTATAGCTGTGTAGTATTCCATTGTGTGTCTTATAATTATTCTTTATAGCTGCGTAGTATTCCATTGTATGTATGTGCCACATTTTGTTTATCCATTCATCCGTTGACGGGCACTTAGGTTGTTTCTTTTTGCTATTGTGAATAATGCTTCAGTGAACCTGGGTATGCGTATGTCTATCTGTGTCACTGCTGTTAGTTATTTAGGGGTGTATACCTAGAAATGGGATTGCTGGATCATAAGGTATTTCTATTTCTAGCTTTTTAAGGAAGTGCCATACTGTTTTCCATAGTGGATGTACCATTTTACAACCCTACCAGCAGTAGATAAGGGAACTTTGCTAGCATTTGTTGTTTTCCGTTTTTTTGATCAGTGCCATTTTAGCCAGGATGAGATGGTATCCTTATTGTAGTTCTGATTTGTATCTCTTTAATGGCTAATGATCACCAGCATCTTTTCATGTGTTTGTTGGCTGCTTGAATGTCCTCTTTGGTGAAGGATCTGTTCACGTTCTTTGGCCATTTTTTAATTGGATTGTCTTCTTGTTGTTGAGTTGTTAAAGTTTTCTATATATTTTAGAGGTTAGACCCTTATTAAGATAGATCGTTCCCAAAGATTTTTTCGTACTCTGTAGGTCCTCTTTTTACTCCTTTGATAGTCTTTTGATGAGCATAAGTAATTTTCGGGAGGTCCCACTTACCTAATTTGTCTTCTGTGGCTTGCGTATTTGTAGTTGTGTTGGTAATCTATACTGAAAAAAATTAGGTCCCATAGTTTTGTTCCTACATTATCTTCCAGGAGTTTTATAGTTTTGGCCTTAACTTCCAACTCTTTCATCCATTTTGAGTTAGCTTTTGTGTATGATGTTAGGTATGGATGCTGTTTCATTTTTCTGCAAATGGATATCCAGTTTTGTGAGCACCATTTGTTAAAGAGGCTGTTTCTTCCCCATTGAATGGGCTTTGACCCCTTGTCGAGAACAGGCTGCCTACGTAGGGATGAATATATTTCTGAGTTGTCAATTCTTTTCTATTGTTCTACATGTCTGTCATTGAACCAATACTAGGCTGTTTTGATTACTGTGGCTGGATAATATGTTTTGAGATGATAGTTAATTTTTTCATCATTGAATAATATTCCATTGTATGGATGTAAAACAGTTTTTTTATCTACTCACTTATTTAAGGGTATCTTGGCTGCTTCCAATTTCAGGCAATTATGAATGAAGCTGCTATAAACATTCATGTGCAGGTTTTTATGTGGGTATAAGTGATTGCTGGATCATATGGTAAGCTTATTTTCAGCTTTGTAAGAAACTGCCAGACTGTCTTCCAAAGTGGCTGTACCATTTTGCATTCCCACCAGCGATGAATGAGAGTTCCTGTGGCTCCACATCCAGCATTTGATGTTGTCAGTGTTTTGGTTTTTAGCCATTCCAGTAGGTGTGTGAAATCCCTGGATGGCACAAATGGTTAAGTGCTGGGCTACCAACCAAAAAGTTGGTGCTTTGAGCTCACCCAGAGGTGCCTTGGAAGAAAGGCCTGGAGACCTGCTACTGAAAGGTCCCAGCCTTGAAAATCCTATCGAGCAGTTCTGTTTTGAGTCAGAATTGACTTGATGGCAACTGGGTGTTTTTTTTGTTTTTTGTTTTTTGGGTTAATAGATGTATAGTGGCATCTCGTTGTTTTAATTTGCAATTCTCTGAGACATGTGATGCTGAACATCTTTTCATATGCCTAGTTGTCATCTGTGTGCTTTCTTTTGCCTATTTTGTAATTGGGTTGTTTGTTTTCTTATTTCACTGAGTTTTATGAGTTCTTTGTATATAATGGATACAAGTCCTGTATCAGCTATGTGTTGTGCAAATATTTTCTCCAGCCTGTGGCTTGTCTTTTGATTTTCTAACAGTGTCTTTTACAGAGCAGAAGTTTTTAATTTTAATGAAGTCCAATTTGCCATTTTTTTCTCACGGATTGTGCTTTTACTGTTCTATCTGAAAACTTATTACCAAACTCAAGGTCACCTAAATTTTCTCCTGTGTTACCTTCTGGAAGATTTATAGTTTTGTGTTTTACATTTAGGCCTATGATCCATTTTGAGTTAATTTTTGTGAAAGGTGTAAGGTCAGTGTCTAAATTAGTGTCTAGTTATTCCGGCACCATGAAAAGACTATCCTTTTTCTATTGAATTGCCTGTGCTGCTTTGTCAAAGATCAGTTGATTATATTTGTATGGGTCTAATTTTGGGCTCTGCATTCTGTTCTGTTGAAGGATTTGTCTATTCTTTCCCCTGTACTGCACTGTCTGATTACTGTAACTTTACGGCAAATCTTGAAGTAGGATAGTGTTAGTACTCTGACTTTGTTCTTCGGTATTGTGTTCGCTATTCTGGGTCTTTTGCTTTTCCCTATAAACTTTAGAAACAGTTTGTCAATATCCATAAAATAACTTGCTGGGATTTTGATTGGTATTGCTTTCAGTCTGTAGATCAATTTGGGAAGAAGTGACATCTTAACAATATTGAGCCTTCTTAATCCATTAACATGGGATATATCTCTCAGTTTATTTAGATCTCCTTTTTTTAAATATAATTTTTTTTGTGTGTTTGAGAATATACACAGCAGAACATACATCAATTCAACAATTTCTACATGTACAGTTCAGTGACATTGATTACATTCTTTGAGTTGTGCAAGCTTTTTCACCCTCCTTTTCTAAGTTGTTCCTTCCTCATTAATGTGAACTCGCTGCTCCCTAAGTTTACTGTCTAATCTTTCGAGCTGCTGTTGTCAGTTTGGTCCCATATAGATAGTTCTTAAAAGAGCACAATATTGAAGTGGACGTTCTTTACTAGTTAAGCTAAATTATTTTTTGGTTTTAAGAAGACTTCAGGTGATATTTTTGGTTTAAAGTTTAAAGATTATCTCGGGGCAGTAGTTTTAGGGTTTCATCTACTCTCTCTGGCTCCAGAAAGTCTGGATTCCATGAGAATTTGAATTTTGTTGGCATTTCCCCTTTTTTGTTCAGGATTCTTCTATAGAATCTTTGATCCAAATGTTCAGTAATGGTAGCTGGGCATCATCCAATTCTTCTGGTCTCGTAGCAAAGGAGGCAGTTGTTCATGGAAGCAATTAGCCACATATTCCATTTCCTGCTCTTGTTCCTGACTCTTCTTCTTCCTCTGTTCCTCCAAGTGAAGAGACCACCTGTTATACCTTGAATGGCCACTTGCAAGCTTTTAAGACCCCAGGTACTATGCAACAAACTAGGAGGTAGAACAGAAGCACTGAATACATTATTAGGCCAGTTAACTATCCCATGAAACCAAGACCTACAACTTCCAAACCAAGGAACCAAATCCCATGAGGTGTTTGGTTGTACGTAAGAAGCCTCAGCAGCCACTCTTTTTTTTTTGTCATTGTTAATGTATCACACAGCTTTTGCCAATTCAACTTTTTAAAAGTGTACAACTTATTGGCAGCAATTATGTTAATTGGTTGTGCAACCCTACCCTTAATCAATGTGATTTTTCTGTCATGGTAAACTGAAACTATTTCATAAGCAATACCCACCTCTACCTCTCTGTTCCACTTCCTTCTACCCCTGGTAACCACTAAGAAACTTTGGTGTCTATACATTTGCCTGTTTTTTTCTTTTTATGTAAGTGAGGTCATGCAATATTTATCCATTTATCATTGACTTATTTCATTCAGCATAATATCTTCAAGCTCCAGCCATATTGTAGTGTCAAGACTTTATTTCTCCTACTGGCTGAGTAGTATTCCATTGTATGTATGTACCAAACCAAGAAACCAAATCCGTTGCCTTGAGTCAATTCCAACTCATAGCGACCTTATGGGACAGAGTAGAACTGCCCCGTAGAGTTTCCAGGGAGTGCCTTGTAGATTCAAACTGCTGACTTTTTGGTTAGCCATAGCACTTAACCACTACACCACCAGAGTTTCCATGTATATACCACATTTTGTTTACCCCTTCACACGGTGTTGGACATTTTGGTTGTTTCCACCTTTTGACTGTTGTAAATAGTGTTGCGATGAACATTGCTTTACAAGTTTCTGTTTGAGTCTCTGCTTTCAAGTCTTTTGGGTAAATACGTAGGAGTGGAATTGGTGGGTTATATGGTAGTTCTGGCAGCTGTATTTTTCTTTTTTTGAGGAACCCCCACTCTGCTTTCCATAACAGTGTACCATTTTGCAGTCCCACCAGCAACGGGTAAGGGTTCCAATTTTCCCATATCCTCACCAACATTTTTTATTTTTTATTCTTTTTATCTTAGACCTTCTTTGATTTCTTTTATCAGAGTTTTGTAGTTTTCCTCATATAGATCTTTACATATTTTGTTAGATTTATACCTAAATATTTCATCTTTTTTTCTTTCTCTTTTTTTTGCTAATATGAGTCTGGTATTCTTTTAATTTCAAAATGCAGTTGTTCATTTCTGGTATGTAGAAAAGCAATTGACTTTTGTATATTGTCTTTGTATCTTGCAACCTTGTTATATTTGTTTATTAGTTCTAGGAAATTTTTCGTTTTTTGTTGTTGATTCTTTGGAATTTTCTACGTAGATAATCATGTCATCTTCGAACAAAGACAGTTGTATTTCTGCCCTTGCAATATGTACACCTTTTATTTTCTCTCTTTGTCTTATTGCATTATCTATGGCTTCCAGTATAATGCTGAATAGGAGTGGTGAGAGGGGAGGGACATTCTTGCCTTGTTCCTGATCTTAGGGAGAAAACATTTAGGTTCTCACCATTAAATATGATGTTAACTGTAGGTTTTTTGTAGATATTCTTTATTCTTGAGAAAGTTTCCCTCTTTTCCTATTTTGCTGAGATTTTTGATCATGAATGGGTGTTGAATTTTGTCAAAGACTTTTTCTGCATTAATTCATTTGATTATATGATTTTTCTTTTTTAGCCTGTCGATGTGATGGATTACTTTAATAGATTTTCAGGTGTTGAGCTAGCGTTGCATACCTGGAATAAAAATCCCACTTGGTTATGATGTATAATTCTTTTTATACATTATTGGATTTGATTTGCTATTGTTGAAGATTTTTGCACCTATGTTCATGAGAGATATTGGTCTGTAGTTTCCCTTTCTTGCAATGCCTTTGATTTTGATAAACAAGGTAATGCTGGCCTCACAGGATGAGCAGGAACTATTCCCTCTGCTTCCATTTTCTGGAAAAGATTGTAGAGAATTGATAGCATTTTTTCCTTAAATGTTTGTTAGAATTCACCAGTGAAGCCATCTGGGCCTGGTGCTTTCTGTTTTGGAATATTATTAATTATTGATTCATTTTCTTAAGTAGAGTCCTATTCAGTTCATCTGTTTCTCCTTGTGTGAATTTTAGTAGATTTTGTCTTTTGTGGAGTTGGCTCTTCTAAGTTATCAAGTTGTTCATAATATTCCTTTATGATCTTTTTAATGTCCATAAGATCATGAGTGAGGGCCTCTCTTTCATTTCTGGTGTTAGTAATTTGTGTCTTCTCTCTTATTATTTTGGCTGGTCTGGCTAGAAGTTTATCAATTTTATTGATGTTTTCAAAGAACTAACTTTTGGTTTCATTGATTATTCTCTATTGATTTTCTATTTTCAATGTCATTGATATCTGCTCTAATTTTTATTATTTCTTCTGGTTTCTTTGGATTTAATTTTCTTTTTTGAATTTTCTAAGGTGAAAGCCTAGATTATGGATTTTAAGATTTTTCTTCTTTTCCAATATATGCATTCAATGTTATAAATTTTCCTATAAGCACTGCTTTCACTATGTCCTACAGATTTTGAAAAGTTGTATTTTCATTTAGTTAAAACTATTTTTAATTTCTTTGATCCATGTATTATTATAAGTGTGTGGTTTAATTTCCAAATATTTTGGAATTTTCTGTTGTTGCTTTTTAGTTCAATTCCATTGTGGTCTGAGACCACTCTTTCCATGATTTCTATTCTTTTCAATTTGTTAAGGTGTGTTTATGGTCCAGGACACAGTATATCTTGGTGAATGTTCCATTCAGCTTGAGAAGAATGTATATTCTGCTTTTGTTGGGTGAAATATTCTATAAATGTCCATTAGACCCAGCTGATTGATGATGTTATTCAGTTCAACTATGTCCGTGCTGATTTTCTGCCTCCTGGATCTGTCAATTACTAATAAAGGGGCTGTCTTGATCATCTAGTGCTGCAGTAACATAAATACCACAAGTGGATGGCTTTAACAAAGAGAAGTTTATTCTCTCTACAGCCCATTAAGCTAGAAGTCTGAATTCACGGTGGTGGCTCCAGGGGAAGGCTTCCTCTCTCTGGGCTCTGGAGGAAGGTCCTTGTCACCAGACTTCCCTTGGTTTGGGAGCATCTCAGTGAAGGAACGTCAGGTCCAAAGGACTCGCTGTGCTCCCAGCACTGCTTTCTTGGTGATATGAGGTCGCCATGTCTCTACTCCCTTCTCTCTTTTATAACTCAAAAGAGATTGGCTTAAGACATTATCTAATCTTTTAGATTTGGCCAGTATAAGTGCCAGTAATCTATCGCATTACATCATAGTGATAGGAATTACAACTCATAGGGAAATCACGTCAGGTGACAAAATGGTAGACAGTCATACAATACTGGGAATCACGACCTAGCCAAGTTGACAGATGTTTTGGGGGGACACAATTCAATCCATGACAAGGTTGTCGAAGCCTCTAACAGTAATAGTGAATTTGACTGTTTCTCTTTCAGTTATATCAATTTTGATAATTTGTTGTTAGATCATCATATATACATATACACATTCAGAATTATGGCTTCTTGGAGAATTCACCCTTTTATCATGTTGTAATGACCCTTTTTATCCCTGGTAATTTTTTTTGCTTTGAAGTGTACTCGGTCTAAAGTTAATACAGTAACTCCAGTTTCCTGTTGATTAATTTTAGCTTAGTATGCCTTTCTCCGTCCCATCTATCTGTGTGCATATATACAAAGTGGCTTTCTTGTAAACAACATGTACTTGGATCTTGTTTTTCTTATCTACTGTGATAGTCTCTTTCTTCACATTTAAAGTGATTCTTGATATATTGTTTTTTTATGTAAATAATGCACACCTCCTATATTTGTTTGCACAGGGTTGGGGGTAAGCAGGGGCCCTGAGGCATTCTCACAAGTGCTGCTATGCCAACTCTTCTCTGTGTGTTGCTTTAAAAAAATTAGCATAGTGTGCCTCACTTGGTGGGGGGGAGGGGGAAGGGCGTGGCTGGCAAACAGATGTAGAAGGCCAGTATTATTTTCATAAAAATGTGGTAGTTGTATTAATATCTACCATATTTATAACTATTTTCTACTTATTGCCCTTGTTACCTGTTTCTTTTATGTCTTCCATTCTTTTTCTGCTTTCTCTTGTTTTTATTGAGCATTTCCTTTCCTTTCTTAGCTTGTCAATTATGCTTCTTTTAAAAGTATTTTTAGTGGTTACCCTAGAATTTGCAAGATACATTTACAACTAAGTCCACTTTCAAATAACACTGTACCAGTTCATGGGTAGAGCAGGTACCTTATAACAGATTAATCCCAATCTCCCTTTTGTCCCTCATAACATTTCTATCATTTACTATCTATAAGCTGCAGTTCTTCAGCTGTGATTTTGCTATTGTATACAGGAGTCCTGTTTATGTGGTGGTAAGTTATGGAGGGGAGTGTTCTCTAATCTTGTGACTAAGTTTCCTTCAGTATTTTAGTGAGTCGGTGTCCCTAGGCTGTGACCTGTGACCTTAACAAGTGCTTCTCAGCTTCCCCCACCCCCTTCAGTGAGACAGGAATGCTAGATGGCCTGGAGTTGGATATTTCCCTCCCCAAAGTTCTTTGTTGTGTGCTGACTCACAGTGACCCTATAGGACATAGTAGAACTGCCCTATAGGGTTTCCAAGGAGTGGCTGTTGGATTGGAACTGCTAACCTTTTGGTTATCAGCCAGTCTCTTAACCACTGCGCCACCAGGGCTCCATGTATATTCATATATGTATATAATAGAAAATATATAGTACTGTTTGTATGTGTGTAGTCTTTAAACTTAATGGTGTCATGCTTTACATATCATTCTATTTTGCTTTTCTTCTCAGTAATACTCTTGGAGATCCTTCTGTGTCAATAGATATGAATCCAAGGGGTCCTGGTGGTGCAGTGGTTAAGCACTTGGCTGCTAACCAAAAGGTCAGCGGTTCAAACCCACTAGCTGCTCCAAGGGAGAACAATATGGCAGTCTACTTGCAAAAAGATTACAGCCTTGGAAACCCTGTGGGGCAGTTCTGCTCTGTCCTGTAGGGTCGCTATGAGTTGCAATGGGCTCCACAGCAATGGGTTTGGTTTTTTTGTTTTAGATATGTCATGTTTTTTATTTGCTATACAGTGTGTAGTATAAAATGGGTATATTGTAGTTGATTTAAAGAAGGCTTGGTGGCACAGTGATTAAGTGCTTGGCTGGTAATTGAAAGGTTGGCAGTTCGAATCCCCCCCGCGGCTTTGTGGGAGAAAGACTTGGCGATCTGCTTCCATAAAGATTAAAACCTAGAAAACCCTATGGTGCAGTTCTCCTCTGTAACATGGGGTTGCTATTAATCGAAAACTGATTTGATGGCATGCACCACAACCACCATGGTTTATTGAGCTATTTCCCTGTTGGTGGATATTTAGGATGTTTGTGACTTACCATTATTATCAATGTGTAAATCTTGGTTTTTGTTTGCCAGTTCTTACCATGTTCAACAGGTTAGGAGGGGTTGAATTTACTCAGTATTGTAAAATCAAAGGGGTTGAGAGATTTCAGGATGCTAGTCAGATTGAAGTTTAAGTTGGTATCCAAAGAGTAAAACCAGGAAGACAGGTTTCAAAACTGGGAGATTAGGAGGGCACCAAGGTCCTCAAGTTCCATCAAGAACTAGTTCTGAGGGACTAGGAGGTGTGGACTGAAAAAAGTGTGGTAAGAAAGGGCAATTCAGAATTTGAGATCTCAGAGGTAGTGCAGTTCTAGTGGGGATCAGATTGTGTTGAAGCAAGGAGAAGGGAAGGGAAGAGAACTAACTTTTGATGAGTGCCAATCACTTGCCAGACTCTTGATATGTTACCTTGTATCATCATACAGCCACCCTGTGGAGTAGGATTTCAGTTCTTTCAAATGAGGAAATAGAGACTTGAAGATTAAGGAATTTGCCTATAATCACACAACCCTAGAGATAGTGTGTGAACTTAGCTGGAGTTCAAGTTTTGTGCTTATTTATTTACACCATATCCCTTTCCGTGGAACTCTTTTACCTTTTTGCAGCTCTTTGGAGTCCTTGTGTGGGGCAAATTGTTAAGCGCTCCGCTGCTAACTGAAAGGTTGGCGGTTCAAATCCACTCAGAGGCACCTTGGAAGAAAGTCCTGGCGTTATACTTCCTAAAGGTCACAGACTGGAACACAGTTCTACTCTGAAAAACCTGGTGTCATCACGAGTCAGAACTGACTTGACAGCCACTGGTGTAGTTTTTTGGTATTTGTATCTCTAGCCTCTAGTGCTATCTTTTAAACTTAGTAAGTGATCAAAAGATGTTTGGTGGTGATGATGAAAAAGTGTCTCGTTGGGGCACAGGGACTCTAAAAGTCATGAGCGTTGACATTATCTCTTATTGCAGGAGTATTTGCTGGCTGGGGCAGACATCATTGAAACAAATACTTTCAGCAGCACTAGTGTTGCCCAAGCTGACTATGGCCTTGAAGACTTGGTAAGAAAACCATTTTTCCTACGGCAGGGGAGGAAGGTGCTGATGAGCGTTTGCTGCGTTTGGTAGTTGCCAGTGAGAAAACCTCCTGGAGCCGCATAGTCAAACCAATGCCTAGCCATTCGTTTTCCAACTGGCTTCTTTTATGGGCAAGGAATAATCAAATAAAAATGGTGCTTATTATGCAGTGGTTTTTGATAAAGGCATAATCATTGACTGTGCAACAGTTCTGTGAGGCCTTATAAAGTATGTGGTGGCAGGTTTGGTTCCCTTTTATAGAAACAACACTATGCTTCCGTATTAAAATTTTGTTAAGATGTGAATGATGGAAATACACGATAGAGCCTGATGTCCCCATTTCAGTGTGCTGCTCTTCCAGACACTTGCCTCTGTTCCCATGCAGGTAGTCCCAAGTGCCCTGACACTGGATTTCTCTCATGATATTGGACTTCATGAGACCAAGAGCCTTTGGGCTGCCAAGGGAAAGTAAAAGTGTGTTCTAGTTACTTTTATATTATATTAGCACAGGAGTTGACAAACTTTTTTGTGAAGGAACAGATAGTAACTATTTACCATAACCGCTCACCTGTCATTGTAATGTAAAAGCAACCATAGCCAATATGTAATTGAGTGGGCATGGTTGTGTTCCAATAAAACTTTATTTACAAAAACAGGATTTGGGCTGTAGTTTGCCAAACCTGGTTTTAGGATATTCTGGTTTCTTAAATACTGGGTCACGGGATCTTAGAAGGAATCATGAAGATCACCTATTCCAGGACCTCCTTACCTGATCTGTGGAAGGGCTTCAGGAGGTCCATGAACCCCTTTAAGTTGTACACATGTGCATACTTGTTTTTATTTCCCACTGAGAGGGTCCATGGCCCTTTGTCAGATTCTCAGGAGGTTAATATTCTATAAAAAAAAAATAAAAACCACTGATTCTGACCATTGTGCAGGCGAGGAAATTGAGGCTGGAGCAGTTGCTAGAGGGACTGGCCAAGGTTTCAGTTAGGCAGGGACAGAGCTAGTTCTGGAGCCTGCTCACCTGCCTCTAAAGCCTAGGCTTTTTCCATAACTATACTTTCTAATTCTCAGAACATTTGACTAAATCCAATTATTGTCAGACATGCCAGATGTCTAGAGATTGCCCTTTTTACCAGCCAGCTCTTGCTTTGTGGAAGAACCTAAAAGTAGTTCCCGAGGACCCTTGCCTTTCACCGCCGGGACAGCCGATATGCCTTCTCAGCTAAGATTTCATGCAGACCTCAAATGAATTGATTCTGCATTTCCTTACTGAAGAACACTGGGTGTTAGGTGGTCATAAATGTCTTACTTACTGTATGGAGAAGGAGGACATGCTGACGTGTGCTCTTGCTGTGCTAGGCTTATAGGATGAACAAGAGCTCTGCAGCACTGGCCAAAAAAGCCGCCGAGGAGGTGACTTTCCAGACAGGTAAGGAACTCTCTTCTCCCTTTTGTGCACAGATGATTCCTTTGGCTTTCTCAGCCATAATGTGCTGTCCTTACTGCAGTTCTTCCTTTCATGACAGTTGTCCTATTACTAGCAATACTGCAGACCGTATTGTACTTGTTTGTAGGTAACTTCTCTGCAGTTTTGTAATCAAACAGCCACCCTCTTTCTGAACTGTCTTTAGCCCTGTGAGCTTTGGGTTCAGAGCCTACTTTCTGTTTACCCTGCTGGAGGTTATTGCTTAACTATGTATCAGGGACCATGGCTTTCTTGTATATTTAGAGCTAAACTGGTTTTTCTCCCTTTGAAAGCACATTATCAGGTTATTAAGATAGCAGCTGAGTGTTTTTGTTGTTTTGGTTATCATTAGGCTATTTAATACTGTCCTTTTTTTTTTTAAAGCCACTCTCCTCGCTATGATTGATTTATTTAGGTAAAGAAATACTGCCTTTTGAACATTTACTGCTTTATACCACTGATGTCCTTGAAGGTTCTGGGTGGCACACAAAAAAGTGACATTAGATTCAATATTTCTGGTACTCCCCGAAAATAACTAACCTCCTGGCAGGCTGCCCTAAGGACACTTGGGCACCAGCTGGTGGGGAGGCTTTGAAGGAGGGAAAGAAATAGAAGAAATATAGGGAGCCCCCTAAGATTTGAAAATATGAAATTACTGCTAACAGGAAAGATGTAAAGCAAAATGTTAGGAAGCTAAACACTTAGCATACTATTGAAGGCCAAAGCAATTTACGGAGCTGTTTCTGAGAGATAATGTTTAAATCCGTGGGAACGCAGAGTGTTACCCCGACAGAGTCACAGGTCAGAGGCCATTGAGCTGCTAAAGCAGGGACAGGCAGACATTTTTCTTATACTCACATTACTGCTCAGCTTTGGGGAACGTAAAGAGTGTTTGGACTTGTAACTTGTCCAAAGGCTGCACTGTTAACGAGTCAATAGTCTCCAATAAATAGTAAAGCATAGCCCAGACTATTGGGTGGTTAAAATTACCAAAGATAATGAGCAATTTAATCCTTGGCTTTTGTTATGATGTGTAAAATAAAGACAACTTCTCAGGCAGTTTTAGAAGCCCTAGACGTTAACCTAGAGGAAAGGTAATTGTCACTGTGATGTCAAACCAGTCCAGACCCCAGGGTCAGTTCAGACCCCAGCTGCCCGTGTAGCTATTATTCTCTCATCCCCACTCACCTGGGGACTAGGTGAGTGGGCCAGGTTAGTGGGCACTGGCCCCTTCTCTGTTTCTTAGGTCCGATAATCCATTGAAGGGACTCACAAACTGCAGGAAAAGAGCTGTCTTTAATCTAGAAGGAAAGAGGATATAAACACAAGGGGGAGGTACGGCAAGGACCTGGGCACAGAGCTGTCATGTCCCCAGGGGACTTGCTTACCTGCTAAGATTAGATGTTTGCTCCCCCCAACACTGAAGCTGTTGGAGCTTCCATCTTCCAATGCCTTTATTGGGCTCACCACATGGCCTCCGTAGGCTTGGTCAGCATCAGGCTCCCAGGTGGTCCCTCTTGGTCTGGTCAGCCCCCACTCAGTTGGCCTCAGGTGTAGGCCAGCTTGCCGGAACCAAGACCAAAGGCCAAATTGTTTACTGCAAAGTGGTTCCACACCTCGCAGTCACTTTCCATAAAACGGTTATTAGAGGTGGTTGTTCAGTCTGCTTCATACTTCAGTTTTAGGCTGAAGTCCTGATTTAATATTGCTTTTCACTGAAGGGTCTATAGTACAGTATTAGGGAGCCTTTCCAAGTTTTATGCTATTGTAAGGAGTTTTGTAGAACCTATGCTAAGTTCAGAACTTTCATGGTTTCTTAGGGATAGGTAGAGAAATACTTTGTCCAAAAATAGCTGTGATGATAGAAAAGAATTACTTATTAAAATGCTTGAGGCAAGATGTGCGAGAATTCAGTTTTTGGATTGTCTTGTGATGAATATGTGCCTATCCCGTATGTTACGTGATTTTCCCTGGTCGGATCTGGGGTAGCCCCCATGATCAAACATATTTTTGTGGCAAAACGTCTGTATCGTCCCACTTGGTGGGATAAAGGCTATAAGTGGCCTTCTGTAAGTTCAGGAGAGGTTGCATTTTGTTGCCAAATTAAGAAAAAAATTTGGATCTTAAATTAAGAAAAAGGCTTTTAGAGCTTTTTGGATTTCAGACGTGTGGACGTGAGACTGTAGACCTGTGTTTTAGGGAAATCTTATAGGCTGTTGATTTAGAGCAAAAAGATTGAATTATTTCAAAATTTCACATTCCTTTTTCTTTTCTCAAAGGAATTAAGAGGTTTGTGGCAGGAGCTCTGGGTCCAACCAACAAGACACTCTCTGTGTCCCCATCTGTGGAAAGACCAGATTACAGGAACATCAGTGAGTATTTATCACGTATAATAATTGACCTGGAGAAGTCCCTCTTCGCGCCAGTTTTCTTATCTATAAAACGGGCAAAGCGATAGGATTTACCTTTAGGGTTACTCTGAGTTAATCCACATAAAGTGCTTACAATACAAAAAAAAAAAACCATTGCTGTCGAGTTGATTCCGACTCATAGTGACCCTATAGGACAGAGTAGAGCTGCCCCCACAGGGTTTCCGCGAGGAGGGACTGGTGGATTCGAACTGCCAAGCTTTTGGTTAGCAGCCAAGCTCTTAACCAAAATAAAAAGATAATTCTTACTAGGGCTTGCTTTCAAATGTACATGGTGTTGTGTTAGTGCTTCTTTATCAACTGTGGAACTAAAACCAATCAAAACAAAGTTTTAAATTGATAGGTTGAGCAGTGTGGACACCAGCACTTGGCCTATTATAGAATAGCCCATTATATCCCCATTTGGTTTATTAGAAAGCAGTCAAAGCTATATAAACATAGTAGCAGAGTTTGAGATGCAAATTACTAGGAATACAGGAATCTGGGGAAATTTCTTAAGCATCAAGACTCTGAAAAACAAAAAGAATTAAAGTGTCAGAGCTTAATAGTCGTGGTACTATGTAGGTGATGACTGTTGTGTGAATGACAAGTTCAGGCAAGTAACAGCTTGTAGGTGTTTTAGTTACAGCATGTTGCATGCAGTGATAGGACTGGCTCACCCCTGGCCTGTGTGTGGTCAGTGCTCTCCCTTATAGACATGACACTTGGGAGGGGGGCTAACTTTTTCTTTCTCTTGTGCTTTGTAAGATGAAATGTTATTTACATAGTAAGCATAAATTTGCTGTTTATGCTTCTCTATTGAATATATGAGCTTTTTTTCTTTTTCCTTTTTTTTATGGGGGGTGGTGAGGATACAGGGGGAGAGCGGAATGGCTTCTCAAGAGGAAACGGACAGCCCAAGAAGTTTTGAACAATAATTTCAGCCGGGAGTGACTGAATACTTTTGTTTGAGACTGAAGTTGCCCATCAGAGAGGTTCATTCTCTGATGGAGTTGGTGTCACAGGGCGGGAGAAAAATCCTGCTACAGGTTCCCCACAGAGAGAGTGGGCACGCGACTGACCTGTGATGCACCTAAGTCGGTTTGACTCATTTCTTAATTGGTTGGTTAAAACAATCTCTGGAAAGAATTATATAATTTAAGGATGTTGAGAGTAAGGTACAGGGTTCAAGAAATTCATACACCTTCCCATGTGCTAACGTGTTCTTAGCTCACACACGGAAGGAAAGTGATGGTTATATGGCAAGCGTATAGAAGTAACTTGTGTTCAGTTTACTTGTTTACCTCCATCACTGTCATATTTCTCTATTTGGCTTCTTAGAAAAAGTAGGTGTCTTAGTTACTTAGTGCAGCTGTAACAAAAATACCACAAAGTGGGTGGCTTTAAAAAACAGGGATTTATTGTCTCACAGTTGTGGAGGCAAGAAGCCCAAATGCAGGTTGTCAGTAGGGCCATGCTCTCTCTCTCTCTGTAGGCTCCAGGGGAAGATCCTTGTCTCTTTCAGTTTCTGTAGCCCTGGGCATTTCTTAGCATTCTTTGGCTTGTAGATAGGTCTTCACATGGCGTCTTTCCCCTATGTGTGACTCTTCCTGTCTGTTTCTTTTTTATTAGACACCACTCAGAAGGGATTAGGTTTAGGATCTACTCTATTCTGTATGACCTCATGAACATAACAAAAATACTATTTCCAAACAGGGTCATAGTCAGTACAGGAATTAAGACTTTAACATATCTTTTTGGGGGATACAGTTCAGTCCATAGCAGTAGAGTTGTCCTTAAACTATGCATTTTAAACCAGCAATAGTAAGTTTACAGGTGCCAGACCTGAATTCAGCAGGTACTAGAACCACTCAGAGAATATTGATGACTGATGTGCTGCGTGCGATTTATTTTTTGCAGGATTCGATGAGCTTGTTGAAGCTTACCAAGAGCAGGCCAAAGGACTACTAGATGGCGGGGTTGATATCTTACTCATTGAGACGATTTTTGATACTGCCAATGCCAAGGTGAGTTAAGGAGAAAAATGGCCAGGGCTGGAGTGGGGGGCTGCAATGAGTTGCCTAAAATAGTAAGAAGACAGTAAAGCCGTTAACAAAGTTAGATAAAGTTTCTGTATTTATTTCGTTTCATTTTAGCCTTGAATATTTTAAACTGAGGCTGGTAGAATCAGAAAAAACTTCAAAAAAAACTATCTTTTTAGCTTTTAAAAAATGATTTTTCTAATTATAAAAATAAATATTTTCATATATAAGGCTACATATGTATATATGGGACAGAGGTGGTTCAGTGGTAGAATTCTTGCCTTCCATACAGGAGACCTGGGTTCAATTCCTGGCCCATGCACCTCATTTGCAGCCACCCCCTGTCTGTTAGTGGAGGCTTGTGTGTTGCTAAGATGCTGAACAGGTTTCAGCGGAGCTTCCAGACTAAGATGGACCAGGACGAAAGACCTGGCGTTCTGCTTCTGAAAATCAGCCAGTGATCCATAGGGTTTAATGGATCACAGCGGTCCGATCCCCAGCCGATCGTGGAAATGGCACAGGACTGGGCAGTGTTGTGTTCCGTTGTGGAGGGTGTTGCCATGAGTTGGGGGCTGACTTGGTGGTAGCTAACAACGTAGTAGCATGTGTATATATGTGTAGGTAATTAACACGTGCACATGCTCCTAAATTCAAACGGTACATAAATACATGTAATGAAAAGTAAATCTCCTTCCCTCTCTTATTTCTGGGTATCCAGCTCTCCTCCCAGCACAACCACTCTTCCCAGCCTGTGGGTCCTGACAGAGATTCTATGCAGATGTAAGAATGTGGGTGTATTTTTAAACATAACCTACTCTACGCTGTAGTATATGTCTTTATAAAATGTCCTTCTTTATTTCTAGTAACATTTTTTGTCTTAAAGTCTGTTTCGTCTGATATTAGTATAGTATTTGCATTCTGTATCTTTTTCTGTACTTTTTTTTTCTTAACCTTTATGTATGTTTGAAACTAAAGTGTCTTCTACAGACAGCATAGAGTTGGATCTTGTTTTTTTATCCTGTGTGAAAATTTCAACCTTTTTGTTGGATTATCTAATCCACTCTGCGCTAGTATGTGTAGAATTGCTTCATGTTTTCATGGGTGCATAGTATTCCAGTATATGAATGTCCCATAATTTACTGAGCCTGTCCTCTATTGTTATTTCCCATCTCTTATATTAACCAATAGTGATACAGATAATATTCTTATTCCTATGTTGTTGCTTAGTATTTCTATGGGATCAATTTATATAAGTGCAATTGCTGAGTCAAAGAGTTGATTGTTAATTTTGATCATTAGTGTCAAATTACCCTCCTTAGAGATTGTACTAATTTATATTCCCGTTAGCAAGCGTTGTACAGTAGTGCCGGTATCTGCACACCCTCTGTAATGCCATGTATTATTAAACTTTTTGATCTTTTCCAAAGTGAAAGATGAAAACAGGTGTCTCACTGTAGTTTTAGTTTGATTTTTCTTAGTACAAATGAAATTCAGCATCCGTAGTTTTAGAACCATTTGTATTTCCTTTTCTCTGATTTGTGTCTTACACCTTATTTCCCATTAGATTTTTGTCTTTCTTACTGAGTCCTTATACAGGAAGTCAGACCATGGTCAGTAATAGGTAGCAAATACTGTTCTCAGATTTGTAGTTTCCTTCTTGATTTTGTTTGTGGTGGTGGTAGTGATATTATTGTGGTGCTTTTTGTGTATTTGCTTTTGTTTTATAATGGTGCCGGAAAATTTTAATTTTTATGACTGAATTTATGGATTCTGGGTCTTTTTTCCTGGCGGGGGTGGGTGACAGACATTATACTTAGAAGAGTCCTATTCCAAGATAGGAGCCCTGGTGGGGCAGTGGTTAAGAGCTCAGCTGCTAACCAAAAGGTCAGCAGTTTGAACCCACCAGCCATTCCTAGGAAACCCTGTGGGGCAGTTCTACTCTGTCGTACAGGGTTGCTGTGAGTCAGAATCGACTCCATGGTAACAGGGTTTTTTAATTTTTTAAATTTTATTCCAAGATGAGGAAAAATGGCCTTTCTTTTACCTAGTATTTTTATAAAACCAAATCAAACCAAACATGTTGCCAGTGAGTCGATTCCAACTCAGTGACCCTATAAGACAGAGTAGACCTGCCCCATAGGGTTTCCAAGGCTATAAATCTTTATGGAGGCAGACTGCCACATCTTCCTTCCACTGAGTGGCTGGTGGGTTCAAACCGCCAATCTTGCACTTAGCAGCTGAGCACTTAACCACTGTACCACCAGGGCTCCTACTACTTTTATAACAAAACCTGTTGCCGTCGAATTGATTCCGACTCAGCGACCATATAGGACATAGTAGAAGTGCCCCATATAGCTTCCAGGGAGTACCTGGTGGATTCGAACCGCCATCCTTGCATTTAGCAGCAGTAGCTCTTAACCGCTATGCACCAGGGTTTCCAGTAATTTTATACGTTCATCAAATCTTTGATTGTTTAATTATTGAGGAAATTAGACAACAAACTCAGAAAATTTGAAACTTTTTTTTTTTTAATCATTTATTAGGATATTTGCATGAGGAAGAATGAGGGAAGAGATATCAGCCAGAAGCTAGATGACTAACCCACTTCATCCTTAACCCTTCAGTTCTATGGTTCTTTTTCATACACCTTTCCAGAAATTGTTTTGTGAATCTCTGGCAAACAAATTATAATTTGAAAAGCAATTCTGATACATGTATTGAAAATAAGAGAAATACCATAAAGCAGATAAGAAATATATCTGAAATGAGATTCAGATGTACATTTAAAAAGAGTCACAGTGTTGTTTAGATTAGGAAAAGGGGGGCGTGTAATAGTGAGGGATAACGCAATAAGATATATTTTGTTAGTTGAGTTTTTGATTTTTAGAAGCATGACATAAAGTTCCTTTGATTATCTAGGGGCTAGTTTCCCTCATGGTGCATCAGAAATTTATTTTGGATTGAGGAATAAGGTAGCACTCTATTATTTTCCTCTAAGTTTACTCAGTTCTCCTAACACCACCTATAAGACATTCTGTTGTTTCCCGTTGATAGGAATGTCACCCTTACACTAAATTCATGACTAGCCTAATGTTATTTACTGTAGCATTACAATATATCTGAGTAGCTGCTAAGCTTAGTTCCTTTTTATTAGTTCCTCCCCTTCCTTTTTTTTTTTCCAGAACTGTCCTGACTCTTCTCACGTGATTATTTTCTGTGACATTTTTAGAATCAATTTTGTCTGAGTTCTAAAAAATAAATTTTAGAACTGATGATTTAGTAACTTTCTAAGAATAAAAAATCCGCCATTACAATGATTATAATAATCACACATTAATTACAGGTTGCATTCTGATTTCAGAAAATTAATTGTGAAAATATGTATGTCTTGGAATCAAGAAATATAATCAGAAAAAGAAAGAGAAGATGTGTTGCCTGGAACTTAGTAAAACATGGACTGACAAGCCCAGAGTAACATGGGATTCGTATCTGTACAACCCAGTCTAAGCTCACCCTCTTTTTTGCGTTGAGACAACACTGATGATTCTTGTACTTACCATGTATATGTATGGATGTGGGGGACCTGGATGCTCTTACTTATTTTAATTGAGAGAAGAAAGAAAGACTAGTTCTGTAGCTCCTCTGAAGAGGAAATATTAGTACATAGATGAACTTTCAGTCAATACCTACCTTGTTTTAATGCTCCCTGTGTCACACTTGAGAAAGGGATGCTGAGGTTGTGCATTATAGAGAAGACATGCCCCTTCTCCACTGAGAGCTCGATGTGTATCTTACCTGAGGGGGTCTTAGAAAAGGGAACATTCTGATCAGGCAGTTAAACTGACCTTGGACACAATCTCTTAGAAATAAAGATGTTTTTCTTTTTGTCCTGACAGGCAGCCTTATTTGCACTCCAGAAACTCTTTGAGGAGAAATACGCTCCCCGGCCTATCTTTGTAAGTTCTAAAATGTTTACTTTTCAAAAAAGGAGTTTCATGCTTTATTAATATTGTCATTTTGAAGGTTTTTTTTCTCCCCCTTGCATAATAACTAGGCTGCTAACCAAAAGGTGGGCAGTTCGAATCCAGCAGCCGTTCCTTGGAAACCCTGCAGGGCAGATCTACTCTGTCCTATAGGGTCACTATGAGTCAGAATCAACTTGACAGCAATGGGATTGCATAGTAAAACTACTAATAGTATCCTTTAGGAGTTACCTACTCTAACTACCTCTGTTCACCCCCTCACATCAACAGTTCTAGACAATAGCAGTCTAATCTCTGGAAATGTCAAGAAAATGAATCTAGAAGTAGTTGGTGTAAGGTAGGCTGTTGAAAAGAAGCCTGGCTGGGTTTGGTCCACTGAACCCATTTGTTCTCATTAGGGACCAAGGAAAGATGAACTGCTGACTGCACAGGGCCCAGCACTGAAGAAGACACCAGACTGCCAGTTTATTAAGTCAATCGTTGTTGTTGGCTGCTGTCGAGTGAATTCCAACTCATGGTGACCCTATAGGACAGAGTAGAGCTGCCCCATAGGGTTTCATAGGCTGTAATCTTTACAGAAGTAGGTGAAAGTCCTAAGATTGCTTAGTGAGAATAGAATGAAATCAAAACAAGGGTGTTAGATGAACTGGATGGTTAACAGCAGGAGGCCAGGATAACCTGAGGTGTCTGGGAAAAGCGTCTCCAGTGGGAATGGATGTGTGAATCCTGAAGTGTGTTTGGTCATTGCTTTTGCCTTAATGACTTGCCTTGTTCTCTGTTTTTATGCCTTGCCAACTCCCTGACCTCAGGTGCTTTTGCATACGTTTGTCGTGACCATGATGGCACAGTGGTAAGAGCTTGGCTTGTAACCAAAAGATCAGCAATTCAGATCCACCAGCCGCTCCTTGGAAACCCTATGGGGCACTTCTGCTCTATCTATAGGATTGTTATGAGTCGTAATCGACTTGACAGCAATGGGTATCACAACCATAAGGAGCCCTGGTGGTACAGTGGTTAAGCACTTGGCTGCTAACTGGTTGGTGGTTCAAAGCCAGCCATTCTGCAGTAGAAAGATGTGACAGCCTCCTTCCATAAAGACCACAGCCTTGGAAACCCTATGGGGCAGTTCTGCCCTGTTTTATAGGGTCACTAATAAGTCAGACTCGACTCAGCGGCAGTGGGTTTGGCTTATCCTGACCATTGTATGAAGTGTTCCCTTTGACTTTGAGTTGCACAGGTTTCTTCCGTGTAAGAGAACAAAGAATGTCCACTTGCTCACTTCCTGTTGTCTTTGTGACTGTATTCTTAAGTTGACTTTATATCGTTGACGTAGTTTATTTTGTTAATTTAGATTTCAGGGACAATTGTTGATAAAAGCGGGCGGACTCTTTCTGGACAGACGGGCGAGGCCTTTGTCATCAGTGTGTCTCATGCAGACCCACTTTGGTGAGTGTCATTCTCTCCTTGACTCAGTTTCTTTTTGAGGGATCTTTTCTGATGCATATAAAATAGGACAGGAGTCTCTGGGTGGTACAAAAGGCTAAGCGCTCTACTACTAGCCAAAAGCTTGGTGGTTTTAACTGCCCCCCAGAGATGCCTCATAAGGTAGGCCTGGTGGTCTGTTTTCAAAAGGTCACCCCACACATGAGGTCACCGTGTGTCAGAATCAACTTGATGGCAACTAACAACATAAAAAGTGACATGGCTGGAGTTGGATGTTTTTCAATTGCCTGGAAGGAAATGCTACTGCAAATTTCCACTATACAACTATAACAGTGTTCTGGCTTTTTACAAAGTATACCGAGATTTTTCCCTAAGGGCTATAGAAGACCACTGGCTAAGTAGTTGTTTTTTTTAAAATAATATTTTATCGTGTCTTTGGTGAAGGTTTACACAGCAGTTTAGGTTCCCGTTCAATAATTTACACACAAGTTGTTCAGTGACATCGGTTACATTCTTCCCAATGTGTAAACGTTCTCATTATTTCCGTTCTGGTTGTTCTGTTTCTAAGGGGGTCATTTTGAGGGACTTGCATTTGGATTATTTCTATAGTAGCCAAATAGTTGCCTTTGTTTATGTAAATGCTGTCCTTGTCCTTTAAGACAGTGCTTGCGTGGTTATACTTTAAATACTTTAAAGCTATTACTAGTTGCTTCCATTTGTCAGGCAGTGTTGCTCAAAGGCTACTCCACCTCCATTTATGGGGCAGCCAGAAGCAATCTACCTTGGGATAAGGTCAGAATTCTAAAGTTCAGGTTTTTATCTGAGATAATTGTATTTTTTTGCATTCTACTCTAAAATATTTGTATATTTTTTCCTAGATTTTATTTATTGTTGTTGAAAATATACACAGCAAAACATACACCAATTCAAGTTGCTACATGCACAGTTTAGTAACATTGATTACATTCTTTGAGTTGTGCAGATATTCTCACTCTCCTTTTCTGAGTTGTTCATCCCTCATTGACATAATCATTGTTCCCTAAGGTTCCTATATAATCTTTCCAGTTGCTGTTGTCAATTTGATCCTATGTAGATAGTTCTTAAAACAGCATAATGCTCAAGCAAGACTTTTTTTTTTTAACTAGTTAAGCTAAACTATAGTTCGGTTTTAAGATGACTTCAAGGGATATTTTTAGTTTAAGGTTTAAAGATTATCTCAGGGCAGTAGTTTCAGGGGTTCTCTCAGCCTCTATCGCTCCCAAAAGTTCTGAGTCCATTAGAATTTGAAAATATGTTCTGCATTTCCCCCCTTTTTAATCAGGATTCTTCTATAGAATCTTTGATCAAAGTGTTCAGTAATGGTAGGTGGGCACCATTCAGTTCTTCTGGTCACACGGCAAAGGAGGCATTTGTTCATGGAGGCAATTAACCACAAATTCCATATCCTCTTCCTATTCTTGACTCTCCTTCATTTGTTGTTTCAGGTAAACAGAGACCAATTGTGCCTTGGATGGCTGCTTATAAGCTTTTAATATGCCTGGCACTACTCAATGAACTAGGAGGTAGAATAGGAGCACTAAATATGTTAATAGGCCAATTACCTGGAGTGTCCCATGAAACCATGACCCTAAACCTCCAAAACAGGAAACCAAATCCCCCAAAATTTTGGTTGTACACAAGCAGGCTTAGCACCTACTTTTTTTTTTGTCATTGTTGTAAATATATCACACAACTTTTGCCAATTCAACTTTTTACAGGTGTACAACTTCTTGACAGCAATTACAATAATTGGCTTTGCAACTCTACCCTTAATCAATGTGATTTTTGCATCACGGTTAATTCCCACCGCTCCCCCCACCACCCTTTTCTTCTGTTTCCCACCCCTGGTAACCACTGATAAACTTTGGTCTCTATACATTAGCCTTTTTTGTCTTTTTATATAAGCGAGGTCATACAGTATTTGTGCTTTTGTGATTGACTTATTTCACTCAGCATATTGTCTTCCACCTCCATCCATATTGTAGCACGTATCAAGACTTCATCTCTCCTACTGGCTGAGTAGCATTCCATAGTATGTATGTACCACATTTTGTTTATCCGTTCATCTGTTGATGGATATTTAGATTGTTCCCACCTTTTGGCTATTGTGAATAGTGCTGCAGTGAACATTGGTGTACAAGTCTTCTTTTTGAGTCCCTGCTTTTGAGTCTTTTGGGTATATACCTAGGAATTGACTGGAAGGGTCATATGGTAGCTCTATTTTTAGTTTTTAAGGAACTGCCACACTGTTTTCACAGCAGTTTTTTTTTTTTTACCATTTGGCATTCCTACCAGCAATGGGTAAACGTTCTAATTTCCCCACATTCTTGCTAACATTTACTTTTTTTTTTTTTCTATCTTAGACATCCTAATGGGAGTGAGATGGTATCTCATTATGGTTATAATTTGCATCTCTCTGATGGCTAATGACACTGAGCATCTTTTCATGTGTCTGCTGACCATTCGAATGTCCTCTTTGGTGAAATACCTCTTCAAATCCTATGACCATTTTATGATTAGGTTATTTGTCTTTTTGTCGTTAAGCTGTCAAAGTTTTATATATATTTTGGTTATTAGAGTCTTAGCAGATATGTGGTTTCCAAAGATATTCTTCCAGTAGGTAGCTTGTCTTTTCACTTTTCTGGTAAAGTCTTTGATGAACAAAAGTTTTTAATTTTATAAAGTCCCGTTTATTTATTTTGTCTTTTGCTGTTTGTGGTTTTGTTATTATATTATCCATTTTTGAAAGCTAGGCCTGACAGTGTTGTCTTTGCTTGTTCTAAGAATTTTTATGGTTTTAGTTTACGCATTTAAGGCTTTCATCCACTTGAATTTGTTTTTGTGTATGGCGTGAGGCATGGATCCTGTTTCATTTTTCTGCATGTGAAAATGCAGTTTTCCCAGCACCATTTATGGAAAAGACTGTTCTTTTTGCATCCAACAAACTTAGCACGCTTGTCAAAAATCAGTTGACCATAGATGTGTGGGCTTATTTCTGGACTCTCAGTTCTATTCCACTGGTCTGTGTGTCTAGTACCAGGCTCTTTTGATTACTCTAGCTGTATAGTATGTTTTTAAATCAGGAAGTATGCGTCCTCCTTTGTTCTTTTTCAGCATTGTTTTAGCTATTCAGGGCCTCTTGCCATTCCATATAAAGTTGAGGATTAGTGTTTCTGTTTTTGTAAAGAAGGCTGTTGGAATTGTGTTGAATCTATAGATTGCTTTGGTTAGTATTGACATCTTAACAATATTAAGTCTTCCAATCCTTGAACATGGAACATTGTTCTGTTTATTTAAATCTTCTTTAATCTGTTTTAGCAGTGTTCTCTAGTTTTCATTGTATAAGTCCTTTACATCCCTAGTTAGATTTATTCCTAGGTATTTTATTCTCTTATGGTCTAGTGGTTAAGTGCTATAGCTGCTAATCAAAAGGTCGACGGTTCAAATCTACCAGGCGCTCCTTGTAAATTCTATGGGGCAGTTCTGCTCTGTCCTATAGGGTCACTATGAGTTGGAATTGACTTGATGGCAATGGGTTTGGTTTGGTATCTTATTCTCTTAGACCCTATCGTAAATGGAATTGTTTCCCTAATTTCCCTTTCAGATTTTTCATTGCCGATACATAGAAAAACAACTGTTTTTTGTTTGTTGACCTCGTACCCTGCAACTTTGCTAAATTCCTCTATTAGCTCTAGAAATTTTCTTGTCAACTCTTTGGGATTTTCTATATAGGATCACATCATCCATGAATAACGATTATTTTACTTCTTTTTCATTTTGGATACCTTTTATTTTTCTTATTGCTTTGGCTAAGACTTCTAATACAATATTGAACAGAAGCGGTGAGAGCAGGCACCCTTGTCTTGTTCTCGATTTCAAGGGGAAAGTTCTCAGTTTTTCTCCATTGAATGTTGACTGTTGACTTTTCATGTATTTCTTGAATCATACCGAGGAATTTCCCTTTACTCCAGTCTTCTTAGGATTTTCATCAAGAAAAGGTGTTGAATTTTATCAAATGCTTTGTGTGCATTCATAGAGATGATCATGTGGTTCTTTTCCTTCGTTTGAGTGATGTGGTGTATTACATCGATTGATTTTCTAATGTTGAAGCATCCCTGCGTTGCAAGAATAAGTCTCACTTGGTCATGGTATATGCCTCTTAATATATTGTTGGATTCTATTCGCTAGTATTTTGTTGAGGATTTTTGCATCTATATTCATAAGAGATATTGGCCTGTAGTTTTCTTTTCTTATGGTTTCTTTGGTTTGGGTATCAGGGCTTTTTTTTTCTCTTCATAGAGTAAATTAGGGAGTATTCCTTCCTATGTATATTATGGTAGAGTTTAAACACTATTGGTGTCAATTCTTTTCTAAATATTTGGTAGAGTTCCCCGGAGAAGCCATCTAGTCCAGGACTTTGTTATATTGGGGGGTTTATTGACCGGTGATTCTATCTCTTCATTTGTTACGAGTCTTTTGAGACTTTTTATTTCCTCCTGAGTCAGTTTGTGTTGGCTGTGTGCTTCCAAGAATTTGTCCATTTCGTCTACATTATCCAGTTTGCTGCCTGCCATGCAGCTCTTCATAATGTTCTGTTATAATTCTTTTTATTTCTATTGGTTAGTTGTAATGTCCCTCTTTCTTTTTTTATTTTGGTTATTTGCATCTTTTCTTTTCTTTGGCAGTCTAGCTAAAGGCTTGTCAATTTTATTGATCTCTTCAAAGAATCAATTTCTGTTTTGTTGATTTTCTGTTTTCAATTTTATTTCTGCTCTGATATTTGTTATTTCCTTTTTTTCTGATAAGTTTAGACTTAGTTTGCTCTTCTCTTTCTAGTTCCTGGAGTTGTTGAGTTAGGCTGCTTATTTGAGATCTTTCCCTTTTTTTTTCATGTAGGCATTTATTGCTGTAAGTTTCCCTTTGAGTGCTGCGTTTGCTACATTCTGTAACTTTTGGTATGTTGTGCTTTCATTTTCATTTGACTCTAATAAATTTGTGATTTCTTTCTTGACCTGTTGGCAGTTTAATAGTGTGTTGTTTAGTTTCCATAAGTTTGTGTATTTTCCAGTTTTTATTTTTTCTGTTACTGATTTTCTTAGTTGGAAAACCCACACCCGGTAAGCCTACTTTGGGTCTTTGTGTTACTCTCTGGTTTGCCCAAGGTTTCCTTCCCTGTTCCGTGGGGGCTGCTTATATCTGAGCTGGCATTCAGGGGAAGCACAGATAGACTTTCCTCTGTTTCAGGAGGAGGAGGGGCTGGCACTCCCCAGAAGGACCTTCGAAGGTTCTGTGTTATTGACTTCAGAGCCTCAGTGGTCCTGTGGTCATTGGGGAAGCAGTCTGCACTTAGGTGACTCATCTTCCGATTACACTATAGGGAGCCTTCTGCAGGAGTTTGTATCAGCCCAGCAGCCAACAGTTACTGGTTGTTGGAGGGGTAGTCATACTCCAGAAGGACCCCAGAGAGGTCTGCCTTGTTGCTTTCAGAGCCCGCCTTGTAGTAGGTTGGCTGTGGGTGTAGCCTCTACTCAAGATGCCTGTTTCCTAGCACCAGCAGCCTCAATCAGCAGTCCTCAGCACCAACTGTAACGGGGAACAGACAGACCCAAACTCATCCCCAGGGAGGTCTGTCCTGTTGTTTCAGAGGCCTGTGCTGTGGGGTGCACAGGGAGGCAGGTAGAGTGTTGACTGTGGATGGGGTCAGACTCCACTGCAGGGGCCTTCTGCAGCAGATTGCAATAGGCCTGGCTACCAACAATTACCAGATTTGGGAGAGGGTGTCGCCCCCATGGAGGTCTGCCTTTTCGTTATCAGAGTCCTCCCCCAACCCCCAATAGATTGTTGGCTGTGAGTTCAGCCTCCACTCAAGACTCCTGCTTCCTAACACACGGTAGCCTCAGTCAGCAGACCCCACTGCCAACCAGAAGGGGGCCCAGACTAACTCTAGCTGACCCACTGAAAAGTTTGTTCTACGGGTTTCAGAGGCCAGAGCTGTGGGTTACTCAGGGAGACAGGGCCCTTCTGTAGCAATTCACAGCAGGTTGGCAGGTGATGGTCTGAGTGGAGGAGGGACTGTCATGTTCCAAGTGGACCCCCAGCCTAGGAAGGTCTGCCTTTTTGCTACCAGAGCCCTCCCTGTAATATGTTGGCTGTGGGGGTAGCCTCCAGTAAAGATGTCTGCTTCTTAGCACTCGGCAGCCTCAGTCAGCAGTCCTCAGCACCCACTGAAGTGGGGGGCACATAGACCTGAACTGACACCCCTGGAGGTCTGTCCTATTAGTTTCAGAGGCATGAGCTGTGGGGTACGCAGAGAGGCTGAGAGAGTGATTACTGTTGGAGTAGACGCTACTACAGGAGCCTTCTGTAGTAATTTGCTGTAGGCTTGCAGCTGACAGTATTCAGGTGGGGGAGGTGCTGGCACACACAAAATGGACCGCTTGGGATGTCTGCCTTGTAGCTTTCAGAGACCTCCCTGGAGTATGTCGGCTGTGGGTGTACCCTCCACTTAAAGGTGCCTGCTTCTTGGCACGTAGCAGTCTCAGACAGCAGTCCTCAGCCATTAACTAAAAGGGAAGCAGACAGATCAGAATTGACTCCCTTGGAGGTCTGAGCTCTGGGGTGTGCAGGGAGGTGGATAGTGTTGACTATGAGAGCTGACTCCACTGCACATGCTTCTTGTAGGATTTCAAAGTGGGCTTACAACCCACTGTCTGGTTGGGAGAGGTGCTGGCACACTTCAGAAGCTTGGGGTCCTGTCTGTACAGTGATGGCTAGGGAAGCAGGCTCTTTTTCTGGGGCCACTTCCCCAGTTCACGGCAGCCTGCATGGCTGGGAGAGGAACAGGGACCTTGGGAGAAGCGATTTCCTACCATATGCAACTCGTGGTTGATTTATTGATTCTTTTCTGTCTGCAGTTGCCTGCTTTCCTATGCTTCCCAATTCAGAGTCCCTCAAAGCTGAGCATCGTTTCCGTGTTGTATTTTTTTTTTTTTGTATTTGTGGGAGAGGGTTGGAGTGATGGTTTATTTATGCTGCCATCTTCCCAGAACTCTGTTTGCATTTTTTAATGTAAAAATGTTTTAAATTACATACATGACTGAAGTGGAATCTAGAGGATATGCTGTTTTTATCCTGTGCCTTTTCACTTGGCTAACTCCTTCTTTGCCTTTAAGACTCATGTTAAGCGTCCTCTTCAGGGAATCTTCCCTCTCTCAGCAGCCTAGGTCAGTGTTCTTTTTCAGAGAAACCTGTTTACTTCTGTTACAGCATCTGCCATAAAAATAATCGTTGTGAACATTTATTGAATTTGCCTTATGGTGGCTCTGTTCTCAGTCCTTTAAGCAAATTATTTCTTTTAATTCTAGCAACACCGCCTTGATGTTCGTACGGTTATTAACACCTACATTTTAATGATTAGGGAACGGAGACTTAGAAGGTTGTGACTTGCCCAGGGTCACATAAGTAGTGAGTCTCAAGATACAAGGTTGCTCTTAACCACTGTGTTATACCACATTTTCTCAATTATGTGCTTATCTTTTTCACATTTTAATGTTTCTAATTTCGGGGTATATCTTACAGTTGATGTAATGTGGTAGTGTGATTTCATAAAAACCATTTTATTATTACTTATTAATTTACATTGTATAGTTACACAATTGGTGATGCCTGATAATTAAGAAAATTACTTTTAGACTAGGTCGTGATTGTTTTCTCAAGAGCTTATGAGCTTTTCCAGAGTAGTGTCTTAATTGTCTTTATTTCTCTGGTGCTTAATAGAGTTTTTAGCACATAATAGGAGTTTAGTGAAGGCAGGAAAGTGAGGAATCTCTGATAATGTATTTTTCTTTGTAGGCAGCATGCAGTTAATTCTAACTTTTGGTCCACTCAATGGTTAATTTTTTTTTTTTAATAATCTTTTCTATACCTTCAACATTCATCTACAGCAAAGAGAGTATACATTGGGTTCTGTTTTGTTATGAATCTTGCAGATTGAAAGGACACATAGAAGGCAGCCCAGGAACTGGAGGATTTTATCAGATCCTACTTCTGTTGCTTGCTGTTTAGCACTTTTGAGTGGTGCCTATCTAGTTTTCTCCCTGGTGCAGTACTGAGAGAAGTCTGGTTAAAAAAAAAAAAGGACAATTAAAAAAAAAATACACAAACAATATATGAAAAAGTGAATTGTTAAGAAACTGTTACTGACTGATTTGGTGATTGTCACAAAATATGTTAAGAAGAATGGGACAGAACCTTTGTATGATTATTACTATTTTTAATTCATCAAACATTTATTGAACATTGCTAACCACTGGTGGCCCAGTAGTTAAGAGCTTGGCTGTTAACCAAAAGGTAGACAGTTCAAATGTACCAGCTGCTTCTTGTAAACGCTATGGGGCAATTCTACCCTGATCTGTCGGGTGGCTGTGAATCAGAATCGACTTGTCGACAATGGTTATATACCATGTGATACAGTTCATGCTAGGAAAAATGTATACGTAAGTTGCAGTGTGAGATGCAAGGTGCTATACAGAAGTACGAATAAAAGTCTTGTTTTACATAGGATAGAGTAATCGTGCTGCCTGTGGGATGCAGGGAAGGCTTTATAGAGAAGGTGACACTTGAACTAGGTTTTTAAAACACATGTAAGGGTTTGCTAAGCAAGGCAGAGTGGATGTATCAGACTGAGGTAATGGCAGTGTAAGAGCTCTGTGGTTTACAAAACACTTGCATCTATGATATTTCATTTGAACTTCACTACAACCCCAGGAGCTAATAGGGCATTGCTTTCCTCATTCAACAGGTGAGGAACTGAGGTCACCTAAATTTTAAGGAGACAAGTTGGGACTGGAACTAAGTTTGGGAAAAAGACTAGGATCCTTTTAATGCTTTTTAAAATTTTCAGTTTATTACCTCATGCTGAATCCGGTGGCAGTAGCATAAGATAAAAGGAAATGCAGTTAAATTAAGGGGATGTTCCAAATGGAGCTTATTTAGCTAAACTAAATAAGGCTTATAAACAGCCATGGATAGGACGTAGCCATCTTAACTGAGATGTGGCTCTGTCAGGCACTGAAGATCACAGAATCTTGTCTGTGTTTTAAGTAAACTTTTTTTTTTTTTGGAATAATTTCATATTCACAGAACAGTAACAAAGATAGTACAGAGAGTTCCCATCTATCCTTCATCTGGTTTTCCGTAACATTAACATCTACATTTGTCAAAAGTAAGAGTATATTACTATTAACTGAACTTCAGGTTTTATTCAAATTTTCCCACTAATGTCTTTTTTTCTTTTCCAAGATCCAGTCTAGGATACCACGTTATACTTAGAAATCAAAGTGAAAGAAGAAAAGTCAATTATGAAAAAGGAAAAGGTTACATAGTTGAGTAGTTTCACAGTTAGCTCCTGATGGCCCCTGGGGTTGGAGGGGTTCCAGGCCCTCCACCCTTACTTCAGTTAGAGGACCCCTGCTTTGATGTGTTTGATTTGATTCCAACTTTCTAAGTTTCATTTGAAAAAAAGAGAGGCTCTTGGTTTTATAGCTAAAGAAGCAGCTGAACCTATAAGAGGATATGTTCTTTGCTCAAGGTTACCCAGCAAATGAGTTATGGAACAGGGCTAAGTCCTGGTCTTCTGGACTGCTAGGGTAGACTCCTTCTGTCCTTTCATGTTCCCTCTACCTCCAAGATTCTCCTTTTCCCTTTCCTTAAGTCTTGCCTTCAGGTCAGATATTCATTAGCAGTGATAGTTTGCTAGCATTTTTGTCCCACAATGTTCAGTTAGCCAAACTGAGCTTATTTAAGGGCCCACATCCATGGGCAAAGTCCTGTAGCTGAAGTTAGAGACATGGCAAAAAAACTCAGTGTACCTGGGACCTCAGGAGACCTCAGTGAGATGGCTTTGACTATATCTGAGTCAAGTTATTTTAAGTAGTGTACGATGTCTCAGGAGATTTGTCATCAGCTTGGTTTTAGATATATTTATTCTTATCTTTACCATAACTTTTTATATAGATAAATATGCTGAATGAAAGGTAATGCTTCTAATATTATCTTTTTGTTTCTCCAGTATTGGATTAAATTGTGCCCTGGGTGCAACTGAGATGAGACCTTTTATTGAAACAATTGGAAAATGTACAACAGCCTATGTGCTGTGTTATCCCAATGCAGGTATGTGTTTCAGAGGGGGCCTCTCATAAAGAAATACAAATGCATAGACATGGGAGAGATATGGTAACAGGTCTCGATTGAAAGATTATTTGCAGGTCTTGGCATATAGATGATACTCAATAGACATTTTATAAACGAAGGATGTTTAGCTCTAGACCAGTGTTTCCTTCTAGATTAAAGGAATAGTTGAACTAGCCTGAAAGTCTCAGAGTTGGACATAGCTTCAAGGAATGACACTTAGCCATATAACTGACCAGAGCCTTGCCTTTGGTGACAGCGCTCGCCATGTGGACGTGGCCAAAGACGTGTACAGAGAAGAGGCAAGGGAGCCCTGTTCTCCTTTCCACTCTATTGGCACAAGAGCAGAAGAAAAGTCCTGTGCGTTGTTACTTTTTCCCTTTTTAAAAGATAGGACTTGTAGTTTACTGTATGTAGAAATTCCTAAGTAATTTGTAGACAAGTCTCAAACCATCCAATTAAATGTTGGTAGTTCATCTGGGTTAACTAGATTTCCTGGTGAATGTTTTTGAGCACTGCTTAGATTCTTAGGGCTAAAAAATAATTTTCCAGCCTTCTTTCTCCAAATATATACATTTTAATGGACAATAAAATTTCTTTCCCACCAGGAGTAAGATAACTAGAAGGGGATAATAAATAAAATAGGAAATTGGATAGTCATGCTTGAGAATATTTATTTGAAAGGGGACCAGTGTTACTTTGTTTTTAATAATGTATCAGATGCTTGTTCCTTCAGGGCACATGTAGTACCCTCCCTCCCACCCCCAAACAGTTGTGCAACAGGAAGGAATTTCCATTATAGGAAGGGGCGCTCTCCCATATAGTAGTGATTCTTTGCTTTCTTCTTTTTTTTTATTTTCTTAGTATGATTTTTTTGTTTTGTGTGTCACATTTGTGTTCACTGTATAAAGAATTTATTTTTGCAAGTAAATAGAATGTAATAAATTAATGTATTCATAAACGTAATATTTTCCTAACGTCTTAAGCTAAAGCCTTTGCAAATGTGATGTTTATTTGCTAAGGTCATTTCTAATAGTGGTTGAAATGTACTTTGTTAGGTCTTCCCAATACCTTTGGCGACTATGATGAAACTCCTCAAATGATGGCTGTGCACCTAAAGGTAGGGATCCTTCTTTCACTTGATTTCTTAAGAGTTAGAAAAATGGAATTTTAGATTTAGAATGCTTAGGAGCAGAATTTTGCCCAAAGAAATCCCCGTGCATATAAAGCAAATAAAAGTTTAGCTATTCTGAATTAAGGTGGTGGAGGCAGAGGGAGGGGCTGGCTATCCACATCCTTAACCTCTATTGGCACCAGTGGCTGGTGGGAAATTCCTAATGCGGTCCAACCCAAAGTGACTGAAACTGGGTCTGCTTTGAGGCATTGCTTCCTCTGGAGTCTCCCAAGTGGTGTAGTCTTCCCAAACTACTGGAGGTGGGGTAGATGTCCTGCTTGCTCCTCATTGCCACCTCCACCATCCTCCCTCTCTCACATAAACCTCCCCTTCTCTAAGTCCTAGCTCTTTAGACCATACTGCCCACCACCCCTCCATATTGCACTCATCCACTAAACCCTGGGTCTCTCTTCCTCATTTCCTGAATTTGTAGCTCTGACTCACTGACATCCTTTCCTATATAGTTTCTGACTTAATTCTTAGAATTTCAGTATCTTATGCAGATGATCTTTTCAATACCTTGACTTCTCAGTGTCTCGACTTGCCCTCTCAGTTGTCTTTTCCTTTCCTCACTAGTCTGTGGTGAGACTCTGGACCTGCACTCCTGGCATGGCAGGCGTACCACATGTAACTCTCGAGCACTTGAAATGTGGTTAGTGTAACTGAGGAACTGAATTTTTAACTTTTGGAAATTGTAATTAATTTAAATTTTAAACTTAATACTGACTTGATTTATTATTTGAAAGTGCATTATCCAGATCATATTCATTCAGCTTGACACATGGGTGAAAAAAATCTTTGATCTGATCAGTTAGGCAAATAAATCTCCCTTGCATTTGAAATAGTATAAAGGATTTCATTGGAACTCATTTCTGCTTTTAACCTTAGATGTAGGGCATGTCAAAACTTTATATCCGGGGTAAGTATGTTTAGCTGTCTTCTTAATGTCAGCTTAGTTACTCAGGAAAAGTAGACCTTTTTCCTGCAGAATGGTTAGTGGTGAGTTTAGAATTGAGGTGGACTCTCTGAAGCTTTTTCTTTTTCTAAATGCAGGACTTTGCTGTGGATGGCTTGGTCAATATCGTTGGTGGATGCTGTGGTACAACACCAGATCACATCAGGTAATAACCACCTCTGAAATACTTTGTTATGGAAAATGTCAAAGAAAAAAATAGAAGAATAATAAAATGAACACCATGTGCCTGTCACACAGTTTTCCTAATTTTTAGCATTTTGCCATTTTTATTTTATCTATCTCTCAACTTTTTTTCTTCTGGAATATTTTAAAGCAAATTTGTATTATAATGTTGCATCCTTAAATATCTGAGTAATATTTTAATGCTCAAGGAGAGAAGGCTCATGTTTCTTGTGGGGACAAATACATGCTTCTGTTACCTCATCTCCTGGAAAACAAAGACAGTAATCGTGCAAGCGGCTTGAGATGAAGAGAAGTGTTTTTGCTTTGCCTGACACACAGTCATAGCTTAAAAAATGTGTTTGGGTGAGTGAAGGAAGCAGAAAATAACAACATATCTAAGTATGTGTTTAATTCTTTTTGACTTTGTACCTTATAGGAGTATTGGAATCAGTAGAGTAGATTGTATTTTATATTTTTTTCCCTCGGAGTGACTGAGAGTCAAATTTCGAGCTAGCCGTGTCACTGCTTTGTTTTTATATGTATAAAAAATGACAGTATTGAATTACCTAAGATTTTACTGCTTTTGACTTCTGTAATAGACTCTTGGAAACCCTGGGGGCATAGTGGTTAAGTGCTACAGCTGCTAACCAAAGGGTCAGCAGTTCAAACCCTCCAGGCGCTCCTTCGAAACTCTATGGGGCAGTTCTACTCTGTCCGATAGGGCCGCTGTGAGTCGGAATCGACTTGACGGCACTGGGTTTGGTTTTGGGTTTTAATAGACTCTTGATAAATATAATTTTTTAAATATTTGAAAACTAACATTGAAAGCTACGACTAACTGAATATAGCTTGTCTTTGGCTCACAACTGATCTCTCTGTTCTTAAGGTTATTTCCTCCTTTCTTAAAAAAGGAATTGGTTTGGAAATGTCTCTCTACACATTATATATGTTATGTGTGTGTGTGTATGTGTATATATATTTGTATACACACGCACATACACACATACTGTTTTTACTTTTGATATCTACATACTAGTTTTGGGGCAGTAGGGTGAGCAGATCCATAAAAATTAAAGCGTATAGATTAATTTTCTGCATTACTGAGAAAACTAAAAGGCATAATTACTGCTGCACATTTGGAACCAGGTATATAATTACGTGTACAATTATGTTAAACAGGCTTAATTTCATAGCTGGAAATCAGTTTAATTAAATTTATTTTCTTCGATGTTAATGGGTATCGTGTTTTCTCTTTCAACTCAGGGAAATCGCTGAAGCTGTGAAAAATTGTAAGCCTAGGGTTCCACCTGCCACTGTTTTTGAAGGGCATATGTTACTGTCTGGTAAGTCATAAAGACGTGGTTTTTATGACTTCAGAAACAATTTGTAGAATGTATTTAGTATGTTTATTCTAAGTGTTAGTGATTTTGTGCCAAGCAACTTGTTTATTCAGACAAAGAAGAATACACATTTTTTCTCCTCACTTCAGTGAATTCTAATAAAGAACCCTTTGTTTTTCTTGGAGTGGGAGGGGAATGAAGGTATGCAGGCCATTGGCCAGGTGAGAAGTAGAACTCATGCGGTCTTGTCTCTATTGTGTACTGTTTTGAAAACACTGGCTACAGCCTAACGGTTTAATTGTCAAGTTTGCTACTGTTATTGAGAATCCCAGACTGCCAAGGCCCAATGTTTTTCAATGGCAGCAGCTTTTTCCTAGAAAAATTTCTTTGCTTCCAAAATAATGTTGTAATCTTACATTTGTTATGTGTCTAGGGCTTTACAAAGAGTTGTAGTATTTATGATTCTGTTTGGTTCTCAACAACTGAGAGGTAGGCTGCCACACTTTGTCAGTATGAGTTTTGATGCTTAAATAAGGAACATTAGGAGACTAGTTCATCATACTCACTGTTAGAAAAATAACTTTAAATTTTTCCTTCAGTTCTTTATTGAAATATCCTTAGATGGTATCTTTAAGCAAGAAAAAAAAAATGTATAAACAGATTCTTGGAGAACTTAGAAGTAACATGGAGAGTTTTGTGCCCTAATGACTTAGAATTTACCATCCTTCTAAATTAAAATATTTTAGTGTCTTATGTTATCCTAAGAAAAGTGAAATAAAATACAGGTGACAATAAAAGGAATGTCTGCTTTTCTCACTCAGAACGTATCATGTAGAATGATTCTTCATGAGTGAGTGTGAAGTTGGGTTAGAAAACATACCTCTTCAAGCTCACCTTTTCTTTTTACACTCCAGAAGGGTTGTGGGTAGGAGAAGTAGGATTTATGATTGATGATTACCTCCCAACCCTGGGAGAAAGTAACCTTCACCAGAGAGAGGTGAGAGGCCTGGCAGGCAAGTTAATTTTTTTTGCTAAAGCTCAAAGTTGTGCCTTGACTTCAGCCCAGGACTAATGATTAATTCAGTGCTTGCCAAAATTAAACAAGTAGAGAACCATTTAGATGTGGAGTTTTTTTTAAGGATTTTTGTGTAAGAATGAAAGAATCCTTTTTTTAAAAAAATTCGAATTTCGTTTGCAATTTCTACTTGCTTTAAAAATCACCTTCGATCAGATTTAAAAGAGTGACATCAAACATGCTCTTTTATAAGTTACAAACTTGAGAGAAATATGGTTTTTATATCGGATACTTCCCATTCATAATAGATTAGAAGTTTTTTTGTGTGTGCAGTGTTTTTAAGAACATCACTTAGGAACTCTTTAGCATTTAAGTGTTGCCATCCTTGCTTGTCTTTGCTGTGAACCTCAGGGCCTGACTAAGGACAGAGATACCCTGAGACTGGTTTGGAAGGGTAGGTCCAAGAGGAACAGTACCAAAGGAAAAGGAAGCCCTGGAAAGCAAGTCTTTTCAGCCATTGAACACACGCTCTGGGATAGTTTTATAATTATTTTATAATAAAATTTTTATATACAAATGGAATTTATTTTACAGTGAAACCTATGAGCACTGGAACTCAATGGGATTGCATGGTTTTTCTGGATCTCACAAGTTTTCCGCCTTTGACAGAGTGCGGTTTTACCATTTTTCTATCATTCTTTTTAGTGGAAAATATTTTAGTTCTCCTTCTCTGACAGGTTTCCACTTACAGAGGTTCTGGCTTTTATGGCTTTCACTGTATAAGAAAAATATTTATTAATTTTCCCTTCTTCCTCTCTGTTTCTTCATCAACTGATGCTCTGGCAAAGGACTCAAAAGCCATTTTCATTTATTAACAACAACCACCACTGTGATTACTGGTGCTTAAAATTTTATACTTATTACCATTATCTAGTTTCATTTTTACAATAACTTTTACTGTCTATTTTATCAGCTCAGAGAGGCTGAAGGAACTAACTGGGCAGGGATTTGAACCTAAGCCTGACTATAACCACTTAGCAAGACTGCCTCTCCTAATATCTTAGAAAAAATTTCCAAGATAAAACCCTGAAATAATCTTCTTGTGAGAATTCTAGTTGTACTTGTAAGTGCAACAAATAGTCTCCTATGATCTTTGGAATATCCCTAGGGAAGAAGACAGTGTTCTTGGGTTTCTCTCTGGTCAGATGGGCTTCTTTTTCATGAAAATGTTTGTTTCCTGTCTGTTTCATGTCATCCATTTGCATTTTCAGAAATTTTTCAAAATGCTTCTCCTTTTAAGGTCTAGAGCCCTTCAGGATTGGACCGTACACCAACTTTGTTAACATTGGAGAGCGCTGTAACGTTGCAGGATCAAGGAAGTTTGCTAAACTCATCATGGCAGGAAACTATGACGTGAGCATCTTAATAAGACCCCTGAGGCATCTGCCCTGTCTTTGGCTAGACAGCAAGTCAATGAAGCAGCGCTACCTTTGATAGCGTTATTAGCAGAGCTGCTGGGAAGAGTGAGAAGAATGGTAAAGTGTACTCAGAGCAAGCTGGGCTGGTGGGGGGGGGGTGAGGCTTAGAAAAGTGGAAGCTGCCATTGTCAGTATTTCTCAGGAAGTACTGCTTTGGTGAATGAAGTGGGATGAGATGGGAGGGATCCAAGTTCTAGGTATACCTGTTAATTGTGAAATGAGCTTAAAAATTTGAGAATATCCTTCATTTTGGCTTCGCACAAATCCTTTTAAGGAAAAGGAAGGCCAAGAAACTTGCTGTTCAATTCCTTGTGACTACATCAAATGTCAGCTGTTAATGGTATTATTGAACCTGTTAGTTGGCTAAAATACCAAAAAAACAAACCAAACCCATTGCTGTCCAGTTGGTTCTGACTCATAACGATCCTATACTACAGAAGAGAACTGTCCCATAGGGTTTCCAGGGCCATAAATTTTATAGAAGCAGACTGCCACATCTTCCTCCTGTGGCACAGCTAGTGGGTTTGAACTGCCAACCTTTCGGTTAGCAGCTGAGCACTTTAACCACTGTGCTACTAGGACTCATTTAGGCTAAAATAAGCAAACAAAAACAAAGGAAAGCAAGAAGCCCTTGCTTTGGAAAGGTCATGTGATAGCCATAGTGTTTTTAAACTTGGTCACTCTGTGGATGAGTCAAATTTAATCCAAAAAGAGCATACCCTGAACATCCAGATAGGTTTTCTTTGTCTTAGGTAAACATAAAGTTAAAAATAGAGGAATTTGGTCTGGACTTTAATGATATTTGTGATATCCTCAAACTGTACTCACTTTAAGGTTCTGTACCTTTTAGGAATTAGGTCTTCCAGACACCAGTACTAAAGCAGACTTAGTTTTAATCACAAGGAAAAGTCCCATTTATCACCCTTTATGACTTGCTTCTTATTACTTCATGGCATCCCCCAGAGGTGTATCTTCCTCCTCAGCCCTCTGCTGTTACGTTATTAGAACCTGCTATGCTTGTAGGCTCCTGACCTGTTTCCTTGTCAGTCCTCGTCCACTTTGTTCCTGCTACTGCTCAGTGCCGCCATGTATTTCCATCATGGTGCCGCACCATTCAGCACCTGTCCTGGGGTGGCTTATTTATTTATTTTCATATAAGATAGAATCCAGACTCCTTAGCTCATTATTCTCTTCTCTCCACTCAGGTGCCAAACTGCCTTCCCATCCTAGTCTGTTTTCTGAATATTCTAGGAGGCTTCCTTCTGCTGCCATGCCTTTGTGCATGTGTGCCCCTTCTGAAATACTAATGCCCCTTTGTAGTTGTAGTTGTTGTTGGGTGCCCTTGAGTCGATTTCAACTCATGGCGATCCCAGGTGACAGAGTAGAACTGCCCTATAGGGTTTTCTTGCCTGTAATCCTTACAGGAGCAGATTACTAGACCTTTCTCCCGAAGAGCTGCTATGTGGGTTCGAACTGCCAACCTTTTGGTTAGCAGCGGAGCACTTAATCGTTGCACCACCGAGACTCCTTCATAGTTTTAGAGACTTCTTCAATTTGCAGTGTAAACACCGTTTTGTTTCTTATGACCATTATGGTCCCCTTTCAGTTCTGAGATGCAATGGATTTGACAGAAAGAGCAGAGGGCATTTTAGGCAGAAGCAAACAGGTGGGAGTAATAATAGCTAACATTTATTGCCCCACGCTTCTCTCAGTTTATTGTACTGAGGTAGCGTGCATGTTGCTGTGATGCTGAAAGCTATGCCCTTGGTATCTCAAATACCAGCAAGATCATCCACGGTCAACAGGTTTCAGCTGAGCTTCCAGACTAAAACTAGGAGGAAGGGGCTGGTGGTCTCATCTGAAAAATTGGCCAGTGAAACCTTATGAGTAGCAGTGGAGCACTGTCTAATATAATGCCAGTAGACATTCCCCTCAGGTTGGAACCAAAACCCACTGCCATCGAGTCGATTCCGACTCATAGCGACCCTACAGGACAGAGTAAAACTGCCCCGTGGAGTTTCCAAAGAGCGCCTGGTAGATTCGAACTGCCGACGTTTTGGTTAGCAGCCAAACCACTCAACCACTACACCACTAGGGTTTCCCTCAGGTTGGAAGAAACTCAAAATATGACTGGGGAAGAGCTGCTTCCTCAAAGTAGAGTCAACCTTAATGATATGGATGGAGTAAAAGTTTCGGGGCCTTCATTTGCTGATGTGGCACGATTCAAAATGAGAAGAAGCAGCTGCAAATATCCATTAATAATCAGAATGTGGACTTATGAAGTATGAATCTAGGAAAATTGGAAGTCATCAAAAATGAAATGGAATGCATAAACATTGATATCCTAGGCGTTAGTGAGCTGAAATGGACTGGTATTGGCCATTTCGAATCAGTCAATCATATGGTCTACTATGTCAGGAATGACAAATTGAAGAGAAATGGCATCACATTCATTGTCAAAAAGAGCATTTCAAGATCAATCCTGAAGCACAATGCTGTCAGTGGTAGGATAATATCCATACACCTATAAGGAAGACGAGTAAATACAACTGTTTACGCACCAACCCCTAATGCCAAAGATGAGGAAATTGAAGATTTTTACCAATTTCTGCAGTCTGAAGTTGATCAAACATGCAATCAAGAGGTGTAGTAATTACTGGTGATTGGAATGCAAAAGTTGGAAACAAGAAGCATCTGTAGTTGGAAAATATGGCCTTGGTGATAGAAACAACACTAGGAATCACATAATAGAATTTTGTAAGACCAACGACTTATTCATTGCAAATACCTTTTTTCAACAACATAAACAGCAACTGTACATGTGGATCTCACCAGATGGAAAACACAGGAATCAAATCAACATCTGTGAAAAGAGACAATGGAAAAGGTCAGTATCATCAGTTAGAGCAAGGCCAGACTGATTGCAGAACAGACCATCAATTGCTCATATACAAGTTCAAGTTGAAGCTGAAGAAACTTACAAGTCCACAAGAACCAAAATACGATCTTGAGCATATCCCACCTGAATTTAGAGACAATTTCAAGAATAGATTTGACACATTGAACACTAATGACTGAATACCAGACAAGTTGTGGAATGACATCAGAGACATCATACATGAAGAAGGCAAGAGGTCATTAAAAAGACAGGAAAGAAAGAAAAGACCAAAATGGATGTCAGAAGAGACTCTGAAGCTTGCTCTTGAATGTACAGTAGCTAAAGTGAATGGAAGAAATGATGAAGTAGAAGAGCAGAACAGAAGATTTCAAAGGGTGGCTTGAGAAGACAGAGTAAAGTATTATAATGAAATGTTCAAAGACTTGGAGTTAGAATACCAAAAGGGAAGAACACACTTGGCATTTCTCAAGCTGAAAGAACTGAAGAAAAAAATTCAAGACTTGAGTTGCAATTTTGAAGGATTCCGTGGGCAAAATATTGAACAATGCAGGAAGAATCAAAAGAAGATGGAAGGAATACACAGAGTCACTATACTAAAAAGAATTGGTCGACAGTTCAACCATTTCAGGAGGTAGCAAATGATCAAGCAATATGGTATTGAAGGAAGAAGTCCAAGCTGCACTGAAGTCATTGGCGAAAAACAAGACTCCACGAATTGACAGAATACCAAGTGAGACATTTCAGCAAACATGCAGTGCTGGAGGTGCTCATTCATCTATGCCAAGAAATTTGGAAGACAGCTTCCTGGCCAACTGACTGGAAGAGATCCATATTTATGCCTATTCCCAAGAAAGGTGATCCAACTGAATGTGGAAATTATAGAACAATATCATTAATATCACACGCAAGCAAAATTTTGCTGAAGATCATTCAAAACGGCTGCTGCAGTATATTGACAGGGAGCTGCCAGAAATTCAGGGCAGTTTCAGAAGAGGACTTGGAACCAGGGATATCATTGCTGATGTCATATGGATCCTGGCTGAAAGCAGAGAATACCAGAAGGATGTTTACCTGTGTTTTATTGACTATGCAAAGGCATTCGACTGTGTAGATCATAACAAATTATGGATAACATTGTGAAGAATGGGAATTCCAGAACACTTAAGTGTGCTCATGAGGAACCTTTACATAGATCAAGAGGCAGTTATTTGGGCAGAACAAGGGGATACTGATTGGTTTAAAGTCAGGAAAGGTGTGCGTCAGGGTTGTATTCTTTCACCATACCTATTCAATCCGTATGCTGAGCAAATAATACGAGAAGCTGGACTATATGAAGAAGAACAGGGTATCAGGATTGGAGGAAGATTCATTAACAACCCTCATTATGCAGATGACACGACCTTGCTTGCTGGAAGTGAAGAGGACTTGAAGCACTTACTAATGAAGATCAAAGACCACAGCCTTCAGTATGGATTGTACCTCAACATAAAGAAAACAAAAATCCTCACAACTGGACCAATGAGCAACATCATAATAAACGGAGAAAAGATTGAAGTTGTCAGGGATTTCACTTTACTTGGATCCACAATCAACAGCCATGGAAGCAGCAGTCAAGAAATCAAAAGACGCATTGCATTGGGTAAATCTGCTGCAAAAGACCTCTTTAAAGTGTCGAAGAGCAAAGATGTCACCTTGAAGACTAAGGTGCACCTGACCCAAGCCATGGTATTTTCAGTCACATCATATGCATGTGAAAGCTGGACAATGAATAAAGAAGACTGAAGAATAATTGACGCCTTTGAATTGTGGTGCTGGTGAAGAATATTGAATGTATCATGGACTGCCGAAAGAATGAACATATCTGTCTTAGAAGAAGTACAATCAGAATGCTCCTTAGAAGCAAGAATGGGGAGACTGTGTCTTACATACTTTGGACATGTTGTCAGGAGGGATCAGTCCCTGGAGAAGGACATCATGCTTGGCAGAGTACAGGATCAGTGGAAAAGAGGAAGACCCTCAATGAGGTGGATTGACAGAGTGGCTGCAACAATGAGCTCAAGCATAACAATGATTGTAAGGATGGCTCAGGACCAGGGAGCATTTCGTTCTGTTGTGTATAGGGTCGCTATGAGTCGGAACTGACTCGACAGCACCTAACAGCAACAACATCATACACAAGTAGAATTTTGCTGAAGATCATTCAGAAACAGTTGCAGCAGCACATTGACAGGAACCGCCATAAATTCAAGCCAGATTCAGAAGAGAACTTGGAACAAGGGATATTATTGCCAATGTCAGTTGGATCATGGCTGAAAGCAGAGAATACCAGGAAGATATTTATCTGTGTTTCATTGACTATGCAAAGGCATTCGACTGTGTGGATCACAACAAATTATGTATAACATTGTGAAGAATGGAAATTCCAAAACACTTGACCGTGCTCATGAGGAACGGGTACATAGACCAAGAGGCAGCTGTTCATACAGAACAAGGGGATACTGCATGGTTTAAAACCAGGAAAGGTATGTATCAGGGGTGTGTTTTTCACCATACTTATTCAATCTGTATGCTGAGCAAATAACCTGAGAAGCTGGACTACATGGAGAAGAATGTGGCATCAAGATTGTTGGAAGATTCATTAACAACCTGCCATATGCAGTTGACACAACGTTGCTTGTTGAAAGTGAAGAGGACTTGAAGCACTTACTGATGAAGATCAGAGCCTACATCCTTCAGTATGGATTGCACCTCGACACAAAGAAAACAGAAACCCTCACAACTGGACCAATAAGCAACATCATGATAACTGGAGAAAAGTTTGAAGTTATCAAGAATTGAATTTTACTTGGATCCACAGTCAACACCCATGGCAGCAGCAGTCAAGAAATCAGATGATGTATTGCATTGGGCAAATCTGCTGCAAAAAACCTCTTTAAAGTTGAAAAGCAAAGATGTTACTTCGAGCACTAAGGTTCGCCTGACCCAAGCCATGAGGTTTTCAATCACCTTATATTCATGGGAAAGCTGGGCAAAGAGTAAGAAAGACTGAAGAAGAATTGATGCATTTGAATTATGGTGTTGGTGACGAATATTGAATATACCATGGACTGCCAGAAGTACAAGTCAGTCAGTTTTGGAAGACGTACACTCAGAGTGCTCTCTGGATGCGAGGATGGGAAGACTTTGTCTCTCTTTCTTTGGAAATGTTATCCAGAGGGACCAGTCCCTGGAGAAGGGCATCATGCCTCGTAAGGTAAAGCGTCAGTGAAAAAGCGCAAGACCCTCAATGAGATGCATTGACACAGTGGCCGCAGTGGTGGGCCCAAACATAGCAATGATTGTGAGGGTGACACAGGACCAGGCAGTGTTTTGTTCTCTTGTGCATAGGGTCGCTGTGAGTCTGAACTGACTTGATTTCACCTAACAACAACTAAAAAGAACACCGCCATTTATTGAGGTCTTCTCATACGCTAGACGCTGTGCTAAATGCTTTACATCATTGCTCATGTAATCTTTTCAGTGCCATGAGGTAGGGACTATTATACATTTTACAGTTGTGGAAATGGAGGCCTGGGGAGATCAAATTACTCACCTACCATTTTACTGCAAGTAAATGGTAGAAGCTAAGTCTAACAAACCCATGCCCTTCGCCATTCTGCTCTCTCTGCCTAGTAGAAACAGTGGGGGGAGGCAGTAGACACAGGAAGGGAATAGGTGGGAATGACTCATTAGGTTCTAGTTTTCTGTGACTTAGTGATCCCTCAGGCTCTGTAGAAAGAGCACTGCCCTGAAAAATGTTCTAGTCCTGCTTATTTGCATAGCTTTTACATCTGTAAACAAGTCACTGCATCTCTCTGAGCCTGTTTGAGAAGAGTGGGCCTCTAAGAGCCCTTCTAGGCTGTTATTCTGTAAAACAGGCAGGTCAGGTATTGGCATCTCTATTTTACAGACGTTTGACTTGTTCAACCTGTTGCTCACTGCCTCCTCTGTGCTCCCTCCAGTCCATCCCCCAGTGGCCCCGTGATTTCACTTTCTCTGTTTCAGTCCCTGGAAACCCTGGTGGTATAGTGGTTAAGAGTTTGGCTACTAACCAAAAGGTCAGTAGTTTGAATCCACCAGGCGTTCCTTGGAAACCCTATGGGACAGTTCTGCTCTATCCTATAGGGTCGCTATGAGTCAGAATCGACTCAGCGGCAATGGGCTTGGTTTTGGTTTTTTGGTTTCAGTCCGTGGAGACCTTTCCTTTCTTTAAGGCTTGTGTAATATCTGGCATTTGACTCACACATTGTGGGGCAGTGCTGAATAGTTTTATATATGACTGTCATATCCCCCCAACTAACCCTTTAAGAACAGGAATGGGCCTTATACTTCTTTTATTTTTTTTAATAGTATTTAACACATTACTGATAGTGAGAAACATTTTTCGATTTGTTGAATTTAATTGTGATCCTTTTTGACTGTGTGACCTTGGGTCACCAAAAGTGGTGTTTCCTTCAGCATTTGCCAAAGGGTCTTTCTCATGCCTGTTCCATCACAAGGACTGCTACACATTTTTGCTTGGTTTTCTTGGACTAAGAAAAAATTAGAACTACTGAGCATCTTTTATTGCTTTTATTCTTGCTATTTCATTACACTATGTAGTGTACAATGAAGAGTTAGAAAAGGTCTCTGTTGTACCACTCAGTTAGAAAGCATTATCGAACATGTATATTGTTCCCAGCATTGTTCAAGGGACAGTGGAAGATACATTAGAACTTTCTTGACTTCCAAAAACTTAAAATCTAATTGCAGGAATAAATGAATACTCATGAAATCACAAGGAAGTGATAATGTAATAAACCATGGCATAATGATTATAATTGCTATAGGAGTTTAAGGACAGCAGATCACTGTGGAATGGGCATTTATTCCAAAATACATTCTATGGGATCCTGGTCCTACAAGATATTCTTTAAATGGCCATAAGGGGGAAATGTGGCATTTTATATCCTGTTCTTAGAGGGATATATTTTATATAGATATGTATGTATGTGCATATACATATATGCATATACACATACATACATATTTATATACATGTATTTATATTATGTTAATGTTATATTCATTATAGCATTTGAAAAGCCTTCCAGTATAAAAACCTGTAGAAATTCATTTCAACTCACATTTCTTTTCATGTAACTCCTGTTAACAGCCTGCAATGAACGCTTTGTATGTTTTATGTTTTAACAAACTCTAGAGTTATATGAGTTTTGAGTGATTTCCCTAAGGACCTTTGTTGGAGGAGATTGGATTTGAGCTGGGCCTTAAACAATGTGGAAGGGAAGGGGAATGCATTTCAGGCAGAGGAGACAACATGATCAATGGCACAGAGGTGGAATTGGGCAGGGCTGTTACAAAAATCATTAGGAACTGGGCTTGGCTGGATGGAGATCCCAGCAGGGGAGGAGTGGGATGTCCAGCTGGATAAGAAGATGGGACCAGGTCACAGTGGCCCTTGAATGCCAGGCTGAGGAGTTCAGAGTCTTTGTGGTCAGAAAACAGCCTTGGTGGATTCTGAATAGAGAAATGATGGGATGGATGAGATGTTTAAGACAGGTTAATCTGTGATGACTGATGGGAGGAGAGAAGGCCCAGAGTCAGGGAGCCTTGCTAGGAGGTCACTGTAGTATCTTAGTATGGGATATGGAGGACCAGGGCAAATGGTGAAGGCGATCAAAAATGGAAAGTTGTAAATTTAAGACGTTCTCCCTGGGAAAAACGAGAGTTGAAGAGTAAAGGAAGAACCAAAATGACTCTAAGGTTATAAAATGTAGATTTCTTTTTTTAAATAAATGAGTGATGATTTAGACTTTTCGTGGCTTTGAAATATAGACAGTAGTTTTCTCTTTTAAGATTAGTTAGTCTAAGATCATTTCAAAGGACTGCGGGGGACAACCAGGGATTGCTTTTGCTAGTCCCCCTGCCCTAATGCTTCTTCCTTTTATATCCCTCTCAGGAAGGACTGAGTGTTGCCAAAGAGCAGGTGGAAATGGGAGCCCAGGTGCTGGATATCAACATGGATGATGGCATGCTAGACGGCCCAAGTGCAATGACCAGATTTTGCAACTTCATCGCTTCTGAGCCGGACATTGCCAAGGTTGTACAAAGTTTATGTCTGTGGAGGGAATTTACATGTCTTGCTATGTCACTCATTTAACTTTGTCAGTTCCTCATTGACCTATTAACTCATAAACTGGTTTTCTGTTTTGCTGCATTGGTTTCTGATTGTCAGCTTTCTTGATTAATGGTAGTCTTTTCAATATAAGGAGTCCCCAGGTTGTGTAAACATTTAAGTGCTTGGCTACTAACTGAAAGGTTGGCCGTCTGAGTGCACTCCTGGACTCCCCAGAAGAAAGCCCTGGTGATCTGCTTCTGAAAGAGCACAGCCGTCGAAAGCCCTGTGGAATGCAGCTCTGCTCGGAAACACGGGGGGTCACTGTCTTAGGCTGGGTTCTCTGGAGAAGCAAAACCAGTCAAGAGTATAGATATATATATAGACAGAGAGAGATTTATATCAAGGAAACAGCTCGTGTGATTGTAAGTGTTGGAAAGTCCCAAGTCCTTGGATCAGGATAGAGGCCTTTCCCAATTCATGGAGCTGCAGAAGCTGATGAACCCCGGATGAACAGGTTGAAGAGCAGGGCTCCTGCTCACAGGCTGTGAAGGCCGAGGAATCCCCAAGGTCGGCAGGCAAGACTGCAAGATTTCTCCTGATTCATGTAGCTGCAGGGAATGGTGAACCCAAGATTGGGGGGTTGGGGAGCAGTACTCTTGATCGCGGGCCATGAAGATTGACGAATCCCAAGATGGACAAGTAAGCTGCTAGATCAAGTCCCGAGAACCAGAGGTCAGACAAGAGACAGCTGCTGGATCCAGAACAAGTCAACAACCTTTGCAAGGCGAACAGGAAAGAAGTAGGTGGCGGAAGGCAGAGGGATGAAGGCTGGGGCAGGGGGTGGTGAGCTACTGCAGGTCCCACCCCTGCTGGTACCACTCAACAGATTCCATCATGGGCGTGATCACATATCAGATTTCAACAGGGAAATGATAACAACATTATACAACTGCCAAAACACTGAGAATCATGGCCCAGCCAATTTGACACACAGCCTTAACCATCACAGTCACCATGAGTCATAATCAACTTGACAGCTACTGGTTTATCAGCATAAACCAGACTTTAGAGAGGGCTGTAACTTCAGCTTAGCTGTTTCCAGGGCTTCTATGATTGGTCACAAGAATTGATTGAGCATCCTCTGATGTCTGGGGAGCCTAACAGTCCACTTTTTACATCTCTGGAGGATATACTTACCTGTTCATACCAAATCATATTCAGAGGAACTCAAGTTAATTCTTCCTTATTGCAGGGCAAGAAACTTTCTTAGGCTTATCAGTTAAGGCAAAAATACAAAACAAAATGTAATCAAGTTATTATGTCAACTTTTACATTTGTTCTTTAAAAAATGAATGTTTAGTAAGCAGCCATCTAAGGTAGTCTACTGGCCCTGGCCCACCTGGAGCAAGGGATAATGAAGAAAATCAAAGACACTAGGGAAAGATTAGTCCAAAGGACTAATGGACCACAATTACCACAGCCTTCACCATACTGAGTCCAGCACAACTAGATGGTGCCTGGCTACCACTACCGACTGCTCTGACAGGAATCTCAGTAGAGGGTCCTGGACAGAGCTGGAGAAAAATGTAGAACAAAATTCTAACTCACAAAAAAAGACCAAACTTACTGGTCTGACAGAGACTGGAGAAACTCCAAGAGTATGACCACCAGACACCCTTTTAACTCAGTACTGTAGTCACTCCTGAGGTTCAGTCTTCAGCCAAAGTTTAGACAGGCCTGTAAAACAAACAGTAATACATAGTTTAACCTTGTATATGAGACTAAATGGGCACACTAGCCCAGGAGCAAGGATGAGAAGGCAGGAAGGGACAATAAAGCTGGATGAATGGAAATGGGGAGCCCACGGTCGAGAAGGGGAGGGTGTTGAGACATCATGGGGTTGGTAACCACTGTCACAAAACAATATGTGTATTAATTGTTTAATGAGAAACTAATTTGCTCTGTAAAGCTTCACCTAAAGCGCGCACGCGTGCACACACACACAAATCTAAAAAAAAAAAAAAAAGTTGAATGTTTATTTTAGCATTATTCCTTTCTAAATTTTTAGGCGAGTTCTAAAATTTTTAAAAATCTCACTACGTTTCTCTGCTGTTTAATGTGTGATGAGAAGTTATTTTTGAAAATTTTTCTTTTTTTTTTTTAAAGACATTTGTGAGTGCTTTAAGAGTTGCATTTTTCGGGTAAAACTGTGAGTCGCTTCAGTTAGAAGTCTCATGGTAAGCGTGAGAAGCACCGAGTTATAGTAAACCATTCTTCATTCCTGTCTTAAAGCATGTTACTAAAAAGTCTCATTTTCTTCTTTGCAAGTAAGTATTTTGAGAAGTTAAGTTGCAAAGAAGTGACTTGTTCAAGGTCATTTGCAATCAAGTGGAGCCAGTTGTTTATTTCAGCCGAATTAGTGGAAAGAGGGCTGCCTGGGAAATGGAAAACTTGGGTTATTGTCCCAGGCGAGTCAGTTAACGATTGCCCCTCAGTTTCCTTCCTCATCTCTAAAATGGGAATAATCGTGGCTGCTTTGCCTGATTTGTGAATTGTAAAGATGAATGAGTAATTGTATATGAAAGTACACTGTGAAGGACCCTATATGATTTAAGACACTGTTACTTAGTACTCTGCTTGCTAAAATACGTGTTTCTTTCTTATCCTTCCTGGTTTTTCCCTACCACCAAAATTTAGTAGGAGGCCAAATTTTGACCAACTGGGTTAGAGCATCCATATGTGTGCTCTCAGCAGTAGGGTTGGAACACCAAATTGTTAGCAACCTCTTTAAAGCGTTGGCTTGCTGTTGTCACTGCATTTGACCCTGCTCTTAGCAAACCTCTGATTACTAGCATGATAAGAAAAACCAAAAAAAAACAATAGATTTCTTGTTCTTTTCTTTGCTATCCTTTAGAGGAGTGGCTGAAGGCCTAAGAAATTGGAAGCTCAAGGAGGACCTGACTGCACGTTCTTCAGCCATCAGTTGAAATGCTTCTTGCCCTGGGAAGCTTTCCCTGAACTCTCCCTTCCTACCCCCTGCTTCCACATAGTGATTTTGTTGTTAAACAAAAACCCAGTGCCTTGGAGTCCATTCAGACTCATAGTGACCCTGTAGAACAGAGTAGAACTGCCTCATAGAGTTTCCAAGGAGCGCCTGGTGGATTCGAACTGCTGACCCTTTGGTTAGCAGCTGTAGCACTTAACCACTACGCCACCAGGGTTTCCGGTTTTGTTGTTCGCTGCCGTCAAGTCACCCTGACTCCTGGCAACTCACAGAAACCCTGTGCAGTCCTGTGCCATCCCCTTGATAAGTTGTAGATTGGACTGTTGTGATCCATAGGTTGATTTTCAGAAATAGATTGCCATGCCTTTCTTCCTAGTCCATCTTGGTCTGGAAGTTCCACTAAAACCTGTTCAGCACTGTAGCAACATGCTATCTCCCATTGGTGGCTGTGCTTGAGGTGCAGTAGCTGGCTGGCGTCCCTGAAATACGCTTCCATGGCAGTTTGTGCCTCTGTTGTTGTGCTCTAGCACTTACCATGCTTTACGTCATTACTTGTTTAATCATTTATAAGCTCAGTGAAGCCAAGCACCTGTTTGCCTACCATTGTCCCCAGTATCTGACATGGGTCCTAAAACATGGTAGGCACTTATTTATTGAATGACTCAATTAAATAATGGAGGCTAGATCAGCTGGCTATTTCGTTTCTCTACATCGTTCTAATGCTTCATTTAAGCCCTGACTTTCACCTTTCCTGGAACAGAGGCTTGAATGGAGAGGATTCAAAAGGAACCTTTTCTCATCTGCACAGTTCAATTTTGTTCTTTATTTTATTATGGGCATTTGTTGAATATTGAGCTACTTTTCCTTTCTAATGTTAAAACTCATATATATATATATTTTATTCAAGAACATGATTTTCTAAAGGGAAGACTGAATTTGAATGACTTGACTGGAAGGCTTTTCCCAGAGGGCATGAGGCCAAACATTAATCTCAGAGTCAGATCAGGGATACCTGAATTCTGCTTAAGGTGTTTGCCTCAGGGCTTAGGCAGCTGCAAAGGGTAAACTGGTGGTGAAGCCAGTGAACTGTCCTGGTTGATTCTGTTCTGATATTTAGCTATGATCTCTGAGCTATGAATTCCCAGCCCTTGCGTGGGGTCTCTAGTAAGAGGGAAATTACTCCAAGTATTTTGGACTCCTGGCAGTTTTTGTCTTTAAGAACAAGTGTGCTTAAGCCCTATCTCTGTCACACTACTCCTATTTGTTTATTGTTTCCTAAAGAAGAAAAGAAGAAATAGAGACTATTTAGGAGCCCTTGGGAGGGCATTCATGGTGACTATGGCCTTCCCGTGACTTTCTGGCGCTTCTGATCGTAGGTGCCCCTGTGCATCGACTCTTCCAATTTTGCTGTGATCGAGGCCGGGTTAAAGTGCTGTCAAGGCAAGTGCATTGTCAACAGCATTAGTCTGAAGGAAGGGGAGGACGACTTCTTGGAAAAGGCCAGCAAGATTAAGAAGTTCGGAGCTGCTGTGGTGGTCATGGCTTTTGATGAAGAAGGCCAGGTGAGTGATGTTATGTGCTTTTCTGTTTGGCGTAGCTCTGCTGTGCTAGCGTGGGGTAGAGCGCTGGAGAAGGTACGGTAAAGTCCTTACAGCAGCGGTGGTTGTTGGTAGTTGCCGTGGAGCCACTTGTAACTCAGAGCAACCCTGCGTACAACGGAGTGAAACACTGCCCGGTCCTGCGCCATCTTCACAGTCGGCGTCATACTTGAGCCCATTGTTGCAGCTACTGTGTCAGTCCATCTCGTCGAGGGTCGTCCTCTTTTTAGCTGACTGTCTACCAAGCGTGATGACTTTCTGCAGGGACCGGTCTCTCCTGATAACATGTCCAAAGGTGCAATTATTCAATAAATGTTATTGGAATAACTGGCTATCCATTGGAAGAAAATGCACTTAGACCTCATCTCTCACCATATGCTACAGGCTATATCAATCAAAGATTTGAAAAAAAAATTCTTTTTTTTTTAATTCTAAAAATATATCAGAAAATATTCATCTAAACTTGGGGTATGTAAGATCTTGCTCGTCTAGAAAGCAGAAGGAAAATGGATAGAACTGTTGACATGAAAATGCGAAACTGCATGGAAGTCATAGTTCTATGAGTAAGTGCAATGGATTAATATCCCTAATAGACAAAGGATTTCTGTGAATCAGAGAGCAAAATACCCTAGCCAACCCAACAGGTGAATGGGCAAAGGAAATGAATAAACAATTTATAGAAAAAGAAATACAAATAGCCAGTAAACTTATGAGAAGATGCTAAATTTCATAAAGATTAAAGCAAAATAAAGCAATAATGAGGTGTTAGTTTCCTTTATCAAAAAGGAAATAAAATTTAAAAGGTTGGTAAGTAGAAACTGTCGTAATCTCTGCTGTCAGATCAGGGAACAGCCCGTATGAAGTGTCAGAGATAATGATAGTTCAACCGGAGATGGGTATATGGTGATCACTGTACTGTTACATTTTATGCCTCCCATAACTTTAAAAAATATTTTTGAGTCTATTCAATATTTAATTGAAAACAATTTAAAAAGTTCATGCCCTGTGATTTGCCCCTCTTGGGAATCTTGTAATAGGTTGCGTACGAAGGGTATGTGTTCACGTTCATTAGAGCATTGTTTGTGGGAGCAAAAAGCTGAAAACACTCTGAATGTCCGTTAATAGGGGAGTGTTTAAATCTTGGTACATCGGTAAGAATGAGGTGATAGAAGCATGCATTTAATATGTTGAAAAGTGAAAAAAAAAAAGTGACATGATTCCAATTTTATTTAATAGAAAGTGTTTCTGTGGATATATATGTGCTTTAGAAGCAGATAAAAAAATTGGTAGTTGTTGAGTAGGAAGCAGGAATGGACGGTCTCAGATGGGAACATATTGACTTTTTATTTATATAATTAAGAAGTGATGAAATTAGTGTACTTTTCATTTTCTCTGCCTTTTTTAATATTTATTATAAAATCATTTTAACAAAGACTTTATTATTTTTGTAAAAAAGATGGGTTTTTATTTTCAATGTGAAAGTCACGGGCCATCCTCGGGTAAGAGCAGAAAAGATCTCAGCAGATGGAAATTTTGTATAAAATGAGATTATGTTGCTGCTCTGTAATTCTTTCTTCCCTACTAGACAGAATGTTGGCATCTTTCCACTTTAGAAAATCTAGATTATAACCCCATCTTTTATGATTGTGTAGTATTCTAGCATATGTATGTTTTACTTCGCCTGTTAACCAGTTTTGATTGTTTCTTATTTTTTAGTAATGTAAACAATGTTCAGTGAATATCCTAGTACTACATTTTTTACCGCTTGCACAATGATTTTCTTAGTCAATTCCTAGAAGAGGGATTGCTAGGTCAAAGGGCGTGCGTGTTTAAAATTTTGATACACATTGTTAAGTTTCCCTTCTGAAAAGTTGTATCGAGTCTCACTTCATTGCTAGTTTTTATTTTTATCAAAGGTGTATATGCAGATCACCACCAACTGCTTGCTGTTCAGTGATTACAACTCTTGGCGACCCCATGTGTTTCAGAGTAGAGCTTCATATAGGGCTTTCAGTGGCTGTGATCTTTCAGAAGGCCTCTGGGTGGACTTGAACCACCAACATTTTAATCAGTAGCCACGTGCTTAACTGCACCATCCACTCGACGGCACTGGGTTTTTTTTTTTTTTTAGGGACTTCTGTATATGCAGATAGTTAGAGACCAATACCTACTTCTGTAAACTTCAGAAATTCCCAGCTCCCCTTGCCTTTCCCAGATCCCCAAAGGCAACTGCTTTCAACTTTTTTAGCTGACTCTTTTAGCATTTACCTCCTTACTTTCAAATTCCAGTTTTACTTTATATTTATTGACTTCCTACAGTGGTAAAGGATTTTGCATTTTTACCATTCCCCACACCCACCCACGCATCTTTACTTTTATCTCCCATTCTCCCACTCTAGTTAATTTTAGTTATAACTATTTTCAGTGTTCATATTATTAATCACTATAAAAGTTGAACCATGATTACTTTCCTTCACCTTATTTGTTTTTCAAGTTAATAATTATCTTTTTGTTTGCTTTGTTTTCTATATTTCACCCCAAACTATCCTCTAATTGTATAAATCTCTAATATGCAATGTATCCGAACACATTAAGTAGACTGCATTTTAATTTCTTGAAGAATTTTCTCTCCAATTCTTCTGACCTGCTCTAAGCTGGAAGGGTTGCTCAGTTGGCTGACTGCACAGCTGTCTTCATGAGTTGTCCCTCCACTATCAACGCTGGGGCTTCCTTTCTTGGGTGCTTAGGTCTCATAGTGTCCTTATTCTTGTTTTAATCCTCATTTGGTAGAGTACATCCTCTGGTAGAGTCTTGTGAAAGAACACAGGGCAGGTAAATATTTTTGAAGCCTTGCCTGTCTGAGAATGGCTTTATTTTACTTTTCACTACATTGATAATTGCCTGGGTGTAGGTTTACAAGTTTGAAATTACTTTCTCAGTGTTTTGAAAGCTTTGCTCCATAGTCTTCTGGCCGACTGTTGTTAAGAAGTCCAGTGTTATTCCAACCCCTGATTCTTTTTGTGAAATCTATTTATTTTTCCATTCTCTGGATACTCTTTGGATTTCTAATATTCACAGTGCTCTGAAATCTCTGATGATGAGCCTTGGTGTTTTCATCTATTGTGTTGGCCACTCCAAGGCCTTTTTAGTCTGGAAACTCATGGCTTTTAGTTGTACAAATTTTCCTTGAACTGTTTTATTCTCTCTTTTGGCACTCCTATTTTTCAGATACTGGACATTTTGGACAGGTTGCCTAACTTTTTTGTCTTTTCTCTCCTATTTTCCAATTTGGCATTTTTTTCTGCTTTGTGGGAGATTTGTACATCTACATTTATCCTTCAAACTCTCTATTGTGGCTTCTCCCCCTTACCCCCACCCCGTCCCCCAGAAATTCTGTCTTGTTATCTAAATGTTCCTTTAGAATATATATAGCAATCTGTTACTGTTTAGTGCATGCAAATATCTGCTCCAATTTCTTCAAATATATACTGAGCACCTATTACTCATATACCAGACCGTGTTCTAAGCTTTGAGGTGATTGCATGGAATAAAACAAAATCCTTATCCTTGTGTGATTTATATTAGGAAAGCAAGGTGGGATAATATATATTATGTTAGATGATGTTGAGTGCAGTGGAGGGAAATGAAGAAGGAGGGTAAGGCGATTAGGGAGAACCAAGGTGTAGGGCCTGGGGTATTCTATTTTATATAGGATGGTTGGGGAATGCCTCATGGATAAGGTGACATTTTAGCAGATACCTGAAGGAGCTAAGGAAATGTGGGGAAAGAATGTTTTGTATAGAGCGAACCTTGAGGTAGATACATGCTTGTCATGTTTGAGAAACAACAGGGGGTCCAGTGTAGCTGGAGCACAGGGGAGAGGAAGAGATTGGGAGGACAAGAGGTTAGAAAAGTAGCAGGCCAAGCCAGGTAGGGCCTTGCAAACCCTTAAGACTTTGGCTTTTATTCTGAGTGAGCTAGAAAACCACTGAAGAGTTTTGAACAGAAGAGCAGACGTGATCCACCTTATGTTTTAAAATCACTCTGGTTCTTTGTGGAGAATGGTCTGTAGGTGCTAAGCAGAACTTAATTTAGGAGAGATGATGTTTTCTAGGATCAAGGTGGAAACAACGGAGGATGTGAAAAGTCATCTGTTTCCACATATATTTTAAAGGTAGAACCACATTGGGTGTGAGTTGTAAGAGAAAGAAGAGTCAAGGATAATTTCAGGGCTTTTTGGCCCAAGCAGTTGAAAGGATGGATTATTGAGATTGGGAAGACTAAGAAGAGCAGGTTTGGGATAGCGAAGGAGGTGTGCTGAGATCAGAAGTTTGGGTTTGGACATCTTATGTTTGTGGTGTCTATTGGAAATCCAAAATGTTGAGTGTGCAGTTGCCTAGATGGATGTGTCTGGATTTCAGGTGCAAGATCCAGCTTGAAGATAGAAATTTGTGAATTACCGATGCATAGATGACATTTAAAGCAGTGAGACTGGCTGAGCTCATCGAAGGAATGACTGTAGAGACAAAGAGATCCTAGAACTGAGCGAGTGTTGGAGACTGATTGTTTAGTGGTTGGGAGAAGAGAAGATACCAGCAGAATTAGGCAGGACCGGCCAGTTTGGAGGAGAAGAGAGGGCATCCTAGACCTAGATGGGCTAGCAAATTTATCTTAGATGGCCGATTGCAAGCTTTTAAGACCCCAGATGCTACTCACCAAAGTCAAATATAGAACATTTCTTTATGAACTGTGTTATGCCAGTTGACCTAGATGTCCCCAACAACCATGGTCCCCAGCCCTCAGCCCAGTAATTCGGTCCCTCTGAGGGTTTGGATGTGTCTCCAGAGTTTCCATGACTTTGCCATGGTCACATTATGCTGACTTCCTCTATAATGTGTACTTAGCTTTTTTGAGGAGTTTTGTTTTATAAGGTAGCGGAGAGCTATGGTAGAAACCAGAGAGGCCTATGAGGTTAGGAAAGGGCATGAGTGTGTGACATCATAGCATGTTTTGCAAGCGGAGGGGAATGGTCTGGTAGAAAGAGAGGGAGAAATTGATGCAGGAGAGGAAGGAAGCAGTTGTTAGATATATGACCTTGTGTAGTCGAGAGGGGTGCAATCAGGGTAGACATGGAGACGAGTGGTTGTAGATGGGAGCGTGGGCAGATACGTAGGCATGTTGATGGATGTGCCGGTAGGCGTCTGTGGATGTTCTCTTCTGATAGCTTCAGATTTTCTCAGTCAAGTAGGAAGCAAGGTCAGCTCTGAGAGTAAGAATAGAATGTTTTGTGCTCTGCATATCTGTGATGCATAACCAGTAATACAAAGCAGAAACACTTGGACTGGGAAGGGATGGGTGTCACTGTCAGAATTTAAAAAAACAAACAAACAGATAGATATCTGGACTCTATGCCTTGAGCTTCTGATTCATCTGGTCTGGGGTGTGACCTGGTATCAGTATTTTATCAAGTCGTAGAGGTGATTCTCACATGTACTCTGGCTGAAAACCACTAGCAGAATGTATCTCGTTTAGTCCTTATAGAAGCCACCCAGGGTAGCTGCCGTCCTCATGTTTCCATTAACCAAGATCAGGTGGTTAGGACATGGTGGAACCAAGTTTTGACCCTGGTTTGCCCAGTTTCAAGGCTGATATCACTTTCTAAATCCTACGTTGTCACCGCATTTGTTACGACTGCACCGTGCTCCATCTTGTCCAAGAAGTTTAGATTTGAATGTGCCCACAAATAAAAGGCAAATTAGGGAAAAATTGAAACTTGCTAGCAATAAAAGAAATGAATATTAGAGCAACATTAAGGTAACGTTTTATCCGTATTAAACTGGCAAAAGTAAACTTAAAAATGATCAAGGGCTCTGTTGGTACAGCAGTGGTAAAACAGAAAGCCTCCTTCACTGCAGATTGTGGTATAAACTGGTATAGTTCTTTTGAAAGACAATACAAAAGCTGTCGAGGCATGAAAAGTTTATACCCTTGAACTAATAACCTCATTTTTGGGAAATTATCCCAACAAAATAATTCAACAGTATAAGGATAATATATATACAAAGATTTTACACCAGCATTATTGAAAATACAACCATCTAAAGGCCCAACTGAAGGGAAATTGATAACTTAGGTTGCATCATTGTATTGGGCTATTATCCAGAGTATTTCAATATTAGTTACAAAGACTGTGGCACAGCATGACAGTGCTTACAAAATAAAAATACAAAAGCCGAAATTATATAGACACTGTATATACGATGGTAAAAACATTTGGTAACGAGTGGAGGAAAATGCCATAAAGGAAAATAAGTGTTAGAGTGAGGTGATGGAATTAAAGATGTCTTTAAAAAAATTTTTTTGTAATTAAAAATAATTTTTAATGTGATTATAAAAGTAATCTATGCTATTTGTAGAATTGAGGGTATTAAAAATTATAAAGAGCAAAGCAAAAAATTCATACGATTGCAAAGTTCAGAAACCAGTAAAACTGATATGTTGGCATACAGGCATGTCTTCTATCAACTGAGTTATCATAATGTTACTGGGTGTAACAATCAGTTAAGAACCAGGATTTGCTTTATTGGGTGAAACCGTTGCTTATGAGGAAAAAGCAACTCCCTTAAGTAGAAACCACTGTTGGAACTAAACAAAGCAGAGGATCTCACAGCTGCTTTGTGTCACTGTCTGCTGCTGTCTTTGGGCCTGTGGTTTATGTTTTTGATCCATGTTGCAAATGGAACCGCAAGGTCAAAGCCAAATATGACAGACAGCCTGACCCTGAGACTTCTGGATGCAAGGCAGACAAGGAAGCATTCTGTGTTTTTTGCTGTTGTTGGCAGTTTTGATTGAAAGTTATCTTTAATGCTAAACAAAATATAGAATGTCTTTATTATTGAAATGGCTATAGAAAAAATAACTTTATCAACACTTATTCCCTAGATTTAATTCTCCTTTTCTAATTTAAATGATTATTTTTATATGATAATTTTTAATAATGTGAGGCATCTTAGAAATAATTATCACATAATAGCAGAAAACTCTACTTTTTTGTTTGTACATATGTATAAACTATATATAAAGTAATCAATAGCACATAAATGCATCCATTTATCACGAGCATTTCCCTGTGTTAAAAATTATTTGAAAATAATTTTCTAATTCATGGAGAAATAAAGCCCCACTGGGATATTGATTAAGATTTAATTGATCTTGGCAATATTCAGTTTTGCCATTCAGGAACGTAGTATGTCTTTACAGTTACTTGTTCAATCAAGTTTTGTAGTTTTCCTTAAACAGGAAATCTCAGTATTCCTAGGTGCTGGTTTGTTGTTGTCGTTGTGATTGGCTTATTTTTTCTTTCATATATAGTTTCCTTTCCGTAGTGATTTTTTACACTTTTATTTCATAACCAGCCTCTTTATTGAACTTAGATAAATTGACGCTGTTTTTCTTGGGTTTTCTAGTAGGGTATGCAGTGTAGTATTGCGAATAGTTCTAGGATACTGAAGTCAACAGTTTTTAGTTTTCTCTTGCCTTTTACCTTGTAGAAGGTACTTGACCCTCGCCCAAGGGCTGAGTCTCATATTTCCTCCTCTGACCCTCTGTGACCTTTGCTAAAATCTGACACTGAGTTCTGCATTTCAGGGGCCTTTTTTTTAGTGACTGTCCATAGGCCACCACTTCCTGGCTAAGAGTGCATGATTGAATAGTTCTCTTCTTCGGCCTTTCTTCTTAAGATGAATTATGTTTTAAATTATTTGCTTATAAGTAAGAGACATGCCCAGATTGCCTTCAGAGCTGGGGGTTTGTGGCAGGGATATGAGCAGTATAAGGTAGCCAAGCCCATTCCTGGTTCCAACACTTCAAAGTCCGGGATGCTCAGTGTTCCAGCTGCCTTGCATGTACCTGGCATTCTTTGTTGTGAAAGAGAAGATTTGAGTGGATTCATTTGCTCTCTGTTAGGATATGGCGTTGCTTCACCCAGGCCTTAATATTTAGCACTGCAGGGTGGGATCTTCCAACAAACAGCACCTGTCCGTAGTTTCTGGAGAGAAGACATGAGCAAGCATGATGATGAGCGTGTGAATGAGTCTGGATTCTGTTTTCCTCATCAGCTGCATCACCGGTGGTTATTCTAGACCAGTGGTTCTGAAAGGGCAGGGGGCAGGGGGCAGGGGGCAGGGGCAGGGGCAGGGGGCAGGGGGAGCAGTCTCTGGAGAGAGTTTTTATTGTCACAACTTGGGGGAGGATGCTACTGACATCTAGTGGCAGGGATGCTGCCGGACATTCCACAAATACGCAGTACAGCCCCCTTCCTCCCCCAGCAGAGAACTGTCTAGTCCAAAATGTGAATTGTGCCAAGGTTGTGAAACCCTGTTATAAACCCAGGGCAGCTTCTTTACCTGCAACTCGTTCTTCTCTCTGATGCTGGTAGACCTATGGAGAAAGGACAAATACAGTTTTCATGTTTTAGCCTCTTTACTGTGCCAAGTATTGTGTTTTGGGCACTGAGCAAGGGGTCAGCTCCTTGCAGCATTCAACTCCTTTCAGAGGTTTTGGTGAAAGCAGAAAAAAGACTTGAACTCAGGAAAAAACTAAGACAATGAGATTTTAAAAAGATATGAAACGCAGGAGTAGAGTTCATTTCAGGGGCTAGATTATTAAAAGAAAGGCAAAGGTGGAGCACAGGTTGTGGGTCTGACCTATATATTTTTGGGTATTGTTTAAAGTAAGTCCCCAGTCAGTAGGTCACAGTCTTTTTGTTATTTCTATGAACTGTCTCTTTCTACCATGTCCGTTCTGATACCTTCCTCGGAGGGACTGACGCAGACCCATCCTCTGCTGTATCCAGGGATTGATACCAACTATCAGTATGAAAGGGAAACCCCAGTGGTGCAGTGGTTAAGTGCTACAGCTGCTAACCAAAAGGTCGGCAGTTCGGATGCACAAGGTGCTCCTTGGAAACTCTGTGGGGCAGTTCTACTCTGTCCTATAGGGTTGCTGAGTCGGAATCAGTCAATGGCAGTGGGTATCACTGCCCCCCTCCCCCGCCCACGCAGAATCTGCGTCCTATCCCAGATGGTGTCATTTGAAATAATCCTGCCTTCTTTAAAAGTTCACAAATGTTCAATGGTGGGACCTACAGTTTCAAGATCTCAGCTAAGACCCTTTTTTTCCCTCACCAGCGTTAACTATATATATATAAAAAAAAACTATATAAAAACATTTTTTTTATATAAAAAAACAAACAAACTATATAGAGTACCTTAATATTGCCTCTATGATGCCTGAAATCCTATCCAGTTTCTCCTTGACCCCTGGGTTCCTAGCATGCAAAGTCTGACTTGAGTATGAACTTTGCCTAGGGGCACGTTATTTTAAACAGGAAGCTTCCCAATGCGGCCTTGCATTTCCAACAACCTTGCCTAATGTTTCCCATTCTTCCAATGTGGGCAGGATTCCACAGCTGTCTTCTGATATAATTAAGCCCCCATTCCGTTCTTTTGCTTGAAGCTAGATTCTGGATCTGTGAAATCGAAGGCATGATTGAGGCTTCCTGGCATGTTTATCTCACAGCCCCAGCTGAGAAACAAGACAAAGCGAACCTTGGAGAATCTAACATGACATGACTTGCTCCTAGCATAGGCCTGTACCCTGAAGCACTGTTCATCCCAAGAGTCATTTGTTTACTCAACAAATAGGAGCTGAGTGTCCATGTGACAGGTGCTATACTAGGTGCTAAGAGGGCAGTTTTGACAAGGACCTTGTCCTTATGTAGCTTATATTTTATATTCTGTCCTGGCCTTAGACATGAATTTTGTCCTGTGATGACAGTGTTGCCTTCTGATCTGCAGCTGTACCCCAAATCCCACCCCTCTGTACATGATGAACTCATCTCAGTCCACCAAACTATGTCAAATACCATTCATGGCTCCGAGGGGAGAGATGACCAGGACCTGGAATTCTGGGTCTAACAACCAAACTAGGTACCAAGAATACAAATAGCACTGGTAGCTGGATTCCTATGCCTTCTCTCTTAGTGAGTTTAGCTAGACCATGAACCTAAAGTCTAGAGCTCTATTTGCCCTCCTGGTTAAGGGTAAATAAAAGTGCAAGGCTAACAGCAGCTCTGGGTGACCTGCACTTGACCACTTGACCACTTCTGGGCCTACATCTTAACCTTATCACAACAAAGAAGAGAAGATAAAAGTTGCCACTTTCCTTAAACCTGGAGTAGAGGTGCTATAAAGCCCCCTGCATGTCTTTCTTTCCCAAGGCCCCTTCGCTTGCTAAGTCGTGGGGCAGTTCCCAAGTAGGAGGTGACATGTAACACCACTAGCTGCAGTAAGCAGGGAGACCTTATTTATGGTCCCCACTCAGCGATTTAAGAGACCAACGAGAACAGCTGAAAAAGAATACAAAGGTAGGTAAGTGATCAAAAAGAATAGGTTCTTTTTTTAATTCCTCTACTACTCCTTTCACTCTGGAAGATGGTGGCCTTACTCAATATCCTTGAGCTATGTCACAGTGTTCCTACCCTCTCCTTTCCCAGGTTGCCTCGAGAGCTGTGTTTAGAGGTCATGGTGTATGTGACCAGGAACTGGCTCTTTAACAAGCTGAGTGTTTACATCCAGGTGAGAGTATCCTCCCTCAAAGTAGTCAGCTTGGAAAGCTGCAACACATATTTCCGTGGTATGGGCCATTTTTCAAGAACATTTGTCACATGCATTTAGAATTGCCCATCAAAATTGTATGTGAGTTATTTTTTTGTAATCACTCTAGTAAAGTAGATAGCAAATATTCACTTTTTCAGAGTATATTTTTCATAAAGCCAGAAACCATTCAGAATGTAATTTGATGAATCAATTGTGTTTTCAGGTTGTAAATTTGACCTGAAGGTGGTTTCTAAGACAAAGTTCAGAAATTCCTTGAGTAACGGCAGTATTCATTCATTCAGTCAGTCAGTCAACACATAATATTGAGTCCCTACTCTGTGACAGGCACTATTCTAGGCACAGGGGAAGCAGCAAGACTGACATTCTAGCTGAGGAAGAGAAGTTGAGAAATTAATACAGGCAGTCCCTGGATTACAACTCAGTTCTGTTCCTAAATCTGCTGTTAAGTTGAATTTGTATGTAAGTCAAAGCAGTTAGGTATGATTCGTATCTAATGTCAGTTAGTCAAATGTTTGTCTTAGTGTATAGTGTACCTTTCTATGCATAAAAGAATTAAAGAAATACCCCCAGATACACTAAAACATCTTTATAATAATAATAATAATTTGATGTGCATTGCAAAGTAGCACCCATTTGTTATTAGGAACCTTTGTATGTACCTCAAATTTTTAGTAGTCTTTATGGGGGTTGACTTGTAACTAAGGGTTGTACGTAAGTCGGATGTTCATAACCTGGGGACTGCCTGTAAATAATGAAGCAAATAATAAAAAACCAAACAAGTTGCCAACTTAATATAATTTCAGGAAACGAGAGATGCTGTGAAGGAGAATAAAGCAGGGTAGGGAGGTAGAGAAGGGCAGAGGTGGGGCTGGCCCAGAGAAGGTGTGCAGAAGGCTTCCCTGAGAAAGTGACATTTGGGCAGAGACCTGAGGAATATGCAGGACAAAGCCACGTCATGGTGTATTCCAGGCAGTGGAAGCTGTAAGTGTAAAGGTTCTGAGGTAGGAGCAAGCTCAGTGGGTTTCAGGAATGTCAAGGGGGCCAGTGTGGGAGGAGTGGAGTAAGGGAGGGGGCGTAGATGATTAGAAATGAAATTGGAGATGGAGGCCCTTATTCTAAGGATGATGGGAAGGAACTGGCTGTTTTGAGCCCTGTTGGAGTAAGTGCTTTGCCTTCCAGGATCACTATTTGGAAGAGTAATACTACTTTGTATGTATGACTTAAGGTCATGCCTTTTTTTATTACTTGATTTCATTTTTAAGATTCATCTGTGTTTCTTATAGCTGTAGTTTGTTCATTTTTATTAACGTGTAATATTCTATCATAAAACTATTCCACAATTAGCCACTCTACTATTGATGAAGGGGCAGTGGTAGTTCGGTGGTAGAATTCTTGCCTTCCATATGGGAGACCTGGGTTCGATTTCTGGCCAATGCACCTCATGTGCACCACCACCCATCTGTCGGGGGAGGCTTGCATGTTGCTATGATGCTGAACAGGTTTCAGTGGCGCTTCCAGACTAAGACAGACTAGGAAGAAGGGCTTGACAATCTACACCTGAAAATCAGCCAGTGAAAACCCTGTGAATCGCAACAGCCCAGTCCACAACCAGTCTTGGGGATGGCCCAGGACTGGGGGGCATTTTGTTTTGTTGGGCATGGGGTTGCCATGAGTCAGGGGCTGACTTGGCGGCAGATGACAAAAGAGCAATAACAACTGTTGACGGACATTTGAGTTATTTTCAGTCTGTAGACGTTACGAACAATGCTGACGTGAACATTCTCACATGTGTAACTTGGGCGCATGTACATGAGTTTCTGTACAGCATATATGCAGAGGTGGAATTCTGAGAAGCCGTCTCCTCAAATGCTTGTAAAGTACAATTTGTACTTTAACTAACAGCAAATGAGAGTTCTTTGTTAACAAGCCAGTATTATGGTGGGTGGGGCTTGGAAATAAATACGTTTCCTTGTATCTACATAGGATATTATTGAGGAATATCCAAGAAGGCAGTGGCAGTTTTCTGGGGTGATATATCGGTAAGGATGCTGCAGGCAGGTCAAGAGAAGGAGGAACATTTATTTTTTTCATTCTGTCCTTTTTTAAAAGTGTTTGAATTTTTATCACATGCATGCATTTTTTTGAAGCCTGTTTATTAATAAACCATATCTGTGTGCATGTAAGATTGGATTTTTACAGAAACAGTGTAGCTGTTGTGGTGATGAAAACACAAAGGCATCTTTAAGCCAATTCCTCCTCTGAGATGACTTGGTAAATGTTTTGAGGCTGCTTGGCATTTGTATTTCTGTGAAATCCAGACACTGATACTGAAGACAGCCTCTGACGAGTGAAATGTGCCTCTGTTTTTATAGATAACACTTCATTTTTGTATTTCAAACAACATCTTTTGCTCCTTTCCCCAGGCAACAGAAACAGACACCAAAATCAGAGTGTGCACTCGAGCCTACCATCTACTTGTGAAAAAACTGGGCTTTAATCCATATGACATCATTTTTGACCCCAATATCCTCACCATTGGTACTGGCATGGAAGAACACAACTTGTATGCTGTTAATTTTATCCAGGCAACAAAAGTCATTAAAGTAAGTTTGGATATTTTCTGTCTTTTACCCAAGACACGGATTGAATTTATTTCACGGCTTCAGGAGTAATTGGAGCTAGCATATATATTCATGGGTGGGAAATGTTGACATTCTTGTTCTTAGGTAGTACGTTGTTTTTCTGAAATTTAGGGGCCTTAATTTTTTTTTTTTTATTACTTTATATAGCCCTGTTTTAAACTGTGGAATATAACATACATTCTGGAGAATACAAGAAACATAGAGTTTAATAAATAATTATGAAGCATATGGCAGCTTTCACTTAGGTCCCAGAAGGGCTAGTGCCCTCTCAATAGCTCTCCCTTTCTGGTTATACCCTCCTCCTGAACTTTATGAATTAGCCGTCATCCTGAGTTTTATGATCACTTTGTTGTTTTTCTTTATAATTTTACCACTTACATATGTATATCTAAACAATATATGTAGTTTAGTTTTGCCCGTTTTTGAACTTAATATAAATGGAATCATAAGAGCCTTTGATATCTTTTTTTTTTCTTACTCAGCCTCATTTTAAGATTAATCTCTGTTGCTTGTGGCTGTAGTTTGTGTGTTTTTATTAATGTATAATATTCTATCATATGACTATTCCATAATTCACCCATCTGCTGTTAGTGGATATTTATGTTAACTCCAGTTTAGGAACACTATGTGCAGTGCTCCTCTGAACATTCTCCTGATGTATCTTGGATAGACGTATGTGAGTTTCTCTACAGCATAGACTCAGAAGAGGAATTGTTGGGTCGTAGTAGTAGATAATGAGAAACTGTCTCCCCAAATGCATGAGCCACCTTGTATTTTAACCAGCAGTAAATTAGAGTACCTGTTCCACATGTGTGCTAATACTTGATGTTATCATAAGGTGTGCTAGGAGCGGCTTTATCTGTCTACCTGTCTGTATCTAGCTCGAGCTCTGTCATCTCTGCCTGTCATTTATCCAGCAAGTGTTTTGTGGAGCACTCATTATGTATTGGGCCCTGTCATGGTAGCTGTAGAGGTATACAGAGATAAATAGGATTTTGTATTTGCCCTTCGGGAGATTCAAGTGCAGTAAGAAAAACTATGAAGCTGTGCCTTGTGATGCCATCATGTGTCAAGTTTTGGTGTGTGTCTAGGATAAAAAAAACCTTTGAGTTACTATTGAACTTTATATGCTCTTTACTTTCTACTCTTATATATAAAACTGTTTTAAATAAAATAGAGGAATCTTTTCACATTTTTAAACTTCTGCCAGGAAACATTACCTGGAGCCAAAATAAGTGGAGGTCTTTCGAACTTGTCTTTCTCCTTTCGAGGAATGGAAGCCATTCGAGAAGCAATGCATGGAGTTTTCCTTTACCATGCAATCAAGGTATGGTAGAAGGCCTGTTTGTCCTGTTGAAACCAGCTTTGATTTAGGGCAAGAGCTGGCAAACTTTGACCTGCAGGTGAAATTTGTCCTGCAGCCAGTTTCTGTAAATAAAGTTTTATTGATGGTGCAGTGGTTAAAGCTCTCGGCTTCAAACCGGAAGGTCATTGGTTCAAACCCACCGGCCGCTCCATGGGAGAAAGGTATGGTAGTCTGCTTCCATAAAGATTACAGCCTAGGAAACCCTATGGGGCAGTTCTCCTTTGTCCTGTAGGGTTTCTATGAGTCAGAATCGACTCGATGGCAGTGAGTTTGGGGGTTTTTTGTTGTTCGTTTACATTGTAGTCTATGGCTGCATTGGGGCTACAACAGTGGAGTTGAGTAGTTGCAATAAAGACTGTATGACTTAAAACATTTTCTATCTGGCTTTTTACAGAAAAGATTTGCTGATCCCTGGTTTAGGATATGACTGAAAGTCCTTATTTTTCTTTCTGTTGCCCTTAGTGTGGCATGGACATGGGGATAGTGAATGCTGGAAACCTTCCTCTGTATGATGATATCCATAAGGAACTTCTCCAGCTCTGTGAAGATCTCATCTGGAATAGAGACCCCGAGGCGACTGAGAAGCTCTTACGTTATGCCCAGGTAGAGAGAAAAGCACTCAGTTGGATGGCTTTTTCCTATCTTTGAATTTATCACTCATGGTTATTAGACCTTGATTGTAGCACGTATCTAATCATATTTTTGGGTCATTGAAGTTTTCTACAGAGAGTTCAAGAGAAGGTGTTTAGTTAGGGTGAAGAGAAAGAAACAGGCCATACCTAGCCTGTTTTAGTTCTCCGAACTTGAGTTTCTTTAAATTTATTTTAAAGTATGAAAATATAAAATTTTCTGATAGCAAAGTTACATACATTGTTTAACAATCTACTGGGAACATCTTCCCGTTTTTTTACTTTACTTCTTTATCGTTTAAAATGATTATTTTGTATTTTCTTCTGGGACTGAGTTATTATTAGCTGTTCTTCATTATTATATGTTTAGATTTGTGTGCCTGATTATATTAAGATCTGGTCCATTTTATGGCAAGGTCCTACAGCTCAAGGCTTGAGAATACACATTCAGTTTATAAAAAATGAGAATTAAAAAAAAAAAAAGCTGTTGTCATTGAGTTGATTCTGACTCATAGTGACCCTATAAATGAGAATAATTATAGTTAATCCAAAAATCAGTTCCTTGTTTCCCACCTATTACTGTATTTTTATGCAAATAATGCACACTTTCTGTGTTTGTTTGCTGGCCGCATCCTCCCCCACCCCTGCAAGGCACCCTCACAAGTGCCTAATCCTCTTCCACATGTTGCTGTAAAAAAAAAAATAGTGTAGTGAGCTTACAAAAATACATCTCGGGGGAGGGCGAGGCCTGCAAACAACTACAGAAGGCACATGTTATTTGTGTGAAAATACGGTATACATTGGGCACAGTGCTAGGCACATTAAGTGTCTATCATAGGTGCTGCTTCCTAGTTGAGATTAAGGAAAGATGAAGCCTTTACATCAAAAAAAGTTACATTTTAATTAGCTTTTGTCTCAGTTATCTAGTGCTGCTATAACAGAAATACCACAAGTAGATAGCTTTAACAAAGAGAAATTTACTCTCTCACAATTTAGGAGTCCAAAAGGGTGCCAGTTCCAGGGGAAGGCTTCCTCTCTTTGTCAGCTCTGAGGGAAGGTCCTTGTCATCAATCTTCCCCTGGTCTAGAAGCTTCTCAGCACAGGGTCTCCAGGTCCAAAGGATATGCTTTGCTCCTTGTGATTCTTTCTTGGTGGTATGAAGTCCCTGTCCTCTCTTCTTGCTTCTCTCTTTTATATTTCAAAAGAGATTGACTCAAGATACGACCTAATCCTGTAGATTGAGTCCTGCCTCATTAATGTTCCTGCCTCATTAACACCATAGAGGTAGAATTTACAACACATAGGATAATCACATCAGATCACGCAATACTCAGAATCGTGACCTAGCCAATTTGAGACACGTTTTTGAGTAACACAATTCAACCCATAATAGCTTAAGAGAGTGATGGCAAAGGAAGACACTTTTCTAACAAAGCATGTTGGAAAAGCAGTAGGATGCTTTTTGTTTATATTGCCAACTTTGCAAATATTTTCCATGTTGAAACCTGAATTTAACTCCAGCATAAATGCTAACTTTTCTTCTTACGCCTAAGGGTAATAAAATGTTCTGGAAAAAGGATAGGACAATATAGGATTAACTGTGCCTTGATTTATCAGCGTTATTGGTGGTAGATTGTAGACTCCTGAAACTACTTATGGGAGCAAAGCTGCCCCAGTGAGCACCTGGCCTTCATCTCATTTCCTTAAGACATTTCTAATTTCTCAAATGAAGCCAGGACAGAAATACACATCAAGTTCTGCTTCTCAGCTTATTGCATAAGGCACAATCCCTAGAAGTTTCTTTTCATACTCCTGCTTATGTAGACAAAGGTCTTAGCCTTTTCTTATTCTTTGAGCATAAAGAGCATACAAAAATGTTCCTTAGCCTTCGGGTGTTAATCACCATTCAGTGTTCAGTCATAGACTACCTTCCATCTTGTAGGAGCCCTTCATTAATAACTGTTAGAGGTAGGAGGTAGGTAGGATTCTGTTGAAGGCCAAAAGGACATCATAGCTCCTCTAATCATGACTTGGGCTAATGAGCTTCTAGTTAACCCTTAAAATGATCTGCTGTTTCATCCTTTCCTCCCACCTGTCCAGTTCTCTCACTTAGGACAGAAAGGCTCCTTATTTTAAGATCATTCACAAGAAAGGTTTTGTTGCCATTGTGCTTCGTAGCAGGCATTCTTTTTGGTCTGTGTTCATTTTTAGCATTTGTTTACAAGTTTATTTCTGTATATTAAGCTGAGCTACCAAGAGGTTTTGCCCCTGGAGGCACAGCCAAATTGAGAGAAATCTTAATAGCAGTTGCAAGAGTTTAACAATCCATCGTATAAGAAATTGCTTCCCTCTTAATGTAACCACAAGGACTTATTATAAGCCACTGACCCATCTGTCAAGTAGGCTAAACATCTGCATTCAAGGTGACTTTCCTTACCATTCAGGCAGTATAACCAAAGCAGGTATATTTTAACAACTCCCAGGAGTCACCAGCTCGGTAACAATTCCTCGGGAGGCAGGGGATTAGAAATGGAGCATGAAGAGAGGAATATTATGAGGCAAATAAGAGTTGAGAGGTTTTTTGTCTTTATAAGGGAATTATTTTCTCTTGTTATTAAGTGATGAAGTCTGCAGCCAAGTTCCTTTCTGATACAGTATTGAAAAGAGTAGAAAGAATCCTGTCTCTGATTGTCCTAGGATCTCTAATTCCACATTTGAGAAGTAATAGGCTTTATTGAAAAATAATTCCCCCAATTTGGTGTAGACTGACCTGTGGTGAGTAAAGTATTTTTGGTAATAAAAAGTCCCAGGAGTCATGGTACCATGTAATTCACCTGTAGCTTCTTTATTACGGGGGATCCTAATGGAGGTCATGCATCCATTGGACTGGAAGGATCTTTGCTCTGAATAGGATGGCTTTTGAATGACTCCTAATGGCCAGAATATTCTTGATACTTTTCTGAAAAATTTCCTCAAGTCTTTAGTTCCCTTGCTTATTGCCATTTGAGCTCATGTTCTTTTCTGGCATTCTCTTGAAGAGCTTATTCCCCTTAATGCTGGTCCAATTCGATATCATAAGTGAAACACAGGATCACTGTGAGGACCTTGTGAAACAGAAGGAAGTCTAGAGCACTAGGAAATCATTTTTGTGTCAGTTTTATACGTGTATGGCTCCAAAGAGTAACCAGATGGATATGACAAGTAATTGGTCAGTTTTCTTGGTAGCATGCTATTTAATGAGCTTCTACGATGGGCCTGGGTCTGGTCTAACTTAGTATGTAAAAACAGTGCAGCACTTTGCAGTTAGATAACGAAGAATGCCCTGTTGTTGTCATTGTTAACTGCTGTCCAGTCAGCTCTGACTCATGGTGACCCTCTGTGTAATAGAAGGAAATGTTGGCCAGGTACTCTGCCATCCTCACAATTGTTGGTACGTTCGAGCCCACTGTTGCAGCTATTGTGTCAATCCCTTATTGGGTAGCTATTTGGAGAGAAAGATGGGCTCAGCATGCCATCTTGTACTTGTAAAATAACTGCTTTTAAAAGGTACTATTTCATTTTAAGTATTGATTTTCTTAAACAATCTCATCAGGTTGGGTAGCTTTCATTCTTTGCAGACCTCAACATGTCAGTGAAATCTTCACTGGCCTCTGTATCCTGATTTGCCACTGTACGTCATACTTATTAAGGAGCCCTGGTGGCTCAATAATTAAGTGCTCATCTGCTAACTGAATGGTTGGTGCTTCAAACCTACCTAGTGGCTTTGTGGGCTAAAGACCTGGCAATCTGCTCCCGTAAAGATTACAGCCTAGAAAACCCTGTAGAGCAGTTCTACTCTGTCACATGGGTTCACTATGAGTTGGAATTGACTCGACAACACCTAATAACAACAACTTCATACTAATTAACCCTTCCCCTGCCCCATATGTGTTAACACATTGTGATATTTTCTGTAAACATATCGATCAGATCCTTTTTCCATGTTGTTCAGAACACTCTTCCCTGCTTTTTGATGTCAAACTTCATCCCCTAGGCAGGAGTTGTCTGATAATGTGGCAGGTAGAACACATGGTATTTACATGTAATGTGAATGTGAACCTTAAAAGGACTATTTCTTTTTAAATTACCATCTTGTTTGGGTTTTTCAATATGTAAGAGAGTCCGTGTATTGTCCTTATTCCCATTACTACTCTGGTCCTCAGTTTTGGAGTTCTTCCAGGTCCTTCCTTTTTCTCTTACATATTGTTCGTCACTTAACGCCTTTATGCTTCTCCTTTCCGTCTCTTCTTGTTACCACCACTCTAGTCCATGCCTTTGTCAGGGACTGTTAAGATATTCTCCTCGTATGGTTTTCCTTAAAAAAACTTCTTTGAATGTTACTCTGCAGCTTCTGAAAATTGAGTAGTGTAAACCCCTCCCCCCAGTCTCCTGACAATTACCTGGAAGGTTAAATCCAAACCCCACAGCTTAGATTCCTGGAACTCTGTGATTTGGCCCCTACTGTCCTTCACAAGGAAGGAAGCCCTGGTGGCACTGTGGTTAAGAGCTAAGGCTGCTAACCAAAAGGTCAGCAGTTCGAATCCACCAGGCGCTCCTTGGAGACTCTATGGGGCAGCTCTGGTCTGTCCTATAGGGCTACCCCTGAGTCCGAATCCACTCAGTAGCAAATGGGTTTGGTTTTTTTTTTTGGTTCTTCACAAAGGTGGCTCCAGAAAAATCAGTTTTTATTCAGCATAAATTCATTCAGCTAATATTTACTGAACCCTTGTTTTGTGCTAGGCGAGTCCCCCAACTTGGAGGATCTAACTAGTGAAAAAGTGTACTCTACCCTAACAGAACTTATAGTTTAGTGAGAGGTAAAAAACATACAGAGGCTGTACCTTAGGTAGTATGATGGGGAAATCCAGGATGCTATGAGAATGCTTAGGAGGGCTACTGAGCCCAAATGCAGAGGTGGTCAGGGAAAACCTCCTAAAGGAAGCAGTGGGCTCAGGTGAGTCAGAAAAGTTAACCCTTTGGTGACCCAGTTATTTTCTGCTTTGAATTTTTTGTTGATACCGTGTGTTTTCATCAATGGAAGCATTCAGAATCATTGAGTTTGTCTGATTTTTTGTTAGGTCGTACTGATTTTTTTTCTTGCCCCCTCCCACAAGCCTACCCTAAAAGTTTAGTGGTATATATGAAGTACCACTAACTATACCCCAGAGTCTCCACTGGGGTCTATTGGTACATATGTGTAACAAATAAAAATTTTCAAAATTTCTATTTTTTGTGTACCAAAAATTCAGACACCTCATACAATACCTGTAAATACAGTAATTTGTGGCACACGTCTATTTCTTTGGTTTCAAACAGTAAAATGGCCTCTGCCTTGTGGGCTCAGGTGAGCACTATCAATGGTATAGCAGCTTCCCAATAAACCCTAGATGCTGAAAAAGATCATGGTCACTATATGTACTACTGGGCACAAGTTAAATAGGAGTTAGCCAGGTTAAGGTTTTGGCTTGGAGTGTGGAGCTAGTGGTTCCTGCCAGGGGAGGAATATTTGCCTGGCATTGTGGGAGGTGCTAAATAAATGTATGGGCAAGTGTGAAGACTCAGAAGTTAAAGAGAATATGGAGAATGTGAGGGGCTGAGATCTTCAGGGTGGCTGAAGCTCGTTGGGAATAGAAAAAGCTGAAGCTATGGGAGAAAGCCAGACCAGTGCATTGTATGGCATGTTAAGGAGTCAGTACTGTACGCTGAGAGTGATGGGGAACTTCTAAAGGGCTTTTTCTCAGAGGAGCAGTCTGAACAGATTTGCATTTTAGAAGGTCCCCTCTGGCTACAGTGGAAGATGAATTGGAGATCAGAGTGATTCTGGGCTCCAGAGACCAGTTAGTTGCCCAGACCATGATAGTAGAAGTGGGAGTGGAGAGAGGAAATATTGAGGTCGTATTTATAATCATTAGGATTAGGTGATTAGTTGACTTTGAGGAATGAATGGAGATTCAAGGATGGTACCTAGGTTTCTGGTTTTGGAAGCTGGTGCCACCATTTGACATGGAGAAACAGATAAAGTAATGCAGTTCCCCAAATGTACCATGATCACTGCCACTTCTGTCCCTTTGCTGAATCTGTCATCACTACCCTAGAAGCCTCTCATCACCACCCTAGTTTGTGGCAACTGGTCTTTCCTCAAAATTCCCTAATTTGTATCATTGACTCATTGAACCCTCGGCACATGCTTTCTCTTATAGCTTACATTTCTGCACATATTATCCACAAAGTCTTTGTGTCTTACGCCTCTTAGTGTGCCCATCTCCAGAGTGGTGTCTAAATTAGCTTTATTACAGCTTCCCTACACATGTTTGTGGATAGTGGTGATCCTAGTTGAGAACTTATAAAGCTAATCAGGTTTGAGATATAGTTTCTTCTGGAAATATTTTGTCCTAAGTTGTTACCTTTTAGGAAAGAAGGAAAGAAAACAATGGAGCTTCACCTGTCTCTCTACTAAAGATCTTTAAATCCTAAAAGATTCCTCTTTTCCTCTCTCCTTCCCTCAAACATTTATTGAGGTCTTAATTCATGCTAGGCACTTTACTACGGGCTGGGAACGTAAAAGAAGAATAAGACACAGTTTTTGCCGCCAAATAGTTTAGTCAAGTGACCTGTTGTACCTTTCTTTCTGTCCTAATTTCAATTCAGACTCATGGAACACAAGGGAAAAAAGTCATTCAGACAGATGAGTGGAGGAGTGGCCCCATCGAAGAACGCCTTGAGTATGCCCTTGTCAAGGTGAGTTATGGGAACACTGAGCGTGAACTGGACGTCTGATGCTAGTGCTGGAGAAGGAGGCTCCCTGGACCAGTGGTCCCTGACTGGAGCAGTTTTGACCCCCAGAGCAATTTGGTAATGTTAGGAGGCATTTCTGGTTGTTACAACTGGGGGTTTGGGATGCAACTGACATTCAGTGGTCAGGGATGCTGCTAAACATCCTACAGTGCACTGGATAGCCCTCAAAACACAGGATTATCCAGCCGAAAATGTCAGTAGTGCTGAGGCTGAGAAACCCTGTTTCAGACCAAGGAGTTGTCAGTCAGCAATAAGTCCTGGATCTTCTGATAATTAGAATTTTAGGCAAGACAAATAATCTCTTGACTTCAGTTTCCTCTTTGTGAATCTGGAGAATTTAGAGCTCTTTTTTTAACTCTAGAATTTAAGTTTTAATTTCTTGGACCTTTTTGGGATTCACATATTTGACTTTGTGGAACTAGTCCGCCACATCCAAGGATCCCTGAACTGGGGACTCCGGAGGAGTATGGCTTGGTTCATAAAGGCTGGACACGGAGGCTTCTCGGATTTCAACCTCCAGCTAAGGCCCTTGTCCATTGTCGTTCCTCCTCCATCCCTTTAACATTTCAGTGAGAAGACATACTGACTTCATGGGAGGTATTTATTAATGTGTAATCCATTAAACCACTAGGATACAAAGTGTGTTTTGTTATGAATTTGAACTTTACTTATGAGTACTTCTTCTGTCACTAATAGCTCACTTTTATTAAGTACTTTACTCAATAAAGCCAACTAAGGACTTTACATGGGTTATTTCATTTAATCCTCAAAATAACTATATGAGGTAGGTACTATTGTGATATTTTAATCGAGGAAGCCAAAGCTTAATAAATTGCCTAAATTAGTGATAAGAGGCAGGACCCTAACCCATGCGTTCTGATTCCAGAAGCTGCAGCCTTTAGCACATCTGTGATTGAGTCTTTATTGGCTGTTTGGACTTAAGGCAGTTTTTTTATGTGATTTTCTTCTGATGTATTTCTTTTTTTTTTTTTTGTAGGGCATTGAAAAACATATTGTTGAGGACACTGAGGAAGCCAGGTTAAACCAGGACAAATATCCTCGACCTCTGAATATAATTGAAGGGCCTCTGATGAATGGCATGAAAGTTGTTGGTGATCTGTTTGGAGCTGGGAAAATGTTTCTACCTCAGGTTGGCAAAAGATGGAAGGAAATTTTCACAGTTGAATCTTAATAAATAGTGTGTTTGGGTATATTTATGAGATTTTAATTTGGACAAGAGCTCAAAGGCCTGGAGATTTGGTCATTCCTTCTGTAAATATATTTAGGAGTACCAGTAATATCTGGAAAAATCTATCTTTTGGTAGTGTGGAGGTTAGACGTCGCCTTAAAGTTCTTGGCATCCTAGTCTTCAGTTCTGTCTCTCACCCTTAACACAACAAAATAAAACCCAAGATAAAGTTAATAATATCTTTAAGGATACACCTTTCGGAGAAAAAAAAAAAAAAGGTTTCTAGTAGTGGTCCATTAAATGATGTTTCCAATGAAACCAGAACTCTTATTTTGAGTTACAATAGCTACTAATTACATCAGTTAACAAATACTTGTCCAGCATGTAGGTTGGGACTATGCGGCATACAGAAAGCTGAAGGGCTCTCTTCTTGCTTATGCGAGAGGCTTCATTGTGAGTCATGAGCTGGGGATTCAGAAGAGAAGGCTGGTAATGCTTTCCTGGTGGAGAAGATTGAAACTTGGAGGATGCATAGAACTTGGACAGGTGATGGAGGACATTCTGGACAGAGGAAAAATAACATGGAAGAGTTTGGAGGACAGAAATTGTACACTTTTGATTTCTGATCTCATTTTCCTTCTGTTTGTACTTCATTTGTTGACCTTCTCCACAGGGAGCTTATTCCTTATCCTGCCCACTCTTAAGAGTGGACTCCACTGTAGCTGGCCTGAGGAGGAAAGCATGCATTCTTAATTTGTGCTAAAATTTCATAAGGGGACATTAGCAGAGTGCAGGTGATTTCTTAAAGGTGCCTGACTCTTTGTATCTTCCCAGGTTATAAAGTCAGCTCGGGTCATGAAGAAGGCTGTTGGGCACCTTATTCCCTTCATGGAAAAAGAAAGAGAAGAAACTAGAGAGCTCACTGGCGCCGTTGAAGAAGAGGCAAGTTGTTTTCTCCAGGCTTGAGGGCCCTTTGAGGAATTGGCCCTGATGATGCTTACTGGGGTGGGGGAGGGGCTAAGTGATTGGGCTTAACCTGCAGTTGTCCTTGAAGATGAAATAGAGGAATGAGCCAGCACTTTTCTTTTATGAAGTATCAGAATACCCCAGGATTTTCCTTTCAATGTGACTTTATGAAATCGTCAATATAGGCATAATTTTTCAATCAAAGCCTGTGATTTCAAGACAAAACCAGTTTTTTCATTTATGCATTTATTCGTCTGCTGACAATTTACAGAGCTTCTATGCCAGGTCTTGTGAAACTACAAAGATGAATAAGACTTAATCCCTGCCCTTGAAGTAACTGAGTAATGTTTGGTTTTGGAAAACTCTTAACTGAATAATCTCTGCATACTGGTAATGTCCTTGGAACCACTTCTGGATTCAATTTAATTCTTGTTGGCTGCACCACCATGGTAAATCATTGAGGTTTTTGACCTTGTTTATTGACCTTTGAAGCTCAGTCAGCTCTGGCTCCTTGGATTCTAAATTCTGGCTCCTTGGATTCTAAATTCTTAAATTGATTGGAGTTTGTGACTGGCATAGACAGATATAGTGCTCAAAAGCATCCCACTTGCCTTGCATACTTTTTTTTTTTTTTTTGGCTGCTGACAGTCGTAGAACAACAGTGTTAAAGAAATAGAAAGATAATCAAATACACCTCTGCACCGTGGTCGGAGACGGGTTACCCAGTAAGCAAGGTATGCAGGGGCTTACTTGTGCTTACTTACTAATCTGTGACGTACATTTCCACCTGGTTTTCACCACAAACATGTGAAATTGTGTACTACAGATTAGTAAGCAAGCACAAGTGAGCCTGTGCGTACCTTGCTTTATGGTTAATCCACCCCTGGTTGTGGTTGTTTTTCAGATTCAAATGGGACATACCACTTAACTAACTCCTCACTCTCTTCCCTGTTCCTTCTAACAATAAACATGCATCAGGTTTTGGGAGTTAGGGGTATAGTCTTCAGCCGTGAGACTGTATTGTGTTAGTACTTAAACCATTGCATGGTGCTCGTGATCTTGGTTTAATGCTTTAGCCCCCTGAGCTAACCAACCAGGTAGGCTTTCTTTGAACTATTTGGGCTTATAGCTTTCTACTTGGAGAGCATGTGATTTATCTTTAAGATTATCTCGGTTGTATTAAATTGCTTTCTGTACCAACATCTGTATGACTTTAGAGGACTAGGTGATCTGCTTTGACATGATTACAGCAGTGCTCAGCGGCTTGGTTTCCTCTCCAGGACCCTTACCATGGCACCATTGTGTTGGCCACCGTTAAAGGCGATGTGCACGACATAGGCAAGAACATAGTTGGCGTAGTCCTTGGCTGCAATAATTTCAGGTAAGTTGAGAACTCACCTCTTTCAGCCCTTTTCTAGTTAAATATGAAAGCATTAACGGTAATTATTTATCGGGTGGGAGAGGTAGGGTATGGCAATGGATGTTGGAGGTTATTTTTTATTTCTTCTTTTTGCTTACCTGTATTTCTGAATTCTCTACAGTAAACACACCATTTCAAATGAAATAAGTTAATAATTACCTATCTTCTATGTGCTCAGTAAGGACAAAAAAATATAGTAAAAGCTATTTTCAAAAGTCGAAGTAGGGTTAAGACAACCGAGAAGCTCTTGATCATTGACCTTGGGATGGAGGCTATAATGGTTGATATGTTAAGCTTCTCCCATGATCAGGGTTTTTTTTTTTATTTTTTTATCATGTTCCCTTTATTTCTTAATGAACTGTCAGATTTTGGACATGAGATCTTATGAAATCCTGGCTAAATGGAGTTTTGTAAGAAAGCTTTGCCTGTACAATTCTCTCTTTGCTTAGAACAGGACTGTGTGTGCTTCTTGGTTGTAATGAACCTATTTTCTGGAATATTGTACACAAGTAAAATTCCCTTCTGATATAAATAAATATTCATAAAGCTATTTCCATGTCAGAGCTGGTGACCTATAGTAAGTGTGTGTTTTGCTCAGAATTCAACGTATTCTTTATTATGAAAAGCCTAATATAGCTAATGTCTTTCCTGGTTCTTGTCCAAGCAACAGGCATTTTCAGTCATGGACTTTTTTCTAATTTGAACTTTTTCCTATCGAGAGGAGAGACTTGATTGGTGCTATAGCGGAGCCCTTTGAGTTCTCTTCTCCTGCTGTCAAGTAACAATTATCTGTCAAGCCCCCACCCTGTCTTCAAAGCTTATTAAATGCAATGAAGAAGGCTGGTGATGGAGGCGTGGTGACAAGGGTCACACCACTTTTCCTCTGATTGTATCAGAAGCACCTCTGTTTGCTTACTCACTTAATGTAAAAAGAATTAGCATCTCTCCTGCTCCTAGAAGTGAGGAATACTGTTTCTAGCAACCTATTATTATTTTTTAAAGATAAACTTGTTGGAGATGCAGAGGAGGTTGTTATAGTAGAATGTAAGAAGTATTGGGGTAAGGTGTAGACATTTCTGCCATTATCTCACCTTCTCAAACCTGATGTTGTTGGTTTCTATTTGCAGTTGTCACAGAGGGTTAAAATTCAGTTCCGTTTAATAAATGTTTATAGGTCATCTACTATATGCCAGGCATTATACTAGAGACACCAAAATGATTTAGTCAGCTTTTCTGCTGTCAACAAGTTTACTGTTTTATCAGGCTGAGTAGCCAAGTACGTATCCAACTGAGGTAATGCAACCAGAGCCCTGTCAAAGAAGAGGACTTGTATGTAACTTCCTAAAAGCGATTCTTGAGACATCGTCAGCGTATTATTATTATTTATTGTGATTAAGGGATAATTAGTTGAGAGGATCATATTAGAATGTTTGCCCTCCCTTCCCCCTCCTCTTCCCCCCACCCGCCCCATAAAGAAATTTTAAAAGGTCAGAAAGAATCATGGGCTTTCTCCAGGGTGCTACTGAATTGAACGTTAACAGTCATGAAAAGCAGCTTCTTAAACTTGAGGCTTCTCTCAAGCACATCTAATTCCTGTTTTGTGCGTGGAAGGTTTGCTTATCTTTGCTAACAAGTCCAACTGGAGAAACACCTGCTGATGAAACTTTCATTTCTTTTTACAAAAGCGTAAGTGAATGTGCAAAGTCCTATCAGAGGCCAACGTCCTTTTGGCTTGTGTCGTTTAACACGTAGACTTTTAGCATGGACGAGTTTGATTTCAGTGATGCCGGCTAGTGGCAGATCCCCAGAAGACCAAGCTGATGTAGTAATGTCTGCTTTGCTGAGCAGCGGTGCCAGTGCTTGGGCACATAATCCAGCTCTTGAGGGATCCTAATGCGATTTCCATGTTCCCAGCATTTTGTCCCTGATGCAGTAAATCTCACGAAGGAAGAATGCTTTTTCTTTACTAGGAAAAAAAGAGTCAAGAGGACTAAATGTGATAGTTGTCTAGAAAGAAAAGACATTCCTTTTTAGGGGAAGAAGATGATAGGATGCAATAGAACTTTCAAATTTGAGAATTTGAGCATATTTAAGGATGTATCCAAGAGTCTAATAGCTAATATTTGTCTGCCACTTCTCAGTTTATACAAGGCTTTTATATAACTGACTTACCCATTTCCTTTTCTTATTTTTGGGAGAAAGATGTAACAGTCTGCTTCTGTAAAGATTTACAGTCTTGGAAACCCTAGGGGGCAGTTCTACTTTGTCCTGTAGGGTTGCTATGAGGCAGAATCAACTCCACGGCAATGAGTTTGGTTTGGTATGGTTTTTGGTTTCCCTTTTTTTTTCCCCTTCTTGTCTTGGTTCTTTTCCTTTATTTTCATTCATTCTTCTTTTTCTTCCATGGTTTTGTCCTGTGCTGCTTGCTGTAGGGTTATTACTGTATTTCTCATTTTACAGATGACAAAACCTAGCTTAGAAAAGTTGGATTCCTTCATGGGCACATGTGTCATAAATGACAGGAATACTCAGGGCTTCTAATTCCCAAATTTGGGACTCCATGCTGTGTCATTCTACCTTCCAATTTTTTTTTTTTTTACTTGCCAATAACTTTAAAGTCTAATATTAATATTCTAGTTAAATTCCCCTTAAGAATTTTATAAAAATAACTTGTTTGCTTTGGATGATACATGGTTCAAAAATAATATAGAATATTTTAAAGTATTTTTGATCAGATAGTTGATTATATAAAAGTTGATTTAGGTATACTTTCTACTAATAATTATATAAAAAGACAAATGTGGACTTTTCCCATTTAAAAGATAATGCAGTGTTTAATTCTATAAGAAAAAGTATTATATATCAACAGTAATTTTAAAATTACATATCATACATCTAGTTCTTAAAAAAAACAAAGAGTGGCAGGAAGGATAATGTCTAATATGGGTAAAAATTAAATAATATATGAAATTATGCTTTCATAAGAATGAAAGCAGTTTGAAACTGTGCAATTGTGAATGTTAGCGTGCTCAACTAAGTGAGGAAAATGACCGTATCTAGGTCAAGGACACACAGTTCAGTCTCTTCTAAGGAGCTCACTTGATAATTACTCAGAGGCTTTTAACTTGTTATATTTTAAAGGGGAGAATTCTCAATAATTTGTTTTATTTATTTATTTTTTAAGTAGAAATGAAACATGTTTAATGTAATCAGTGTCAGTGAATTGCACGTGTAAAGAGTGTTGAATTGGCAAATATTGTGTTATGTATATTTTTACCACCAAAAAAAGAAAAGAAATGGAAACAGACCCTGTTAACACTATTTAACCACAGGTTGGAAAACCTCCTTGGAGACTGTAGACGGGTACCGTACTTCCATCTGGTGGTAGCGTGTGTAAATTGCAGGAGCAGAAAACAGTTAACTGAGAAAGAAAGAATGGAGTGACTGCAAATTTCAGGCACCTTAAATGGATGCAGACGTGCAGCTAGTTTTATTCTCTTTTTAAACTCAATCTGGAAAGGAAAAAGGACTTTTTCTATGATAGCATTCATTTTCAAAATTCTGTGTACTCTTAAATAGTACTGGATGCTTTGCTAAAGCATTTAGTGCAGCTTACATTTTTTTTTTCTGAATTAAAAATTTTTAAATCAACATTTTCCATAACTTTCATTTTTATTTTGTTTCTCATGTGGCAAAATACAAGGATTTGTGTAAGGAGGGGCCTGCAGATCTGGGGTATGGCTCGAAGTGCAGAAGGGAAGCCATGGGAAAGTAGAGGGAGATGAGGAAGAGCGGGGTGGAAGCAGGACATGTGGTAAAGGTCAGGGAATGGAAAGGGTGGAGGGGAAGAATGGTGGTGCCTTAGAAGGCACAGTTGAGTCTGACCTATCCCCTCTTTCTGGGTCTCATCTCCTGCTACAGCTCCTTCCTTCAGCCAAACAGCCTCCGTGCCTTCTAGCTGGTATGATTCTGGACCTTCACAGCACTAGTCTCTGCCTAGCCTGCCCTTCTTTTTCCTTCATCTAGCTGACACCTATTTATTGTTTCAAAACTCAGCTCATGCATTACCTCCCTGGGAGGCTTCTAATTGTCATCTGTTAAGCAACCTCCCACAGCACGCTGTGAATGCCTCCATTGTAGTATTTGTCATAAAAAAAAAACAAAAAAAAAAACTGTATTCTAATTCAGAGCTTACCAACAGTCTCAACTCAGATGTGCTGAGAAAATGATCTCCTTATCCCTGGATGGCGGGGCCAAGGGCAGCCTTAGCCCCTAGATTAGTTACCCTTGGCTTTGAGCAACCTCGTTCATGTATCCTAAACCCCAAAAATTCCAAACCCATTGCTGCCGAGTCGATTCCGACTCACAGAGACCCTGTAGGACAGAGTAGAACTGCCCCATAGTATTTCCAAAGAGCAGTTACTGGATTCGAACGGCTGACCTTTTGTTTAGCAGCCATAGCTCATAACCAGCTTGCCACCAAGTCTCCCCTCATGTATCCCAGTAGCATAAATTTTCTATGTATGCAGAAAGTTGGGAAGTGCTCCTGAAATTAGTGATATATTTGACCATTTCCCCAACAAGACGTCTTGAAGTCAGGTCGGTAAGTTGGAAACAGGGCTTCAAACCAGCTTGGTCCAGTTTGAACTCCTGCTGAGAATTTGCATGTCTAACAAGTTCCTGCTGAGAATTTGCATTTCCACCCCAGGTATAGTGAATCAGAATCTACACTTTAACAAGATCCCCAGGTATTCTTATATATAAGTCCTTCATGTATACTGGTGGATTTAACTACCACTCACGTTTTCTACCTCTGGAGGTTTATTGGCAGGCATTTGAGCCACGTTAGCACATTCTGGCATCGTGGCGGATACTGGTGCATCTGCCTAAAAACAAGGATGTTGCTCTGCATCACAATTGAGTGTTGAGAGTCATTCGTATGAGAGGATGCTTCCCAAAGGAGTGATTTTGTAAAACTTCTGTGTCTTTTGGCTTCTGTACTGTGAGATAAGGCTTGAAAGTATATACTATTTCCTGTGTTGTTTGGAAGGTACAGTTACCAGCATTTGGAAGTATCAAGTAAGTGAGTTATTTTTGGTCTGAAAACAAGTTTGTGATGCACTTCCTGGGCCATGGTACCCTGCGTGTAATGTGCTTCATGGAACATGGAACCGATACGGCCTGCTCCCATTAGCCACCTCCCTGATGACATCTTTTATAAAGTGCTTGCCTCCCTGATGACATTTTTTATACACTTCCTGGGCCATGGTATCGATATGTACCACATTTGTGATATATTTCATGGAACATGATACCCATATGGCCCTCTTACAATTGGCACCGCATTTTTTCAAATAATAAAAAACTACCAACAGGCAATGATTCAGCATCCATTCCATTAGGGAAAAATCACAGCATCACCAAAAAATTCCCCTGCCCCCTCCCCCAAATTCATCCTTTAAAGGGGTAACTTCCTGGGAATTTGTTAGAAATGCAAATTCTCAGCAGGGAACTTGTCATAAAGGCAAATTTTCAGCAGGAATTCAAATGGGTTCCAAGCCCTGGTTGGGAATTCAGCTTGTGTCCCCCCGCCCCCACACTGTCCTCAGACCTCTTACCTCCTGACCACTGGTTTTCAGTCTCTTTTGCTGATTTCTCCTTTTCTTTATGACCCCAATAATGGAGTGTGCCAAGACTCAGTCTTTGGACTCTTTGTCTGCCCACACTCCCTAGGTCAGTGCTTCACAAACCTAACATGCCTTCTGATCACCCAGGGATCTTGTTAAAAGTCAGGTTCTGACTAAAGTAGGTCTGGGACTGAAATTCTGCATTTCTAATGAGCTCCCAGGTAATGCTCCTGCAGCTGGTACAAAGACCACATCAAGAGTAACGAGGTTGTTTTTGTTGTTAGCTGCCATCGAGTCAGCCCCCGACTCATGGTGACCCCATGTACAAAAGAACAAAATGCAGCCTAGTCCTGCACCATCCGCTTGATCAGTTGCAGATCAGACCGTTGTGACTCGTAGGGTTTTCATTGGCTGATTTTTTGGATGTAGATCACCAGGCCTTTCAACCTAGCCTGGCTTAGCCTGGAAGTTCTGCTGAAACCTGCTCAGCACTGTAGCAACATGCAGGCCTCCTCTGACAAGAAAGGTGGTTCACATGAGGTATACTGCCTGGGAATCGAACCCATGTCTCCTACATGGACGGTGAGAATTCTACCCCTGAACCACCAGTGCCCCCAACAAAGGCCCTGGGACACCCTTGAGTCCTCTCTTCCTAAAGTCTCATGACTTTAATGCCATCTAATATGCTGACACGTCCCAAATTTGTATCTCCAGGATGGATCTCTTCCCCTGAATGCTAGACTTACATATCCAGTTGGCTATCTGAGAGTTCCACTTGGATGTCTAAAGATACCTCGAACTTAAAAAAAAAAAAAAAAAAACCAAACCCAGTGCCGTTGAGTTGATTCCGACTCATAGCGACCCTATAGGACAGAGTAGAACTGCCCCATAGAGTTTCCAAGGAGCGCTGGTGGATTTGCACTGCCGACCCTTTGGTTAGCAGCCGTAGCACTTAACCACTACGCCACCAGCATTTATTTTGAAAATGGAACTAATTTTCACCATCTTACAGACGCCTCCCCTACTCTCCCCTGTTTTAATGTGGCAGCTTTTTTTTTTTCTTGTTGCTTAGACTCAAACCCTTGAGCCATCTTTGACTCCTCTAGTCTCTCACACCTCGTATCTAATCCATCAGCAACTTCTGTCAGTTCCGCTTTTACAACATTTCCAGAAGCTGACCACTTCTCAATACCTACACCGCTTCCACTCTGGGCCAAGCCACTATCCGTTGTTGCCTTGATTTTTGCCGCAACCTAATGGTCTCTGCTTTGGCCTTGTACTTCCTGCAGTCTAACACACAGCAGGCAGAGTTATCTTGTAAACCTAAGTCAGATTTCTTATTCCTCTTTTCAAACCCTCCAGTGACTTTCCTTCTCTCTTAGTAAAACCTGCCCTACGTCAGTGGCTGTAACGTGGGAGCATTTGAAAAATATCAGTGCCTGGGCCCTGCCCTGGGCAGTTGAGTCACAATCTCTGGACATTGGAGTCTAAGATTTCGTTTGATCTTGACAGAAGCTTCTCTGGTGATTCCAGTGTGTAGTCTATAGGATCTGGCTCTCACTTCCCTCTCTGACTTTGTCTCCTACAACTGTCTCTGCTCATTTCTACTCTAATCACGATGGTCTCCTTGCTTTTCCTCAAACAAGGGCAAGCATGCATATAAAAATTCCTGAAATAAACCCTGCTTCAAACTTTTTTTTTTTCAAACTAGAAAAACAGGAGAGCAAGAAAATTCTTGTCATCATACTGATGACTTTAATTGAATTAAAAAAAAACTTACAACATTGAAAAATGATCAGCTTTGAAATGTATGCCTTTTTGTCTTGATTTAAAAGCAGTATGCTATTTTGCTGAGTTTTATGTGCAACAGTCTAAACTTAGTCATTGTTTAACAAAAGCTCCAGTTACCAGACTTTCTCCAATATGTTTAAAAAAGTGTGGTACCATCTCACTCCTGTTATAACCTACAGTGGCACGTCATTAAACCTGCAGCATTTGTTTTCTACCCTGTTAATGCTAACAGAGCTGAATATAGTTATCAAGGGTTTGAAATTGGCTTGCTTTTTACTGAAGATTCCATATGTGCTAGTTTTCCTTTTTTTAAAGTAAAATGGGAACAGGTTAAAAAATTCAACCATGTGAAAGGGGCATATAGTGAGAAATAAGTCTCCTTCCTGCCCCTTTTGTCCAGCACCCACTTTCACCGACTGATATCATGTAAAAAAAAACTGTTGCCGTCAAGTCAATTTCAACTCATGGCGACCCTATAGGACAGAGTAGGACTGCCCTATAGAGTTTCCAAGGAGCAGCTGATGGATTGAAACTACTAACCTTTTGCTTAGCAGCCAAGCTCTTAACCACTGCCCCACCAGGGCTTCTATGTCGTGTAAAAAAAAAAATTTTTTTTTTTTTTTACAATGTCGTGTAGTAGTTCTTAAATATTGGGTTTTTCTTAATTGGAAAAAAAAAAATCTGCCTATTTAATTTTTTAAGAATTGTTGACATAATGAAATAAATGAAAATACTTGCTATGATTTTTTGGTGTATACTCATATAAGATTAAATTGTAAAAATAACTTAAACATTGTGAAAACTCATTTCTGTCAAGTTCATGCCAACTCATAGCCATCCTACAGGACAGAGTAGAACTGCCCCCTAAGGCTTCCAAGACTAATGTTTACAGAAGCAGGCTGCCACATCTTTTTCCCACAGAGTGGCTGGTGGGTTCAAACCACTGACCTTTCAGTTAGCAACCAAGTGCTGCAACCAAATGCTTTAACCACTGTGCCACCAGGGCTCTTTAAACATTGAGTGTTCCCTAAACCTAGAGAACATGAGAGGACACAGAACATTTTTCAGGGTAGAAGCTCTGATTTTTTTCCCTGAGTTCCTGGGAGCTCTCTCCTCCATGAATTGATATTCTTCTGGTGTTACCCTGTTTTCTCAGAACATGCTCCAGGCTTTCTTTGCTCCAGATGCGCCACTCCCTCTAGTTTGTATCTGTCCAGAATCAGCTTTTCTTTTGAGTCTCATCCCATCTCTTGGTGAACTGCCCCCTGATTAATTCTTCTCCTTTCCTTGCCTCGGGTGACCAGATTTCCCTATCAACAGCTCTTCAGGCACAGGAACGGACCTTTGCTTGGTTATCCTTCTCAGTGCCTTCCATGAAGTATATTGTTCCAATTTTTTTTTTTTTTTAACAGATATTTATTGAGTGAACTTCCCCAGCATTTATATTGGCCTAATGTCTAAGAGAATGTACTTTGGTGTCAGATCCTGGCACAAATTCCAACTCTGCCACTAACTAGCTGTGTGACTGGGCAAGTTGCTTAACTTCTCTGGGCTGGCCCTTCCTAATTAAAACAGAGCCATCGTAGCACTTCTGCATAGAATTGCTTTGAGGGTTAAATGAGATTGCTCTTGCAAATGCTTAGCATAGTCTTGGCACATAGTAAGTACCTAATAAATGGTGGTAACGGTAGTTGTGGCGGTTGTTGGTATTTAGTGAGCATTTCATTGTGATTCCGATTTACATTAGAGCAGTATCTAATGGCAGAAATTAAAATGTTCATTTCACTTTGTCTCTAATGGGTCCTCGTTCAGTTTCTCACATCTCCTTTCTGTGCTTCAGGGTTATTGATTTAGGAGTCATGACTCCCTGCGATAAGATACTGAAGGCTGCTCTTGACAACAAAGCAGGTACTGTGCAACTGTACTTCTGGGCACCTCACAAAATGTTTCTTCCAAGTGTCTGTCACTGAGCAGTAATGCCTCAGCTCACGTGGGACCCATGGGACATTCAGACAAGCAAGTGCTGGATCCTGCAAGGGGACTGCTCTTATTGCCATTATAATGAAGGTTGGGCAATGTGATTAAGTTCCCGTTGAACTCCTTTATAGCTCTGGAGATGGAGAATGGGGACAGACAGGCTCTTACAAGAGAACAGTGTTGTATTAGATAGTTTTCTGTGTGTAGTCTTTTTTATGTTTCCTTGGACACCATGACATGTTTGAGCCTGGGAAATCATAAACTAAGGATATATTCTGTTGGATGGTTTCCCAAAACTTTGGTAAGTATATTATTGCAACTTGAGGTTACAAATCATATTTACTACCAAAAGCAAAAAAAAATATTAAAATCCCTAGTTAGAAGTAATGTCTTAGAAGTTAGAAATCCATGTTAGGTCTTATGGTCTTAAATTTTAAAATTGTTTCATATTTCTCCTCTTTCATGTTCCTTTTCATTGTATTTTTTCTTCTTCTTCTTTTAAAATAACAGATATAATTGGCCTGTCAGGACTTATCACTCCTTCCCTGGATGAAATGATTTTTGTTGCCAAGGAAATGGAGAGGTTAGCTATAAAGATTCCATTGTTGATTGGAGGAGCAACCACTTCCAGGTAAGTTGTACTAATGAAATTTGTGCTTCAGTTTAAGTTCTCTTAAATGCCAGTGTTTAAAAACACTGATAAAAGCAGTTTATTCTGTTTGTCTGTTTATGCTTCATACATTGACTCTTTATCGTATAAACACGTGAACTTTCTAGTCTTTACTTGGATAAGAACCGGAATACTTTTAGAGCATGGAATAGGAAACTCCTTTGTGATTTCCCCACTCCTTGTCTTTTTTTAGATTCCTTTGATTTGCACTTATCTTTTTCCTAATCCTCTTACCTCCTATTCAATTCCGGAGATTTCTAATGAACTCTTACCTCTCTTGAAGTCAAACTGGATGGAGAAGTTGTGTGTGTGTGTGGTTTTTTTTTTGGCACAAAGACTTTGCTTGAACTTGTGCCTGCTACCTGTCTTGAAGCAGGGGTCTGATTGAATATTGTATGTATTATTCTTGTCTAGCTTTTTTCACTCAACATGTCTGTGAGCTCCAACCTCATTACAGCATAGTTTTTTCTTTTTGTGATATACTCTTCCATTGTATGATATTTTTACATTATACTCTTCTATTCTTGATGGGCATTTGGGCTTTTCTGGTTTGGGGCTACTGCAAAGAGTATTGCTATGAACATTCCTGTATGAGCTTTAGGGCACGTATGTATGCACTTCTGCTCTGAAGCAGAATTACTATGCATATGATCCTCTTCATCAGATATTGTCAGGTAGTTTTCCAAAGTAATTGTATCAGTTTACACTCCCATATTCTCTTAAATTTTATCCTTATGGGTGTGTAGTTATATCTTTCTTGTTGCTGTTAAGTGCTGTCGAGTCGGTTCCGACTCATAGCGACCCTGTGTACAACAGAACAAAACACTGATTGGTCACGCACCACCTCACAATTGTTGCTATGTTTGAGCCCATTGTTGCAGCCACTGTGTCTTTCCATCATGTGGAGGGTCTTCCTCTATTTCACTGACCCTCTATTTTACCAAAACATGATGTCCTTCTCTGGGAACTGGTCCGTTGTGATAACATATCCAAAGTATGTGTGATGAAGTTTTACCATCCTTGCTTCTAATGAGCATTCTGACTGTAGTTCTTCCAAGACAGATTTGCTTGTTCTTCTGGAAGTCCATGGATGATTTGAGCACCTTTTTATGTGTATATTGGGTGTTTGAATGTGCTTTTTAATTGGATATTTTGCCTCTTATTAATTTGTAGACATTCTTTATTCATATTGGATACAAGTCATTTATCAGGAGTATATGTTACAAATAGATTCTTCTAATCTGGATTACCTTTTTACACTCTTAGTCATGTCTTTTGGATAATGAAAGTTCTTAATTTTTATGAAGTTTGATTCATCAGTCTTTTCCTTTATGGTTAGGGTTTTCTGTGTCTATATAAGAATGCTACCTACTCCAAGGAGAGTCATATTTGCTAGAAGTGTTCAGGAGTTTGAATTGTCCAGGAATCCCTCTGAGAGGTCTTTATAGACGTGTTGAAGGCCTCAGCTGTAGCCCAGTTCTTTCCTTTGCTAATCACATTTTAGCAGGTAATGGCACAGGACTTGTGAGTTAAAAGCATGTGTCTGAGGGGATATAACCTCATAGCTCTTCCAGACATTAGTGCCCTAAAGTGGCAGGACAGAATTAGAACTGTAACCCCAGGGCACTCTAAATGAAGTGTAAGACTGTCCAGAGGAGGCTCCTTGGAGAGGTTGAAAGGGCCATATGGCCTTGGTGTCAAATCTGTGTGGAAGTCTGTGGGAGTGTCCCTTTTTAACCTGTACCCATAGGAGAATAGAAAGCTGAACATTCTGTAATGTAGATGGTTTTGATATCACAAGCTAGAAATGACGTTAATGGAAATCCAGCCCCATTAACCACCAACGGAAGGGCTATAGAACTTCTCAAGGGCATAATAAGTCCTGACAGTTAGCTCTGAATTGTTAATTTACTTATAGCCTATAACTGTAAGAAGTCTTTTTCAATTACATTTTGTAAAACTTACCTTGGAGAATTCAACAGGAAGTCACATTACATGACCAATTACACATTGGTAATTTTCTGCATTTTTTTTTTTTTTTAAATCTATAGGAGTATGTTGCTGAATCATGTAACTGATTTTATCTTCCTCTTTGCTTTGACCACAGGGAAACTCAGAGTTCAGGCCTGTGTATGAGATTTCATGGAATGAATTTTATATGCTAATCTCATTCCTGATTCTATCTTTATTTTTCCTTTCTCTCATTTTTCTCATCAATTTTTAAATTATTTTATCATGCTGCATTTATGTAAAATGCCTTAAACCATTTCTGGAATAGGTATGATATGAAATAAAGGCTTGGAGTACTTGCTCTTTTTCCAAGTGTTTTAAAAAGATCTCAGGTTTCTCTCTTCTGAGTTTAACACTACTGTGCCCATTTGGCAAGTGTGGAAGGTGACTGGAATGGAATCCTAAGTGTCAGCGAGTGCCTTAGCAGAGATTGGACCTGAAATCCAGCCCCAGATTCTAACCGTTTGCTCTTGGCATGTAGGAAGGAGAGGAAAGGGTCAGATGTTTTGCATCTTTTCAGACTTCAGAAAGAAGCCTTCTTCTAGCTAGAGGAGTTTGCATCAAGGATAACTTAGAAGAAAGGAAGTAGATTCCGGGCATATTATTTTATAAGGAACCAGAAGTACTTTGGGAAGAGCAGGCTCAAATTGCATGTCTCTACTCGTATAGCTTTGTCATTTCTTATGTTGCAAAGCAGTATTTTGCTTTATTTATTTTTTAGTAGTGAAATCCATCACTTTCTTCTCAATGCCTTGTCTAGAAGATCATCAAAGAAGGAATGGCTAGAATTAACACTGAGAACCCTATGTGGAATACTTAATATATATTAATTGTTTCGAGTTTAAATATTTAAAATGGTACTGGTTTTCTTTAAGAGAAGGTCATCTCAGCTGCATTAGACTTAATGTTTTCTTGAGTAGCTCCATGCAGAATGTATATTGAGGCGTGTTCATACGCTTAGGGAGCTTACCATCTAAAGAAAAGAAAGCCAGCTAAGTCTGACTTATGTTTTGTTTTGTAACTGGGAGTGGCTTCCTCCCTTTTTTTTTTTTTTTTTTTAAATAACTGTTTGAAAATTCTCCCCCTTGTAGAATACTAAGACATCTTCAGTACTTTAGTTCCTGTGCCTGTAGTAGACACAAAGCAGGTCATCTTTTGGCTAGCCCAGGCCATGGTTGGGCTCCTGCTGCTGCTCTGGACCCCAGCCTCCCAGGCCAGAAGGTGTCTCTCTTGTACTGACTGACTTATGCTTGAACTTCAATTTACAGCTCCATTCTTGTGGCTTAGGCTTTAGTCTTCTGTGTACTGTTTATACATAGAGATACTCTTGGAAAGAGAGAACAGGCTGAGTGTTTGTGATCTTGTCTGTCTCATTATGAATGAGTTTTTCAAACTTTCCCTGAGAAGCCTGTTAAAAACAAACTCGTGTATACATTACACCTTTAATATTCTATTGCTATTTTTAAAACTATGTCAGAAGGAGGAGAAAGAAATTATGGCAGAGTCCATACTTCCTGTCCCAGCTTCAGAGCCCTGGTTTAACTCCTAGAAGGGAAGGCACATACATTTTCAATTCTCACCTCAATTTGTTATGTTCTTTAATGAAATAGCAGATCTGTAGCCTATGCTATTGCTGTAAACTTTCGGTAATCAGTGGGCAATTTGTTTTGCACTTTAGTTAATTAAATTTAAGGATTAAAGGGTATTTCTTTCTCTGTACTGACATTTTCAGGTTTGGCAATAGGAATTTGGGACTGATCCAGCCTTAGAATATATTTTTATTGCTTTTTCCTCTGTTGTTTTCATGTGGAATTTTGGGCCCAGGGTTCCTGATTAAAAGTACAAAGTGGCTGTGGGACCAAGCGGTATTGGTGCCCCCACTTGAATAGGGGTGCAGCAGCTAGAGAGCTATGGCCAGTGCCGGCAGTGCCTCCTCTCCTAGCTCCTGATGCCCCTGGGGCCCTGGCTGCTGTCCCAGCTCATTTGGAGGAAGGAACTCAATTCCACCCTTAAACAACAGCAAAGTGTAATTGCCTGGGACAGGTTACTTCCCTGAGTTCAGACAGGCTACCAGGGAGTACGAGGTCATGGGCTGGTCCTCAGAAAGTTGAGGACGTTTTGTCACAGAATTCTTTGGTAGCTGGGGTCAATCAGTTCATGTCTTTTCACTTTGACTTCCCCTTCTTTAAAAAGTATGGGGAGAAAGTTGTTGTTTCACAGGGGAAATTTGAAGTTCAATATTTATAAGTACCTTGAACCCTTTTTCTAGAAAACACTGTAGAAACACATTAATTCTAATGGTTCTGAACAAGGGTTGCGCAGGAGCTGTCATTGGTGATGGATGTGTTTGTCTTCCTGACCCCTCTTTTCAGAACCCACACAGCGGTTAAAATAGCTCCAAGATACAGTGCCCCTGTAATCCACGTCCTGGATGCGTCCAAGAGCGTGGTGGTGGTGAGTATGGGGTTCAACGTCTTATTGCAGATGCATTGTAAAGGAAGAACAAAGATAGCTTTAAGAATTGAGGATTTTACTGAGAATCTTCTATTTATTTCTGTCCAATTCTATTTTAAAAATGTAAAACAGCAGCCTCAGGCATGTGGTAGTGCTGCTGCAGCGTCTTGCATTGCTGGAAGGAAATCAGACAAGTCTATCCTGGGCTTCCAAATGCCATCTACTGCAGTAAGCAGCCAGGCAGGCTGCTCTGAGAGGCAAGAATGGGACCAAAAGAGACACCTTTGACCATAGAGATAATAGCTATAACCCAGAGAGATTTTTCAGCCATTTACAAATACACACTTACTTGAGTCCACTGCCAGAATTCCAAGGAATATAGAATTTTTAAACTGATCTATTTCCAGTCGGAAAAACACTTAACCTGGGAGTGGGCCAGTTGACCGTACCCAAAGACAAAGAAATAATTGCCAGCTCTTCAAAACCCAGAATAATAGAATCTGTCTCTCAGTGAATATAATAAACAAATGACTCAAATGTCTGTCCCTGCTTTTTTCCTTCAGCAAAGCCTAATTCTCAAAGCCTGCATATCCTATCTTGTGATATGTTTTGTTAGTTTCACTGAATAATAGAATATAACACCTGGAGGAAATAAACCATGTAGTTCAATGGTTCTCAAGTTTATTTTAGCCACAGAACCTTTTGTTCAAATGAAAGCTTTCCTGGAAGCTCCGTATGGTACAAATAAGAGGAGAGCAGCCCCCTTGTCCTTCATCCTACTCCTAATTCTCACCAAAAGCACAATTTGAAAACCACTGATCTAGTCCAGAGTCCCTGAGTGGCACAAACAGTTAATGCACTTGGCTGCTGACCAAAAGGTTGGAGGTTCAAGTCCACCCAGAGGCTCCTCGGAAGAAAGACTTGGTGATGTACTTCCACAAAATCAGCCATTAAAATCCCTGTGGAGCACTCTTCTGCTCTGATGCTCACGGCCATTGTCGGAGTTGACTCCACAGCAGCGGGTTTGGTTTGGACCTAGTCCAGTCTTCACATTTTGCAGGTGAGGAAATTTACTGAGGAGCCCTGGTGACAGGTGTAGCACACAGCCCGAGCCAAGGGATTTCTTTCAATCTGTGAACTTATTTACATAAACGTTATGCAATAACCACTATCACTTACTGAACACTTCCAGTGTGCCGGGCACTATGCTAAGCGCTTTACATGGGTTATTTTATTTAATCCTCAGAGTAACCTCATGACGTAGAACTTTTATCATGCCCATTTTAGAGATGAAATGGGGGGATGAAGAGGTTGGTGACTCTCCCGAGTGATAGGCATGGTGTTTGAGTGCAGGTGGTTTCACTCTGTGCCACTTTAAACTTGCTTCCATTCATATTTAACAATTCCCCTTTGTTAAAAAAGATAAAATTAAATCGGGCTGGAATCATAAAATTACAATTTTATGTTTACCACTGACAGAGACTAATGTGCAAATAAGTTACATTTCTACAACTCAATTTTAAACCATGTCTCGGATCTTACTTTTGGATTATGGCTCTTAGGAGCTTGGATCAGGTCCATAATTGAGTTAACCATTGGGCCCCTTTTTAAAGCTTGTTGCTATTTTCAGATGCTAACCAATGGCTCTGAACATTTTTCCATTTGCAGACAAGGCTGTTGTGCCTATTTGAATACCCGGTGGTAGCATTTTCCCTATATGCAGAACACACACTTAACTGGGCAGAAATTGGTTCTTTGATTCCCTTTTGGAGGGCAGGTCCCTTCAATGTCTTTAAGAGTTAGAGGCATCTGGGCCGAGGACTAGGCTTTGTGACTTGGGGCTGGTTGCCATTTGGCTCAGCCTGGCGGCCATCAGTGTTTATTTAGCTCTTTTCGTAGACAGAGAATGGCCACGTTTTGGAATTACTCAGACCTACGTCCAGTGAGCAATCATTTGGGTGGTTGCTAGTGACACTTTCAGGAGTAAATGTTGTAATTTGTTTACATTGGTCGTTGGTTCAGAGTCTGTTAATATAACTGCAGTGAACACGGGACAGGACTGTGTGTTAGCTGTCTGATGTATTTGAGAAGGCTCTCAGATGCAAGCAGCTACTTACTGGCTGGAGATTTAGGCCTGAATATGTCCTTCACTTTCTTTTCTAGTAAAAAAAAGTGCCCAATATTTAGTTCTTTTTAAATGAAAATATCTATTCAACTTACTCCCTCTTCCCATGCTGCTCACATTGTTCTGACTGCTCTGATCGCAGGTAAAGATATTATCGTGAACAATACAAAATAAAAGAAAGAAAATGAAAGCTATAATGTGTCTCAGTGGTTTTCATTGGCATGAAAACACAGTGGTGGATTTTGACATTTTTGTGGAAGGATCACGTATACGCCCAGAAAACCCGGTGCCATTGAGTTGATTCCGACTCATAGCAACCCTACAGGACAAAGTAGAACTGCCCCATAGAGTTTCCAAGGGGCGCCTGGTGAATTCCAGCTGCCGACCCTTTGGTCAGCAGCCGTAGCACTTAACCACTACACCACCAGGGTTTCCAGATCATGTGTATTGGCCATGTATTGGCCACAGACCTGTTTTCACCCAACAAGTCAGACTGGGCCAGAGTAGTAACTCATCTGAGTGGCTGTCGCTGTGGCTGTGGAGCTGGGGGCTCTATGAGAGGGAGAAAGAGCCGGCAGGCTGTAGCAGTCTGTTCTGTCTACCTAATAAACAAACAAACAAAAATAATCAAACCCATTGCCATCGAGTCGATGCTGATTCGTAGCAACCCTGTAGTACCTTGTAATTACAGGGTACTGTAATTCTTCTTTGGGTGTTAAGGACATTCGGGTTTGACTTCTCAGAGTTTATAATCCAGCAGAACATAGCACTGTTTTCAAACACTAGCTGCATGTACTGGGGGCGGGGGGCGCTCAGAAGTAGCAGACCCTCATCCTCTTTTAGCTCTGCTGGGTTCTGTAAATGAGGATTCTGCTGAAGTGACTGGAACGTGAGGCTGGGAAATGCTTTGTGGCATGAACACCATTTGTGAGCCCCTGTTTAGGCCTGCCACAATAGCATTTTCTGACCATATTCCTTAATAAGATGATTGTTTTTTTTTTACTGAGTCACATGTGATTGGATTGCTACTAGAGATACTTAGAAAAGTCACATAGTAAAGTTGATAGGCACGTTAGCCATCATGCAGCTCAACTTCCACAATTTTAGATGATGATACTGAACTTCCCTGCCTTTTGCGTATGTGTTAGGAAGTCCCACTGGAGAATGCAGGAGCAGTGCTTGATTTTTGAACTGAGGTGATCAGTGCCAGGCTTTTTGTCCTTTGTACTTTTATTTTGAGCTCTAATGGCAGTTATTCTTCTACTAACTGGATAGTCATAGTTATAAGCAAACTGTACTTGATGCTAGCTTTTTTTTTTTATGGCTTACTGAGTAGCCCTAGGAGCTTGTGGGGTATGTGGCAATAAGCTTTGACCCACTGAAGAAGAATACCTAACCCAGGCAGGAATTGGCAGAGATGGTGAAAGAAAGGCAGTGGTGTGGGGAAAGCTTTCTGAAGGAGGTGCCACTGGGACTGACCATTACTGTACATTTTTTACCTGTTCTTGCTGCTCTATGGTGGTGGTGGTGGTTAGGTGCCTTCAAGTTGCTTCCAACTCATAGGGACCCTATGTACAACAGAACAAAACGCTGCCTGATCCTGCATCATCCTCACAGTTGATGCTATTTTTGAGCCCACTATTGCAGCCACTGTGTCAATCCATCTCGTCGAGGGTCTTCATCTTTTCACTGACCCTCTACTTTACAAAGCATGATGTCCTTCTCCAGAGACTGGTCCCTTCTGATAACATGTCCAAAGTATGTGAGATGAAGCCTCGCAAGCCTCACTTCTAAGGAGCATTCTGGCTGTGCTTCCTCTGAGACAGAATTGTTTGTTCATGGTATGGTCAATCTACGGCTGCTTTTTTTTTAACCAAAGGGTCAGCAGTTTGAATCTGCCAGACATTCCTTGGAAACTCTACGGGGCAGTTCTACTCTGTCGTGTAGGGTTGCTATGAGTCGGAATTGACTCAATGGCACTGGGTAGTATAGTCGATATTCTTTGCCAGCACCATAATTCAAAGGCATCAATTCTTCTGCAGTCTTTCATATTTATTGTCCAGCTTTCCCATGCATATAAGGTGATTGAAAATACCATGCCTTGGGTCAGGTGCACCTTAGTCCTCAAAGTAATATCTTGGCTTTTTTAACATTTTAAAGAGATCTGTTGTAGAAGTTTTGCCCTGTGCAATACGCCCTTTGATTTCATGACTTCTGATTCCATGGGCATTGATTGTGGCTACTGGGCTTTATTTTGCATTTCAGTGTTCTCAACTATTAGATGAAAATCTGAAGGATGAATATTTTGAGGAAATCATGGAGGAATATGAAGATATTAGACAAGACCATTATGAGTCTCTCAAGGTAAGTGAAAGAAACAGGTTTTTGCTTAGTTGGGTAATACAGTGAAGCTACAGTTTTTATTATGACCTTATGTACTTAAGGAGGGTAAAGGCCTAAGATCATTTTAGACAAGTTCTATTTTCTAGCTTGAATCAACTTTAGTGTCAAAGCTCCCAATACTTTTTGGTTTTATTAAAATTAATTTTGTTTATTCAGACAAACATTTGTTGGGCACCCAGTAGGTGTTAGGTGCTGTGCTAGATACCACAGTTATGCTAATGAATAAAACATGAGTCCTTACCCAGCAGGAAAACAGGAACTTAAACAGTGTACTGAAATGACCTCCATAGTCCCTTGTTCCTGAGGAAATAATGGAAGAAAATGCAGGCGTTAAACAGGACCTGTAAGCTTCTTCCCTTGTACTGCCCAACACTGGCTGTGTGGCAGTAACGTTTCAGGAACCACCCTTCTCTAGGCGCGCTTCAGGGAATCAGTCAAGAGTGGCATGATCACCCTTTAGAAGGCATTGGGATATTTCTTCCTGGTTATCAGCCCGGTGGACTTCTGGGGGCAGGGGTATATTGGGAGATTGTTAGGCAAGCGAAATGAGATGACAAACTGTGAAGAAAACAAACATTTCTGTAGTGCTGACTATAAGACACTGGTGGGCTTTTTCCCTCTCCTTAAGTTTGTCCCTAACTGATGGTTTCTTAGATCTGCCTTATGGACCTAGAGGGGTGTTAGATGGCAGGCCTGTTACCACCCCAGCTTCTTCTTACCTCACAGTTAGGGCTGTCCAGTCAGCCTCATGACTGTATATCGATAGGGAATGGCTGCTTACTGAATCTTTATATTGCTGTGATGCTGATGCGAAGCTATAGTGGAAGGAAAGGGGAGCATTTGTTCAGATAATGATTTTCATTAATAAAAGGATTTGTTTTCTTGCAAAACTTATATACTGGCTTTCTTGAACATGCTTTCGTAGTAATAACTGAAAAAGCTCAAGGATTCTTACTAAATAACCTTTTTTTTTTTTTTTTTTTAAATAGGAGAGAAGATACTTACCTTTAAGTCAAGCCAGAAAAAACGGTCTCCATATTGACTGGCTGTCAGAGCCTCACCCAGGTCTGTTTGGCTGCTGGTTGGAGAAAGACTGCACGTAATAACTGACTGGTGCCGTAGATGTGTGCGCTTGCTTGGTTGTAAAATCAAACTAACTCTTAACTGTGTCTGACAGTGATGATTGTAAATAAATGTGAATAGGTATCACATGTAGAGAGCCTGTCACAGGCCAAACACTCTCCTGAGATTTACCCGTGTCAACTCACTAGGTCCTTGAGACTACTCTTATAAATGTGGGTATTGTCCTTGTTGTAATTTGAAGAAACTGAGTTTTGGGAAAGTTTAACAACTTAAAAGGTTACTAGAACCCTTTCTTTGAAATGTCTTGTAAACCCATATTCATTCCTTTGTGCTGTGCTTGAGTGGGCCTCCTTCAGCTTGTGAACAAGCTCCACGGACGTGCCTGGGTGCTACTATAACTGAGGTGGCCGAGGTCTCCACTGGGTCCAGGTATAGACATGAAATGTCTGAAAGGGAAGATGCCTTAGCATTTAGCAGTCTTTTAAAACATTTTAAACATTTCAGCAAAGGCAGGATTCCCTATTTCTTGTTCCCTCCTTCATTCTCTCTCTGAATGCTGCTCTCTTTTTCATTTCTTCCCTTTTTTATTTCTAGCCACCTTTCCTATCTTACCTAGGTGTTCACAAGGGAATAGAACATGTCAGATGTTTTGACAGGCTCAGAGAGGCATGCGATACAAATGTAAAACTGAGCCAGGGTGAACAGGGGTTATATTAATTGGATCCATATTTCCGAGGTAATATCTCAAATCAGCATTCATTGCTTGTAACATCTGTAATTCTATACATGCTCAGTGGAGTTCAGGGGATGAAATTGGAATAGGTGTTCTTCGTTCTGATTTCGTTTCTGCCGAGTTCAGTGTGGCATAGTAGAAAGGACGCTATACTGGAAGTTGAGGGGCCTGAGCTCTAATACTGACTTAGCTCCTGTCTGATTCACTGAGAGACTTTGAGCATCTTACTTCCATGTTTGACAGCCTTTAATATATAAAGAAGGAGTTACTTTATGGAAATAGTGTGAGAATAAGATACCATGTGAAAACCTTTGAAAAACATAAATCACTGTATGTTCCTGAACTATTATTATCAGTTCTTTACCTTTCACAATGGAATTGGAATAGTAGCACAAGAGATTTTTAACCAAGTCAAACATCCAAACAATGTGTTGGTAGAAACAGTCCTCTGAAGGCAGGTGGTTGTGCGAGGGCGGCAGTGGTGACACCTCTGGAGTGGGTACGAGTCCATGGAAAGGCTTGTACCTGCCGCCCGAAGGGCTATTGAGTCCCCTGAGGAGCCTACCTCAGAAATGTTTGTGAGGATGATCCAGTCTCAGAGGAATTGCAGAAAGTAGATAAAGGGAGGAAGTAGGGTTCTTTTCTCAAAGGTTTTACACACGAATCTTCAACTCTGGCAGATAAACTTACTCAGGAATAAAGTCCTTCCACTTCTATGAAGCAAGGTGTTTCTCCCTGCCTTTTCAGCCAGGAATCAACTTGAATCAGAAGGGTTTCTGGACTTTCATTTTGGTTTCTCTATAAAGGGACGGTACAAACTTTGTTACCCAGAAAAATCAACATAATAGAATATTTCCAAAGAAGAGATTGTTTTATGTAGTAAAAAGATGCCAAAGGCCAAATGGGAAAGAGTTACTGTGAAAAAGTGTGAAAGAAGTAGATAGTTTCGGGCAAAATTCATAAGCTGTTCGGACTTTTCTTTTCTTGCACTCTCATCTCTGACTTTTTACCATCAAGGAGAGAAAAATATTCTTGAGACTAATATTGTATCCCAGAACACCTGAGATGGGAAGTGTCGGAAGGTCTCTGATTCCTGCATCACAGATCAGAACAGCGCCAGTGATGAGGGGTGTGAAGCCAGGGCGTCATCACCTCCTGGCCTGTCCTGAGCCCACCTGGTGCTCGGCCCTGCAGTGTAGTGGCCCTCAGTGTCCCCAGAAAACGCAGCAGCACCTTGTCTCTGAAGCCTTTAGTATTGTGCAAAGTATCATGTATTTTAAACTCACGAAGAAGTATAAAGAATAGTATATTGACATCCGTGTGTACGCACTAGCCAGCTTGAGAAATAACCATCCATTTAAAGAAATAATAATACACTGTAGTGGAGGTGTCCTCTGTGGCCCTTCCTGGTCCTGTTTCCTCTCCCTCCCCTGCTTAAATAACCGCAGTCCTGAATTTGATGCTTCATTTCCGCGCATTTCCTCATACTTGTACTATGTGCATATGTAGCAGTAGACAATATAGATTAGTGTTTCATGTTTTTAAACTTTATAGAAATGGCTTAGTATATATGTCTGCAGTGGCCTTTATTTTATTATTTTCTTCAATTATACAAACAAAGATTAGCCACAAGTTTTTCTTTTTCTTGGGAGAGGTTTGGGGGTGGAAGGGTGGAGGGAGGAGTCTCCAAGGCTGGTGTAGTCAGCTGCATTGGACGAATAACTTTATTTGAGATTCGATGCAGGATTACTCCTTCTCTGAGATAATTTAAAGTTCCCCTCTTTGTAAAACAACTCCTACGAGTGACAGGAGTAAGACAGACCGTGGGAGTCACAGAGCAACTGAGGAGCTGGGGGGAGGCCTCTACTAGGCAGTGCCTGGGCGGGAGGCTGCTCAGTACCAGGCCCCTGGTGTTACCATTGACAACCGGTATTTCCTTCCTGTAGTGAAGCCCACGTTTATGGGGACTCGAGTCTTTGAAGACTATGACCTGTGGAAGCTGGTGGACTACATTGACTGGAAGCCTTTCTTTGACGTCTGGCAACTCCGAGGAAAATACCCTAACCGAGGCTTCCCCAAGATATTTAACGACAAGACAGTAGGTTAGTTCAGTAAGTCCCTTCCTGCCACTGATATTCAAGGGACTTTGAAGATAAGAATAAGTGATAAACAATGGATTTGGATTATGCAGGATAGTGCTGCTTTCATATTGTTCACCTGCTATAAAAATGGTGGTGTGGTGGGGAGCCTGACCTCCTTTAACTTCAGGAGGGAGGGGAGAGACAATATCAACAGCCCAAGGCTGAGTCTTATGAGGTGGAGGTCAGGCATATCTCTGCTCTCCAGCCATCTTACCAATTCTGACACCAGCTGTCCCTTTCGCAGCACTCTACTTCTCTACTGGGTTCAATAATTTGTTGGAATGGCCATATAGAACTCACAGACAACACTCAAGATTATGGGGATTGTTAGGGAAGTAACAGGTTACAATTCAGGATCAAGAATGACTCAGGACACAGGGCAGCTTCTCAGCCGTGCCCACAGGCAGACCTCTCCTTGGCCCTCAGCCCCTTGGTGCCGTGGGCTTCTCGGGCCGGCCCGGCCTCTGCGCTGCTTGGGTAGTGTTACAAAGCTCCATAGTTCCACTGATAAGTGCCCAGAGGCACCCCACTCCACCAGCAAGCCTCCTGCCCAAAGGCAGTCAGCTGTCTTGCCGTGTGGGCCAGGAAGCCCACCTTGCCATCTCCTGCCAGTCTCCTGGTTCTGCTTCCGCCGTTTCTCTGCTGCTGCTTCTTGCCATATCTGGTGTTAGAAATCTTTCTCCCTATCTCCTGGGTCTAGAAGCTTCTCAGTGCAGGAATCCCGGGTCCAAAGGACATGCTGCACTCCTGGCTTTTCTTTCTTCGTGGTAGTGAGGTCTCCCTCTGCCCTGGGATTAGCTCTCTCTTAAGCCTAGCGGGATGGCAAAACAGACCAATTCCCTCATTAAGGTTCCATATACCTTATTTGCATTGTCCCACCCTCCACAAGAGTTCCATACACCTTATTTGCATTAGCAGCATGCTGTCCAATCCCCTTGGGCCACAAGCACGTTATTTGCATCATCCCACCCAATCATTGTGTGGTAGTCACAAAGACTATGGCTAGAAGGGCCATATTAAGCAATTCAATGTACCTTACCAGCTTAGCTTTTTTTTTTAATTAACTTTTATTAAGCTTCAAGTGAACGTTTACAAATCCAATCAGTCTGTCACATATAAGTTTACATACATCTTACTCCGTACTCCCACTTGCTCTCCCCCTATTGAGTCAGCCCTTTCAGTCTCTCCTTTCGTGACAATTTTGCCAGCTTCCCTCTCTCTCTATCCTCCCATCCCCCCTCCAGACAAGAGTTGCCAACACAATCTCAAGTGTCCACCTAATATAATTAGCTCACTCTTCATCAGCATCTCTCTCCCACCCGCTGACCAGTCCCTTTCATGTCTGATGAGTTGTCTTCGGGGATGGTTCCTGTCCTGTGCCAACAGAAGGTCTGGGGACCATGGCCGCCGGGATTCCTCTAGTCTCAGTCAGACCATTAAGTATGGTCTTTTTATGAGAATTTGGGATCTGCATCCCACTGATCTCCTGTTCCCTCAGGAGTTCTCTATTGTGCTCCCTGTCAGGGCAGTCATCGATTGTGGCCGGGCACCAACTAGTTCTTCTGGTCTCAGGATGATGTAGGTCTCTGGTTCATGTGGCCCTTTCTGTCTCTTGGGCTCTTAGTTGTCGTGTGACCTTGGTGTTCTTCATTTTCCTTTGCTCCAGGTGGGTTGAGACCAATTGATGCATCTTAGATGGCCGCTTGTTAGCCTTTAAGACCCCAGACGCCACATTTCAAAGTGGGATGCAGAATGTTTTCATAAAAGAATTATTTTGCCAATTGACTTAGAAGTCCCCTCAAACCATGTTCCCCAGACCCCCGCCCTTGCTCCGCTGACCTTTGCAGCATTCATTTTATCCCGGAAACTTCTTTGCTTTTGGTCCAGTCCAATTGGGCTGACCTTCCATGTATTGAGTGTTGTCTTTCCCTTCACCTAAAGCAGTTCTTATCTACTGATTAATCAATAAAAAACCTTCTCCCTCCCTCCCTCCTTCCCTCCCCCCTTTGTAACCACAAAAGTATGTGTTCTTCTCAGTTTTTACTATTTCTCAAGATCTTATAATAGTGGTCTTATACAATACTTGTCCTTTTGCCTCTGACTAATTTCACTCAGCATAATGCCTTCCAGGTTCCTCCATGTTATGAAATGTTTCACGGATTTGTCACTGTTCTTTATCGATGTGTAGTATTCCATTGTGTGAATATACCACAATTTATTTACCCATTCATCCGTTGATGGACACCTTGGTTGCTTCCAGCTTTTTGCTATTGTAAACAAAGCCGCAGTAAACATGGGTGTGCATATATCTATTTGTGTGAAGGCTCTTGTATCTCTAGGGTATATTCCGAGGAGTGGGATTTCTGGGTTGTATGGTAGTTCTATTTCTAACTGTTTAAGATAACGCCAGATAGATTTCCAAAGTGGTTGTACCATTTTACATTCCCACCAGCAGTGTATAAAAGTTCCAATCTCTCCGCAGCCTCTCCAACATTTATTATTTTGTGTTTTTTGGATTAATGCCAGCCTTGCTGGTGTGAGATGGAATCTCATCGTAGTTTTAATTTGCAATTCTCTAATGGCTAATGATCGAGAGCATTTTCTCATGTATCTGTTAGCTGCCTGAATATCTTCTTTAGTGAAATGTGTGTTCATATCCTTTGCCCACTTCTTGATTGGGTTGTTTGTCTTTTTGTGGTTTAGTTTTGACAGAATCATGTAGATTTTAGAGATCAGGCACTGGTCTGAAATGTCAGAGCTGAAAATTCTTTCCCAGTCTGTAGGTGGTCTTTTTACTCTTTTAGTGAAGTCTTTAGATGAGCATAGGTGTTTGATTTTTAGGAGCTCCCAGTTATCGGGTTTCTCTTCATCATTTTTGGTAATGTTTTGTATTCTGTTTATGCCTTGTATTAGGGCTCCTAGGGTTGTCCCAATTTTTTCTTCCATGATCTTTATCGTTTTAGTCTTTATGTTTAGGTCTTTGATCCACTTGGAGTTAGTTTTTATGCATGGCGTGAGGTATGGGTCCTGTTTCATTTTTTTGCAAATGGATATCCAGTTATGCCAGCACCGTTTGTTAAAAAGACTATCTTTTCCCCAATTAACTGACACTGGTCCTTTGTCAAATATCAGCTGCTCATCCGTGGATAGATTTATATCTGGGTTCTCAATTCTGTTGCATTGGTCTATGTGCCTGTTGTTGTACCAGTACCAGGCTGTTTTGACTACTGTGGCTGTATAATAGCTCCTGAAATCAGGTAGAGTGAGGCCTCCCACTTTCTTCTTCTTTTTCAGTAATGTTTTGCTTATCCGGGGCTTCTTTCCCTTCCATATGAAATTGGTGATTTGTTTCTCTATCCCCTTAAAATATGACATTGGAATTTGGATCGGAAGTGGGTTATATGTATAGATGGCTTTTGGTAGAATAGACATTTTTACTATGTTAAGTCTTCCTATCCATGAGCAAGGTATGTTTTTCCACTTAAGTATGTCCTTTTGAATTTCTTGTAGTAGAGCTTTGTAGTTTTCTTTGTATAGGTCTTTTACATCCTTGGTAAGATTTATTCCTAAAGTATTTTATCTTCTTGGGGGCTGCTGTGAATGGTATTGATTTGGTTCTTTCCTCTTCGGTGTTCTTTTTGTTGATGTAGAGGAATCCAAGTGATTTTTGTATGTTTATTTTATAACCTGAGACTCTGCCAAACTCTTCTATTAGTTTCAGTAGTTTTCTGGAGGAGTCCTTAGGGCTTTCTGTGTATAAGATCATGTCATCTGCAAATAGTGATAACTTTACTTCCTCCTTGCCAATCCGGATACCTTTTATTTCTTTGTCTAGCCTAATTGCCCTGGCTAGGACTTCAAGCACGATGTTGAATAAGAGCAGTGATAAAGGGCATCCTTGTCTGGTTCCTGTTCTCAAGGGAAATGCTTTCAGCTTCTCTCCATTTAGAGTGATATTGGCTGTTGGCTTTGCATAGATGCCCTTTATTACGTTGAGGAATTTTCCTTCAATTCCTATTTTGGTAAGAGTTTTTATCATGAATGGGTGTTGGACTTCGTCAAATGCCTTTTCTGCATCAATTGATAAGATCATGTGGTTTTTGTCTTTTATTTATGTGATGGATTACATTAATGGCTTTCCTGATATTAAACCAGCCTTGCATACCTGGTATAAATCCCACTTGATCATGGTGAGTTATTTTTTTGATGTGTTGTTGGATTCTATTGGCTAAAATTTTGTTGAGGACTTTTGCATCTATGTTCATGAGGGATATAGGTCTATAATTTTCTTTTTTTGTAATGTCTTTACCTGGTTTTGGTATCAGGGAGATGGTGGCTTCATAGAATGAGTTGGGTAGTATTCCGTCATTTTCTATGCTTTGAAATACCTTCGGTAGTAGTGGTAACTCTTCTCTGAAAGTTTGGTAGAACTCTGCAGTGAAGCCGTCTGGGCCAGGGCTTTTTTTTGTTGGGAGTTTTTTGATTACCGTTTCAATCTCTTTTTTTGTTATGGGTCTATTTAGTTGTTCTACTTCTGAATGTGTTAGTTTAGGTAGGTAGTGTTTTTCTAGGAATTCATCCATTTCTTCTAGGTTTGCAAATTTGTTAGAGTACAATTTTTCGTAGTAATCTGAAATGATTCTTTTAATTTCATTTGGTTCTGTTGTGATGTGGTCCTTCTCGTTTCTTATTCGGGTTATTTGTTTCCTTTCCTGTATTTCTTTAGTCAGTCTGGCCAATGGTTTATCAATTTTGTTAATTTTTTCAAAGAACCAGCTTTTGGCTTTGTTAATTCTTTCAATTGTTTTTCTGTTCTCTAATTCATTTAGTTCAGCTCTAATTTTTATTATTTGTTTTCTTCTGGTGCCTGATGGATTCTTTTGTTGCTCACTTTCTATTTGTTCAAGTTGTAGGGACAGTTCTCTGCTTTTGGCTCTTTCTTCTTTTTGTATGTGTGCATTTATCGATATAAATTGGCCTCTGAGCACTGCTTTTGCTGTGTCCCAGGGGTTTTGATAGGAAATATTTTCATTCTCGTTGCATTCTATGAATTTCCTTATTCCCTCCTTGATGTCTTCTATAACCCAGTCTTTTTTCAGGAGGGTATTGTTCATTTTCCAAGTATTTGATTTCTTTTCCCTAGTTTTTCTGTTATTGATTTCTAGTTTTATTGCCTTGTGGTCTGAGAAGATGCTTGGTAATATTTCGATGTTTTGGACTCTGCAAAGGTTTGTTTTATGACCTAATATGTGGTCTATTCTAGAGAATGTTCCATGTGCGCTAGAAAAAAAAGTATACTTTGCAGCAGTTGGGTGGAGAGTTCTGTATAAGTCAATGAGGTCAAGTTGGTTGATTGTTGTAAGTAGGTCTTCCGTGTCTCTATTGAGCTTCTTACTGGATGTCCTGTCCTTCTCCGAAAGTGGTGTGTTGAAGTCTCCTACTATAATTGTGGAGGTGTCTATCTCACTTTTCAATTCTGTTAAAATTTGATTTGTGTATCTTGCATCCCTGTCATTGGGTGCATAAATATTTAATATGGTTATATCTTCCTGATCAATTGTCCCTTTTGTCATTATATAGTGTCCTTCTTTATCCTTTGTGGTGGATTTAAGTCTAAAGTCTATTTTGTCAGAAATTAATATTGCTACTCCTCTTCTTTTTTGCTTATTGTTTGCTTGATATATTTTTTTCCATCCTTTGAGTTTTAGTTTGTTCGTGTCTCTAAGTCTAAGGTGTGTCTGTTGTAGGCAGCATATAGATGGATCGTGTTTCTTTATCCAGTCCGTGACTCTCTGTCTCTTTATTGGTGCATTTAGTCCATTTACATTCAGGGTGATTATAGATAAATAAGTTTTTAGTGCTGTCATTTTGATGCCTTTTCATGTGTGTTGTTGGCAATTTCATTTTTCCACATACTTTTTTGTGCTGAGACGTTTTTCTTAGTAAATTGCGAGATCCTCATTTTCATAGTGTTTGACTTTATGTTAGTTGAGTCGTTACGTTTTTCTTGGCTTTTATCTTGAGTTATGGAGTTGTTATACCTTTTTGTGGTTACCTTATTATTTACCCCTATTTTTCTAAGTAAAAACCTAACTTGTATCGTTGTATATCGCCTTGTATCACTCTCCATCTGGCAGTTCAATGCCTCCTGTATTTAGTCCCTCTTTTTGATTATTGTGATCTTTTACCTATTGACTTCCATGATTCCCTGTTATGTGTATTATTTATATATATATTTTTTTAATTAATCTTAATTCGTTTGTTTTTGTGATTTCCCTATTTGAGTTGATATCAGGACGTTCTGTTTTGTGACCTTGTGTTGTGCTGGTATCTGATATTATTGGTTTTCTGACCAAACAATTTCCTTTAGTATTTCTTGTAGCTTTGGTTTGGTTTTTGCAAATTCTCTAAACTTGTGTTTATCTGTAAATATCTTAATTTCGCCTTCATATTTTAGAGAGAGTTTTGCTGGGTATATGATCCTTGGCTGGCAGTTTTTCTCCTTCAGTGCTGTGTATATGTCGTCCCATTCCCTTCTTGCCTGCATGGTTTCTGCTGAGTAGTCTGAACTTATTCTTATTAATACTCCCTTGAAGGAAACCTTTCTTTTCTCCCTGGCTGCTTTTAAAATTTTCTCTTTATCTTTGGTTTTGGCGAGTTTGTTGATAATATGTCTTGGTGTTTTTCTTTTTGGATCAATCTTAAATGGGGTTCGATAAGCATCCTGGATAGATATCCTTTCGTCTTTCATCATGTCAGGGAAGTTTTGTGTCAGGAGTTCTTCAACTATTTTCTCTGTGTTTTCTGTTCCCCTCCCTGTTCTGAGACTCCATTCACCCGCAAGTTATCCTTCTTGATAGAGTCCCACATGATTCTTAGGGTTTCTTCATTTTTTTTTAATTCTTTTATCTGATTTTTTTTCAGCTGTGTTGGTGTTGATTCCCTGGTCCTCCAGATGTCCCAGTCTGCATTCTAATTGCTCGAGTCTGCTCCTCTGAGTTCCTATTGCATTGTCTAATTCTGTAATTTTATTGTTAATCTTTTGGATTTCTACATGCTGTCTCTCTATGGATTCTTGCAACTTATTAATTTTTCCACTATGTTCTTGAATAATCTTTTTGAGTTCTTCAACAGTTTTATCAGTGTGTTCCTTGGCTTTTTCTGCCGTTTGCCTTATTTCGTTTGTGATGTCTTGAAGCATTCTGTAAATTAGTTTTTTATATTCTGTATCTGATAATTCCAGGATTGTATCTTCATTTGGGAAAGATTTTGATTCTTTTGTTTGGGGGGTTGGAGAAGCTGTCATGGTCTGCTTCTTTATGTGGTTTGATATGGACTGCTGTCTCCGAGCCATCACTGGGAAACTAGTTTTTCCAGAAAATCCGCTAAAAAAAAAATGCAGTCAGATCCCTATCAGAGTTCTCCCTCTGGCTCAGGCTATTTGGATGTTAATGAAGCCGCCTGGGGAGGGTGGGGGAGGGATCAGAGAGATAGGAGAGTAGCACCTCAGAATATAGCCAGAGTTGCTTGTCTTGCTTGGAATGACTATTATATCTGAGATTCCCGCGGGGTACATCGCCTATATGTGCTGGCTGTGTGGAGATTGCCCCGGGGGGTCTGCCCCGCTGGAGTCACGGTCAGATCCTCTGCTGCCAGCCCCACGCCCAACGTTAAGGTTCCCCTGCTGGGACGGTGCACTCTCGACTCCAAAATCAGTCGCTGCCTCCTGGGGACTTCTCGTCCCGCCAGCCGCGTCGCCGTGCCGCCGCCGCGAACCGGCTGGGCCCCCTCCCGGGGTTAGTTCAGGTGAGCGGAGCAGCTCCCCGTGCTTGTGCCGTGACCACGTGTCCCGGCTGGGACGCTGTTCTCCCCGCTCCAAGACCGGTCGCTGCCTCCCGGGGACTTCTCCCACCGGCCGCGTCGCCACGCTGCCTGCGTGAACCTGCTGGGCCCCCTCCCAGGGTTAGTTCAGGGGAGTAGAGCAGCTCTTCGTGCTTATGCCATGCCTGCGCCCAGCCAAAATCCCGGCGGGACGGTTCCCTGGCTGGGACGCTGCTCTCCCCGCTCCAAGAGCAGTCACTGCCTCCCGGGGACTTGTCCCACTGGCTGCGTCGCCACGCTGCCCGCGCGAACTGCCTGGATCCCCTCCCGGAGTGAGTTCAGGGGCTAGGGCTGGGCCCCTTGTTTGTGCCGTCTGCTCCCCTGGGTTCTGCCCCAAATCAGGCGCCGAAGGTTACCTGACTGGTACGGTGGCTCCAGGCTCTGAAAACAATCGCTGCTTCCCCGTGTTTGTTTGTTCTCCGTCTCTAAATCTGTGTTTGTTGTTCAGGGTTCGTAGATTGTTATGTATGTGATCGATTTACTTGTTTCCCCGAGTCTTTGTTGCAAGAGGGATCCAAGGTAACGTCTACCTAGTCTGCCATCTTGGCCCCACCTATCACCAGCTTAGCTTTTTAATAGTTTTTAAACTGCTAGGACACAGCTTGACATCTCATTTATTCGTTCTTTTAATAAATGTTTATCGGCATCAGTTACATGCTGGGCTGTATACTGGGCACTAGGGGTAAACAAAAGAATACAATATAGTCCATGCCTTACAGTAACTGATGAGCTGGTACAGCCAGTGAGTGAAATGGGCAATTACCATGCAGCCTGCTGAGCTGTGGAACCGAAACAGGCTTCTGTGGAAACAGGAAGGGGGGATAGACCTCAGACTGGGAGGTCCGGAAAGGCTTCCTGGAGGAGGCCGCGTTGGAACTGCTTTTTGAAAGTTAAGGGGGAGTTACTGAGTCTGGGACTGGGGACATGTGGAAGAAAAGGCTATTCCAGGCAGGGGAGATGGGGTGTGAGAAGGCACGGAGGCATGTGCTGTTTGGGGAAATGCGGGGAGTCCAATGTTCCTGAGCATCAATGCAGGGAGGGGGATTGTGGGAGGCAAGCTGGAGAAGTGGGTGAGTACACAAACTGCTAATTATTTAATGCTTAAAGAAAAATAAACTACATTTTATGAGTGTCTGGGGAGTTACCTAGGTTCTAGCGGTGCTCCCAAAGCCCACTCCCAGAGACATGGGATCAGAATGTCAAAGCACTCAAAGTAAGCCATAGCCCGTCAGAGCAAGATAGAGGGCAGACTGCTAGAAATAAGGGATCAGGGCTGAGAGGAGACTGAGCAGCTGGCCTCTTGTGGTTTCCTGGTTTTCCTTGGTGTGCATGCTAGGATGCTAACAAGTTGAGGCTCTCAAGCCAGCCAGGAGTGCAGCAGCGGGAACGGGATTTCTCGTCCTCCGCCGTCCCTGAGAAATCACAGGTGAGCAGGAGAGTGGCCTGAATAACTCCCTGATGGCCACCTGTGCAAAGCTGGACGGGCCACACCCTCAATAGAAGGAACCGAGAACTCCGCTGGCTCCCCAGTGTGGTTGAAAATGGCTTCCCTTGTGTAGACAGAACCCGTCTGGGATGCTTCCTTTAGCTGAGGCCACATGGTAGTGGTACTGAAGCTGCTTCAAAGGGTTCAGGGCCACACCTCACTTCCCGACCTGTTTCATGTCCACTGAAGTCACTGTGAAGTCAGGGGAACTGCATGTACACGAGGGACGGCTGTGACACAGGAATCTGGCCTGCTTTTTCTCTCTGACTGATGGACTGCTTTGGGAGCCACAGATTTGGCTCCTGCCTTTTGTTAAATGGAAAAATTTCATGGCTTGAGCTTGGGAAACAGCCTGCTGGAGCTGCACTTAGCAGGAACCACTGATCCCTAGCTCCTCCTCCAGAAGTCCTGCTGATGACAGGCACCAAGGAAGTATTTGAGGGGAAACGGGAGAGGGAGGAGGTTACTGGAGGTGGGGGGCAGGTAGTGATTTCAAAAAGAAGCATTCTCGGCTGCTTATTATTGGCATGATTAAGTGATTCTTATTATGTTTTCCTAATAGGTGAAGAGGCCAGAAAAGTCTATGGTGATGCCCAAAATATGCTGAAAGCCCTGATTAGTCAAAAGAAACTCCAAGCCCGGGGCGTGGTTGGGTTCTGGCCAGCGCAGAGCGTCCAGGATGACATCCACGTGTATGCAGAGGATGCGGTGCCCCAGGCTGCAGAGCCCATGGCCACCTTCTATGGGCTGCGGCAACAGGTCCGGAAAGCGTGTGAATACTCGACTCCCTAAGCAGGGCTGTTCATATGCTTTGCCCCTTTCGGCACAAAATCTCGACTCCATTTGAAAGCTGGAGTACTCCTGATCCAGATATTTAACCGTAACAAGATCTGCAGAGATTGTTAAATTTGGGACCTTATACAGACACTGTAGAGTTAAACGAGGGCAGCTAAATCCTTACTGCTTGCAGCAGGCTCAGACTCAAAGTATAAGGTAGTAGAGTTCTGATAGTCCATCTGTGCCTCCTGACTAGGGAATTGACAGCTTTCTTTTACAGGCATAACTAAGCTAAAAAGCCTGTGCCCTGGTCTTCCATCATTCAAGCCCTGTGTACCCCTCTGATCTCTTTATGTCGAGCATCATTCATGTCCCGAGTCAGCCTCTGAGGTACTGAATAGGGCATTTAATATAATGAATTCTCAGAATTCGCCTTTTTAAGAGTCTCTGCAAAGGGGAGCTGGGCCAGGTACATGTGTTTGCTATTCAGCTAGATATCTCAGAGAAATTGCTTTCCTCCAATACGCTCTGGAAAACTCGCTGCAGTGACCTACCACTGGGAGTCTTCTGTTATGTACAGGCTCCCATCGCTGTCCTCTCTGAAGGGCTGTAGACCTCTGTGACCTGTCTCTCCTTGTGGTGCAGGGAAGCTTTGTGTCCCCACTCTGGCTTTGATTAGCAATGAACAGTTCACGGACAAAGCACAACTGGGGCATAGTCCCTCTGTGCCCAGCTGTCACTAATCCTGGAACATTTCTGTGCTTCATTATCAACACCTCCTCGCCTACAGCCCTTAACCGCTTTCTGCCCAGGGTTGGTTAACCTGCCCTCACCCTGCGCCGGCCACTCGTTGATTGCATGATCGTCAGGGGCATTGGCTGTAGTGTCAGACCTCTGGGCCTGCCACTGTCTGACCTTGAGCTAGCTGATCAGGCTCTTTATACCTCAGATTGGTTGTTCATGAAATGAGGTGGGTAATATCAGCGCACAAGGAGGTCAAGACAAGTAACTTAGTTAATTCCTATAAAGCACTTAGAACGGTGCATGGCACACAGTAAGCACTCAGTAAATATTAGTGATAAGCTGTTTATCTTCTCAGCACATATTTATTGTTTGTGTAATATGTGTGAGGCCTTAATTGTCAGATGACTCCTTAATTGTCAGCTTAGTAGCAGGAAGTGTTGGCCGTCGGCTGAAGATGGAGCTAGGCCAGCATAGGTACCTGGCCCTGTGGAGGGAGTCACACAGACAAAACCTACTGGGTGTTTAACTTGGTTTCCGGCTAGCCCCAGGGGTACCCTTCATCGCCCCTGTCTGCCCGCCATGGTCCAGAGCAGTAGCCTGTATGTTGCTGACCCTAGGAGTTTGTTGAACTGCTTCTGTTGGTGCAAAACAGAGGCTTGTACATTTAGTGGGCACCTTTCAAACCTAACTCCAGGGTATAGTGTTGATCTTGAATTGAAAACACTTTGGGGGAAATTTATTTTTGATGTGAATGTTCATGGTTCTAGCTCCTGGTTGGTGCCTATGGGTGTTCAGTGGATGTTTAGTCAGTGTGTAAATGAGCCAAGTAACGGTTTGGCTTGTCATGTCGTGTCACGGACTCTTAAAATCTCATTTCATTTGCTTATTCAGCAAATAACTTATTGAGGGCTTACTGTGGGTCAGGCACTATTGTAAGTGCTTGGATGTCACAGTGAAGAAAAGAGGCCGCTACCCCTGTCTGGGAAGCCTACATTCATTTAAAGCTAGGAGATTGCTTTCCCTGTATGCCTTGGAGCATGCCACACTAATGCTGGCCTCTGCCCATTCGTTGGCTTTCAGGCTGAGAAGGACTCTGCCAGCACAGACCCATACCACTGCCTCTCAGACTTCATCGCGCCTCTGGAGTCCGGCGTCCGGGACTACCTGGGGCTGTTTGCCGTTGCCTGCTTTGGGGTCGAAGAACTGAGCAGGGCCTATGAGGAGGAGTGTGACGACTACAGCAGCATCATGGTCAAGGCGCTGGGGGACCGGCTGGCAGAGGTAAAGCAGCACAGTGCACCTAGGCCAGAGTCCAAGGGTAGAGGGACTTATGGGCAGTGAGGGAGTTCCATGAGGGGTGCCCATACTAGGCAGCCGTCAGTACCAGTGCTGTGGGTTTTGTTTTTGTTTGCTGCTGGCGTTAACATTACAGACATTTTTACATTAGTGTATTTCCAAATTGTTCTTATATATCATCTTTTGGGCAAGAAAAAACCCTTAGCAATGCCGTAGTTGGCTGTCACCCTTAGAAACTTGGCCTCTTTGTCATATTTCTCATGTCTTGTTATGATGTCACTTTTTCCCAGGGTGCCTGAAAAATTAGAAACAAATTTGTTTCACAGCCCTCATTCTCATGCTGTTGGCTTGTATAGATTCTTCAGCTTACTGTGGTTGGAGTAGGGCAGCCTGAGCCAGGGGATGGTCTTCACTCCTTTCCCTGAGGCTGACAGTGGGGGACTCTCCGTTGTAAAGATTTCATCTTCTCTTTATGGCCACCATAAGCTGCAAACTGATAGGAAAATTCTTATGCTAAAAGGCCTAGAACCTTCAGATCATTAAGCGTGGTACTTCAGAGCCCAGGTATAAGCCAAGATCAGCAGCCGAGCAGCTAGGAAAGGTACAAAGGAGTTGAGAACCCAGCCTGTCCCCTCTTGCCAGATTTTCCCTGGGTGTAGTCCAGATGAGGTGCCTGCTATCTAGGTCTTCGGTTTCAGGGTGGAGGGAGGATGGGTGCTGTGGGTTCCTTCCTCTGCCTAAGCATGCTTGGTGCTCTGGGCCCCCAGGCCTTTGCAGAGGAGCTCCACGAAAGGGTGCGCAAAGAGTTGTGGGCTTACTGTGGCAGCGAGCAGCTGGACATGGTTGGCCTGCGGAGGCTGCGCTATGAGGGCATCCGACCAGCACCTGGCTACCCGAGCCAGCCTGACCACACTGAGAAGCTTACCATGTGGACACTCGCCAACATCGAGCCTTCTACAGGTACGTGCTGCAGAGTAGAGGGGTGGTTCTTTCTTTTTTAAATAGGTATATTATTATCAAAGTAATGGCAGTGTGGAGCCCTAGTGGTGCAGTGGTTAAGACCTCAGGCTGCTAACCCAAAGGGTGGCTGTTCAAATCCACCAGCCGCTCCTTGGAAACCCTACGGGACAGTTCTTCTCTGTCCTGTGGGGTCACAATGAGTCAGAATCGACTCGGTGGCAATGGGCTTGGTTTTTTTGAGTTTTAATGGTACATATGGTTAGCAATCAAAAAATATGGAAGGGCTTATAACAAGAAATCACTCATTATCTCTTTCTTCCTTGCTTTTTGCTATTTATTCTGATATTTATCTCCATATTAGTAAATAATATTCTCATACCAACATTTTTAGATTATCAGTTTTACTTATTATCTCTTTACCTATAATGAATGGGAATTTAGCTTATGTATACTGCCTTATGGAGCACTGGAGGCACATGTTATGAGCCTTGGCTGCCAACCAAAAGGTCAGCAGTTCAAATCTACCAGCCACTCCTTGGAAACCCTATGGGGCAGTTCTACTCTGTCTTACAGGGTCACTATGAGTTAGAATCGACTCAACGGCAACAGGCTTGGGTTTTTTAATATATGTATACTGCCCTATACCTCTCCTGCCCCGTCTTCCTATTAATTTCTTGTTCCATTGGTTATAGCCGGCATCTCTGGACACCCCTCTTGTAGGGTTCCCACCCTCTTCAGCTCTCTTTTCTCTTTACTTCTACACTGTCAAAGTTAATAACATTTATATCCTCATCAATCACCATAATTCTCTTCTATGTTTTGTCAGATTGATTCAAATAGTTGAAAAGCAGAAATTGGCACCTGTCCTTTTGAGGCCTTAGTGCTTCTTGGCCCAGAGCAGAATTGATCATGGTTCTGTGGCTGTGCATTGTTGCCTGCATAATGCCAATTACTGTTCTTATTGCATAGTTAAAATAGTTGAGATGACCCAGGAAAAATCCACAATTTTCAGTGGAATTAATCAAAAGCATGCAGTCCAGTCTGATGAAATTGAAAGAATCTAGTTTTAAGTGAACTGTGAGGCTGTGTTGAGTCTGGTTTAGCAGAAACAACACTGACTAGGAGTCATGAGGTCTGTGTTCGAGTCCCATTTCTGCCATAAACTCACCAGGTGACCTTTGGCAAAGCACTTAACCTTTGTGTTGCTTTTGTCCATCCTTATCCGTAAAATGAGTGGCTTAGACTAGGTGGCCTTAGGGGCCCTTTGAGTTTCAAAATCCTAAGAAAAAGTATCTTTTCTTTCTAAATACTGTTGTGGTCATCCCTAATGTCATTAGCCAGTAGCTCTTAGAGGACTATTCAGATGGTGCTCTCATTTCCAGGGTTAGAGCTCCTGGCATGAGTAGACTTAGGATTAGAAGCTAATCGGGGCCTCTGTAGATGATCTTGAATGACTGGGCGTTAAGAATATAGGATGTCTTTTCTAGTCCTGAGCCCCTGGGTTAGAGAAGAGCTGCGTGTCTTGAATTTGGTCATCCCCTTGACAGGAATGTGCTGGACTAGTCTGGCCACAGCTTTCTTGCTATCTCACCTGTCCACCTATAAGGCCTGAGTTCATTTTCATTCCCAGGTTTTTGTTGAGCACCTGCTAATACCCAGGCACTGTGCTCGGCGCTGAAGGCATGCCCTTTCCCCTGTGTGTCTCTCCTTCTAGGCATTAGGTTAACGGAATCACTAGCAATGGCACCCGCCTCAGCAGTATCAGGCCTCTATTTCTCCAATTTGAAGTCCAAATACTTTGCTGTGGGGAAAATTTCCAAGGATCAGGTGAGTTAGCCGTTTCACTGCATATGGCTTTCCTAGGTACCTTTCTTTCTTCCAATGGAACTCTAGAACCTATTTTATTTTACATGTGAATAAGAATAAAATGAGGGGAGGGAGGATGTAGAAATTTACCCATTTAAGTCTTAATTTGATTTCAACCCATTACCCCGATTCTATCCCCTGCCCCCCTACTATACATAAACCTCACGTACACCCCAGCCACCCAACATCAGATATTTACTGCATGTTGTTTTTCTGCCCAGAGAATAAGATAATTTGATAGGTAGATAGATAAATCTTTATTTCCGTTTAACTTGGTAGATTGCTATTAACATAAGAAATGGGATGTACTTAGTGTTTCTTGGCAAATACTGTAGAAACTTATATATCACTTTGATATAATGAGCTGCTTCTCATCTTCTTTTGCAGGTTGAAGATTATGCTCTGAGGAAGAACATGTCTGTGGCCGAGATTGAGAAATGGCTTGGACCCATTTTGGGATACGATACAGACTAACTTTATTTTGACCTTTTCCGTACTGTGTGATCCTCAAGGAAACGTAATCCAGAGTGCCTTAAAAACAACAATAGCAACTAACCCATTCATATCTGCCTAATACCTGCCCGGCTTCAGGTTTGGAAGCGCTGCTTTCTGGAGCCCTTAGAGGGCTGGGTCTGCCTACGGTGCCTGGAACCACACGGCTGTTCTATAGGGGCTGTGAGTGTGAGAGCAGCCAGCAGCGCTCTGAAGGCGACTCTGATCCCTCAGGACTGGGACAGGCTGGAGGTAGAGGTGTTTTTTTGTTTCAAAATGAGTCAGCTTGCTTTTTTCCATTTTTACTTTGGATCTAGGAGGCCACTTATTCCTTTAATTGTCTTTCTCTTAAAAAAAAAGCCTGAAGCTCAGTTGAATAGAGAAATGTGACCCTATGATGCTGTGAGAAATGATATATTTTAATCCAGGTGGTTACAGCATAGACCCTGACGGGGAAGAAAGTGTAACCCTCTCTCTCCAGAAGACCTCATTTTCTAAAGGCTCCATTAAATGGCTGCAGAGGCCCCGATGGCAAAAGACACACTCTCACCGCTTGCTTTTCAGAAATTCTTAAGCTGTTTGCACCAAGGTGGTCAAATGCAGTGATTTTCTGTGAGCATTTTGGTCCCATAATTTCATATTCCATCCACTCCTCCTTCCCCTCCAAAAAAAATAGTGAAGAAAGAGCGTTGCAGCAGCTCCTCTGCCATGTGCCGGCAGCGACCATCTTTCTGTTGTTTGCGGGACCGAGCAGGCTCTCGCCTGAGCCGGGCGTCCAGTGCAGAGTTGGACAGGTGAGTGATGGAATGTCATTCCACTCAAGAGGCACTGGGAGCAGGCAGGGGGTGAAATCCTGGGCAAGGTGTATACCCTGGCCTCAAGGACAGCCCCTTACACATACCTAGCTCATTCCTGCCCTTGACCCACAAGCTGTCTTCCTCCCGTCTTCTTTTTATCCAAATTTAAGCTCATTCTCTAAGGTGCAGTACAGCTCTCCACTTACTATAAAGTCTTCTGTTTCTGTGCTGACCCAACTCCACACTCATACAATTTAGGAATAGCACGCTGACGTGTTCTCAGTTGTTTCAAAAGGGGAAACGGTGAGTCTGGATATACCTGGATTCAGATTTCAGCTTTGCCACCTACTTGCATATATGACTTGGGCAAATGACTTAAGATCTCCAACACTCAGACTTCTCAGCTGTGAAGTAGGGAGAACAATATTCATTCCTATTTTGTGGGCATGAGGTGTGCAGATTAAATGAGATGTTGCTGTAAAGCAGTTAACATGGTAGCTGGCACACAAATAAGTGCCTAATAAATGGTAGCTTCTGAGGAACTCTGTCGGCAGCCCTTCCAGGCTCAGCACATAGTAGGTGCTCACAGAAAGAACATAAGAGATTAATGGAGGAAAAGGGTGAAAAGATACTGAGGAAGTGCTTATGGTAGTGACTGGATTGGGTATTATAGGCACCCTCTCTGGTTTTAGAACCTCATTTAACAATGGTGGGGAAGGTCATCTCCTGCATCATAAGCACCATTCCTGCTCATTTCCTGTGAGACAGACCCCCCTCTCGTGATAAGCTGACCTTGCCCCAAAAGTAGTTCTATCATATGTACATCTGGGTACATTGGAAGTGAAAGGGAGAAACAAACAAAAAACCCTAGGAAATGATAACCCTACATATCCATCTTACATACATATTTATCTACAGAGCGACCTAAGGTATTGTTAGCCATTAAAGTGAATGAACTGTGTGTTTTCTTTGGGTACATTTAATTTGTGCTAGATTGAGAATGGGAAGTGGTTTCCCGAGACACTTAGTTGGAGAACTCATTTTCTGTTCCATAGCAGGTATATTCTAGGCTTTGGTACATTTTTCTGTAAGAAAGAATAACCTCCTTAAAAATATTTTAATATATTTTATGTCAATTATAGTTACTAAGAGTCTCCTGATTTCATTAAATATTTACAGTATCTTCTCTCAGCTTGTTGTGTGATGGAGTGGCTCCCATAAACATATTGTTGATCTAATCTGATGACAGATGCCTTGTTTTTCTAAAGACAAAAGAATCTGCACGTTTGAGTGCCTATGTGTGTATTAAAGAATATAAGGTGTGACTTGAAACAATAAGCTGGACTCCTACACTAAGGAGGCTTAGAGTAAGTCAGTAAAAAAAAAAAAAGTCAGTAGTGCCAGTAAAATAAGAACTTTAAAGACAGGGAGGTAAACATTCGGAGCCTGGGTCGTCTTTGCGTTGATGAATATACGTCCAGAAGTCTCCTTATCATCGACATCTGTGACTCCAACATTAACTGATTCTTATCACTTCTTGTCTGATTACAGATCCCATATCTATTTATTTCTCTAAAGAAACACTCATTCAGAATCTTCCTCACTCTGCTGCTTGCTCTGCTGTCTGAACTGAGGAGGCTGGTTTGTGGGTTGAGATCAGATTTTGTAGTATCCTATTTCTCCTTAGAGATATTCTGCTATCATCCTCCCTCCATTCATAGCTGAATTCATTTAGAGTTATGTTTCTCTCAGGCATGCCTCAACTAATATTTGAATGCCTACTATGTGCCAGAGCACTGGTGGTGTAGTGGTTAACAGTTCAGCTGCTAACCAAAAGGTCGGCAGTTTGAATCTACCAGCTGCTTCTTGGGAACCCTATGGGGCAGTTCTACTCTGTCTTATAGGGTCGTTATGAGTCAGGATCAACTGGATGGCAATGGGTACTGTGTGCCAACCACCTTCTCCTCTCATTCTCTCTTTACCTCAGTGAAGTCAGTTTTCTTTGTTGTTAGTTGCCATCAAGTCAGCTGCGACTGTTGGTAACCTTATGTATAATAGAACAAAATGTTGCCCAGTCCTGTACCATCTTCCTAGTTGTTGGTATGTTCCAGTCCATTGTTGTGGCCCCTGTTTGAGTGCCTTTCCAACCTAGGGGGCTCATCTTCCAGCACTGTATCAGACAATATTCTGTTGTGGTCTTTAAGGTTTTCATTGGCTAATTTTTGAAGTAGATTGCCAGGCCTTTCTTCCTAGTCTGTCTTAATCTGGAAGCTCTGCTGAAACGTGTCCACAGTGGGTAACTGCTGGTGTTTGAAATACCGATGGCATAGTTTCCAGCATCACAGGAACTCATAAGCCATCCCAGTACAACAGGTTTCTTTACCCATTAGTGACCTTTCCAGTGGTTTTTCTTCTCTTTGTGGTTGGACAGTCTTGGCCACTCTTTCCTCAAAACTCTCCTTTCCCTGGTTCCCTTTGTACGTTACTCTTCTGGATAATTAATCATCTACTTTTCTGATCATTTCTTAGCCATTTTCATGGTTTCCTTTCTTCTTCTGCCCGCTTAAATGATGGTGTCCCCAAGGGTATGTCATTAGTTGCCTTCTTAGCCTATACAGTTTCAATGGGCAATCTCATTCAGTCAATATCTCCACCCAGACTCCTCTTTCCTGAAGAACATAGACTCCTCTAGGGGGACATACAGGTATCTCAAACTCAATATGTCCAAAACCAGTCTAATCTTACTCTTCTCAGATTCTTGATAGATTCAATAATGGTGCCACCATTCAAGCAACAAACCTCCAACTCACTCCACATTGTCTTTTTCTTGGACTGTTTCAGTTATCTTAAACATCTGCACATAAAAAATGCCTTTGTTCTACTTCAGTTGGTGGGGATATTCAGGGAAGGCAGTGGTTAAGGCCTGATTTGAGACTTGATCGATAAAGATGAAGAAGCAAGGGAGGGAGGAACAAATGAACTGTCTATATTCATGGGTAGATATAAGTTAAAAGGTTGTAAAGCTGTTTATTCTCCCTAAATCAATCTGCAGATTCAATATCCTTTCCAAGGGCAGCTCCAACAGAGGTTTTGTTAAACTTGACAAGCAGAAATTAAAATGTATATGGAAGAGCAGAGGACTAAGAGTGGCCAAGATGCTTCTGAATTTGAAGAACTTGAGGAGACCTACCTGAAAAGACACTGTGGTTTATTGTAGAGATAGTATCATGTGAGGTGCAGAGGGAGGCATTCTAACCAGCTGAACAAAATAAGGAGCCTGGAGACTAACTCACATGTATGTTGACCTTTAGATATGACAGAGGTGACATGGCAATCAGTGGGGACAGGAAGAACTTACTCCATAAATAGTGCTGGAACAAGTGGTTATCCATACGGGGAAAAAATATTTTGATTTCTGCCTCACAGCTTACACAGCAGTCAGTTCCAAATATATTAAGGGCTTAAATGCAAAAGGCAAAAATGTTGAATGTTTATATGAAAAAATTCTTGGGATAGGAATTTCTTTAGACACAAAGCACTAAATATAAAATATGATTAAATCAACTATATTTAAATTAAGGACCTCTGTTAAGCAAATGGAGCCCTGGTGGTGCAGTGGTTAAGATTTCAGCTGCTAACCAAAAGGTGGGCAGTTCAAATTTGCCAGCCGCTCCTTGGAAACCCTCTAGGGCAGTTCTACTTTGTCCTGTAGGGTCACTATGAGTTGGAATCACTCCACAGCAACGGGCTTGGGCTTGGCTGGTTAAGTAAACAAACAATTTAAGTGAAAGGACAAGTCACATCTTGAGGAGAGAGATTTATAATACAAATAATTGACAAAGGATTAGTAATAAGAATATATAGTTTGTATTCTAAAAAACTCAGTAATAATACTTGGAAAGACGTTTCATAGAAGAGGAGATACATAGGGTTCGTAAACAGATGCTTCAGCAGCATTGATCGTCAGGGAAATTTAAATCAAGATGATAATGAGATTCTACTTTACGTCCACTAAATTTGCAAAAATTAGTCTGTCAGTGCCAGGTGCTGAAGAAGATCTGTGGGAACTCATGCATTGTTATGGGTGTGCAAATAGCCACTGCTGCTTTAGAAATTAGTTACACCTCACAAAGTTGAACATTCACATAACCTCTGACCTAGCTTACGACTCCTAGGTGTATAGGAACTTGCACGTGTGCCCCAGGAGATATGTATGAGTTTCAGTTGGTGGTGATGGAAGAATCATATTAAGGGCAGAGTTGCACAGCTGATTCATGTAATTGCTGTCAATAAGTTGTACACCTGTAAAAAGTTGAATTGGTAAAAAGTTGTGTGATAGATACATTAACAACAATGGAAAAAAAGAGTAGCTGCTGAGTCTACTTATGTACAACCAAACACCACATGGGATTTGGTTCCTTGGTTAGGAGGTTTAGGGTCATGGTTTCATGGGACATTCCAGTTAATTGGCCTAATAATCATGTTTAGTGCTTCTGTTCTACCTCCTAGTTCATCGCGCGTACAATCTTGGGTCTTAAAAGTTTACAAGCGGCCATCCAATTGGTCTGTATTCGCCTGGAGCGACAGAGGAAGAAGGAGGAGGAAATGAAATGTCAGGCTAATTGCTTCCATGAACAACTGCCTCTTTGCCATGAGACCAGAACTCGATGGTGTCTGGATAACATTACTGACATTTTGATCAAAGATTCTATAGACAAATTCTGATCAGTGGGGGGAAATGCAGAATGGAATTGTAAATTCTCATGGAATCCAGATTTTCTGGAGCTGGGAAGGCTAGATGAACCCATGAAACTATTGTCCTGAGATAATCCTTAAAGCTCAAACCAAAAATATCCCCTCAAGTCTTCTCAAAAACCAAACAGTAGTTTAGCTTAACTAGTAAAGAATGTCTGCCTTGAGCATTGAGCTCTTTTAAGATCTGTTTATATGGGATCAAATTGTCAACAGTAACTGGAAAGATTAGATAGGAGCCTTAGGGGGCAATGAGTTTATGTTAATGGGGAGGAACAACTTGAAAAAGGGGAGTGAAAATGGTTGCACAACTGGAAGAATAATCAATGTCACTGAATTGTACATGTAGAAATTGTTGAATTGGTCTATGTTTTGCTGTGTATATTGTCAACAGCAACAACAAAAATATGTATTTTTTAAAAATTCATAACATTCACTATCAGTGAAGAACTGGAAAAACAAATGTCTGTCTGCAGGGGAATGAATAAATAAATTAGCATATCTATACTGTAGTGTATTATTGAAGAGTGAAAGTGAATGAGTTACAGCTATACCTCACAAATAAGTACCAATGTTGGAAAATGTTAAGAAGACAGGCAAGGTCTAAGAGACCATATATGGTATACTATTTTTATTGAGCTCAATACCAAACAAAAACAAACAAAACCAAACTATGTTGTCTAGCCACATGTATGCAATAAAACTGTGTTTGTTTTTCTTAAAAAAGGAATGGAATGATAAGCCAAAATTTAGCATAGTAATTACCCTTGTGCAGTTGGGACAGAAGGATGGGCTAGGAGAGGAACAGATAGATACAAGTTATTAGTAGTGTTCTAGCTCTTTCTTTGGGTGGTACGTTTATGGGTGTTCATATGCTTTATAATGGATATATAACATGTAGAGTTTTGTATTATTAAAGATGTTACATTTGATACATGTATTAAATATATTTAAAAAATTAATAAAAGTAAAATGGAATGATACACCAAAATCTGGGGTGGTGATTTTGTGGTTAATGTTTTATGTGTGTCAAATACGTATTTTAATGAGAGCAAGAACATTTTAGCCAGAGTGAACAGCAGGTACAGAGGCAGGGAGGGAAGAGAGTAGTCCATCTGCGGATCATGACCAGTAAGGCTAGAGCAGTGTAAACTGGGGGCGGTTGGAGTATGAGGCTGGAGAGGCAGGAGCTGGATGGTGAGAGCTTGTGCAAGCCATGCTAAGAACTGGCCTTGATCCAGAGGGCTGTGGGGAAGAACCATTGAAAAATTTTAAGCAGTGTCTTGTTTGCAATATGAATTTGACAGGTGTGTGAAAACAGATTGCTGGGCCAGGATGGGGGAGAGGGAAAAGCAGGTGTGCAGTTATAATAATACAGGTCAGAAAAGACGGCAGTCTGAACTAAAGCAATGTCTGTGAGGATGGAGAGGGTTTTTTTTTTTTTTTTTTTTTTTTAATGCTTTAGGTGAGAATTTACAGAGCAAATTAGTTTCTCATTTAAAAATTTATACACAAATTGTTTTGTGATGTCGGCTGAAATCCCTGCAATGTGTCAGCACTTTCCTACATTCTCGTCTTTGCGTTTGGGCAGGTGTTGCCCATTTGGTCTCGTATACTTGATTGATCTAAGAAGCATGTTCCTCTTGTGTGTTGTTTGTTTTATAGGCCTGTCTAATTTTTAGCTGAAGGTGAACTTCGGGAGTGGCTTCAGTTCTGAGTTAGAAGAATCCGGGGGGCCATAGTCTCAGGGGTTCCTCCAACCTCTGTCAGACCAGTAAGACTGGTCTTTTTTGTGAATTTGAATTTTGTTCTACATTTTTCTTCAGCTCTTTCTGGGACCCTCCATTGTAATCCCTGTAGAGCAGTCAGTGGTGGTAGCTGGGCACCACCTAGTTCTTCTGGGCTCAGGCTGGTGGAGGCTGTGGTCCATTAGTCCTTTAAACTAGTATTTTCCTTGTATCTTTGGCTTTCTTCATTCTCCTTTGCTCCAAATGGGATGGGACAAAGAGATAGGTGGCTTCTTGCAAGCTTTTAAGACCCCAGAAGCTACTCACCAAAGTACGATGTAGAACATTTTCTTTACGAACTATGTTATGCCAGTTGACCTAGATGGCCATGGTGCCCAGCCCTTAGTTCCAGTAACTCCATCCCCCAAGGTGTTTGGTTGTGTCCAGGAAGCTTCTGTGACTGTGCCCCTTTTGTGCTCTATTGTATATATTACTATACATGCTGTACGTACAAATATGTATGTAAAAATATCCACAGCCTAACCTATGTAAGTACGTCAGCATAGTCCTATACGTCCTCCTTCCCCTATTCAGCATACTTTTCTGCCTGTGTATTTGCTTGTAAGTTACTGTTTGTTTTTATTGTTGTTGTAGGATTGTATGTGCTCTAGTGTTTGCTGTGGTTGCCTCTTTTTGTTTTTTTTTCCTTGTGTTCCTCAAAGTATCTTCCTTTGCCTTGGTCAAGTTATGCTAACTTCCCCTATATTGTTTATTGTGTTTCCCTTCACCAAAGTTAACACTTGTCTACTATCTAGTTAGTGATTTCGCTTCCCATGTCTCTCTCCCTTGTAACCATCAAAGATTGTTTCTTTCTGTGTGTAGAGCTTTTTTTTTGAAGTTTTTATAGTAGTGGTCTCATAGAATATTTGCCCTTTTGTGATTGACTTATTTCACTCAGCATAATGCCCTCCAGATTCATCCATGTTCTGAGATGTTTTGCAGATTCATCATTGTTCTTTATCATTGCATAGTATTCCATTGTGTGTATGTACCATGATTTGTTTATCCATTTATCTGTTGATGGCACTTAGATTGTTTCCATCTTTTTGCTATTGTGAGTAATGCTGCAGTGAACATGGGAGTGCATGTATCTATTCGTGTGTTGGCTCTTATATCTCTAGGATATATTCCTAGGAATGGGATTGCTGGATCATATGGTATTTCTATTTCTAGCTGTTTTTTTTTTTTCAACTTTTAATTTAAAATTTATTTTTATGTTTATTATTGATTATAATAAAATTATAATCAATACTGTCAGAATAAATTTCAATTTTAATGTGATAATTATTTAGTTGGTTTTATTTTATTTTTATTGTGCTTTAAGTGAAAGTTTGCAAGTCAAGTCAGTCTCTCATACAAAGACTTATACACACCTTGCTATGTGCTCCTAGATGCTCTCTCCCTAATGAGATAGCACACTCCTCCTCTCCACCCTGTACTCCCTGTGACCATTCAGTCAGCTCTGTCCCCCTCTGCCTTCTCATCTGTCCTCCAGACAGGAGCTGCCCACATAGTCTCATGTGTCTATTTGAGCCAAGAAGTTCACGCCTCACCAGTATCATTTTCTGTCTTATAGTCCAGTCCAATCCCTGTTTGAAGAGTTGGCTTCAGGAATGGTTTCAGTAATTTTTGTATGTTGATCTTGTACTCTGCTACTTTGCTGAATCCTTCTATTAGTTCCAGTAGCTTTTTTACTTTCTATTGCGCTTTAAGTGAAAGTCTACAAATAAGTCAGTTTCTCATACAAAAACTTATACACACACTGTTAGGTGACCCTAGTTGCTCTCCCTGCAATGTGACAGCACACTCCTCCTCTCTACCCTGTATTTCCTGTGTCCATTCAACCAGCTCCTGTCCCCTTCTCCCTTCTCATCTTGCCTCCAGACAGGAACTGCCCATTTAGTCTCATGTATCTACTTGAGCCAAGAAGCACACACTTCACCAGTATCATCTTATGTCTTATAGTCCAGTCTAATCTTTGTTCTGAAGAGTTGGCTTTGGGAATGGTTTCAGTAATTTTTGTATGTTGATCTTGTACCCTGCTACTTTGCTGAATCCTTCTATTAGCTCCAGTAGCTTTCTTGTGGATTCTCTATGGAGAGGGAATTTAAGCAAGAGAATCCACTGACTTGGTGGTCTGTTGGAGGCAAAGGGAGAGGAAGAGAGGAGCAAGGTTGGGAAAAGGATGGCTCCCAATATCTGGTTTTGGTGAATGGCTGGATAGTCGTGCCATTTGCCAAGATGGAGCACACAGGAGAAGAGAAGAGATGAATTTTGGACAAATGTGACATGACTAGACTGAACACAGGTAGTGGATATGTGACTCTGAGATTTAGGAATAATGATTGCAGTTAGAATTGGAAGACTTTGATGTAGGGACAGAAGCCAAGCCCTAGGTGTGGGTGGGATGACTTATGGAGAATATGAAGAGGAGAGAATCCAAGATGGACTTAACGGGGAGCCTGGAAGTGGGGAGGATAGCAGCCAGCAGATAAAGTGCAAAGCCCAGGAGACCAGGAGAAGAGAATTTCAAGGCACAGTCAACAGAACCCAGTGCTGCCAGAGGTCTGGTAATAGGATGAACGGCGTCCTTTTCACTTGTGACCCTTGCAAGAGCAACTTCCAAAGAATTATGAGGACCATTGTCAGAATGTGTTAGGATGAAGATTGAATGGGAGGAGAAGACTTATTATTTAAAGATGATGGACTATAGAAGGAAAGCCTGGGCATCTTTTGGAGGGGAAGGTAGAACTGAGAGTGTTTTAATGGAGAAACAGGCTTATGGGGAAGTACCAGTACAGAGAGTTGCAAACACTGTAAAAAATTTTTAGAAACTTTTTTTTTTTCAGCCTAACTTCCAGGAAGACTGGACAACTTCCATCTAGCAATCCCTAACACTATAAACCTGGGAGTTGTCTCTGGCCTCTCCATTTCCGCTAGTGCTAGGTGACTAAGGATAAGGGTTTGGATATTTCTCATTTTTTTTTTGCACCGTGTCAAATGTCTACAGCAAGTATGTATTATTGTACTTTTAAAAAAGATTAGTCTGCAACAAATCTAGCCTGAAATGGATGCTACTTTGAATAATCTGGGGAAAAGTTAAGGTTTAAATACATTGACCCCCAAACTCAGTCCTATTTTCCAATACCTGGAATATCTAATTTCATTTACATCTGCATTCTTCAAATGTAGTTTTCTAGGATATCTTTTGCTTCATCCCTTGCGTTTAAGTATTACTACAGCTATTCAGAGGTTTACAAAACAAGCAATCCGTAATTGTTGACTAGTAAAGAATCTTGGATTAAATGATCTTTGAGAACTTTGAGATTATATATTCTATGAAATAGAAGAAACAACAGCCAGACATGAGTGATGTTTATCACAAAAACAATCTCTGCCTCCAAGATGCAAATAGATGTGGCAGCCTGCCAAGTGTGAAGCCTGTAGCAGCTGAGAAAGGAACTTTAAACTTGGCTCAATACTGTTGGTTCTTTCACCCAGAGAGAAACTCAGAATAGCAAAACATGACCTTTCCTTGCAGATTATCTGAGTTTCAATGCTTACCTGTCTTTAATCATGTGACCTTGTTTATCTTATTATAGAAAAAAGAGGTATTTATTTTGTGCCTGTTTTCAATAAAAATATGTGAAATCCAGTTGTCTTGGTGAATAGTGCTAAATGTTGTTAATTAATAATAATTTAACCTGATGTGATAGATTGTTGTGTGTATTTCAACTCTGTTGCCATGAACACATCAATGCAATTTGAAGGGTTACAGAGAAAAAACATCCTTGGGTCAAAAAGGCTTTTTTTTTTTTATTTAAAGGCAACTCTTCAGAAATGGTAGCAATTAGCTCCAAGACATGTTTCAATGACTTATATGAAACCTTCCTTCTAGTCATCCTCAGCTTTATCCTGACATCACTATGGGCAAGTACTAACACATCCATTTTGAAGCCATTGGGGAAGCTGAAGTTCAGTAAGTTTGAGTGATGGCTTGGGCTAGTATTATCAGAGCCAAGACTGGCTTCAGGTCTGCAAAATCCCATTTCTCTCTACTGTGTCCCCAAATTAATTAAATCTCGCATAAAATCGGGTTCAAATATCAATCAGTGAGTATATTAATAAAAATAACTGGTGAATTATATGATGGAAGGAAGGAGTTGAGGCATATCTGTTTAAGTGTTTGAGTCCACCTCATCTAGGCAGAGGAGTGAGTTTGGTACAATTCTCTTTTTATAAGTGGGGTAATTTTCAGTAAATTGGAAAATAATTTAGAAGCCTAACCATGCTTCACATTGTGCATTCTTAAGGAACAGACCACGTGAGTCAAGAGAGATGCTATGAGCCTTCTCCATTTGCTACAATTGGCCATTGGGGGGAAAACAGACCAAAAGAAACCTTTACCAGGAGGTAAAGGAGGCGGGGAGATACAGTACCTATTTTATTTAGTAAGATACTCAAGGAGGGAGATCATCTGCAATAATTAATGCTGGAAGCAAAAATTTAGAAGTTCTGCCTGGCGCATAGTAAGAACTTAAAATTTTGTTGAATGGATGCAACCATATTAGAGGGCTTCAATATTAAGTACATTTTACCCTTCAGTTACTGTATTTGAGGATTGGCCACCCAAGTAAGATAAATGTGATCCCTCTCCTTTAACCAGAATATTGACTAAAGCAAAATTCTTCCTTCCCCTGTTAAGCCAGATAACAGAGCAAAATCTGCCGCTATCACTATGTGGAGAAAGAGTCAACTCTGACATTGTTTAAACTAGAGAGAGGGGTGCTAAAGCAAAGAAGATGGTTTATCAGGGTGAATGAAAAGATGTGGAAGAAGAGTGGTTACAGAACAAGGGAGTGTGTCATGACAAAGATGTCAACACAACACTGGAAGCATCGGGCTGGTGCAAGGCAGGGTTGAGTCATTTAATGCCTTTGGCACTGAGGGGGAAGGAAAATGCTAATTTTGGATGGTTTGTATCAGATTAGCAGGCGTGTCTGGCTTAAGAGAGCAGAGTAATTATTGGGTTTTGTCAAGCGAAAAGTAAGAGCATGATGTTTAGTTTTGGATGCCACCTTGAGATTTTTTACTCAAACTGTGTAGGGTTGAAGGGTGTGGGGGAAAATTGAGATTTTTGGATGGTAGAGTGTGAGAATAAACCTTTAAGAAGGGCTTAATAACCTAAGTAGCAAACATCTGTGGGCAGATTGGGCGGAGGGCGGGGGGTGGGTTGGAAAAAGTAATAAGAGTTGTGACTACTGCCCTAAAAACAGCAGAAAGGACCTCACCCAACGTTTCCTACCACCGTGAGGGCTAACGCACATTTTAGGGAGAAGGATGTGGGTGCTCACGTGCTTTTATATTATGAATACAGGGTATTTATATTGCTCCTTTCAGGTAAAAATCAGAAAAAAACTTTTTATTTTCTAAATTTGATTGGTCACTCTTATCAGGACCACGTCAAGATTTGCAATAGGAGAAACACCGTTTACATACACCCTTTTTAACTCCCAATGAGCTCAAACAACGGTCCATGATATTACAGAGTGGAAATGCTGGCTAGGAAAATGAAGAATTCTTTTGCTTTGGCTGAGATCCCCAAGAGATGAAATATTTGCTGTAATATGACATTTGTGCATTCGTCCATGTTCATTTATGCATCCTGTGCTAGTGTGGGTATGCAACAATAACAAGAGAGTAAAATACTGCCCTCCTTAGGACCATAGTCTCATGGGACTACTCAGTCGGTTGGCATAACATAGTTCACAAAAATCATGATCTGCCTTCTAGTGAAATGAGTAGCGTCAGGGATCTTAAAAGCTTGTGAGCAGCCAGCTAAGACACAACTACAGATTTCGACTCACCAGGAGAAAAACAGAAAGAAGGTAACCAAAAGTGCAGAGAAGAAACAAGTCTACATGAGCCATGACCTCATCAATCCTGAGACAAGAAGAACTAGATGGTACCTGGTTACCTAAAACTGACTGTTAGTCCTGGATAGAATGGGAGAAAAATTATGGAACATAACTCAAATTATTAAAAAAAAAAAAAAAGGGCCAAACTGGAATAGTAGGGAGCAGAGGACTCCCTGAGACTACCACCCTGAAACACTTTTTAAACCTAGAACTAAGCCTATCCTCTGAGATCACCTATTAGTGAAATAGCAGAGTGCCACACAAAATAAAGGGTGTTACCCATAAGATGGATGCCCTACTTAAAAATCATCAGTATGAGACCAAAAGGTCAACAATTACTCAAAAGCAAAGATGAGAAGGTAAGGGGGCAGGGAAACTAGAACACTAGGAAAAAAAAAAAAAAAATTAAAGAGAATATTGACACATTGTGATAAATGTAACTAATGTCACTGAACAATTTGTGTGAAAATTGTCAGATGGGGACCTGACTTGCTGTGTAAACTTTCACCAAAAATTCAATAAAATATTATGTAAAAAAAAAAAAAAAAAAACTATCCTCATGAAGAGTAACATTCTCTGCTGTTTGTGGGGAACTGACTGGCTCCTTTTAGGGTCCGGTCCTTTTTCTCTCATCCTCTGCTGTGCATTTAAAAGCAGAGGAGGCACCTCGTGGTCTCCCCTGTAATATACTGCCCATGTGTACTTCACACCTCTTTCCCCCAAATTTCCCTCCGCTAGCACCAGAAGTTTTTTTTTTTTTAGCACCAGAAGTTAGGAAACTTTGATCTTTCTTTCGTTTTGCCCTTTTAGTCGCCTCTAAGTTTTAGACATCATCAAGCAAACTTGGCCTCATTTCTTCTTGTTTAAGCTGGCTGAAACCAGCATGCTGTGTACTGCTGTTGAAAACACTGGTACAACGCCCTAAAAACAGCTCTTTCTGAACGTAAATCCCCTTACTGCTACGCAGGGACGTGTGTGCGTGAGCGCTGCGGTCTGTCTGGCAGAGGGGACGGGCTGTGATCAGCCGTAGTGCGTAAACCCGGTTCCACACTGCTCCACGAAGGCAAATGCTGCTGCAGCTGCCAGACTCCCTCCTCCTCCTCTCATCATGACCTTTTGGGAACAAAAGTGCCCAGACATCTCTCCCTGCAGATTAACAAGCTACGCTTCAGAAGAGTATTCACTGATAAACACGTGCCTTCCAAGGAGAAACCGTTCATTTCACACACTGCACTTCAGAGATTGACAGATGCAGCTTGCCGTCCCCACCTTGCTCTGCATCATGATTCCTTTCGTTCTCCTCCTCCTGCACTTATTTTTCTTTCTAAAAAGTTTTTTTTTTTTAAAGCATTGGTACAACTTCCAAAAGAATCAGTAACTTATATAAGTTAAAAAAAAAAAAAAAAAAGCCCCTGCCTTACTTTAAAACATCTTTTTTCAGTCATTAAAGGATGTTTATGATGAGTAAGAGCTATTATCACATGAAACAAACCATTGCCTTCAAATGCCTTTTGTGTTAGTTGCTATTGAGTGAATTTTGACCCCTGGCAGTCCTATGTGTTACAGAGGAGAACTGCTTTGTAGGGTTTGCCTGGTGGCCTAGTGGTTCTAAGAGCTACAGCTGCTAACCAAAATGGGTGGCAGTTTGAATCCACGAGGCACTCCTTAGAAACCCTATGGGGCAGTTCTACTCTGTCCTGCAGCATCACTATGAGTCGGAATCAACTTGATGGCAATGCATTTGATTTGGTTTTTATAGGGTTTGCAAGGTTGTAATCTTAACAGAAGAGGAGCTGTGGTGGCACAGTGGTTAAGTGCTTGGCTGCTAACTGAAAGGTTAGTGGTTCGAACCCATCAGCTGCTCAGCGGAAAAAAGATGTGGCAGTCTACTTCCATAAAGATCACAGCCTTGGAAACCCTGTGGAACAGTTCTACTCTGTCCTAATAAGGTCGTTATGAACCAGAAATGACTTGATGGCAACGGGTTTGGTTTTGAGTAATCTTGACAGAAGCAGATCACCAGGCTTTTTCTTTTGTGATACTGCTGGGTGGGTTTGAACAAACTTAAAAGCAAAAACAAAACTAAACCCTTTGCTGTCAAGTGGATTCTGACTCATAGTGACCCTGTAGGACAGATAGAACTGCCGTATAGGGTTTCCAAGGAGCAGCTGATGGATTCAAACTGCCAGCCTTCTGGTTAGCAGCCAAGCTCTTAACCACTGTGCCACGAGGGCTCCTCAAACAAACCTAGTAAAGATAAATGCTTTGACCACCAAACAGTCTCCTGTGATTAACTCCATCCTGATCACTCCCTTAGGTTGCATATCTTGGCATTTTCTCAGTCACTTTTGTGCACATATCACATATTGCTTTGTAATTCTACTTATAAACCTGTGGCATTGATTCCTGCTCATAGAGATCCTATAGAAAAGAGTAGAACTGGCCCACAGGGTTTCCAAAGAGTGGCTAGTGGATTCCAATTGGTGACCTCTTGGTTAGCAGCCAAGCTCTTAGCCACTGCACTATCAGGGTTCCAATTCTACTTATAGAGCATGTATTGTCTCTCAAATTAGACTGTAGTGTATTTAACAGGGCAACAGTGATCTGTTCTGCTTTCTTTGTATGTTTTCAGAAACTTTAAGGAGTTTGAAAGGAGCAAATGCTTCAAAAATGCTCGTTAACTAGTAGTCTGAGCTGAAACGAAAGGTGGTGTTGAGAGGAGCATGGCGTCAGACTTGCTGTTTACATTTTCTGTGGAAAGGCTTGTGATGAGCTGCAGTGTAAAAATACGATTCTGTGTTGTTTCATAAATGCCTCCTTGGATGTCTCCAACGATTTTTACTAGATGGGTGACTTTGGGCAAGTTAATTAGCCTCTCTGAGCTGCAGCTACTTCATTAGTAGAATAGCCATAATGCTGGCATTTACGACATAGGTGCAAGAATTCAAATGCAGTAATCCAGGGAAAAGAGGAGCAGTGGTGGTTCAGTGGTAGGATTCTTGCCTTCCGTGCAGGAGACCTGAGTTCGATACTTAGCCACGGCACCGTATGTGCAGCCAGCACGCACCTGCCAGTGAAGGCTCGCATGTTGCTATGCTGCTGAACAGACCTCACAGAGCTTCCAGACTAAGATGGATAGGATGAAAGACCTGCCGATCTATTTCTGAAAATCAGCCAGTGAAAACCCTGTGCATCACAAAAGTCTGATCCGAAACCCATCATGGGGATGGCGCAGAGCCGGGCAGCATCTTGTCCTGTTGTGCATGGGAACGCCATGAATCGAGGACTGACTCCATGGCAGCTAACAGCAGCTGTCCAGGGAAAGCAGTATTCAGCACAGTGCCTGGCTTTAAAAAAATACACTTCATTAGCTGAAGAGTGATAATGAAGACCCTTGGGAGATGCTCCATTTTTTCAGTTCTTCTCCAAAGCAACACCACATCAAATGTACCTCATTTGTTAGACAATGTATGTAAATCTAATCATGACTGCCTGTGGCACGGGGAAGTTTAGGGACAGGAGACCTAACTGTGAGAGACTGGAAGTTCTCCAGAGACAGCTGTAAACTCTACAGATGAGCCAATGGGGAGTTAGCAAGGTCATGCTGCAAATTAAGAGAAGGTGCTTGATGGGCTTTGCCAAGTATTTTATCACAACTGTAGTATCACATTTGTTTTTATATATATTTTTTTTTCTCCATATGAGTTTTTATTATAATTTCCTATGGGCTCATTCCTGAAAAGAGTCATAAGTGGGCAAATTATTTTGGTTCTACAACTATAGACAACATTCTTGTTACAGGGTTGACATCTGGAAATGGATTCTTCTGGTCATCAGGGGAATTGTACCAGACATGATAGGTGGCTTAGTGGAATCCATTCCATACCTGGAAATCACCCCAAATACATTAAGCTATATTTGCATTACGAAAGCCCATTTAAAAATAAGTAACAGCTAGTTGGGGGCCAAGATGGCTGACTAGGTAGAAGCTACCTCGGATCCCTCTTGCAACAAAGACTCAGAAAAACAAGTGAATCGATCGCATACATGACAATCTACGAACCCTGACCACCAAACACAGATCTAAAGAGTTGACCTGAGTGACAGAGACTGAGAACGAACAACCACAGGGAAGCAGCGCCTGTTTTCAGAGCCTGGAGCCAGCGTCCCAGTCAGAAAACCTTGGCACCAGGCTTTGGACTGGGCACAGGGGAGCTGAGCACGGCATCCGGTGATGGCGCAAACACAGGACGCAGCCCTAGCCCCCAGAATTGACCTCGGGGGAAGCCCAGCCAGCGCACGCAGGCAGCGCAGCAACACGGCTGACAGGAGGAGAAGTCACCGGGAGGCAGTGACCGGTTTTGAAGCCAGGAGTGTGGCTTCCCAGCTGGGGAACCTTGGCTCTGGGCTGGGATCGGAGGAACTAACCACGGCTTCTAAGACAGCGCAAGCACAGGACATGGGCATGACCCTCGGGGGCGCCCCTCGGGAATCTCAGATAAAACAGTCATCCCAAGCAAGATAAGTAACTTTGTCTATATTCCGGGGTGCTACTCTCTCCTATTTATCTGAAGCCTCCCCTCCCCTTCCCAGGCGGCTTCATTAACATTGGAATTTCCTGAGCCAGAGAGGAGAGTGAACTGTGCTGCGGTTTTTCTTTCTTTTTTTTTTTTTTTTGGTCTTTTCCTAACCCAGTCTCCTGGCCTGAGAGAAGCAGCTACAAAAAACCCAAGGACCAAAAATCCTTCCTTAATTGGACTCAAAATACAGAGCCAGCACCAGCCAAGCATATGTGATCCACAGTCTTGGGCTTTCATCCCTACAGGGAACAAGGTGGCTATTATAACGCAAAGGCATTTCTGATAGGGATCTGACTGTAATTGTTTTAGCGGATTACTGGAAAGACAAGTTTCCCAGGTCTGATATCTCTGCATATTCAACAGAGCCCTCACTGACCCACAACAGGGAACTGAGGGCTGAAGCTCCCCCCAGACCACCTAGCCTCCTGCCTTAGGGGTCTAAGGAGGGTGACACCTACCAATCTGTAGAGGTACTTGCATTGGGGGCCTAAGGTACAGCTGAAGAGCCCACCCAACAAAGTGCTTTAGGAATAGAGACATACCTACCTCACTGGCACTTGGCGGAAGCCTGTCAGCATCCTGCCCCCCTGGAGTGTGAACCCCTGCTGCTACTAGAATCTGGTGCACACAACTATCACCACTACTTCTCTAGGTAGATAGGTGACAGTCTGCACCACACACTTGGTGACACAAAATCAGATTCTACTCAAGAATAGTGAATGGACTCTTAGGCTTATATATCTGGTAACAGCCCAAACCAGCTGGTAATAGGACATAAGTGAGTCAAGGGCTAGGACAATCAAGACAGCACAATCTAGTAGCCCATCTATGTATATTGAAAGAAAACAAAACAAGATAAGACTCAGTGAGCAAATATAGAAAAAATCACTACAATATCTTTGTGATGGCTCGGAGACAGCAGTCGATATCAAACCACATAAAGAAGCAGACCATGATTGCTTCTACAACTCCCCAAATTAAAGAATCAAAATCTTTTCCAAATGAAGATACAATCCTGGAATTGCCAGATACAGAATATAAAAAACTAATTTACAGAATGCTTCAAGACATCAGGGATGACCTCAGAAATGAAATAAGGCAATCTACAGAAAAAGCCAAGGAACACACTGATAAAGCAGTTGAAGAAATAAAAAAGATTATTCAAGAACATAGTGGAAAAATTAATAAGTTGCAAGAATCCATAGAGAGACAGCATTCAGAAATCCAAAAGATTAACAATAAAATTACAGAATTAGACAATGCAATAGGAAGTCAGAGGAGTAGACTCGAGCAATTAGAATGCAGAGTGGGAGATCTGGAGGACCAGGGAATTGACACCAATATAGTTGAAAAAAAAAAACAGATAAAAGAATTAAAAAAAATGAAGAAACCCTAAGAATCATGTGGGACTTTATCAAGAAGAATAACTTGTGTGTAATTGGAGTCCCAGAACAGGGAGGTATAACAGAAAACACAGAGAGAATAGTTGAAGATCTGTTGGCAGAAAACTTCCCTGACATCATGAAAGACGAAAGGATATCTATCCAAGATGCTCATCGAACCCCATATAAGATTGATCCAAAAAGAAAATCACCAAGACATATTATCATCAAACTTGCCAAAACCAAAGATAAAGAGAAAATTTTAAAAGCAGCCAGGGATAAAAGAAAGGTCTCCTACAAAGGAGAATCAATAAGAATAAGTTCATTCACACACACAGATATATGCACACCCATGTTTATTGCAGCTCTGTTTACAATAGCAAAAAGCTGGAAGCAACCAAGGTGTCCATCAAAGGATGAATGCTTAAATAAATTGACGTATATTCACACAATGGAATACTACGCATCGATAAAGAACAGTGACAAATCTGTGACACATTTCATAACATGGAGGAACCTGGAAGGCATTATGCTGATCGAAATTAGTCAGAGGCAAAAGGACAAATATTGCATAACACCACTATTATAAGATCTTGAGAAATAGTATAAACTGAGAAGAACACATATTTTTGTGGTTACGAGGGGGGGGAGGGAGTGAGGGTGGGAGAGGGTTTTTTACTGATTAGTAGATAAGAACTGCTTTACGTGAAGGGAAGGACAATACTCAATACATGGAAGGTCAGCTCAGCTGGACTGGACCAAAAGCAAAGAAGTTTCCGGGATAAACTGAGGGCTTCAAAGGTCAGCGGAGCAATGGCGGGGGTTTGGGGACCATGGTTTAAGGGGACTTCTAAGTCAATTGGCAAAATAATTCTATTATGAAAACATTCTGCATCCCACTTTGAAATGTGGCGTCTGGGGTCTTAAAGGCTAACAAGTGGCCATCTAAGATACATCAGTTGGTCTCAACCCACCTGGAGCAAAGGAGAATGAAGAACACCAAGGTCACACGATAACTAAGAGCCCAAGAGACAGAAAGGGCCACATGAACCAGAGACCTACATCATCCTGAGACCAGAAGAACTAGTTGGCGCCCAGCCACAACCGATGACTGCCCTGACAGGGAGCACAACAGAGAACCCCTGACGGAGCAGGAGATCAGTGGGATGCAGACCCCAAATTCTCACAAAAAGACCATACTTAATGGTCTGAATGAGACTAGAGGAATCCTGGCGATCATGGTCCCCAAACCTTCTGTTGGCATAGGACAGGAACCATTCCCGAAGACAACTCATCAGACATGGAAGGGACTGGACAGTGGGTGGGAGAGAGATGCTGATGAAGAGTGAGCTAATTATATCAGGTGCACACCTGAGACTGTGTTGGCATCTCCTGTCTGGAGGGGGGATGGGAGGATAGAGAGAGTTGGAAGCTGGCAAAATTGTCATGAAAGGAGAGACTGGAAGGGCTGACTCATGAGGGGGAGAGCAAGTGGGAGTACGGAGTAAGGTGTATATAAACTTATATGTGACAGTCTGACTTGATTTGTAAATGTTCACTTGAAGCTCAATAAAAGTTAATTAAAACAAAAAAAAGAATAAGTTCAGACTACTCAGCAAAAACCATGCAGTCAAGAAGGCAATAGGATGACATATATAGAGCACTGAAGGAGAAAAACTGCCAGCCAAGGATCATATATCCAGCAAAACGCTCTCTCAAACATGAAGGTGAAATTAAAACATTTACAGATAAACACAAGCTTAGAGAATTTGCAAAAACCAAACCAAAGCTACAAGAAATACTAAAGGAAATTGTTTGGTCAGAAAACTAATAATATCAGATACCAGCACAACACAAGGTCACAGAACAGAACATCCTGAATCAACTCAAATAGGGAAATCATAAAAACAAATTAAGATAATTTTAAAAAGAAAAAAAATGCTGCAAACAGGGAATCATTGAAGTCAATATGTAAAAGATCACAATAATCAAAAAGAGGGACTAAATACAGGTGGCACAGAACTGCCGTATGGAGAGGGATACAAGGCGATATAGGACAATACAAGTTAGGTTTTTACTCAGAAAAATAGGGGTAAATATTAAGGTAACCACAAAGAGGTATAACAACTCCACAACTCAAAATAAAAACCAAGAAAAGCATAACGACTCAACAAACATAAAGTCAAATACTACGAAAATGAGGAACACACAATCTACAAAGAAAAACGCCTCAGCACAAAAAGTAAGTGGAAAAATGAAACGGTCAAGAACACACTTAAAAAGGCATCAAAATGACAACACTACGTATCTATAATTACGCTGAATGTAAATGGACTAAACACACCAATAAAGAGACAGAGAGTCTCAGATTGGATAAAAAAACATGATCCATCTTTATGCTGCCTACAAGAGACACACCTTAGACTTAGAGACACAAACAAACTAAAACTCAAAGGATGGAAAAAAATATATCAAGCAAACAATAAGCAAAAAAGAAGAGGAGTAGCAATATTAATTTCTGACAAAATAGACTTTAAAGTTAAATCCACCACAAAGGGTAAAGAAGGACACTACGTAATGATTAAAGGGACAATTGACCAGGAAGATATAACCATCTTAAATATTTATGCACCCAATGACAGGGCTGCAAGATACATAAAACAAACTTGAACAGAACTGAAAAGTGAGATAGACACCTCCACAATTATAGTAGGAGACTTCAACACACCACTTTCGGAGAAGGACAGGACATCCAGTAAGAAGCTCAATAGAGACACGGAAGACCTAACTGCTACAATCAACCAACTTGACCTCATTGACTTATACAGAACACTCCACCCAACAGCTGCAAAGTGTACTTTTTTTTCTAGTGCACATAGAACATTCTCTAGAATAGACCACATATTAGGTCATAAAACAAACCTTTGCAGAATCCAAAACATCGAAATATTACAAAGCATCTTCTCAGACCATAAGGCCATAAAAGTGGAAATCAATAACAGAAAAATTAGGGAAAAGAAATCAAATAATTGGAAACTGAACAATACCCTGCTGAAAAAAGACTGGGTTATAGAAGACATTAAGGAGGGAATAAAGAAATTCATAGAATGCAACAAGAATGAAAACACTTCCTATCAAAACCTCTGGGACACAGCAAAAGCAGTGCTCAGAGGCCAATTTATATCGATAAATGCACACATACAAAAAGAAGAAAGAGCCAAAATCAGAGAACTGTCTCTACAACTTGAACAAATAGAAAGTGAGCAACAAAAGAATCCATCAGGCACCAGAAGAAAACAAATAATAAAAATTAGAGCTGAACTAAATGAATTAAAACAATTGAAAGAATTAACAAAGCCAAAAGCTGGTTCTTTGAAAAAATTAACAAAATTGATAAACCATTGGCTAGACTGACTAAAGAAATACAGGAAAGGAAACAAATAACCCAAATAAGAAACGAGATGGGCCACATCACAACAGAACCAAATGAAATTAAAAGAATCATATCAGATTATTACGAAAAATTGTACTCTAACAAATTTGCAAACCTAGAAGAAATGGATGAATTCCTAGAAAAACACTACCTACCTAAACTAACACATTCAGAAGTAGAACAACTAAATAGACCCATAACAAAAAAAGAGATTGAAACGGTAATCAAAAAACTCCTAACAAAAAAAAGCCCTGGCCCAGACGGCTTTATTGCAGAGTTCTACCAAACTTTCAGAGAAGAGTTAACACCACTACTACTAAAGGTATTTCAAAGCATAGAAAATGATGGAATACTACCTAACTCATTCTATGAAGCCACCATACCCCTGATACCAAAACCAGGTAAAGACATCACAAAAAAGGAAAATTATAGACCTATATCCCTCATGAACACAGATGCAAAAATCCACAACAAAATTCTAGCCAATAGAATTCAACAACATATCAAAAAAAAAAATAATAATAATCCACCACAACCAAGTGGGATTTATACCAGGTATGCAAGACTGGTTTAATATTAGAAAAACCATTAATGTAATCCACCATATAAATAAAACAAAAGACAAAAACCACATGATCTTATCAATTGATGCAGAAAAGGCATTTGACAAAGTCCAACACCCATTTATGATAAAAACTCTCACCAAAATAGGAATTGAAGGAAAATTCCTCAACATGATAAAGGGCATCTATACAAAGCCAACAGCCAGCCTCACTCTAAAGGGAGAGAGCCTGAAAGCATTTCCCTTGAGAACGGGAACCAGACAAGGATGCCCTTTATCACCGCTCTTATTCAACATTGTGCTAGAGGTCCTAGCCAGAGCAATTAGGCTAGACAAAGAAATAAAGGGCATCCGGATTGGCAAGGAGGAACTAAAATTATCTCTATTTGCAGATGGCATGATCTTATACGCAGAAAACCCTAAGGACTCCTCCAGAAAACTACTGAAACTAATAGAAGAGTTTGGCAGAGTCTCAGGTTATAAGATAAACATACAAAAATCACTTCGATTCCTCTACATGAACGAAAAGAACATCGAAGAGGAAATCACCAAATCAATACCATTCACAGTAGCCCCCAAGAAGATAAAATACTTAGGAATAAATCTTACCAAAAATGTAAAAGACCTATGCAGAGAAAACTATGAAGTACTACTGCAAGAAACTAAAAAGGACCTACTTAAGTGGAAAAACATACCTTGCTCATGGATAGGAAGACTTAACATAGTAAAAATGTCTATTCTACCAAAAGCCATCTATACATATAATGCACTTCCGATCCAAATTCCAATGACATTTTTTAATGTGATGGAGAAACAAATCACCAACTTCATATGGAAGGGAAAGAAGCCTCGGATAAGTAAAGCATTACTGAAAAAGAAGAAGAAAGTGGGAGGCCTCACTCTACCTGATTTTAGAACCTATTATACAGCCACAGTAGTCAAAACAGCCTAGTACTGGTACAACAACAGAAACATAGACCAGTGGAACAGAATTAAGAACCCAGATATAAATCCATCCACATATGAGCAGCTGATATTTGACAAGGGCCCAGTGTCAGTTAATTGGGGAAAAGATAGTCTTTTTAACAAACGGTGCTGGCATAACTGGATATCCATTTGCAAAAAAATGAAACAGGACCCATACCTCACACCATGCACAAAAACTAACTCCAAGTGGATCAAAGACCTAAACATAAAGACTGAAACGATAAAGATCATGGAAGAAAAAATAGGGACAACCGTAGGAGCCCTAATACAAGGCATAAACAGAATACAAAACATTACCAAAAATGATGAAGAGAAACCCGATAACTGGGAGATCCTAAAAAATCAAACACCTATGCTCATCTAAAGACTTCACCAAAAGAGTAAAAAGAACACCTATAGACTGGGAAAGAATTTTCAGTTATGACATCTCCGACCAGCGCCTGATCTCTAAAATCTATATGATTCTGTTAAAACTCAACCACAAAAAGACAAACAACCCAATCAAGAAGTGGGCAAAGGATATGAACACGCACTTCACTAAAGAAGATATTCAGGAAGCTAACAGATACATGAGAAAATGCTCTGGATCATTAGCCATTAGAGAAATGCAAATTAAAACTACGATGAGATTCCATCTCACTCCAACAAGGCTGGCATTAATCCAAAAAACACAAAGTAATAAATGTTGGAGAGGCTGTGGAGAGATTGGAACTCTGATACACTGCTGATGGGAATGTAAAATGGTACAACCACTTTGGAAATCTATCTGACGTTTTCTTAAACAGTTAGAAATAGAACTACCATACAACCCAGAAATCCCACTCCTTGGAATATACCCTAGAGAAATAAGAGCCTTCACACGAACAGATATATGCACACCCATGTTTATTGCAGCTCTGTTTACAATAGCAAAAAGCTGGAAGCAACCAAGGTGTCCATCAAAGGATGAATGCTTAAATAAATTGACGTATATTCACACAATGGAATACTACGCATCGATAAAGAACAGTGACGAATCTGTGAAACATTTCATAATATGGAGGAACCTGGAAGGCATTATGCTGAGTGAAATTAGTCAGAGGCAAAAGGACAAATATTGTATAAGACCACTATTATAAGATCTTGAGAAGAACACATATTTTTGTGGTTACGAGGGGGGGAGGGAAGGAGGGTGGGAGAGGGTTTTTTACTGATTAGTTAGTAGATAAGAACTACTTTAGGTGAAGGGACGGTCAATACTCAATACACGGAAGGTTAGCTCAGCTGGACTGGACCAAAAGCAAAGAAGTTTTCGGGGTAAACTGAATGCTTCAAAGGTCAGCGGAGCAAGGGCAGGGGTTTGGGGACTATGGCTTAAGGGGACTTCTAAGTCAATTGGCAAAATAATACTATTATGAAAACATTCTGCATGCCACTTTGAAATGTGGCATCTGGGGTCTTAAATGCTAACAAGTGGCCATCTAAGATGCATCAATTGGTCTCAACCCACCTGGATCAAAGAAGAATGAAGAACACCAAGGTCACACGATAACTAAGAGCCCAAGAGACAGAAAGGGCCACATGAAACTGAGACTACATCATCCTGAGACCAGAAGAACTAGATGGTGCCCAGCCACAACCGATGACTGCCCTGACAGGGAGCACAACAGAGAACCCCTGAGGGAGCAGGAGAATAGTGGGATGCAGACCCCAAATTCTCATAAAAAGACCAGACTTAATGGTCTGACTGAGACTAGAGGAATCCCGGGGGTCATGGTCCCCAAACCTTCTGTTGACCCAGGACAGGAACCATTCCCGAAGACAACTCATCGGACATGGAAGGGACTGGATAATGGGTTGGAGAGAGATGCTGATGAAGAGTGAGCTACTTGTATCAGGTGAGCACTTGAGACTATGTTGGCATCTCCTGTCTGGAGGGGAGATAGGAGGGTAGAGAGGGTTAGAAACTGGCAAAATTGTCACGAAAAGGAGAGACTGGAAGGACTGACTCATTAGGGGGAGAGTAAGTGGGAGTATGGGGTAAGGTGTATATAAACTTATATGTGACAGACTGACTTGATTTGTAAACGTTCACTTAAAGCTCAATAAAAATTATTAAAAAATAAATAAATAACTTTTCATTATAGTATCTGTTCATTGTAAAAAGCTTGTAAACCATATAAAAGCATATAGAGGAAAACAAAAACAATTCATGATTCTATAATCCACATTTGTTGGAAGGTGCCTTTGAGTCGGTTCTGACTCATTTGTTTTCTTCTATTGTTTTCCTTACATGGTAAAAAGTTGAATGTTACCTTATGTGGCAAAAGACATGATTAAGTTAAGGATCTTGAGTAGGAAGCTTAACCTGAATTATCTGACTGGGACCCAAATGCAATCACAAATATTCTTAGAAGAAGGAGGCAGAGGGAGATTTGACACAGAAAAAGGTGCAATATCATGGGTGAGGCAAGATGCTACGTGGGTTTTGAAGGTGGAGGTAGGGGTCATGAGCCAAGGAATGAAGGTGGCCTCAGAAGCTGGAAAAAACAAGGAAATTGATTGTCCCCTAGAACTTCCAGGGAGTCCTGGTGGTGCAGTGGTTAAGAGCTTGGCTGCTAACCAAAAGGTCAGCAGTTTGAATCTACCAGCTGTTCCTTGGAAACCCTATGGGGCAGTTCTACTTTGTCCTATAGGATTGCTATGAGTTGAAATTGACTCCATGGCAACAGGTTTGGTTTTTGGCTTAGAGTTTCCAGAAAGGAAACTTACACCTTGATTTTGGCCCAGTGAGACTGAGTTCTGACTCCTGACCTTCCAAGCTATAAGAGAATAAACTAGAAAAAAAAAAACCCAAACCCATTGCCATCAAGTCAATTCCAACTCATAATGACCCTATAGAACAGAATAGACCTGCCCCTTAGGGTTTCCAAGGAGTAGCTGGTGGATTCAAACTGCTGACCTTTTGGTTAGCAGCCAAGCTCTTAACCACTGTGCCACCAGGGCTCCCTAAGAGAATAAACATGTGCTATCTTAAGCCACGAAGTTTATGGAATATATTACAGCAGCTGTAGGAAGCTAATATACCATAAATTTATCAGTCTTTGTATCTATCAACCTACTTATCTGCATCTTTTTTTATATGGCTCATGTAGATTGGAATCTATATGTGTTATATATAGATACACACACATATATATATTAACTCACTTTTCTCCATTTAGTTTTAGATCCAAGTTTTCAGATTTTTAAGAAATATCTATATAGCAATCTATTCTAATTATACGTTACATTTTTTTGTAACCATTTTTCCTTGTGGAACATTTAGGAGGTTCTTTTCAATTTTCACCATTGTAGACTACAAGAGCGTGAACGTATATTGACCATTAAACCTTTGTTCAGATCTCTGAGAATTCCTAAGAATGAATTCATCAAAGGAGATTTACATTTTAAAAGCTACTGGTGTGTTCGACCAAATTGCTTTCCAAAAGGGTATTCCAATCAACCGATTGTAAGGGTGCTGACTAGCACATTTTTTAAAAACATATTTTTCAGGTGCTCGGTAATTCAGAATACAGGTGAGAATACTTATGAACTTAAAGAACCAAAGTCGCAGAATCTACTTTCTTATTTTTGAGGAAATACGCTCATTTTTCAATGTTGGACGTTGATTTGAAAGACAATTAGACCTAGTTTTCCCTTAGATTCTCAGGAGACAGAACTTTGTTGAGTGGAGTTTTGTCCGGTGGAATCCTGTAGACCTGGGTTGAAGGTGTGTTTCTCTGGACATTTGTTTCCTTCAGGTGTACCGTGGGTGTTTTCAACCTGAGACGACTTTTTATGTGAATTTTTCAGCATAGGAATTCCCAGGTCACAAAGGTAATATAAACTTGAACTTCAGATACAGGAGAGAAAAGGCTCATGGTTAGAATTCTCACAGAAATGTTGATTTTAAAGCCAATTAGCACAGGATGAGACAAGAAATCTGTCTTGTCGTATCTCTTTGCTGGTGGGTGGCTGTTATTTCTGATTCACCCTTTCAGTGAAGTTAAAAGCCTTTGAAGGTCCTGACTCTAGACAAGGACTTCGGCTCCATCTCCTGTCCTCACACGCCTATTAAAATGGTAGCCCCATGGTTATTGAGTCCCTCAAGATCCATCAGAGCAATCTAAACACTGCTTTTCAGTTTTGCTTTTGGCTTTGTCTCTTGGGATTTCTCTTACTTCCTTGCTTGCTTGGTGATGCATCTAGAAGGATGCTCATTATGTTTTATCCGCCATTTCAGGTGTTTTTTTTGGCGGGAGGGTTCTCCGTTTATTTAATTTGCTATATTGCCAGAAATGGAAGTTAGCTCTTTTAAGTTCTATGATTCTGTGAGTATTAACCTTAACCACTCTTCTCACAGTTAACTACTTCTGATATCTCTCTTCTTTCATCTTCATGAATTGTGTGTTCTGAGTCCATGATGTGTGGGAGTTATTCTCACTTGCTTCCCTTGGAAGGATCATAAGAAGAAACTGCATAAATGAACTAAAGAAGCTGAAAGCTTACAGCTGTAACTTTGGTGCCCAAGTGGAGTGGCTGAACCTAGCATGGAGAGGTGTGATTGTCTTTTCTCAAACATGCCAGCTTGTGCCATGATGTAGATGATCAAGGTCATTTTAATGCAGTACGGGGCAAGTATGTCTGCCATATCATGAAGGAACAAATTTAAAAAGCAACATTACGTGTCAGCAAGAGCCAAATCAGTGGTGAACTAACTAGGCTCCAGTTCTATTTATGGCTGGCATTGCAAGAGATCTGGTTGTCCCACGGAATGAATAAGCTCCCAGGTTTCTTAGATATTGGGAGTGGGTACCTCCAGCGTGTGAAAAATGATCTGCTAGTAGGCTTATGGATTACCAAGCAACTGATTGGAAAAATAAAATATAAGTCTAAGTAGAAATACAACTTGGTATTTCACACTGGCTAAGCTCATTTGTCTCTTCTATTGACTCTTGTTCTCTTTTTTTAATGTTAAAACTTGTATTATGGAAAATTTCACTTTTACAGAAGTAGAGTGAAGAGTATAATAAACCCAGTGTAGTCATTGCCTATCCACAATTGTCAAAACAACACTAATCTTTCTTCATCTACATCCTTATCCAATACACATTATAACAAATCTTAGACACCATGTTGTTTCATCTGTGAATATTTTACTATGTGCCTCTAAAAGATAAGGATTCTGTTTTAATAGACATAAGGTTACATAAAATAATAATAATGAAAGGTATTATTTGGTTTGTAACACGTAGATATAATATGTATAACACAAGAGGGAATAGAGTTATGTAAGAGTAATATTTCTATATCTTACTGAAATTTAGTATAAATCTGATGTAGATTCTCTTAAGATGTATGTTAAGCCCTAGAGAAACTACTAAGAAAAAACTAAAAAAATAGTGAAAAATGATCATTAAAGGAATTAAAATGTTAAACCAGAAAACAGTCACTTAATGCAAAAGAAAGCAGTAAAGAAGGAAAGACATGAAACATAAAACAAAAAGTAAAATGGCAGATGTAAATCCAGCTATATAAATAATAATATTAAACCTGAAAGATGAAATTACCCAATCAAAAGGCAGAGATTGTGGTATATGTATATATATATACACACACACATCACAATTTGCCATTTCTACCATTTTTATATGACTAATTCTGTGACATTAATTACGTTCACCATGTTGTGCAATCATCACCACCAGCCATTTCCAATTTTTTTCATCACCCTTAACAGAAACTCAGTGATCCTTAAATAATAATCCCTCATTTCTCCTTCCTATCTGCCCATGGTAATCACTAATAAACTTTGGTCTCTATGCATATTTCCTATTCTAGATATTTCACATAAGTGGGATCACACAGCATTTGCCCTTTTGGGACTGACTTATTTCACACAGTATGATGTTTTCGACATTCATGCATATTGTAGCATGTATCAGGACTTCATTTCTCTTTATGGCTGAGTAACATGCCATTATGTGTATAGACCACATTTTGTTTATCCATCCATCTGTGGAAACTGGGGTTGTTTCCACATTTTGGCTATCGTGAATAATGCTACAGTGAACATTGGTATACAAGTATCTGTTTGAGTGCCTGCTTTCAAGTCTCTTGGGTACATATCTAAGAGTGAAATTGCGGGGTCATATGATAATTCTATGTTTAACTTTTGAGAAACTGTCAGACTGTTTTTCCAGAGTGGCTGCACCATGTTACAATCCAGCCAGTGATGGAGGAGGGTTATATGCTTTTTTTGAAAACAGATTTTTGTGAATTGACAAGGTGCTGAGTTCCTTTAGGTTTGTCATTACTCACTAAAGTACCTGGCACACAATGTACCAAACGTTGAGCAGTAGCTTTATGTCAATGCTCATGAGTTTGTACTGTTAATATAATTGTTGATCACTTATCATTTGTGCAATACTGTATGTAGAGATTGAGCTGTCAATAAAAATAATGTGGCCTTTTTGTGATCATAAAAATATATTTATGTATAAAATACACAGAGAAAATTAACAAATGATGTACCAGACTTTTACATAGAAAACTGTAAAATATTGCTAAAAGAAATTAAAGACAACCTAAATAAAGAAAGAAATACATCAAATCCATGGATGAAAGACTCAATATTAAGATGTCAGTATTAAGATGTTAAGATGTCAGTTTCCTCCATAATGGTCTATAGATTCACATATTCCAGCGTGTGTTTTTGTAGAAATTGGTAATTCAAGAGGAATGGTGTCACATTCATCGTCAAAAGAAACATTTCAAGATCTGTCCTAAAGTACAACGCTGTCAGTAATAGGATAATACTCATAAGACTACAAGGAAGACCAGTGAATACAATGATTATTCAAATTTATGCACCAACCACTAAGGCCAAAGATGAAGAAATTGAAGATATTTACCAATTTCTGCAGTCTGAAATTGATCAAACATGCAATCAAGATGCATTGATAATTATTGGTGATTGGAATGTGAAAGTTGGAAACAAAGGAGGATCAATAGTTGGAAAATATGACCTTAGTGACAGAAATGATGCTGGAGATAGCACGATAAAATTTTGCAAGACCAACAACTTCTTCATTTTTATACCTTTTTTCACCAACATAAATGGTGACTATACATGTGGACTTTGCCTGATGGAATACCCAGGAATCAAATCGACTAAATCTGTGGAATGAGATAATGGAGAAGCTCAATATCATCAGTCAGAATAAGACCAGGGTGCGAAACAGACCATTAATTACTCATATGGAAATTCAAGTTAAAGCTGAAGAAAATTAGAGCAAGTCCATAGGAGCCAGAATATGACCTTGACTATATCTCACCTGAATTTAGAGATCTTCTCAGGAATAGATTTGACAGATTGAACAATAAAGGCTGAATACCGGACGAGTTGTGGAATGATATCAAGGACATCATACGTGAAGAAAGCAAGAGGTTATTGAAAGGAAAGAAAGAAAAGACCGAAATATATGTCAGAAAAGACTCTGAAACTTGTTCATGAACAAGAGTAGCTAAAGCTAAAGGAAGAAATGATGAAGTAAAAGAGCTGAACAGAAGATTTCAAAGGGTGGCTTGAGAAGACAAATTATTATAATGAAATCTGCAAAGACCTGGAGTTGGAAAACCAAAAGGGAAGAACACACTAGGCATTTCTCAAGCTGAAAGAACTAAAGAAAAAATTCAAGCCTCATGTTGCAGTCTTGAAGTATTCTATGGGGAAGATACTGAATGATGCAGGAAGCATCAAAGGAAGACGGAAGGAATACACAGAATCATCGTACCAGAAAGAATTGGTCAACGTTCAACCATTTCAGGAAGTAGCATATAACCAAGAACCAGTGGTACTGAAGGAAGGCATCCAAGCTGCACTGAAGGCATCGTCGAAAAGCAAGCCTCCAAGAATTGACGAAATACTAATTGAGATGTTTCAATGAAAGAATGCAGTGCTGGAGGTGCTGAATCCTCTATGCCAAGAAATTTGAAAGACAGGTACCTGACCAACCGACTGGAAGAGATCCGTATCTGTGCCCATTCTAAAGAAAGGTGATCCCACTGAATGTGGAAATTATCAAACAATATCATTATTATCACACACAAGTAAAATTATGCTGCAAATCATCCGAAAGCAGTTGCAGCAGTGCATTGAAAGAAATTCAACCGGGATTCAGAAGAAGACATGGAACAAGGGATATCATTGCATTAGGACTGAAGGAAGACTGTAACAACCTGCATTATGTGGATGACACAACCTTGCTTGCTGAAAGTGAAGAGGACTTAAAGCACTTAGCTGATGAAAATCAAAGACTACAGCCTTCTGTATGGATTGTACCTCAACGTAAAGAAAACAAAAATCCTCACAACTAGACCAATAAGCATAATCATGATAAAAAGAGAAAATACTAAAGTTGTCAAGAACTTCATTTTACTTGGATCCACAGTCAACACTCATGAAGGCAGCAGTCAAGAAATCAAATGACGTATTGCTTCGGGAAAATCTGCTGCAAAAGACCTCTTGAAAGCTTTAAAAATATGTCACTTTGAGGACTAAAGTGCGCTGACCCAAGCCATGGTATTTTCAATCACCTCATATGCGCTGTAAATGGGCATAGTCATAATCCTCATGGGCGATTCACGTCTGTCTTGATGTGTATGTGCAAGAAAATTCAACTATTTGCCAAGTAACAATAACAGTGGCTTATTTATATGTTTTTCAAAGAAGTTTTGTATCCCTTATCTTATAGGGTCCTCAAAATAACTCCAAGAGAATGCATCTTTGTCATCATTTCACAGGTGAGAAAACTGAAAGGAAAATGCTCAGGATCCAAACAAGGATAGGTGGCAGACACAAGCTAAGAATGTTACATAAGTTTTAAAAAATATACCCCTTTTTAAAAACAGCTGTTGTAGTTTTGCAAAAAAAAAATTGAGGAGAAAGTACAGAGAATTTTCATATACCTCTTCTTCTTCTGCACAGTTTCTTCTAGTAACGACATCTTGCATAAGTGTGGGACATTACATTAGTTATAATTCATCAACCAATATTGATACTTTATTGTTAAATGAAGTCCACATTCTACATTACAGTCCACTCTTTGTGGTGTACAGTTCTATGTCAAGTATCTACCATTATAATATCCTGCAGAATAGTTTCACTTCCCTTAAAATCCCCTGCTTCACCTATTTATTACTCCTTCCTTCCCTCTAAATCACTAGCAACCACTGATCTTTTACTGGCTCTACAGTTTTGCATTTTCCAGAATTTCATATAGTTGGAATCATAGAGTACATAGCTTTTTCAGACTGGCTTTCTTCACTTAGGAATATAAATTTAACGGTCTTTCATGTTTTTTCATAGCTTGATAGCTCATTTCTTTTTTGTTGCTGAATAATATTCCATTATATGGATGTACCACAGTTTATCCATTCACCTATTGAAAGACATCTTGGTTGCTTCCGATTTTTAGCAGTTATGAATAAAGCTGCTGTAACCATTCATGTGCAGGTTTTTGTGTCGACATTAAATTTTCAACTCATTTGGGTAAATACCTAGGAATAATATTGCTGAATAGTATGGTAAGGCTACATTTAGGTTTGTAGAAGTTGCTAAACTCTCTTCCAAAGTGGCTGTACCATTTTACATTTCCACCAGTGATGAATGAATGAGAGCTCCATATCCTTGCCAGCATTGATGTTACCAGTGTTTTGGATTTTAGTTATTCTAATAGGTCTGTAGTGGTATCTCGTTGTTGTTTTAATTTACATTTCCCTAATGACATGTGATGTTCAGCATCTTTTCATATGCTGATTTGTCATCTGTACATCTTCTTTGGTGAAAATGTATTTATATCATTTGTCAATTTTTTATCAATTCCATGAGCTTTTGCCTCATGTATTTTGATGCGTGGTTATTAGGTACATACACATTCAAGATTATTATGTCTTCCTGGAGAACCGAGTCCTTTTTCATTATGTCATGCCCCTCTTTATCTCTGACAATTTTTCTTTCGGAAACTGCTTTGTCTAAAATTAATATAGCTTTCTTTTAATTAGTGTTAGCATGGGGTCATAGGCTGGGTTCTCTAGAGAAGCAAAACCAGTAAAGTGTATAAATATATAAAGAGAGAGAGAGAGAGATTTATATCAAGGAAATGGCTCACACAGTTGTAGAGGCTGGAATGTTCCAAGTCTATGGGTCAGGACAGAGGCTTCTCCTGGATTACATAGCCACAGAGGCTGGCAAACTCAAGATCGGCAGGTCAGAGAGCAGGGCTCTTGCTCACAGGCTGTAGAGATTGATTAATTCCAAGGTCAGCAGGCAAGATCACAGGTAAGCTGCTAGCTCAAGTTCCAAGAACTGGAGGTCAGACGAACAGGAGCCAGTGCAGGATCCAGCACAAGCAAAAACCCTCCAAACCTTGCCAGAATGTCTGCTAATATTTGATGCAGGCCACACACGCTAGGAAACTCCCTTTCCACTGATTGGCTACTCACAGCAGATCCTAACATGGGGGTGACCACACATCAAATCTCAACAGGGAAGTGATCACAACATTATACGACTGCCAAAACTCTGAGAATCATGGCCCAGACAGTTGACACTCAGTCTTAACCATTGCACGTAGTATATCTTACTTCATCCCTTACTATTTGTGTCTTTATATTTAAGGTAGATTTCTTGTAGACAACATATAGTTGGGTCTTGATTTTTTTATACACTGCAGCATTCTCTATCTTTTAATTGTGTAATTAGGCTGTTTAAATTTAAAGTGATTATTAATATAATTGGACTAGTAACTACCATATTTGTAATTTTTTCTGCTTTATTTTTTTGTCTTCCACTTTTTTTTTGCTATCTCTGGTTTTAACTGATCCTTTTATATGATTCTACTTTGTGTCTTCCCTTAGTGTACCTAGTACGCTTCTTTTTAAAAGTTTTTCAGTGGTTGCCCTAGAGTTTGCAATATACATTTGCAACTCATCTAAGTTCACTTTCAAGTTGCACTGTACCACTTCATGGGTAGTGCAAGTACCTTATAAGAGAGTATTCCCAATTTCTCCCTCCCATCCCTTATAACATTGCTGTTGTACATTGCACTTACTTATAGCTATAGTTGGAAACCTGGTTTCCAAAAGGTTGGCAGTTTGAATACACCAGATGTTCCTTGGAAACTCTATGGGGCAGTTCTACTGTGTCCTATAGGGTCGCTATGAGTCAGAACCAACTCAATGGCAATGGGTTTGGTTTTGTTTTGATAGCTATAATCATCCACTATAGGGTCGCTATGAGTAGGAATCGACTCGACGGCACTGGGTTTGGTTTTTTGGTTTTATATTATTGGTAATGTTATTTTGAACAAACTTATCTGTTAGGAATAAGGAAAGTAAGATATTTTATTTTGCCTTCATTTATTTCTTCTCAACCACTCTTCCTGTCTTTATGTAGTCTGAGTTTCTGGCCTATACCATGCTCCTTCTCGCTGAAGAACTTCTTTTAACATTTCCCTTAAGACAAATCTATTGTGACAAATTCCTTCAATTTGTGTTTGTCTGAAAAAACCTTTATTTCTCCTTCACTTTTGAAAAATAATTTGTCTGAGTATAGAATTCTAGACTCGTGATTTTTTTTCCCCACTGCTTTAAATATTTCACTCCCTTTTCTTCTTGCTTGCATGGTTTCTGAAGAGAAATCCAATGTAATTTTTACCCTTTTTTCTTTATAGGTCATGTGTTTTTTTCCTCTGGTTTCTTTCAAGATTTTTTTCTTTGTCTTTGGTTTCCTGCAGTTTGAATATGAACACCATTTTTTGGTATTTATCCTGTTTAATTTTCTCTGAGCTTTCTGCATCTGTTCTTTGGTATCTTTCAATAATTTTGGAAAATTATCAACCATTATTACTTCAAATATTTCTTCTGTTCCTTTCTGCCTTTCTTCTCCTTCTCATATTCCCATTACTTTTTGTAATTGTATCACAGTTCTTGAGTATTCTATTCCATTTCTTTGTTCTTTTTTGTCTTTGCTTTTCACTATGGGAAGTTTCTATTGACACGTCTTCAAGTTCACTGATTCTTTCCTCAGTCACATCCAGTCTATTGATGAACCCATCAAAAGCACTTTTTTTTATTTCCGTTGTAGAGTTTTTGTGATTTCTAGCATTTCCTTTCGATTCTTTCTTAGAGTTTATCTCTTTGTTTAGATTACCCATCTGTTGTTGCATGTTACTGCTTTATCGATTAGAACCCTTAGCATATTAGCCACAGTTATTTTGAATTCCTAGCCTGATAATTTAAAAATCTCTGCCATTCCTGAGTCTGCTCCCTATACTTAGCCTATATCTTCAGATTGTGGTTTTTTTTTTTTTTTTTAAAGCAGGCCTTGTAATTTTTTGGTATAGTGACCAAAAGGAACTGAGGAAAATAGGTCATTGGTGTGAGGTTTTATGTTTATCTGGCTAGGAGTTAGGCTATATTTACTGTTTACTATAGGTATTTTTTTTTATATAGTTATAGGCTAAAATTTCTTCCCGTTTCTTGTTTTTGTCTCCCCTTTTGTCTTTGAGTTTCCCTAGAGACTCCTTAAAAATGGTTTGAAGCTTGCAGTTCTTTTCAGCTATAATACCCTATTATCATAGAGGAGCCCTGTTATTGTGATGGTAACGTGGACGGTGGCAAGTGTTCTATAATCCTGTGATTGGGTCTCAGTCTTTTAGTGAGGCTGTGCCCCTGGGCTGTGACTTCACAAGTACTTTTCAACTTTTTTTTTAGGTGAGATAGGAAGGCTAGAGGGAACTGGGCTTGGGTATTTCCCTTCCCTCACTTTGGTCTTTGGTTAGTCTCTGGTAAAATAGTACCCCTTGAGGGCAAGTCATTATTAAGAACTGAGGAGTGCTCTTTTTCTCTGATCTTCACAGTGAGAGCCTGGTGAGCTCCTGGAGGAAGACTCAGCAAAGTGTGGCATCCTCAAGGCTGGGTATCCAGGAGTTTCTCTTTCTCAGGCTAGTCAGTGCTCAGCCTCCAGTAATTAGACAATTAAAAAAAAAAAAACAACCCGTTGCTGTTGAGTCAATTCCAGCTCATAACAGCCCTTAAATATCCCTACCTGGTACTGGGTCCAGCAGTGGTATCTGCTTCTGGTAAGCTGTGATTTTCTGTATCTGCGTGCATTGCCAGTTTGGGGGAAAGTGGTTTGCCTTGTAACCTCAATTCTCTGATGGATCAGAGATGTGTTATTATTGTTCAGTTTTTCAGTTTTTTTCTTATTGTAAGGATAGAACTGATGATGCCCAAGCTCTTTACAGAAACTGGAATTCTATTATGCAGGTTTTTCACCATTGGAGAAAGTAGTGACAACTGTGGAAAGGGAGAAGGCTAAAATAAGCCTCGTTTGTTGGGTTGGATTACGAAGTATCAGTATGAATTCATGGCATATATGTATATATAGTTTATATACATACACATATATTTCCTAGCTCTGTCCTCTAAGAATGCAGTAGCTCCCAGGAGCAATGAACACAAGTAATATCCAGATCTTGATTTCTAAATTCCATTCTTCACCAAAAGGAACCAGGGATCTTTGGAATGACGGCTGATTCCATAGTTGGAGCAGGGAAAACACAAGAAGAGCCTGGAACATTTATTGGGACAAATAGTAAGAGAGTGTTCGAAGAATAACGGGAGCATGTCAAGTCAGTTTACAGGGGATGCAATTCTGAAATGTTTTTGACATCGAAATAAATGAAGATAATAACGGATGATAACTCAAAATAAAATAAGAATTTATGAGTCCATATTTACTGATTTAAATAAATGAATAGATAAATGGAAAGAAAGGAAAGCTCTCCCTTTCAATAGAATGCCAACTAATAAATATAAGAACAATGATAAAGTTAGAAAGTCATCAATGCAATCTAAAACTAGATGTTGATAATGAACAAAAGAATATTTTCATAGTTGCGAAACATTTCTATCAATTACTTATTGGTTTCAAATGGAAAAGTAGTAATTTTACAGTGAAGAAACCTGGTGGACACCACCTTAATCAAGTGATCAAGTTTCAGAAAAAAATATGCAGATAGTGGATAGACAGGTAGAGAATAATAAAACAAGTGGGGAAAAGGTAAACAGTTGTTGAACCTGGGTAGAGTTCTCTCCGCGAGAGTTGTTTGTACTATTCTTGACACTTTTCTGTCAATATGAAAGGATGAAGTTCAAAAACAGACCAAACTAGTCTATGTGGTTAAAAATTAAGATAGCAATTACCTCGAGCGGTGGGTAATGATTGTAAGAGAGCACAAAAACAATCCTGGGCATTTGTTGTATTGCTTCCTTGATCTGGGTAGATTCCTTGATCTGGGTATATCTACTTTGTGAAAATTCATCTGGCTCTACACTTAGGATTTGTTCACTTTCGCATGCAAATTATACTTCAATTTTTTTAATTTAAAGTGTATAAATAAAAATACAAAGCAATGTAACTAGAAAAGAAAACAAGGATTGGAAAAGATGAAACAAAACTCACCATTCACAGACTGTGATTGTTTTCATAGAAACATCCAAAAATCCACAAATTTTTAGTGGTAGTGAGGGAACTTAGCAATAGGACTGGATAAAAACTCAAAATAAAATCAACTGCTTATTTATATGTAAGCAACATCTAGACTAATATCTAAAACTAATTTTTAAGAAGACACCATTAATAATAGCAATAAATTCTATAAAGCACTTAGAAATAAATGTACAAAAGATATTCAAAATTGGTTTGCAAAAAATTATAAAATGTTATTATTTATGATGGCCTAGCTAAATAAGTGAAGAAATATTCCATGTTAAAAGGCAAGAAACTCAATAACTTAAGGATATCAACCTTCTCCGTTGATCTATAGGCTAATTTCAAATTCAATAAAAACCCCAGTTGAATTTTTCTTAGAGCTTGATAAGCTGATATTAAATTTTTTATGGAAAAGTAAAGTGCCAGGAGTAACCAAGAGTAAAATAATGTGAACTGCAATACCAGATATCAAGGTTTACAATAAAACTAAAGAAATGAAAGCTGTAGTATTGGTACACACACACCACACGTAATAGAGAACTCAGAAATAGAATTACATGCAAACAGAAGGTTGATATATGACACAGGTAGACTTCCATATCAATGGGGTAAAGGAGGCCCTTTCAACAAATGCTGCTGAAGCAATTGTGTATCCATAGTGTGGTGGCTAAATATAGATTCTACAAATTCTTTGATACTCCCTTCAAAAGAGAGAGCCAAATTCTCCTTCCCTGGAGTGTGAGTTGGACTCTCATACTCACTAGATTGACAAAATTAAAAAGTCTGACAGGATCAAATGTTGGACAGGATGTGAATCAATGGCAACGTTAATGGTTGGAGTGTTAATTGGCACAACTACATTGACTATTAGCTCAAAACTGAAGCGTTGTCTACCCTATGGACCAGTAATCCCAATTCTGTTGCAGTTGTTAGGTGTCACTGAATCAATTCTGACTCATAGTGACCCTATAGGACAAAGTAGAATTGCCCTATAAGGTTTCCAAGGAGCGTTGGTGGATTCGAACTGTTTACCTTTTGATTAGCAGCCAAGCTCTTAACCACTGTGCCACCAGAGCCCCATATACATATAAACTTAAGTATATTTAATGAGAGAAATGTAAAAGAACATTCATAGCAGCATTGCTTGCATTGGCTAAAAACTGGTGACAACACACATGTCCATCAGTAAGGGAATGGATAAATAAATTATGGTCTAGTTACATGTTAGAATATCATACAAATGTAAAAATACAAAAACAGGGATAAATCTTAGAAACAATGTTAAGAAAAAGCAAGTTTCACAGATACTACTTTATTTTTACGCAAATAATGTGCACCTTCTATGTTTGCCAACTGCACCCTCCCCCTTGAGATATTTTTGTAAGAGCGCTAGGCTAATTTTTTTATTCCAACCTGTAAAAAAAATTAGCATAGTGGCGCTTATGAAAACACCTCATAGGGGGAGGACGAGGTTGGCAAACAAACTTAGAAGGTGCGCGGTATTTACATAAAAACTTAGTCACAAGGAACATGGAAGGAGAGTTCACTGCAGTGCCATCAAGACACATCAATTCACAGTGGGTAATTATGAGATAGTTTATGGCAAAGGTATACTTTATCTTGTCTTTCATATTCATGAACATAGTAATCAAAGTTGTTTTAAAATCTGTGTCTGGTAATTCCATGATTTAGCTCTTCTAGGGAGCCCTGGTGGCACAGTGTTTACGTGCTCGGCTGCTAATTGAAAGGTCAGTGGTTCGAATCCACCAGCCACTGCATAGGAGAAAGATGTGGCAATCTGCTTCCTTAAAGATTACAGCCTTGGAAACCCTGCGGGGCTGTTCTACTCTGTCCAATATAGGGTTGCTGTGAGCTGGAATTTGATCTGATGGCAATGGGGTTATGGTGCAAATGGTTAACACGCTTGGCTGAAAACTGGAAGGTTGGAGGTTTGAGTCTACCCAGAGGCACCTTTGAAGAAAGTCCTGGTGATCTGCTTCTAAAAAATCAACTTACCCTGCACCTACGTCTCCTGGATGCTGGCCATGCAGCTTCTTAATCGCTAGCTCTCTGGTACCCTCAAATAGATGCTGTTATTGTTTTTTCCAGTTTCTCTCGTTCTCAAAGGGAGGTTTGCTCTGAACTATCTAGTCTGCCATTGCCAAAGCTAGACCTCTCTGATATCTCTTTTTTAAATCTGAATTCTTAATAATTTTAGAACATGCAGAATTCATAGAAATTTAAAATAAATGAGAATCCATTTTAATAGATCAGAACTCTAATAGTTATATCTACTCATGTATGCTGATTCTTACTGAGGATTATTCTAAGATCATACTCTCAGGCATCTAATAGATTTTGCATTGCTTTGGAGTTTCCAAAGGATGCCTTTTAAAAATGCTTTCCTACAAAAAAACAAAAAAAAAAAACCCCAGTGGTTTTCAAAATATATGCACAAAACAAGAGATTTTTCCTGTCAAAAGCAGGCACAGTCCTGGGTAAAGCCTGAATTTCCTGGTGTTTCCACTTTAAGCCTCTTAACTACATTTCTGTTTCTGTAGAGCAAGAGCAGATCCCAGAAAAGTAATTTTTCTTCTTTTGTAGAAACTTCTTTATCTGGCAGAAAATGGTAACTCATCAAACCTGTGGCAGAAGGCAACTTTTCAACTCTCCCTCATTTGATCAACATTGAGCATCCATCAAATGAAGGATGGAGAGCAATAGCCTTAAAAAATCCCGCTAGGCAACTAGTTATTGATTCGGTGTTCAGCCTGATGGATGAAGGTGCAAAGGCAACAAGTGATTGCAGAAAGCACAGACCTGGCTGCCTGCCTACTTCTTGTCGTGTTAGGCAGGACTTGTGGCTGCAAAGCACCATCTTCGGTTTTATCAAAAGCACTGTTCCCATGTCATAATCAGTCAGAACCTGATCCTAGCTGGAGGTTTGCTCTTCCTAGCATTTTCTTGGAATTTTCCAAAATGCCCAGAGAACCATTTACAACAAAACTCAGTTCTAATTAATCTGGCTGTTTGAGATCCACTATGACTGGAATGATTTGGGGGATGAAGTTCGTGATTTATACCAAGAAGAAAACATGGGTAAGTTATTAGTATGAATGAGCTTGTAGGAAGGACTTAATTTACTTTAGAGATTAAATTCCTTTCAAGGGCTTTAGAAGCATCGATTCATATTAAAATTATAAATGTGCTAGTTACAGTTGAATTGTTTCAACTCATTAAGCCAGTATCACAAGCCTTTTCATTAGCCACATCACATTAGGGGTTAAAAATGATTATAGGTGTTGTCCAAGGACTCCTGTAGTGAATCAGCTGGCATGTGGCTGGGCTAGCCTTGAGCTGAATCAGAAAATGAGGAATTGGCTGAGTCCTACTTCCTGGCAGCATCACTTCCCCTAATCCAGTCTAACAGGTGTTCAGTGCCCTTAGGCTTTCTTCCTCAACACCTCTGAAAGTTGTCCCTGACCAGGCACCTTAAGGAGGATCTGGTAATGAACTGTGTTCTAGTACAGCACTTGCAACGTCCTGTCGTAATGACTCCTTGAGTTTTCTTTCCTTACTTGACTGTAACTTCCAGTAATTAAATTTGTATTGAGTAAATTAATGCATAATTATGAGAAATATAAATGATAATATTTTACCTACTTCAAAGTCATTAAATTTTAGTACACTAGATTGTAGGCTTCTGGTCGACAGAGTACAAAACCAGTTGCTGTCAAGACGATTCTGGCCCATGGTGACCCCGTATGTGTCAGAGTAGAACTGTGATCCATAGGGTTTTCAATAGCTGAGTTTTTGGAAGTAGATTGTGAAGACTTTCTTCCAAGGTACCTCTGGGTGGAGCCCAACCTCCAACCTTCTGGTTAGCCAAATGCATTAATCATTTGTACAACCCAGGGACCAGCAAAGAGTAGCTGTTGTTTAAGTTGCATCCGATGCTATGATACAATGTCTGGCACACAATGGTTGCTTAATAAATAGTAATGAAAAAAAGAGTGATAATCTCTTAAGTCCAAAGGAAGAAGCTCTGATGGGAGAGTCGTGGCCTTAGAAGAGAGCAGACTTTTGGGCGGGCATCTTTCCCCTTGTCTCATAGTCACATGGCATTCTACCAGGAGCTCCAGAGAAGGAAATGCTCCTATGACTCAGAAGCAGCAGAGCCACGGCAAAAAATGACCCACCATAGTGAGTCTGCTGTCATTGGGAGCATCCAAGGGAAGTCAGGATGCTGTTAGAGCCACTGGTCTAGGGTCCCTTTGTTGAGCAGATTATATGAGCTCTGAAGTTCTGTGGACCTTGCACCATTCACTCCACCATCCACAGAGTGACAACAGCGAACTGTCTGTATAATCTAATGAGGACTCAGCATTACCAAAGAGGCAATGAGAGCAATTTCCAACCCAGAGTGTGAAATGCTTATTGCATTCAGCTGGGATGCTCAAGCACATAAATCAATTTGTATTTTAGTGTCTGTGAACACCGAGAAAATGGAAAAAAGGGCCACATCAGGCAAGTTGCATAACAAACTTGCCGCTCCAGCCTGTCACCTGGAAATCCTTTTAGTATCTTGGTTCTGATGATCTATCTTACGTGTCTCAGGAATTGTGAACAGACAGATTAAAGTAAACAATTAACGAGAAAACATTTCAAAACCTCTCTTCCTGCGAGAGGGTGTGATTTGGCTGAGTTTTGTGTATTTACCTGAGTTGATTTAAAGAGGCAAAAGAAAATCATCCGGCATCATGAGAATCAGGCAGTGAAGTGTCTAGAAGGTGTGATAATTTTACAAAACAATCCAGCTGCTTTATGCTGCTGGTTTAGAAAAAAAAAAATTCTTCATTTCTAGGTTAAAGGTTTGTTTTGGAAGTGGAAAGAAACTTCCTGATTTACCCTTGCTCCTGCTTTTTTTTTTTTTCCTGCCCAGCATTGACATGGAGATGGTGAAGTAAAGAGAGAAAGAACAGGTGATAAACGTTGATCAGAGGGCTGTGCTTCTGATACGAGGGTGGGGGTGGTGGCGCGAGGGCTTATCCTTCCCGTCAACCTTCTTTCTCAGTTTCATCCACTGATAAAAAAAAAAAAAGTCTTCTTAAAGCCTTTTGCAGGCAGGGCTTTTGAGCCCAAAATGACTTAGATACATGTCTGGAAGGTTCTGCGTAGGTGCGTATGTATGTGCTGGCACAAAGAATAACAGTGTTAACGCTAAGAATTTTCAAACTCTAGCATTTTTGTTCACCAGAAAAAGAAAAATATTTTTTACAAGACTGTGAGGACATAATAGGGGGCACAGGATGAGGGGCAAGTGTGTTCCTTGGCCTACTCTTGCACCACAGAGAGAGAAAGAACACGCATGTGCGTGAGTGTGTGTGTGTGTATGAGAATGAGTAAGCGTGAGGGAAAACATGGAACAGTGCAGAGAAATGAATGATGAAGGGAGAAAAACTTGTGAAGAATGCAAACAGAAAAAGAGAGAGAGAAGTATATGTCTCTCTCTCTCTCTAGCCTCCCCTGGCAGCTCAGCCTCACTTGGTCTTGGGCGCCACGGCCCCCACATCCTCCTACTGCAGTAAATTGCACCTCCATTTGTTCATCCATCTGCTCAGGCCCCCATTTTTCTCTCTCACATCCATGTCCAATCCATCAGTAAACACAGTTGGCTCTAGCAGCAAACAGAGTCCCAGGGTGGCACAAATAAGTGCTTGGCTGCTAACCGAAAGGTTGGTGGTTCAAGTCCACCCAGAGGCATCTCAGAAGAAAAGCCTGCCGACCTACTTCTGCAAAATCAGCCTTGAAAACCCTATGCAGCACAGTTCTACTCTGACATACATGAGGTTGCCATGAATCAAAATTGACTCAGCAACTGGTTTGTTTTGGCTTTTTTTCCTGGCAGTAAATACATCCCAAACCTATCACCTGACCATCCACTTCTGCCTCCTGGTCTCATCTTCCTGGGCCACGGTAATAATCTCCTCACAGGACCACTGCTTCCACTCTTGCCCCCTACTGCCTGGTCTCTGCGTGCAGTCACATAGTCCTTTGTAAATGACTTTGTGGTAAAGAGCTTGCCTGCTAACCAGAAGGTCGGCAGTTAGAATCCACTAGCTGCTACTTGGAAACCCTGTGGAGCAGTTCCACTCTGTCCTATAGGGTGGCTATGAGTTGGAATCAACTCAACGGCAGTGGGTTTGGTTTGAGGTTTGTTTTTTTTTGTGTGTGTGTGGCTCCCTTGCTTAAAGCTCTCCAGTGACTTCTCCTCTCACTCAGAATAAAGTCCACACCTTGTGACAACAGACACGGCCCTGCTTGGTCCGGCCTCCGGTTATGCGTCTGTCCTCATTTCCAACCAGTTCCCTCAGGTCCAGCCTCCCTGGCCATGCTCTCTTCTTCCATCCCAGAGCCTTTGAACCTTTGAACATGCTCTTCCCTCTGCTGGGATGTTCTTCTCACAGAATGCCCCATGGCTCATGCCCCAACTCCAGGTCTCTGCTCACAGGTCATCTCTCTCTCTCTTTTTTTTTTGTTGTGAGACAGAACCCCCACAGTGCTGTGTTCTTTACCTGGCTTCCTCTCCTACAGTGTTGTATTGCAAAATCCTTTCCTTTGCTGGGCTCCCCACCACCTCCCCGCTCCCCCAGCTTTGCATTTCAGTCCTGCTTTTCACCCTGGTCCTGGTGGTGTAGTGGTTAAGTGCTACTGCTGCTAACCAAAGGGTGGGCAGTTTGAATCCGCCAGGCGCTCCTTGGAAGCTCTGTGGGGGAGTTCTACTCTGTCCTATAGGGTCACTGTGAGTCAGAATCGACTCGACGGCACTGGGTTTGGTTTGTTTTTTTTTGGTTTGACCCTGGTGGTATAGTGGTTAAGTGCTACCGCTGCTAACCAAAGGTCTACAGTTCGAATCCACCAGGCACTGTTTGGAAACTCTATGGGGCAGTTCTACTCTGTCCTAGAGGGTCACTATGATTTGAAATTGACTCAACGGCAACAGGTTTTTTTGTTTTTTTTTTTGCTTAGAGGTTATATGTAAACCCCATTGCTCCTGCGTAGTATAATTAAGAATGCTGCTGACATAACTTGTATGAACTCCCCACTTGTAAACCCCTTTAAAAGTAACTTACCTCCCCACCCTTGGTGAGCAGTCTTGGCAGCAGTAGCTCTGACTGACTCCGTTTTCCTTGTACAACGAAATAAAGGTGACTTTCTTGTTCTACTACTTCGGTCTCTCATTTATTAACCAATACTAGTCATGTCAAATAAAAACCTGGGTTTTCCGCCAAGTAACATTTCTGGGGTTTCCACACAGTAACAATTGTGCTTTAGGTGAAAGTTTACAACTCAAGTTAATTTCTCGTATAAAAATTCATATACATATTGTTAAGTGACATTAGTTGCAACCCCTACAATGTGATAGCACACTCTCCGTTTCTACTCCAGGTTTCTTGTGTCCATTCAACAAGTTCCTGTCCTTTCTTGCCTTCTCATCGTGCCTCCAGACAGGAGCTGCCCAGTAAGTCTCGTGTATCTCATCAAACTAAGAAGCACTCTGCACGAGTATTATTTTATGTTTTATAATCTAGCCTAATCTTTATCTGAAGAGTGTAATTCGGGAATGGTTTTAGCTCTGGGTTAACAGACTGTCCAGGGGCAATGGCTTCAGGGGTTCTTCCAGCCTCAGTCTGACCATTAAGTCTGGTCTTTTTACATGAATTTGAGTTCTGCTCAGCTCTTTTCTCCTGCTCTGTCAGGGACTTTCTTTCTGATCCCAGTCAGGGCGGTCATTGATGGTAGCCGGGCACCATCTAGTTCTTCTGGTCTCAGGCTGATGAAGTCTCCAGTTTATGTTGTCCCTTTGTCTCTTGGGCTAATAAATATTTTCCTTGTGTCTCTGGTGTTCAGAGGTGACCTCTTAAAGAGACATTATGTGCCAACTCCTAAAATGCCACTCCCCTCCCTCACCCAATCACAGCTAACCCCTAATCTGCTTTCTTCATAACACCTGCTACTGCCTGATAGCAGAGTATATGTTGACTTACTGTCTGTCTTCTTCACCAGAGTGTAAGCTCCATGAAGGCAAGGACTTTGTTTTGTTTAGTGCTGTACCTTTAACACTAGAGTAATGCCTGGCACCTAATCAGTGTGCGGTAAATATTTGTTGAATGAATATTCGAATGAACAGCTTTCTACTTGGCATTGTAATGTGCACGTTTGAACCACTTTGCCTTGGTTTCTTTATCAATATCTGTGTGCCCTCTCTTCCCCCGACACCCTACATAGCGCCTAGCACACAGGGAGATACAGAGAGCCTAGAAGGAAAAGTAGCTCCCCTGTTATATGCTCCTACTATGTGCCAGTTGTGGGAGAGGCACTTTTAACTGTGTTAGTAGTTCCTCAATAACTACTTGGATAACGAGCATGTTAGTTTGCTGCTTTTATTAACATGAAATGGGAAGAGTGATGGGTTATAATTTTTTGTTTTTTAGATTTTTTATAATAGTTTTATTGAGATATAATTCATATACTATACAATTCACCCTTTAAACTGTACAATTTAGTGGATTTTAGTTCATTCACAGATACGTGCAACCATCACCACTATCTAAGTTTTAAACATTTCCATCATACCCTTTAGCAATGTAACTGAAGTGTCTTAACGTTCTTCCAGAAACCACTAATACACTTTTTGTTTCCATGTGTGTGAAGGTTATAAAGGTCTTGATGCTTCTTACAGGAAAAGGTCTTCATTGAAAGTTGTGACTCCTATGACTCCTTAAGATGGTGACCCATCTGTATGTCATACCATTTATTTTGATGTTTAAAGAACTGCTCTATTTGTTGACGATGAAAGTTACATAGTCAAAGACTCATTTCCTCAACATGAGAAGGCCTTGGGATAGTGGACTTTCCTTCTGGTTGGGATTCCCTCACTTCCACAGAGGTAGTAATGAGGCCACAGTGGGTCAGTGGTAGAATTTTTGCCTTCTATATGGGAGATCTAGGTTTAATTCCCAGCCAATGCACTTCATGGGCAGCCACCAGCCATCTGTTGCTATGATGCTGAACAGGTTTCAGTGGACCTTCCAAACTAATTAGGAAGAAAGGACTGGTGATCTAGTTTTGAAAATCAGCCAATGAAATCCCTATGGATCACAATGGTCAGATCTGTAATCAGCCATGGGGATGGCACAGGACTGGGCAGCATTTAGTTTTGTTGTGCATGGGGTTGCCATGAGTTGGAGTCAACTTGACAGGAGCTAACGACAATAACACAGATCATGTATCAGTCCTACCAAACAGCACCAAGATGAACAGGGCAGCTTTCTCACGTCATCTCAGCTCAAAAACCAAAAAAATCAAACCTGTTGCTGTCGATTCCAACTCATAGTGAGTGACTCTATAGGACAGAGTAGAACTGCCCCATAGGGTTTCCAAGGAGCAACTGGTGGAGTCTAACTGCCAACCTTTTGGTTAGCAGCCAAATGCTTTACCACTGCACCACCAGGGCCCCCACCTCAGCTCAGTGCTCCCTAACTAGCCCTTTGTAGCTCTTCCCCTTTCTGTTCTCATAGCTTTTCACTTACAATTTCATCAACACTCTGAGCCTGTAATGTGGCTGACAGCTAGGCAGTGCCTTGTTTATTTGAGGGCGTGGTGGCAGGTTCATCAAGCTGCTATTGACTTTAATTAGCACTGTTCCAGGCTGTGAAACTCCAGTACGTAAAGCTAGTGACACCACAGAATTATGAGCATCTCTGCAAAACAGCCCATGTTATGGAAACCACGAGAAGAGCCACTGGGCGGTTCTGAAACAGTCTAATTTAAACAGTCATCCTGAGGGTGAATGGCCCATTTCTACCTTCCACCTCACAAAGTCCTTTAATAACAAAGCCTTTTGCATACTGTATATGTTGTAAAATTTAAAAATCACAATACAACTTGGTTGTGCAGAAAAATTAAGTTAACATCCAACATAGTTTAAAGTTTCATCTGATCTGATCATTTGGCTGTGTTTGGCTCCTCTTAGCTAAAAATACTTAGTCTCAACTATGTTTCTCCCCCTCTTCTCTCCCTAAGACAGTATATGGAGCGTGGGTGTGGCTTACATACCCTGCAGTGGGGAAGAGTTGATCTCCTTGGCAGTGTCCTCTTCCTCCTCTGGTTTTTGGGATGACGTCTCTTGTCCACCTGGGAGCTGCTCATCCTGCTAGCATTTACCGCTCAAGTCTAAAGTTGTGTAACTTGTAGACTGGTCTCTCTCTTCTTGGTTAGGGGCTAGTTCTCCTGGGGCTACATTGCTTCTGAAGCCTGGTTTGACCCCTATTGGTCTGGGCCTGGGTATCCACTACAGCCCTGGCTACAAACCACCTCATGCCTACTCTGATGACCTCTGGTCAGTGTCCTCTGCAGACCCTGCCAATTGGGGTCTTGTAGACATGTATGTGGCCATGTTTCCTTTGATGTGGTTGCATCCAGGTTGGTTCAGAGAAGCCTATTATTATGCCTCCTTCCAGAGTCCTAAATCAGGAAAGAAGGAAGAGTGCTTCTTGCCTCTTCTTTCTACAGTACCTCAGAGTGGGAAGGAGGGCTTTTCTTTCATCTTCCTTTCGTCATATCCTGTTCTACCAGAGGAACCGTGGTCATGGAACGGTCCTCATGCAGCTGCCATGAGCAGATGAGTCATCTCCTCTTCCTCATGGGGATGACTCTGTGATCCCAGTCATCCGGGCTTGGTGGTTCATATGGCAACGGAGGAGATATTTAGAAAATCCTCCCTTGATGCTGTAGTCTGGTTGCAGTACTACTGCCTTAGTACTTAGTCCTACTTTAGATTAAGTCTTTCTCTTTGCACTTTTTCTCTAACATTCTTGATCTTCTCCCAACTCATACCTGCTCCCAGGCAACTGGGTGCACTGAACCATCTAGGAAGAAGGTCACGCAGTTAGAAAGGTAAAGAATAACGTGCTACCACTTTTAAAAAATAATACTCTATAACAACAAATTGATGCATAGGCAGTTTGGAGGGAAGAGACAAAATTCTCAGTTTACCCCATTTGCCAAGCTAATTTTTGGCTGAAACCCATAATCCCAGCTTACAATAATAATAATCACAAAGAGGAGCTGGTTGTCCAAATTAGAGAAAGCTAGATATGAAATTAGAAAAAAATTGCAATTCTGAGGAGAAATTGCTTTTTCAGAAAACTAAGGAAGTAAGTTCAGCTTAAGGCAGGATGTTGAAAGCAAACATAGACTGAAGATGAAGTGGTTGGGAGTCTTTACACCCCATTTTCTCCTCTGGCTCCCGTTCCTTCCTCAATAGTTTCTTCTTCTCTTCCCCTCCCTTACCTCCCTCTTTATTTTTCTTTCAGCTGAGTTAGTTGTCGGGACCTGGAACTGAGGCTGGAACAATTAGGTCTAGATTAGCATTGTTGCTGTTGTTGTTAGTAGCCATTGAGTTGATTTCAACTCATGGCAACCCTGTGTACAAAGGGACAAAACGTTGTCCAGTCCTGCATCATCTATACAATAATTGGGTGCCTTCCAACCAAGGAAGTTCATCTTCCAGCACTTACATCAGACAATATTTTGATGTGATCCATAGGTTTTTAGTTGGTTAATTTTCTGAAGTAGATTGCCCAGCCTTTCTTCCTAATCTGTTTTAGTCTGGAAGCTCCACTGAAGCCTGTCCATTATGAATGACTCTGTATTTCAAATGCCAGTGACATTGCTTCCAGCTTTACAGCAACCTGTTACAGCAAATCACACATGAGTTAAAAGGGTTTCTATGAATTTATAGGGATGTCCAACTAAAATCTGTGTTGTTTTATGCTTCAGCTTTTATTTAAAAAAAAATAATATAGCACCATCAAAAAAGTTTTTACTCATATTCCTACCACTTTAATGCAACTAATCTCATTTTTCTATAGAACCCTCTTGGCACGCCCATATACATAAATATTTCTGTGAAATTGTAAGCTTGATACACATACCAAACATATCTTCAGGTTCCTTCACCTAACATTATATCATAAACATTTTCCATGTGACTATATAATTTACGTTGTAATCATTTAAAATTATTTATATGATGCTACAATACACTGATTTCTCATAATTTTCTCTGTTGCATGATTAGAGAGTATCTGCTTCTTCAGTTTCAACAACAATCACTGAGCATCTTAGCTCTTCTATCAAGGCACATTCCTTGAAGTGGGATTCCTGGGTCAAAGATTTTAAACATTTCTATGGTTTTTGATTACCGTATTTTTATGCAAATAACTCGCCCTCTCTCCCGTCCCACTGCCGTGTGATGCACCCTCACAAGTACTGCCATGCCAATCCTCTTCCACTTGCTGCTGTAAAAAAAATTAGCAGATCGAGCTTACGAGAATACCTTATGAGGGGGAGAGGGTGAGGCCAGCAAACAAATGCAGAACGTGTCCATTGTTTACATAAAATACGATCTGTATTTATAACATTTATTTAATGGGAAAATGAATTCTGTTTTCTAAACAAACTGCTACACATCTATAATTTTATAACATTGCTGGTTTTAAAATTTGAGACTGACTAGTCTGTGCTACATTTGTTCTATATAAATGTGTACTTCTGAGTACAGCTATACCAAATTTATAAATGTCTTCTGACGAATAGTGTACTCATACCTTCAACATTATGCTTGAGGGGAGGGTTTTTTCTCCCTTCCTGTCTCCTCACATCCCCAGGACATCCTTAGCTAGCTAAGAACACTGGTGACCGCATCTGGCTGGATTTGGGCTGCCTGAGGTGGGGCTTGAGGGAGAGGTGGTGTCTGGTGCACAGATGTCTTTTTCCAGATTCCTGTAGGCAGAAAGAGTAGGAAGTGTTGTCAAGGCCCGAGAAGCAAGACCCAGCTGCTTTGCAGAGCTGTAAGGAGATGGGAGGGTTCCCTGGGGGCTGCTGTCTGTCCTCTTTCAGGTGAAGGCACAGTTTAAATATCTCAGTAATGGAGCTCTCTGGAGGAGAAGATGTTTTCTTTTCTCACTGGAGCCTGCTGCCAACTCGCAAGTACTTTCAACAACTGGCATTGCTGCAAATAGATGTGTCCAGAGAGGGATTGGATGGAAGGAGAAGATGGAAATGGCTTCCTTCCTTCCCTCCCTCCTCCCTTACTCCCTTTCCTCCTTTCTTCCCTACTTCCCTTCCTCCTTCCTTCTTTCCCTCCTTCCTTCCTTCTCTCCCTTCCTCCCTCCTTCCTACTTTCCTTCCTTCTTGTCTTTATATTTCCCTTTTCAAGAACTTTAAAAAACAAGAACATTATTTTAAGGGAAAATTCGACTTAATGTTGCACACTTCAGAATAAACCATGTAGCCCACAAGAAGAAGTGGGAAAGTTCCAGGTTCCAGTGCCCTCCCCAACGCCCTGTGTTGGCATCTCCCCCATCTCTCGTAAGCCTTTTACAACTAAGATTAAATTAACATGGAAGCCAGTGGGTGACAAACAGGAGGGAGCTTGGGCTAACAGAATGGCTCCTGCTTTTTAATTAGTTGTGGAAGAAGAATGATATTGTCCATCTTGAAGTGGTAGATGATGAGGTTGGGCTAAACCGTTTTAAAGAAATGACAGTGTTTTACCCCATAAGTGGCTCCATCATATATTGTGTTGTTGTTGTTAGGTGCCCTTAAGTTGATTCCGACTCACAGCGACCCTACGTACAAAAAAACGAAACACTGCCCAGTATATCACCCTCACAATCGTTTCTGTGTTTGAGCCCATTGTTGCAGCCACAGTGTCAATTCCTCTCCTCGAGGGTCTTCCTCTTTTTCACTGACCTTCTTACCTTACCAAGGATGATGTCCTTCTTCAGGGGACTGGTCTACCTGATAACATGTCCAAAGTATGTGAGACAAAGTCTCGTCATCCTCACTTCCAAGGAGCACTCTGTCTGTACTTCTTCCAAGACAGACTTGTTTGTTCTTCTGGCAGTCCATGGTATATTCAATATTCTTCACCAATACTGTAATTCAAAGGCATCAGTTCTTCTTTGGTCTTCCTTATTCATTGTCCAGCTTTCAGATGCATATGAGGCAATTGAAAATATCATAGTTTGGGTCAGGCCCATCTTAGTCTTCAAAGTGAGATCGTTGCTTTTCAACATTTTAAAGAGGTCTTTTGCAGCAGACTTGCCCATTGCAATATGTTGTTTGATTTCCTGACTGCTGCTTCCATGGGCACTGGTTGTGCAGATCCAAGTAAAATGAAATCCTTGACAACTTCAATATTTTCTCAGGTTATTATGATGTTGCTTCTTGGTCCAGTTGTAAGGATTTTTGTTTGATTGAGTAAGTATGGTGAAAGGATACAATTCTGACACACACATTTCCTGGTTTTAAACCATGCAATCTCCCCTTGTTCTGTTTGAACTACTGCCTCTTTGTCTTTGTAAAGGCTCCGCATGAGCACAATTAAGTGTCCTGGGATTCTCATTCTTCACAATGCTATCCACAATTTGTTATGATCCACATAGTCAAATGCCTTTGCATAGTCAATAAAACGCAGGTAAACATCTTTCCGGTATTCTCTGCTTTCAAGCCAGGATCCATCTGACATCAGCAATGATATTCCTTGTTCCACATCCTCTTCTGAATCCGGCTTGAATTTCTTGCAGTTCCCTGTTGATGTACTGCTGTAACCGCTTTTGAGTGATCTTCAGCAAAATTTTACTTGCCTGTGATATTAATGACGTTGTTTGTTAATTTCTGCATTCTGTTGGATCATGTTTCTTTGGAATGGGCATAAATATGGATCTCTTCCAGTGAGTTAGCCAGGTAGCTGTCTTCCAGATTTCTTGGCATAGACAAGTGAGCGCTCCCAGTGTTGTATGCATTTGTTGAAACATCTCAGTTGGTGTTCTGTCAATTTCTGGAGGCTTGTTTTTGCCAACGCCTTCAGTGCGGATTGGACTCCTTCCTTCAATACTGTCAGTTATTGATCATACGCTACCTCCCGTTGAATGTCGACCAATTCTTTTTGGTACAGTAACTGTGTATATTTCTTCCATTTTCTTTTGATGATTTCTGCATCATTCAATATTTTGCCCATACAAACCCATACCCGTTGCCATCGAGTCAATTCCGACTCGCAGTGACCCTATAGGACAGAGTAGAACTGCCCTTTAGGGTTTCCAAGGAGCCATTGGTGGATTCAAACTGCTGACCTTTTGGTTGGAAGCTGAGCTCTTAACCACTGCACAACCAGGGCCCCAATTTAGTCTATAGAGTCCTTCAAAATTGCAACTGGAAGTTTGAATTTTTTTCTTCTGTTCTTTCCACTTGGGAAATGCCAAGCATGTTCTTCCCTTCTGGTTTGCTAACTCCAGGTCTTTGCACATTTCATTATAATACTTTATCTTTTCAAGTTGTCTTTTGAAATCTTCTGTTCAATGCTTTTACTTCATCATTTCTTCCATTCACTCTAGCTACTCTATGTTCAAGAGCAAATTTCAGAATCTCTTCTGACATCCATTTTTGTCTTTTCTTTCTTTCCTGTCTTTTTAATGACCTCTTGTTTTCTTCGTGTATGATGTCATCGCACAACTCATCTGGTCTTTAGTCAGTAATGTTAAATGTGTCGAATCTATTCTTGAGATGGTCTCCAAATTCAGGTGGGATATACTCAGGGTCGTATTTTGGCTCTTGTGGACTAGTTTTAATTTTCTTCAGCTTCAACTTGAACTTGCATATGAGCAATTGATAGCCCATTCTGCAGTCAGCTCCTGGCCTTGTTCTGACTGATGATATTGAGGTTTTCCGTCATCTCTTTCTACAGATGTAGTCAGTTTGATCCATGTGTTTTCTATCCAGTGAGGTCCACGCGTATAGCCACCATTTATTTTGTTGAAAAAAGGTATTTGCAATAAATAAGTTGTTACTCTTGCAAAATTATATCATGCAATCTCCAACACTGTTTCTATCACCAAAGCCATATTTTCCAACTACCAATCCTTCTTCTCTGTTTCCAACTTTTGCTTTCCAATCACCAATAATTATCAATGCATCTTGATTGCATGTTTGATCAATTTCCAACTGCAAACACTGGTAAAAATCTTCAATTTCCTCATCTTTGGCGTTAGTGGTCGGTGTGTAAATTTGAACAATAGTGGTATTAACTGGTCTTCCTTGTAGTCGTATGGATATTATCCTATCACTGACAGCATTGTACTTCAAGACAGATCTTGAGATGTTCTTTCTGACAATGAATGCGACACCATTCCTCTCCAATTTATCTTTCCCAGCATGGCAGACCATATGATTGTCTGATTCATGATGGCCAATGCCAGTTCATTTCAGCTCATTAATGCCTAGGATATCAATGTTTATTCATCCCACTTCATTTTTGACGACTTCTAATTTTCCTTGATTCATACTTTGTACATTCCATGCTCAGATTATTAATGGGTGTTTGTAGCTGTTTCTTTTCATTTTGAGTTGTGCCACCTCAGCAAATGAAGGCCCCAAAAGCTTGGCTCCATCCATGTCATTAAAGTTGACTCTACTTTGAAGAGGCAGCTCCTCCCTAGTTGTATTTTGAGTGCTTTCCAACCTGAGGCGCTCCTCTTCCAGCACTATATAAGACCATGTTCCGCTGCTATTCATAAGATTTTCACTGGCCAATTTTTTCAGAAGTAGACTGCCAGGTCTTTCTTCCTAGTTTGTCTTAGTCTGTAAGCTCCACTGAAACCTGTCCACCATGGGTGACCCTGCTGGTATGTCAAATGTCATTGGCATAGCTTTCAGTATCAGAGCAAGCCACCGTATATGACAAACTGACAGATGGGTAGTGGCCATGATATATGGGGTGACTATATTCCCTGGGTATACTATAAATCATGTTGAAAAAGACTTTGGACAATGCCTGGCACATAAAAAGCATTCAATACAAGATATCAATGATGCTGCCAGGCATTGTAACTTACACTTTATTTCTAATCTATACAATGATGCTGCAAGGTATTTCACAGCTTGATCTCTAGGCACAAGCTGACCTATTCTCCTGTCGACACCAATCCATAGAAATTATAGGAAATATGTTTTGAAAAATAGAAAATTTGCAACCCAGAACTAGAAGAACTTATGGTGACTTGGAAACTTGAGGAATCTCCAGAAGAAAATAAAGGAACACCTCAGCTGGCAGAGGAGCTGCAGGCCAAGCCTAGACTTCAGAGGGCCCTGCATCACACACATACACAGACACTCACGCATTTATTACAGAACGCATGGGTGCCTGTGTCTTTAGTGATTCAGCTCTGGCACAGTGAGATTTGTAGATCTGAACATTCACTTTGAAGACTAATAGAGTTCAGGCCTCAGGCAATGCTTCTCCTCATCTTCTGCTCACTGTCTTCAATACAAACGGCAACTTTTCTTACCCTGGTCAAGCAGTAGTGATCGGGGTGTCTGACTCCGGAGAGGAATGGTGAGTGTGGGAGCCTGGGCTGGAGAGGTAGAGCAGAGCCCTAGGGAAATAATATTCACCATGAACAGGGAGTATCCCTACCAACTAATTGTCACCCAGGTACTTTATCTGGTGGGCCAGATTGTCTTTCCTTTGTTGTTGTTAGTTGCAGTTGAGTTGGCTCTGACTCATGGCAACCTTATGTGTAACAGAATAAAACGTTGCCCAGTCCTGTGCCATCTTCACGATCATGGTATGTTTGAGTCTGTCACTGTGGTTATTGTGTCAGCCCATTTCACTGAGGGTTTTCCTTGTTTTTGCTGACCCTCTACTTTACCAAAGGTCCCTAAGTGATGCAAATGGCTTGAGCTTGACTACTAACCTAACAGGTTGGTGGTTCTAACTCACCCAGGTGTAGTACTGCAGAAGAAAAGGACTAGTGATCTGCTTCTGTTAAGATTACAGCTAAGAAAACCCTATGGAGCAGTTCGACTCTGTAACACACGAGGTCACCATGAGTTGGAATTGACCTGACGGCAACCAACAACTACAACTACTACTTTACCAAACATGATATGTTCTTTGCTAGAGATTGGAGTACACACAGAGGTGGCTTGGAAGAAACGCTTAGTGATCTGCTTCCTAAAGGTCATAGCCATGAAAACCCAATGGAACACAGTTCGGGTCTGGCAAACATGGGGTCTCCATGAGTCAGAATTGACTTGATGGCAACTGATTCTTCCTTTTTTTCCCCCTTAGTTACCATCAAGTCTATTCTGACTCATAGTGACTCCATGTACTTCAGAGGAGAACTGTGCTCCATTGGGTTTTCATGGCTGTGACCTTTTGGAACCAGATCACCAGGCCTTTCTTCCAAGATGCATCTGGGCGGATTTGAACTGCCAACCTTTTGTTAGTAGCTGAGTGCTTACCATATATGCCACCCAGGGACCCCGGTCATTTCTTTACCCTCACTAAAACCTTAGCAAATCAGAGTAGCAGTAACAGCCTCTCCCTTTCTCAAGTGGGCTGAGCAAACAGGGAGTGGTCAGTCTCTCAACAACAGAAATTAGGATGCAAATGGGAAAACAAACAGCACAAAAAAAGGAGACAACAAATTCAATAAACTTATACTCAAAGACACAGAGTTAATAAAACAATTGGAATAATATTTTAAAATATGCAAACTTAAAATTGTCAGAGAAATAAAGGTATCACATCTACAAAGCAAGAACAGGTAGTTATGAAACAAGAGCATGTGGCTTTGAAAAGCGATCATTTGGATATCTTGAAAACAGAAAATGTAATTTTGCAATAGCAACAGACTCTTCATTAGGAATACTGGAAGCAATAACATGAGGGAGGAATATCTTTAAAGTGCCAAGAGAAGAAATTTAAACCTATAATTATATGTTTAGCGAAATAATCCTTTAAGAGTGAGGGCAAAATAAAGACATTTTTAGACATACAAGGTCTTAAAAAGGTGATCACCTATAGACTCTGCCTGGAAGATTACTCAAGGATGTACTCCAGTTAGAAGAGAAAAGAATCCAGGGGCAGAAGATATAATAGTGAGCCAAAGTAAGGAAAACATGTTTAAAATACCACCTCCTATTATGAATATGGACCTAAATTTGCAGATAATATCAATCTAGTATTTAGAGGGGGAGAAAGTAGGGGCAGGAAACTCTGTATATCTGAGGGAGATTAAAAGTGTGTAAAGGATCCTGGCTGGCTTAGGGGCTATATCAGGTTGAACCATATGAAATCACCATTTTTACATATAGAAAAGAGCTAAATATCGGCAATTTCATATGGTTCAACAGAGTAGCTACTGCTTAACTGTATAAAAGTGTCCACCAGAAGAACGGAAACAGAATACATAACTTTCAACTCAATAGATGGGAGACATGGGGGTATCTCAGAGCTAAGGAAGCAAAGATGTTTAATGATTTGCTTTGGATAGGAACGCTGTCCTAACTGACTCCAAGGTTACTTTAAAATAAAATGGAAGCACAGAAGGACAAACCAAACCTGTTGCTGTAGAGTAGATTCCAACTCATAGTGACCCTACAGAAACACAAAGTAACCACAAAACAAGGAGCTAACAACCAGTAAAAAAAATACCCTGCAACTCCTTCCATCAGAGCCCCCGCCCCCCCCGCCCCCCGTATCCTTGGTTAGCATCTTGACCTTGGTTTTCCTCTCAGCTCAGTTGTTCCCTCAGCCTTTTGATCTCGCTGAGGGTTACTCTTTTGGCACCACAAATCCCACCTTAGTGCCCCACACTGGACTCTGCAGGGTCCTCCCTTGGCAACCAGGAATGTATGACTAGCCAAAAATGAGTAAAATTATAACCCCTGAGGTAAGCTGTCACATACTCTAACCTCTAGGGCAGCTCCAGGATCTTCCCCTCTCTTTTCCAAGGGGCAGAAGCTCATATATGCATGAGGGATAAAATGGAGTCTTTGGGCACCACCCCTGCATTCTGCTATACAGAGAAGTGGACCATTTAGTGGGAGAAGGAAGGGCCGTGAACCCTGTCACTGTGCTCTTGGGGGCCTCCGTCTCACAGCCAGGACTCTGAACAGGCAGGGGACACACTCTGGTTTGGGAGAGGGTGTCTCCCTAGACTCTAATCCCACCCCAACCAAGGAGGGCCAAATGAAGGTCAGGGTGGGGCCTGGAGAAAAGAGGCCTAGGAGGGCTGCTGACATAGCTTCTGCTCCAGACATAAAGGTGCTCAAGGGGCTCACCCCATGGTCAGGTCATCCTGAGAGGAAAGGACATCCAGGGACTTCCCACACTTCTCATGACACTAGGTTTGCAGCAAACGGGAGGATGAGATGAAAGGAGTCAGCTCCTAGTGGAAGAAAGCAGCTGCTTTCCCAGCGTGAGTTTCCTCCCACCATCTCCATGACTACTTAATTGTTCTAAGTATGCACCCCAGGGGAGATAGTTTCTCCTGGTGACTTTTAACCCACTGTATCATTAATCAGAAAATGCAGGTTAACAAAATTAATCTTGTAGCTAGAGGGGAGACAGTGTTCTTTCTGGTCATGGACCCTGGTCACAGGATTGCTATGCTGCTTGAATGTGAACAAAGACAACTTCTTGGTAAAAGTATGGTCAGGCCAGTTGCAGCTGAACAATGGCCTCATTCTCATACTTCTTTTATCTTTTCCCACACACCTTGAGGTATAATACCTCTAGATCCCTTTGTCCCTTTATCTTGCCTGCAATATGTCTTGGGGCCATACCTGCGTAGAGGAGGTTTCCTGTGTCAACTCCCCTGGGATGAATGTCTGAGGGAGACTGACCCCATAATGAATCTTGCCCAATTTGTCTTTGTCCTAATCACTGTGTAAGTAAATAAAGCTTGTGATCTCACCACTGGGTAAATGTTATTGTTTACTGAGAGCTACAGCCTTCATGAGCCCATTTTTCATCTTGTCTTACTGCACCTGCTCCTGGCACCTACATGGATACTGACAGTGTATAACTTTCCATACCTCCCTCCCTCCCTCCCTTCCTTTTCTGAAATACCATGGTAAATGTTCTCTAACCCACTGGGTGCTAGGAGGTAGTTGGCATTGCACAAAATCTACAGGATTTGGAGACAGGTAGGCCTGGCTTTGAATCCAAACCCCGCTGTCTTAGTTACCTAGTGCTGTTATAATGGAAAAACCACAAATGGGTGGCTTTAACAAACAGAAGTTAATTTTCTCACAGTTTAGGAGGCTAGAAGTCCGAATTCTCTAGGGGAAGGCTCTCTCTCTGTTGGCTCTGGAGGAAGGTCATGTCTCTTTTGAGTTTCTGCTCCTGGGCGATCTTCATGTGGCTTGGCATCTCTCTTACCCCATCTCTGCTTCTCTCACTTGCTTGTTTAATCTCTTCTTTATCTCAAAAGAGATTAATCTAAGATACACCCTGCATTAATCCTGTCTCATCAACATAGCACAGACAATCCATTCCCAAATGGGATTATAACCACTGGCTTAGAAGTTAGGATTTACAACTCAAATTTTGGGGAGACAAAATTCACTCCATAACATCCACCATTTATTAATCATATGACCTTAAGTAAGTAACTGAACCTCTTGAAGAATTCATTTCTTGAACATAAATTGTGAAGTTTTAGTGAAATAATCTGGCATATTAATAGGTGATCACCAGGTACTGGTTTCCTCTGCTTCTCTGTAAGGCAAAGCAACTAGGAGGGCTTTCGGGGACTCAAGAGTGGGAATGCAAGAATATTTTTAGCTGTATCAAAGGAAAGAACTATAACAAATGGAATTGTTAACTCACATACCATACATGCTGGTATTTTGGAATGAATAAAATTCCTTTGGACACTTTCTTTCTTTTTTATTGTGCCTTAGGTGAAGGTTTACAGAGCAAATTAGTTTCTCATGAAACAATTAATATACATATTGTTTTGTGACATTGGTTGCCAACCCTGCAATATGTCAACACACTTCCCTTCTAGAACTTGGGTTCCCCATTTCCATTCATCCGGTTTTCCTGTGCCCCACCACCTTTTTCTCCTTGCCCCTAGGCTGGTGTGCCCATTTAGTGTTGTATACATGGTTGAACTATATGTATTATTGTTTGTTTTATAGGTCTGTCTAATCTTTGGCTGAAGGTTGAACCTCAGGAGTGACTGCAGTACTGAGTTAAAAGGGTGGATACTTTCTCTCTGATGGTCCATCCCACTTTCTTTAAACACCAAGGAATTCCGGGATGTGTAGATTAAATGGAGGAAGACCTTGAGTGAAGAGTACTGGGTTCATGGGCGAGCTCTGCCCGTGATTTGCAATGTGGCCTCACATAAGCCATTTCATCTCTGGGGACCCTGCAAAATGAGGAGATTGGGCTCGATCTCTAACTTCTCCCCTAGCTCCAATATTCTATGGGCATACATACCAGCCTCTACGTACAAAGCAAGTACAGCTAACTGTGACCTTTCAGAGTAGGCCTTAAGCTGTGTTGAGGTGGGAGTTACCATGTGATGAGACAGTGATAAGACTGAACATTTTACAGGTAGAACATTAATCATTCCTGAGGACAGATGCTGATTTCTCATGAATTTTGCCTGTTACCGCTTTTTTAAAAGAGTTTTGATGCCCTCCTCCTTTCCCTACCTTCTCTAGCCTGTACGCAATCAGAGTCTAAATTCTACTGATGCAAGGTGTGTGATCTGAATTCTTCAGAAATTTCAGCTTATTTGGAAGCTTTGGGTTATACAACTGTTTTGGAGCTTGCAGGATGATTTTTTTTTCTCCAAAGAAATCCTTTCAGTGCTTCTATTTTGAATTTAAAATCATAAATTCAACACTATGAAGAAGAGGATATTTTCCCCCACAGGATATGCCATGTGTCTGATCTTATTGTTCTAAAGTTTAAATCCATGGGAAATTGTTTGAGATGTCTCACCTTCTAGAACAGCCCAGAAATCAGCTTTGCTACCCCTATGGTTTGAACAGGCCCCATTTGGTACTTCTAGGTTTGGCCAAGTTGTTTGGGAGAAGGGTGTACCCATAGCTCAAACAGAGTACTCTTCCTCTAGGTCATTGCTGCTCATGTGCTGTGCTTCAAAGACACTATCCCAAGACAATGGAATGATGAATTTGGGCAGTTAAATGCACAGGAAAATGGTGCATAGATTCACAATTGGATCTTTCCTTCCAAATTCCATCCTCTCTAAAAAATGCTGAACTATGGTTCAGAGCACCTGACTCCTGTTTTGTAACCTGATACGAGCTAACTGCGTGACCTTCAGGATGTCACTCAACTTCTCTGGACATTAGTTTCATGGTAAAGAAATAAGAGCAATGGACTAAATAGGAAACGATGAATACATGCCACATACATTACTAGCTGCCAAACTTGTGCGAGAAGCAGACCTCACTAATTAGTTGTAGCACTCTCAGCACTTGAGAAAGTCATTACTAACTGATTGGAGTCAGCATGTAAAGTACATCTATTTGTCATCTGTGGACGAATGACCTTGAGGGTCTCCTTTGGTTTGATTTGAAATATCAGAAAGTGAAATAGTTTGTCAGTGGGCCAGACTCCTACCTACCTAGAATTAGGAAAGTCCTACTTGAAGGCAGAGCAATGTGTAAAATGACATTAAAAGTTCTCAGCATATCTATAGCCGTATAGCAATTAATTCAAGCAAGCCAACATCTATTAAGCATCTATTATGATTAAAACTCTATGCTGGATGACATTGGAATGTAAAGATAAATGATAATCCCTGACCTAAAAAAAAATTTTTCCCCCAGAAGAAGTAGTCAAATTGGAAGGCAGAATGACATAAGTATAAATATCAATACAAGCAACATGGTGTTACTAGAAACAACTTCTTACCCTGTTCCAAATGCTGTAAGTACAAAATCTCATGTGTCCTCCCAATAATCATATAAGGGATATTTTTATTATACCCATTTTTTAGGATAAGGAAACTGAGACTCAGTGAGGTTAAGGTAATTGCCCAAAGGCATACAACTGCTTAGCAAAGTCTATCAGTGAAGTCAGGACTCAAACTCAGGTAGCCAGACCCCAGGGGGGAATTCCAAGAGGTTTAAGGTCAATGTCACAGAGGATGGACATCTGAATTGTGACATGGAAGATGAGAGTGATTTTAATAGACAAGAAAGGGAGTAGCACCTTCCAGACCAAGGGAACAACGTCAGTGTTGGGCAGAGTCATAGAAGGGTAGGGAACACTGTGGGAACTTGAAGAACTCTGGTAGGATCCATTATAGGCTATGTCCTGTTTACTAACATTCCCTAGCAGGAAGCAGTCCCTGACTCTAACAGATGATCAATAAATGCGGGTTAAATCTATGGTTGGTCAGATGAATGATAAGGTGGATGCAGTGGGTGATGAGGTTGGGAGGTGAATTTGGGGACAGGTGTTATAAGACTTTGAGTGCCATGAAATGAGTATTGTCTGGGGAACCTCCTGTGGGCCTTGGAGGGGACCTGTGACATGTTCTGATCTTGTTGAAGGACGATCATTCAGACGGATCAGAGAGGTGAGAGTCTGGATGAGGGTGGACTGGGCAGAAGGCATTAGAGTTGTCTGGGTCAGAAGAGATGAGTAGGCTGTGAACAAGGACAGTGTCATGGGACCGAAGGAGAGCACAGCAGTGAGTGTGTAAGAGAGCAAGCATGAGAGAGCAGACTGAAGATGATGTTATAGATTGAATTGTGATTGTGTCCCCCCAAAATATGTGTTGAAATCCTAACCCCTGTAGCTGTAAATATGACCTTGTTTGGAAATAGGGGTTTCCTTTGTTATGTTAATGAGGTCATATCAGTATAGGGTGGATCCTAGACCCAATCACTTCTGAGTTGTAAAAGGAGCAGAACAGACACAGAGACACACACGGGGGAGGGGATCATCTACAAGCCAAGGAACACTGAGGAGTCAAGAACACTCAGAGCTCCTGACAAAGAAGGAATTGACATGGTGAAGACCTGATTTGGAGTTTTAGCCTCTTGAACTGTGAGAAAATGAGTTTCTGCTCCTTAAAGCCACCTACTTGTGACAGTTTGCTACAGTAGCACTAGGTTACTAAGACAGACGACTCTAGAGTTTGTCATCGCATGACTGGGAAGGTGGGACACACGCACACAAGTGCCTCTTTTCCTTACCAGACATTATTTTGAAAATCATTTAACGGTTAAGTGAAATATGGTTAAAGGCCGTAAGATCTAATTTCACAGCACAGTGGCTCATCAGATTTACAAAACATAAAGCAGAACTGGTTTAACATAATGGTCAAGAATTTGAGTCGTTTAAGCAGATACCATGTAAGGGCAGGGATATCCGTACAGAAGGAAAGCTGGGGGTTAACGTGAACCAGGTGTTCCTGTCTAGAAGGTGGGGGGCATTGCCTCAGCCTTCAGCATTGCTAATCTTAAGCAGCACATTTCCAAAGCATCCAGGGAAATATTAGGAAGCGGTGACACTGTGCAGAGATAAAAGTAATGGGATGAGCTGTCAGAATCATAAACGTCAGGAGCAGAGGAAACCTACTAACTCAGCAGCTCCAGGACCACCCAGTACCATAAATTTTTTTTTTTACCATAGCTAAGTCTAAATGCTTGTCATGGGAAGAGCTACAAACCAGGGTCTATATAAGAGGTCTTCGCTGGAATTTCTCCATGGAAATGTTTCTCTTTTGAGAAGCTCAAGTGAGTATGAAGTGGTGGTTCAAGTCCTGGCCTAGCTTATTGTTTTGTTGTTGTTAGCTGCCGTCTAGCAGGTCCCCAACTCATGACGACCTTATACACAGCAGAATGAAATACTGCCCAATCCTGAGCCACCACCATGATCAGTCGTGAATTTGACCATTGTGATCCATAGGGTTTCCACTGGCTGATTTTCAAAAGTAAATCACCGGGCCTTTCTTCATAGTCTGTCTTAGTCTGGAAGCTCCACAACGACCTGTTCAGCATCACAGCAACACGCAAGCCTCCACTGACAGAGGGGTGATGGTTGTGCCTGAAGTGTGTCAGCCAGGAATTGAACCTTGGTTTACTGTGTGGAAGATGAGAATTTTACCACCAAACCACCACTGCCCCCATTCTTTATCTATAAAACAGAGCTATTAACAAACATTCCTCATAGATTGATAGGATTAAATGAGATTGTACAATTAGCACAGTGATTGGTATATAGTGTTCAATTACTATTAGCTATGATCATCTTGGAAACCCTGGTGGCATAGTGGTTAAGTGCTACAGCTGTTAACCTAAAGGTCGGCAGTTCGAGTCCACCAGGTGCTCCTTGGAAGCTCTATGGGGGCAGTTCTACTCTGTCCTATAGGGTTGCTATGAGTTGGAATTGACTTGATGGCAATGGGTTTTTTGGGTTTTTTTTTATGATCATCTTGGAGCCCTGGTGGCACAGTGGTTAAGAGCTCAGCTGCTAACCAAAAGGCTGGTGGTTCGAATCCACCAGCCGCTCCTTGGAAACCCTATGGGGCATTTCTACTCTGTCCTGTAGGATCACTATGAGTCAGAATTGACTCCACTGCAATGGGTTTGGTTTTGGTATGATCATCTTATTAGAGTTATTCAAAATTGGCTTATATCTAGGATTGTATACTTTAGATCTTTGACAATTTTCAGGTAGAATTTTGACCAGATTTTAGTTTATTTATAATAGGATCTGGCAGGAAAATTAGAAGTCGTTGATGTCTAACCACCAAAAAGAATCCAGAATATGATTTGTATGCTTTCATCTGTGTTTCTTTTTACCCACGCACAGTCTCCACATGAGAGGTGGATGTATTACACACACAGAAAAGCAACAGTTCAACAGCAAAGCCCAGCGAGGCGGCAGGTGGACAGTTTCAAACCAGCTGCTGACGCCAAGGAGGGTGATTGATAGTAAACAGAAGAAGGCACTGTGAGCGTGGGCTTTCTGAGTCATGGGGAGACTTTCCAGGTAAAATCTAGGGCATAAGAGAGACAGAGAGAGAGAGAGACTGGTTTTTCACTCCCTCGGCACTGAGGGAAGAAAAGAAATTGCAAAAAAAACATTGAAGAAGACCCATATCGTCTTAAATTCTAGCATTTTAACGGAACTAGCAGGCTTCAGCAGAGCTTCCAGACGAAGACAAATTAGGAAGAAAGGTTTGGTGGTCTACTTCCAAAAATCAGCTAATGGAAAACCCAGTGGATCACAACAATCCGATCCACAACTGATCATGAGGATGGCACAGGATCAGGCAGCGTTTTGTGCCATTGTACATGGGGTCACCATGGATCGGGGGCCAACCCCACGGCAGCTAATAACAACACACCAGCAGAGTAAGAGCAGGTATAGCCAGAGCTGTGGAGACACTGTTGATGAAAGCTCTAGACTTAATACAAAGGACTCTTTAAACTAGGCCTTGTCTGCTCTGGCTTCCTCTGTTACTGTGGATGGTACAATGGGTAATCTGTAGGCTCAAGCCTTTCCCCACTGGTAGCCAGGCTGAACTCAACCTGGAAGCATTAGGCCCTTGCTCAGCCAATCCCTAGGAGCCCACTGGAGGGAACATAGAGCAACAGCCTCCCTCCCCTCTCACTTCCTCCACATCTACTAGGATTGGCGAGTAGCCTGAGTTCCTGGCTACCAGTTTCCCCATTTCCCAGCTGCAATAAGAGCTATCCCCTAACCCCAGCCTGGTTGGCAGGGACCCTGACCTCCTTGGCCAACTCCTGCCAGCCCTGCCCCATTGGAGCTGAGCCCTGCGTTCAGTTGCCCTTGTATCAGTTTTGGACAGAAATTTCTGGCTGCTGACCCTAGCCTTCCTATGACACTGCTGCTGTCCACCTTCTACCTACCCCTCATCCGTCTGGATCTTGGTGTTGATGTTGGCCCAGAGCATGATTTCCCATCAGCTACACCCCTTGGATTCAATGATGGAGCTGGCTAGGCGTGGTTCATGGGAGGCCCCCTGAGCTCAGGTTAGCTTCCCCCTCCCAATTTTGTCTGCTTCACTTCCCTCCCTGATTAAGATATTCTGGTCTGCTGTTCTAAAGTACAGACTGGGAGCCTAAAGATACCCTGCAAACTCATACCTCAGCCCTGATATAAGAAATTGATGAGGCCTTTCTCAGGACCACTGATGTCATTTGCTGGTGCAAAATGAAAACACGGAGCCTTTGTTCAAGAATTATTAAGAATTTCAAAATGGCAATAAAACCACTTGCCATTGAGTCGAATCTGACTCATGGTGACCTCGTGTGTGTCAGAGTAGAACTGTGCTCCATAGGGTTTTCAGTGGCTGATTTTCCAGAAATAGATCTCCAGGTCTTTCTTCCGAGGCACCTCTGTTTGGACTCAAACCACCAACCTTACAGGTAGCAGCTGAGTGCATTAACTCTTTGCACCACCAGGGACTTGATAGCAGAGCATTAAATCCCTCCTGAGCAAGTGGCCCTGTATGACTGCACAGGTTGCACACTTGGGAATCCACCCTGTTCTCTCTGAAGCAGAGAGGATGCAGCAGAGGCCAGCAAGTGATTCACAGCTGGGTGGATGGGCCTAAGAAGAGGACCTGGGCCAGACCTGGACAGAGAGAATGGATTTACTCGAAAACCATACAGTGGTCATCTGTTATTTATAGTTGTATAGTATATGTGTGACTGTACACTGAAGGTAACTTTATTAAATAGTGGTCTGTTCTGTTTATAGTTATTATTCTGTCCTTTGTATATAATATTTTTTGTTATCACAGTTAAGTCCCTGTCTTAGGCTGGGTTTTCTAGAGAAGCAAAACAAATGAAGTGTGGGTATATATACATATAGAGAGAGAGATAGAGAAAGAGAGTAATTTATCTAAAGGAAATGGTTCGCATGGTTGTAGAGGCTGGCAAATCCCAAGTCTGTGGGTCAGGCATCAGGCTGAAGGCTTCTCCTGACTCACGTAGCTGCAGGGGCTGACGAACCTAAGATCTGTAGGTCAGATGGCAGGCAGCTGACTCACAAGCTGCAGAGGCTGATGAATCCCAAGATCGACATGTGATATGGCAGGTAGCTGGCTCAAGGTCCAAGAACTGGAGGTCAGATGATGATAAGCTGGATGCAAGATTCAGAGCAAGCAAGTGAACTTTGCCAGAATGTCCATATATATATGTTTCCCTGAGGAAACTCCCCTTACAACTGACTGGCTAATCACATCAGATCACATTATGGAGGATGACTACATCATTATGTAACTGCCAAACTACACCATTATATAACTGCCAAACCACTGAGAATCATGGCCAGCCAAGTTGACGCACAACTTAATCATCACAGTCCCCATCAGATACTGTTACACTGAAGAGCCTACATTGGGTGGATCTCAACGAAAGTTGCAGTCGAGTTTTGGCTGCCCAGATGGGGCAGGCTCAGTAACCTGCCAACCTTCTTGAATAATCCAAGAGAAGACTGGCCGGATCGTTAGCCATGAACACCGTCAAGGATTTGGCCAATCCACTAGTCATTTTCAGGGTGTATTTGAAGGACATCTGGAATAAGTACTTGTATCTGTTTTGAATTAGTCCAGACCTTGATTTTGGTAAGATATTTGGCTCCTCTGGGCAAGGCTCTGCATCAGGTGTTGTGTGGGTAGCCAAGGGGACTAAGACACAGCAGGTGACCCTGCTAGTATTTGAAATACTGGTTGCATAGCTTCCAGTGTCATAGCAACACACAAACCACCACAGTACAACAAACTGACAGCCAGGTATTGGCAAAGAGCCAAGTATCTGATTAACTAATTTACATTAAGGAGTTAATGATAAATGATCCTATCCTAAGATTACTTGCATTTGTAAAGAGGATGCTGGAGGAGGCAAAACTTCAAAACAAAGAATGACTCCCTCATGGTAGATTTTGGGCATCTTATTGGGGGTGAGGGGGGTATTTTTGGCCAGTGGCCTTCTTGGTATCCTTCATGTACCAGTATACAGGCAGCCACCTGCTCTGCTCATGAAGGCACGAGCTTTCCATAGACAGACCGCATTTTCCTTTTTTTCCGGATTCCAAAGAAACAGGCCAGTCTCACCTCCCTGCCTCTAAAGAACACCAGTATTTTTAAAATAGTTCCTAGCATGGCAGCTGTTTCCGTTCTGCCTGGAGAATTTAGCCGTCGGCCTTGCCAATTGTTGAGTGCTCCAGAGAGAGGCATTATCTGGCTCTGAGGAAATGAGACCTTGGGTGTCCACCATACACTAGGGCACTGCCCTGACACTGCGGCTATTCCTCATGGCCAGGAAGCCAGTCTTCGCTCCAGCTGTGGTGAGTTGTAAAGAGATAAATCACTTGCTGTGTTTTTGTGGTGGAGAAAGAGAGAAGCAGGATTTTTCTCTTTCTGTAAAAAGCAGAGGGTAGTTCAGAGACTGAGTGTGCCTTAAGTGGTTCAGAGACTCGCCGCTAGAATATGGAATACACTCTTGGCAGCAAACAGAAAACCGAGCCCAGCGGTATCTGCTCCCTTCAGGGAGGGCATCGGGAACTCCACCTGTCCTCTGAAGAGACTGGGCCTCCTCAAAGGACACCTATGACTCATCCTCCTGTGCCTGGAAAGGACCGGAACCTTTCATTATCTCCTTTCTTGTAGGAAATGTGTGTGTGTGTGTGTGTGCAGATAATTTGCAAACATAAACATTTGAATTCGGGGATATGTTTGAGCTTTTAGAAACAAAACACAAATGCAAAATACTTTTATTTTATCTGGCAAATCAGAGGGGATTTCTGATTCCCTTGCTAATCTGAGAGGAATGCCCTTTCCTATCTATACACACGTCCGTGCAGTTAATTTTTTGTGTTAAAAATATGGATGAATATTTTGCTTTGACCTCGGTCCTTGCTCACAGAAAATTATGCTCATCACACATCTAGGCCATCGTAACAAGAATCGCTTTTTTCTTAGTTTCCATACAGCTCTCAAGCTGTAACTCAAAGGCTGTTGGTTGTTTGTTTACATTTGCAGTATGCCAGCAGCCTGCTAGTGGATGGCCCAGAATTCACAACGAGCTGCAGGCTTGGTCAGTAGCGACCACCTGCGGGATAACCTAGACAGACAAGACTTGAAGAAGCCTTTCCATCTGCCCACGATTGCAATCAGGCTAGAGAAGTGGAATGGTTCAAGGAAGGCTGAGCTCCAGATAGAGAGGTGAGGGATGTAGATTTTCCCCTAGGATATGACTTTCAGTCCTTTGCCTGAGAATCTTTTGTTGTTGCGCAAAGCGGTCAGCGATCTGGAACAAGGAAATAGACAAAAGGTGCAGTCTTGGGAATAAAGGGGATCACCATTGTCAGCCAAGAGAAATGGGAAATAAGAACAGATAAAGGACAGATACCAAGGGGAAAGTCTGATTCTAGTGCCCAAATGAAAGAAAGCAAAGCACTTCTGGTGCCTGGATTGAAATAGGGGGGAAGTGCCAGAAAGGGGACTGAGAAAGGAGGTTAGAAAAAAAAAAAGTCTGGACAGGCTAAGCTATACTGTGGTATCAGCCCCAGTGTCTCAGTGGCTTAATACAACAGAGGTCCATTTCTTACACATGCTAATTGTCCATCACAAGTCAGTTCTGTCTCTTGTGATCGCCCAGGAACCTTGGCTGATGGAGGCACCATCTCAACGCTGAGACAAGAGGACAGAGACTCCTTTCTTCTCCATTCTCTCCATTGTCTATTGCTTTCATCCCATCCTGTGTGCCATCCCCTCCAGAAAAAAAAAAAAAATCAATTACTGTCAAGTTGACTCCACTCCTGGAGACCCCATGTGTGCCGCAGTAGAACTGTGCTCCACAGGGTTTTCAGTGTCTGGTTTTTTGGAAGTGGATTACCAGGAAATTCTTCTAAGGTGCCTCTGGGTGGACTCAAACCTCCAGTCTTTCAGTTAGCAGCCAAGCATGTTAACTATTTACACCACCCAGGGACACTGTGGCATCCACAGTCTCTACCACATCCAGGCCTTCCAGGAAGCCCATCATATCCTGTGAATATGATGACCCTATGTAATGATGGCTGTCTGCCTTGGAGGCAGAGAACAGTAACTGAGTGTCTGAGTAGAGCAATTCACAAACAGGTCTAATGCACTTGACTCTGAAGAGAATTGCTTACCCAAACGAACTCACAGTTCCTAAATGATGTACAGCAACGACTGTGAGGATGGTGCAGGACCGGGCACCACTTCCTCCTATTGTACATAGGGTCTCTGAGTGGGAACTGACTCGGCGGCACCTAACAACGACACAACAAGATGATGTACAAGAGCTAATTTTGAGAAGGGTTTCAAATTATTTTTCTTTTCCTCAGTAAATCTTCCAGGGAATAGAAGGCCTGTTGTCAGTACCCAAACCTCACCAGTTGTCTCCATTCCTTCCCCACCATTTGGAAGTGGCTCTACACCTCACAAAGCTCAGAAAACAGAGTTGCTGCTTCAGGGAAGAAGCTCTGGTGTGGTATGGTGGGTACTAAACTGTTCAAAACTGGAGATCATATCTCTGTATTGTGTTCATTGTTGTTTGCTGTCGTCAAGTGAGACCCCAACTCATAAACTCCATGCACAAAGGAATGAATCACTGCCTGGTCCTACGCCATCCCCATGTTGGTTGTAGATCAGACCATTGTGACCCATAGAGTTTTCAATGGCTGATTTTCAGAAGTAGATCGACAGGCCTTTCTTCCTAGTCCGTTTTAGTCTAGAAGCTCTGCTGAAACCTGTTCAGCATCATAGCAACACACAGGCCTCAACTGAAAGAAGGGTGGTGGCTGCACGTGAGGTGCATTGGCTGGGAATTGACCCTGGGTCTCCCACCTGGAAGGGAAGAATTCTACTATCACCAAACCATTACTGCCTTCATCCTGTTCACAGGAACTTGAAATAAATAACCTCTACCTGTAGATCTGAGGAGACCCTGGTGGTGTGGTGGTTAAGAGCTATAGCTGCTAACCAAAAGGTCGGCAGTTCAAATCCACCAGGTGCTCCTTGAAAACCCTGTGGGGCAGTTCTACTCTGTCCTATAGGTTCGCTATGAGTCGGAATCGACTGGATGGCAACGGGTTTGGTTTTTTTGGTTAGTAGACTTAAGACTTTATCCAACATGCCTAAATTTTGGTTAACCCATAAATCAGACAGCTCATCCATATTAGAATGTATTGATACACAGAGCAGAAAATACTCCTGGCAGGACTAGTGTCAAAGAGGGAACCTGCTGTCCAGAAGTGCCCACTGATGTTGATCAGGGGACACTTAGCAAGCCCAACTCTCTTCTCCATGCTTGAGTGTCTTAATTTTGTACCTTCACGGTAATTGGTCTGAACACGGGTATAAAAACCTGTGGGACTCTGCCACTCAGAGACATGTCTGAAAGAAAAAAAGTAAAGAAAACTATCTTTGTATTAAAATTTCCTCAAACAGCATTTTCTAGGATTGTGTCCTTCCAGCATATCCCACCTGTAGTGAAGATTTTCTGGGCTTCTAAGTGATTCTTCTGCAGACTATGTGATCACCCCATCTAAATGGACTGCGACCTGCCTGTTCAGTCACGCTCCTCTATAAGTGGCTCACCTCACCCTCCTGCTGACTGGTGCGCGGCCGATAAGTGCCATGTGTGGTGTGAGCGAGCGACGGTCGTTTTTCAAAGCACAAACCCATTCTCATCACAGAGCCCTTTGCAGGAGACGCGTTCATTTGTTTTGTTGTTGCCCGTGACATGTTTGGAAACGCTGGTGGCATAGTGGTTAAGTGCTACGGCTGCTAACCAAAGGTTCGGCAGCTCGAATCCACCAGGCGCTCCCTGGAAACTCTATGGGGCAGTTTTACTCTGTCCTATAGGCTCTTTTTTTTTATAGGCTTGCTATGAGTCGGAATCGACTCCACGGCGCTGGGTTTTGGGGGTAGGTGACGTTTGATGAACAGAGCAGCGCCCTGGCCATGTCATTCCAAATTTGCCAGGAACGTGTCTCAGTAAGGAGTCCTTCGACAAGGGATTCAGTGGCAGAAATATTAAAGAACAAACAATTCTGGGCCTCCAGGAATGGTGCTTTTTTTCTTTCTCTGCAGCTCCAACTCAGACAATTAGGATCACACAGAGGGCAGCATAACCCAGGGCCCTCCTGGGAGCTTTCATGAATCTGATTCTAGAGCAAATAGAGTTGCTGCACAGGAAGTGGCTGCCAACAAACATCTTGTGTTCACAAGGATGAGGTTCTGTTTAATGCCCGGTCCACTTCACAGGCATGGGATGTAGCCATCTGAGCAGCACTTTGGAGTCAGGTAAAAGCGTCTCATGGAAAAGAAATGGAAAATGCGACACGTAAAGTGACTTACTCAAGATCATTACATGTTAGTGCCACAGTTTTTGGAAAGAACCAAATTTCCTACTCCCCAGTTCAAGATAGGGGAGCCTGCTATCAGCCAGTAGTGAGGGGGTGAAAGGGCCAGATATTGATCAACTCTTTATAATTTGAGAGGGAGGGGCACCCCTGATGTTCAAGACACTGAGAATATAGCCGTGAGCAAGGCTGACACAATTACTGCCCTCGTGGAACTTTCACTCTAGAGGAGACAGACAATAAATATATATATACATATACCAGTTGCCGTCCAGATGACTGCATCTCATGACGACCCCATGTGTGTCAGTAGAACTGTGTTCCATAGAATTTTCATGGCTGTGACCTTTCGGAAGCAGATCACCAGGTTTTTCTTCCAGTGTGCCTCTGGGTGGACTCAAACCTTGAACCTTTCGGTTAGCAGCTGAGCACCACTCAACCACTCAAGGACTCCATATAATAGGGTAGGAATTTTAATTTTATTCTGAGTTGAGTACTTGTGAATTAAAGGACGGTTTTTAAGCAGGGGTGGCCATAAGTTGATTTATACTTAAAAAAAAATTACTCTGGATATTAGGTGAAAAAGTTTGAGGGCAAGAGCAGCAATAAGAGAGTATTACATTGTTGAGAAAGAATGGAGGCATGGATCGGGTGGTAGTCATGCGGGTGGGAGAAGTGGACAGAGTCTAGGTATATTTTGGGTGTAGAATCGGCAGGACTTGCAAATGGCGGAATGCTGGGGCAGGTAGGATGAGGGAAGGGAGGAATCTGGGACGTTATTAGATTTTTATTTTAGCAATTGGGTTGAGAGTGGCATCATTTACTGAGGTGGAGAAGGGAGGAGCAGGTTTGCAGAACAGGAAACCAAAGAGTTCGGTTTTGCATGTTTTACCCAAAAGGAGAGGTAAAGAAAGTTGTTGGATATACACATCTGGTGCTTAGAGCAGTGGTCTGGGCTGGAAATAAGAATTTGGGAGTCATCAAGATACAAACAGTATTTAAGAAAATATATGAGACCACTTGGGAAGAACGAGCAGCTAGAAAGATTTTTGGCTGAGGGCTGAGCCCTTACCACTTCAGAGTTTCGAGGCATTGGAAGAAAAGAGGAGCCCACCAGGGTGACTAAGCAAGTGTATTAGTTTCCTGGGCCTGCTGTAACAAATTACCACCAATGTAGGTGGCTTAAAACGACACGCATTTGTTCTATTACAGCTGTGGAGGTCAGAAGGCCAAAATCAGTTTCACTGGGCTGAAATCAAGGTGGGAGCAGTGCCAAGCTCCCTTGGAGGGCTGTAGGGGAGAACCAGTTTTCTAGCTTCTTAGAGATGCTCCCGGTCCTTCCTCCATCTCCAAAGCCAGCAGGGTAGCATTTGGCTTCGTTCATCGTATTGCTGCCTTCTTCAACAGTCAAATCTCCCTCTATCTTCCTCTTATAAAGACACTTGTGATTACATCATTGGGCCCACCCAGCTAATCCAGGAAAGTCTCCCCATGGCAAGATACTAGACTTAAGCACATCTGCAAAGTCTCTTTTGCCATACAAAGTAACACATTCACAGGATCCATGCATTAGGATGTGGCTATCTTTGGGGGCCATTATTCAAATGGGGGCCAACAAATATGAAAAAAAGCATAAGAACAGAACGTCACAGATGCCAAAAGGATTGTATTTCAAGAAGGAGAAAGGGGAGCTCTGTGAGCTAAGTTAGATGGGGACAGACAAATGTCCATTGGTGCTGGAATGGTATAGGCTATTGGTGATGCCAGTGAGCAGTGGCGATGAAAGTCAGATGATAGTGGGTTTAAGAGTAGATGTTGATTGAAAGATGGTGGTGTTATTTCATGTGTTAAGCCCCTCCCCTCTGCTCCCTGCGGGCAGTCATGATGGACAAACACGCAAATAGATTTCCCCCCTTTCTTCTACAGTGTGGACTGGTTGCTGGGAGGCAGCCACCCAGACAGAGAATACACTTCCCAGGCCCTTGTGTCTAGATGGACCTTTGTGATTAGTTCTCCACAATGGACGTGAGCAGAAGTCTGCTGCTGGGGAGGCCACGTATTACAAATGGCAGAGCCACAGATGGAAGGAGCTTAGTCTTCCCTGAATTGATGTGCGGAGGTAATTATCATTCTGGAGAGAAACACACTTCCATTATGTTTTAAGCAGTTACATATTTTCATATGTGTTTGTTAGTAAAGTTCATGTCATCTTAACTAAGACACAAAGCATAAAAGCAATATTCATATTACCTGCTGCCCCAAACAAGATAAATAAAAATACCATGTGGTCTCAAACACACAGAGTAGGTGGGATGAAGGCTGTGGGCTGCAGGATGCAGACTCTGAACCCTTAATTTGGTAGAGGCAGCTTCGAGTTGAATTCTTCCCAGAACCAGAAGCCGTGACCTCCCCACAGGACTATGTGTATGTCCTGCCTCAAGCTGTATCCTGGGGAAGCAGAGGCACCTGAGACAACCTTAGAGCAAGCTCCTGGGTCAAGCCTTCTGCTGTGTTGGATCTACTATATCGCCACAAAATGCCACTATTCTAGGGCCACCAACATAAGCCTTGTTTTGAATTGGAGAGCCTAGTGGGCTGGGCAGACGCAATTAAAAATAACCAGATGTGGAGGCATGAGAGTGGGAAACGACACACACACACACACACACACACAAACACACCCTCTCCCTCCCTACTGAAGTTGAGCCTGTGTATTAAAATTCCAAAGCACAAAAAACAGATAAATTAATTATCATGAAAAATAGCCAACAAACTGAACCAATAAGAAAATTAATTCCTGAAGCAGTGCAAATAATAGAGCAAATTTCTGTAAGGGTTTTAAATTATGTTTATTTGATTCTTCAAAGAGATAAAGGACATAACACCCGTAAAGCCTGAAGAAGAAATTATGAACCAAAAAACAAGAGTCAAGAAGGTGTTTCAGAGCTCTGAATGCTCTGCCCAACATCACTCTCAACCACTTGTTCCTGATTCCTTGCTTCTATCAGCAAGAGAGAACAGGGAGGCCCCAGTCTCCACCTCTCCATCAGCAGAAGTGAGAAGGGCACCCCAAAGTCCTGTGTGTTCCCAGCCAGCTCCCCATCTCTCTCTTCTATTGCCTCCCTCCAACTTCCCAGCTTCCCCAGGTCAGCAGCTCTGATGACCACTGTGTCTTTCATCCCTGTGTACATCGATCCCACTCAAAATACAAGCTTTCCCTTATCGCCTCATCAGTAGGCAACCCACTCCTTCCCTACACCTCCCCTTGGGTTGTCTATTCTCCATAGCGCTTAACCACCAACTGATCCACTCGGTTTTATTTAGATATTTTATTGTTTACTTATTTTACTTCAGGAGAATGTAAGCGTAAGGACAATGTCATGAGCCAGAATCAGCATAAGGCTTGTCCCTCTAAGGCTGACTCAAAACGACCTCTGCCTTCCCACTTCTCCATGATTTCACTTTCTACTTCTCTGCTGGGTGAGATAACTTTTGCTGCAACTGTCACAAAGAACTCACAAGAATTTACGTACTACACTCAAGCTTACATGGTTTATTAGAGTAACAACACAGATAACAGAATACAGTTTGGGATGCAACTCAGGGTAAACATCAGGAAACTCAGGATAAAACCCAGGGAAAGGTGTACGGATATGGACCGGGAAGGTCCCTGAAGAAGAGAGCGAGTCTCTCTGTTCACTGCCAACCAGGGCAGCTTCATAAATGCACTCTGCTGGGACAGGTCTCAGCTTTCCTGTTAATCAGGACTACTCCGCTCTCAGGTTCTAGGGTTTTTTACAAGCCAGCCCATGTAAAACAAAACACAACTAAAATACCCACACCCATTATAATGAGCAGATTCCAACTCCTAGTGACCCCATAGGACAGGATAGGGCCTTTTAGGTTTCTAAGGCTGTAAATCTTACTGAAGCAGACTGCCACATCTTTCTTCCACTGAGTGGCTGGTGGGTTCGAACTGCCAATTTTTTGGTTAGCAGTCCAGCGATTAACCACTGCCCCACCAGGGCCCCTTGTCAGTTATAGCATGGGCTCCCTAACCAATCCAGGTAAAGGCTAGCTACTGGGTGGGGGGCTCCCCAGCCAATCCATGTAAAGGTCAGACTGGGTGGGGCACCCTTAGCCAATCTGGGTAAAGGTCAGCTATGGGATGGGGCTCCCCAACCAAACCATGGAAAAGTTGGACGCCAGGTGGGCCTCAGGAACCTGAATCAAAAGGCCAAATAAAAGGTGATTTCATACCAAGCATTAAGCGTTTATGTTTTGCTACTGCTGAGTCCTCCGAGCCCAGAATGGTGCTGACACACTGCAGGTGCTCCATAAGTATTCTTGAATAAATGAATTATGAACTCACGTGCTTGTTCTCTTGTAAAGCTTTCCATATGCAACCTTCCAGGTCATGAGACAGAAAGGAAGAGGGAAGGGTGCATTAATTTGTATCATACTTCATCCTTTCACCCCCATATTAATTTTTCCCATACTCATTTTTTTTTTAATTGTGGTAATCCATGCTAATTTTAGGAGCTTTGCACTTATAGGCGGAAAAACACAGTTCAAGTTTTTTTTTTTTAATCATTTGGCAGGGAAAGAGTGAAAATTCTGTCAGTGAGCAGAAAATTATTACATTTTCTGATCTCATCGTAGGGTGTACAGAAGAGCTCCAGAGAGGGAGAAGGGCCTGGACTCCAGTGATGATTTTCTCAGCAGGAAAAGGCTGGTTAGATATGAGAAGTGACGGGGCAGCCACTTGGTCAAAGGAATTAAAATGAGGTATTGACTTCAGCTGAGTTTAATGAGGCTGCTGCAAAAGCTGGCCCTAGGTCTAGGCTGAGTTGGCATTACAAGAAAAATCTCTGGGAGAGAGAACCAGCAGCAGAGTAGATAATGGAGGTGCTAAATTAGATGGAATCCCCAACACTAGGGAAATCAGACCATAAAGGATTAGGGGAGTTGGTGGTCACTGGACAGTAAATAACAAGAGAGAAGGAAACCACAAAAAAATCTAATTGTAAATTCTGTGTGGAACACATCAGTGCTTAAAAGATCATCGGGGAGGAGTGCCATGTGGTGGTGATGGTTTAGGAAGGTTTTGCACAGACTTTGCATCTCAGTAGAAGCACCTGAACTCCTTAGAGCTCTTTTTTGACCGTTTTGGGTAGGAGAGGGAAGTGCTACCAGGTTGTTTTGTTTGAGGATTTAGAACCAAGGTGAGTTGGAAGTGCCTTCCTCACATGCGGAAACCCTGGTGGTGTAGTGGTTAAGTGCTACGGCTGCTAACCAAAGAGCTGGTAGTTTGAATCTGCCAGGCACTCCTTGGAAACTCTGTGGGGCAGTTCTACTCTGCCCTATAGGGTTGCTATGAGTTGGAATCGACTCGACGGTACTGGGTTTCATTTTTTTTTTTGGTTCCTGACATGTATGCCTACAGTCAAAACCAGTTGGCTTGGAGTCAATTCCCCATGTGTGTCAGAGCAGAATTGTGCCCCACAGGGTTTTCAGTGGCAGATGTTTTGAAAGTAGATCATCGGTCCTTTCTTCCAAGATGCCCCAGGGTAGACTTGAACCTCTAACCTTTCATTTAGCAGCTGAGTGCATTGGCTGTTGCACCATCCAGGGACTCCATGCCTATGGAGGCTCCATAGAAATCCTTGCCCTTTGAGGAGGAGAAGCTCTTCTTGGCTTCCTAAAGACTTGGGTCCTCTGAAATGGGATAGAGCGTGTCATGGATTGAATTATGTCCCCCTAAAAATGTGTGTATCAACTTGGTTAGGCAATGATTCTCAGTATTCTGTGGTTGTCCTCCATTTTGTGATTGTAATTTTACGTTAGAGAGGATTAGGGTGGGATGGTAACACCCTTACCAGGTCACATTCCTGATCCAGTGTAAAGGGTGTTTCCCTGGGTTGTGGCCTGCACCACCTTTTATGTCTCAAGAAATAAAAGGAAAGGGAAGCAAGCAGAGAGTTAGGAACCTCATACCACCAAGAAAGTAGCAGCAGGAGCAGAGTGTGTCCTATGGACACCGGGTCCCTGTGTCTGAGAAGCTCCTCGAAAGGGGAAGATTGAGGACAAGAACTTTTCTCCAGAGCTGACAGAGAAAGCAAGCCTTCCCCTGGAGCCAATGCCCTGAATTTGGACTTGTAACCTACTGATTGTGAGAAAATAAATTTCTCTTTGTTAAAGCCGTCCACTTGTAGTATTTCTGTTATAGCAGCCTAGATGACTAAGACTTGGCAGAAGAGAGCATATCCCTATTGCTTCTACTTCCTGTCCCTCTGAAATCTCCAGCAGCCACGAGGCAGGGGAAATGAAATCGGGGAACAAAACCAATGCAGTGGGTGCACTCTACAATCATTAGGTGCAAGGAAAGGCACTGAGGTATACTTTTTAAAATTAGATTTAGATTTATCTCCAGCTCCAAGACCGTACCTAGCAGGATTTTGTGTAATTCAATCTCAATCATGGTTTTTTTCAGAGAGGCAGTGGTGGCGGTGTACCATTTCCTAAAAACATTACGATTTCTTAGGGGAATTTTCAAGATATGCTTCCCAGGTAATTTGACAGAGTTTCCAATTTTTAGTCCACTTTCGCACTGTTGGGGAGTCCTTGAGTGGTGCAAATGGTTAACGTGCTTGGCTGATAACCAAAAGATTGGAGGTTTGAATCCACCCAGAGGCACCTAAGAAGAAATGTCTGGTAATCTACTACCAAAAAATCAGCCATTGAAAACCCTACAGAACACAGTTCTACTCTGATACACATGGGCTTGCGCTGAGTTGGAATCAACTACAGCAACTGGATTTTTTTGTTTGTTTTGTTTTATTTTTGCACTATTGAGATACATATTTTCCCAGCACATTTGGTGCTTTTGAAAGCTAGGGAACAGATATCTTTTAAGGAGGCTCCCAAATCTGGGTGTTTAGTATCCTGTTCCCCAGATTACCTCACAGCAGCCCTGCCCCCGATTGGGTTTAAACTCAACCTAGGCCCCTGCAGTTCAAGAAAACTCCACACCTTCTCCACCTCTCAGCCTCAGAGAAGGTCTTTCTACAGAGCCTAAATGTCTTCGTTGTAAATCCAGTCTCCAGTTTCCAACTGGCTTAATCCCTTTCAAAGGGCTAGATTCCCCACCAGAACATGGGTGGATGGGCAGAGGAGCACATTCTATTTTCATTCCTAAACATAAACGTCATCAACAATCTCCTGAAGCAAAATGACCCAGTATCAAAGCACAAACACTAGGTGACATTCTTGGAATGGTGGAGGGAAAAATAACCTGTCATACTTTGGGTTATCTGTAGCAGAGGTGACAAAACACAAGTTACTATCACAATAAATTATCCTGTGCACAAAAACCCCTGTGAACTCGACTGGGCTCCTGTGTTGCCTGTAGCTCTGCTTCACGGAGAGAGTGGAGGCTTGTATGGGTTACTGGGGTCAGCTAAGAAAGACATGGAGCTAAGGTGTGATAAAGACTGGGCTAAAGGACATAGTGTAGGGTGTTGACCTATCATTCTTGAACATTTTGGAAAACAAGCCAGCATCGACAGCAATTACTCAGAAAGAATTAATTTTTTTATGGTAAGAAATTAATATTAGTACTAACAATAATAGTAATTATAACTTAAAAAATAAAAATAATGGGATCTACTGGATGTTGTTGTTGTTAGGTGCCATCAAGTCACTTCCAACTCATAGTGACCCTATGTACAACAGAATGAAACACTGCTGGTCCTGCGCCATCCTCACAATCATTGCTATGCTTGAGCCCATCATTGCAGCTACTGTGTCAATCCATCTCATTGAGGGTCTTCCTCTCTTTCTCTGACCCTCTACTTTACCAAGCATGATGTCCTTCTCCAGGGACCCCATCATTGCAGCTACTGTGTCAATCCATCTCATTGAGGGTCTTCCTCTCTTTCTCTGACCCTCTACTTTACCAAGCATGATGTCCTTCTCCAGGGACTGGATAGTGACTGGTAATTACTGCTGTACGTTATGTGTCACGGATTGAATTACGTCCCCCCCCCAAAATGTGTATATCAACTTGATTAGGTCATGATTCCCAGGATTCTGTGGTTGTCCTCCATTTTGTGATTGGAATTTTATGTTAAGAGGGTTAGGGTGGGCTTGTAACACCCTTACCACTTCACACCCCCGATCCAATGTAAGGGGAGTTTACCTGGGGTGTGGCCTGCACCACCTTTTATCTCTCAAGAGATAAAAGGAAAATGAAGCAAGCAGAGAGTTGGGAACCTCATATCACCAAGAAAGCAGCGCTGGGAGCAGAGCACATCCTTGGGACCTGAGGTTCCTGCGCTGAGATGCTCCCAGACCTAGGGAAGACTGATGTCAAGGACCTTCCTCCAGAACCAACAGAGAGAGCCTTCTCCTGGAGGTGGCACCCTGAATTCAGACTTCCAGCCTACTGGACTGTGAGACAAGAAACTTCACTTTGTTAAAGCCATCCACTTGTGGTATTTCTGTTATAGCAGCACTAGATAACCAAGACACTATTTTAAGCACTTTACAGGCAGTTCGTCGTTAAAACTTCCCATTTTAGAGACGATAAAACTAAGACTTGGTAAGATTGAGTAGTTTAGTCAAGGTCATCTAGCTAAGAAGTGGCAGAACCAGTGTTGCTATCCAGATCTGTCTAAATCAAGACTGTATCCATGAGCTAAACACAAAGAAAGTTGCCTTGCCATGAAAGCCATTGATTTGTGTAGAAAATACTGCTGACCAACCCAAATGTTTTGCTTATTGTCTTGGTAGATTCCAAGAACCTGTTGTTGTTACTGTTGTTAGCTGTCATCAGGTTGGTTCTGACTCATATTGACCCTATGTATAACAGAACAAAAAACTCCCTGGTCCTGTGCCATCCTCACAATCGTCGCTATGTTTGAGGCCATTGTTGCAGCTGCTATGTCAATCCATCTTATTGTATCTTCCTCTTTTTCACTCTCCCTCTACTTTACCAAGCATGATGTCTTCTCTCTCCTGATAAGATGTCCAAAGTACATGAGATGAAGACTCATCATCCTTGTTTCCAAGGAGCATTCTGGCTGTACTTCTTCCAGGACAGATTTGTTTGCTCTTCTAGCAGTCCGTGGTATATTCAATATTCTTTGTCAACGCTGTTAATTCAAATGCATCAATTTTTCTTTGACTGTCCTTGCTCATTGTACAGCTTTCACATGCATGTGAGGCATTAAAAAATACCACGGCTTGGGTCAGTAGCACCTTAGTCCTCAAAGTGACATCTTTGCTTTTTAACCCTTTAAAGAGGTCTTTTGCAGCAGATTTGCCCAGTGCAATAAGTCGTTTGATTTCTTGACTGCTGCTTCCATGGGTGTTGATTGTGGATCTAAACAAAATGAAATCCTTGACAACTTCAATCTTTTCTCTGTTTCTCATGATGTTGCTTATTGGTCCAGTTATGAGGATTTTTCTTTTGTTTATATTGAGGTGTAATCCATTCTGAAGTCTGTAGTCTTTGCTCTTCATCAGTAAGTGCTTCAAGTCCTCTTTGATTTCAGCAAGCAAGGTTGTGTCATCTGCATATGGCAGGTTGTTATTAAGTCTTCCTCCAACCCTCATACAGTCCAGCTGCAGGGATTATTTGTTCGGCATACAGATTAACTAGGTATGGTGAAAGGATACAACCCTGATGCACACCTTTCCTGATTTTAAACCATGTAGTACCCCCTCGTTCTGTTTGAACAACTTCTTCTTGGTTTAGGTACAGGTTTTGCACGAGCATGATTAAGCATTCTGGAACTCCCGTTCTTCACAGTGTTATTCATAATTTGCTATGATCCACACAGATGAATGTTTGCATAGTCAATAAAACACAGGTAAACATCTTTCTAGTACCCTCAGCTTTCAGTCAAGATCCATCTGACATCAACAATGATATTCCTTGTTCTAAGTCCTCGTCTGAATCTGATTTGAATTTCTGGCAGTTCCCTGTTGATGTACTTACTGCTGTAACCATTTTTGAATTATCTTTAGCATAATTTTACTTGCATATGATATTGTTCAATGATTTCTGCATTCTGTTGGATCACCTTTCTTTGTAAAGGACTCAAATATGGACTTCTTCCAATCGGTTGGCCAGGTAGCTGTCTTCCAAATTTCTTGGCACAGAATAGTGAGCACTTCCAGCACTGCATTTGTTTGTTGAAACATCTCAGTTGGTATCCCCTTACCTACTGAAGCCTTGTTTTTCTCCAATGCCTTCAGTGCAGCTTGGATTTCTTCCTTTAGTATCATTGGTTCTTTATCATATCTACCTCTTGAAACGGCTGAATGTTGACCAGTTCTTTTTGGTACAGTGACTGTGTGTATTTCTTCCATCTTCTTTTGATGTTTCCTGCGTTGTTCAATTTCTTGCCCGCAGAATCCTTCAGTATTGCAACTTGAGGCTTGAACATTTTCTTCAGTTCTTTCAGCTTGAGAAATGCTGAATATGTTTTCCCTTTTGGTTTCCTAACTATAGGTCTTTGCACATTTCATTATCATATTTTGTCTTCTCGAGCTGCCCTTCGAAATCTTGTGTTCAACTCTTTTATTTCATCATTTCTTTCATTCACTTTAGCTACCCTATGTTCAGGAATGCGTTTCTGTCTCTTCTGACTTCTGGGACATCCATTTTGGTCTTTTTTTTTTTTTTTTGGCCTTTTTAATGACTTCTTGCCTTGATGTCATTCCACAACTCATCTGGTCTTTGGTCATTAGTGCTCAATGTGTCAAATCTATTCTTGAGATTGTCTCTAAATTCAGATGGTTATACTCAAGATTGTACTTTGGCTCTTGTAGAGCTGTTTTAATTTTCTTCAGCTTCAACTTGAACTTATATATGAGCAATTGATGGTTTCTTCCATAGTCAGCCCCTGGCCTTGTTCTGACTAATGATATTGAAATTCTCCATCGTCTCCTTCCACAAATGTAGTCGGTTTGATTCCTGTATAGTCCATCCAGCGAGGACCACGTGTATAGTCACCGTTTATGTTGTTGGAAAAAGGTATTTGCAATGAGTAAATCATTGGTCTTACAAAATTCTATTATGTGATCTGCGTCTTTTCCATCACCAAGGCCTTATTTTCCAACTACAGATCCTTCTTCTTCCTTTGCTCTTTGATTTGAAAAAGAGGAAGACCTTCAGCAAGATGAATTGACACAGCGGATGCAACAATGAGCTCAAGTATAGCAACGATTTTGAGGATGGTTCTGTGATGGACCAAGCTGTGTTTCATTCTGTTGTACATAGGGTTGCTATGAGTCAGAGCCAACTTGATAACATCTAACAACAACAACAACAATGCCTAGGACTTCGATCTTCAAGTGTTCCATTTAATTTTTGACAACCTCCCATTTCCTTGATTCATACTTTGTACATTCCATGTTCTGATTATCAATGAATGATTGTCTCATTTTAAGTTGTTCTACATCAGCAAATGAAGGTCCTGAAAACATTACTCTATCCACGTCATTAAGGTCAATCTACTATGAGGAGGCAGCCCTTCCCCACTCATATTTTAAGTGCCTTCCACCCTGAGAGGCTCATCTTATGGCACTATATCAATGTTCTATTGCTACCATCACGTTTTCATTGGCCAATTTTTTTTTTTTCAGAAGGAGATTGCCAGGTCCTTCTTCCTAGTCTGTTTTACTCTGGAAGCTCCACTGAAGCCTGTCCACCATGGGTAACCCTGCTGATATTTGAAATACTGGTGGCATAGCTTCCAGCACCATGGCCACACACAAGCCACCACAGTACGACAAACTTACAGACAAGTGGTTGTCCAAGAACCTAGGAAGCTCTTTATTGATGTGACATAGAATGTGATTCATCCAATATTCCTACCAAAGCTCTGAACTTACTGCTTTTGAATCTTGATAAATTTAAGCTCCTCTAAGCATTTTTTTTTTTTTTATACAATCGAACCTTTCAAATCACTATGGAAAGTGGAAGCCCGCTTCTATAGAGTTTCTAGAAAACCTTATTGTCTCTGCATTCATCACTTTTCTTTATCAAGAAGAGAGGATAAAATTCCTTTTATGTGAAAATGAAATACTATTAACGCTAATAAAGAAATAGTTATTTATCAGGAAATTACTCACCAGGTTGCCATGGTTGAGGTTCCTGGAATATAACTTTGTTGTTTTGTTTCTAGTTCTGCCTGTGACCTGCTCATGTAAAAGGTTCTATGACAGAGCAGAGCACTGAGCTCGTATTTAGCTTTAATTATTAGAAAACGCTCTATGGCTCAGTAGAGAGAGGAAATGAGGAAGCCAAGTGACCTAGCACACAAGTGCTGTTAGGCTGGAGAAGCTGGTTTTCAGTTTATCAGAATGTAGTCTTTTTTTTTTTTTAAATCCTTCCTTAACTTTTCATTTTAAAGATAAGTAGTTTTTCTATGAATTTGCGATTTAGGGAGCAATGGGAAAGGCCAAATTTGGGTGCATTACAGGAAAGATATTCATGTCTGAAAACCACATATTGGAATTCACAGGTTCTGGGATTCGAGGTCATTCAGACAACTCTGGCCCAATCTTCCCAGCTAATGACTGAATGCCCCCTATTTCAAGACTAAAATGGGGAACAGTATTAGTGTGTTTTAATTTTAGAAACAATCAATAAAATTGGAATATTTCCACATTCATATTTATTTTAAAAATGTTAAGAAGAATTTTGAGTGGGAGACAAGTAAGATGATGCAAACAGCAATGGAGCGATGGCAAAACAAAGGTGATGTCAGGTTGCTAAAAAAAAAAAGAAAGAAAAAGGACGTTACTAAGCAGAGTGACTTCAATATGTTTTTTTTTTTGACAAGTATTTTCTCCCTTTTTGTGTGTGTGTGCTTTGGGTGAAAGTTTACAGAATCAAGTTAATTTCTTGTACAAAAATTTCTACATATATTGTTATGTGACACTAGTTGCAATCCCTATAATGTGACAGCACACTCCCCCTTTTCACCCTCGGTTTCCTGTCCATCCAACCAACTCCTGTCCCTTTCTGCCATCTCATCCTGCCTCCAGACAGGAGCCACCCATTTGGTTTCGTGTATCTGCTTGAACTAAGAAGTATGCTCTTCAGGGGTACCATTATATGTTTTATAGTCCAGTCTATCCTTTGTCTGAAGAGTGGGCTTTGGTCAATATGATTTTTTAAAAATATGGTCAGAGATGTGACTGTATATTTGCGTAACCCTGGAAGAAACTACATCAAATAGCAACAGTGGCTTATGCTTGCTCTTTTTCTGTATTTTACAAATCTTCTAAAATGAATACGTAAATTTCTAAACCTTTATAAAATGAATATTTGTAATCAGAAACAAAGAAAATAGGTAAGTAGCTGCCTCCTTAGAGTGACTGTGGTCCTCCTCCTCAGATGCTACGACCCTCTCCGGAGCATATAAATGTAGAAGTGCTTGCGGGAAGCCACTTCCTGAATTAAGGTGTTGGCTGTCCAAGGAGCACAGGACTCATAGGTGACCCCCTCAGTTCTAACTGAGTTTTCTTTTCTCACACTGCACATCCAACCCATTTGCAAATCCTGTCATTTCTGCATTCAAAAATATCTCCAATCCTATCTCTTATCACCATTGCTACCTCTATAATTCAGTCATCACTTCACTAGACTTCAGCAAAAGCCTCCTAACTGGTCTGTCTGCTCCTGCCCTTGTCCCTTCGTTTTATTTCCCACACATTTAAAGCCAGTCAAAATGAACTTTTAAAAATATAGATCAGATAATTTCTCTCCCTTGCTCAAAACCCTCCAATGGTCTTCACCAAGACCTACAAGGCACCGCATGGGCTGGTTGGCTCCCATTATCCACTCGGACTTGATCATGTCTCACTCCAAAGACACCAAAAAAGCTCCCATCTTTGCACTTTTTTCTACCTAGAAAACTTTTTCCTCCAGATACCTGCATAGCTCAGGCTTTTTATCCCCCTAGGTTTATCTGTATTCCCATGTCACCTGTAAGAGAGGCTTTCCCTACTTATCCCATCTAAAATACAAAAAACAACCAAACAAAAAAAAAAACCAAACCAAACCCGTTGCGGTCCAGTTGATTCCAACTCACAGCAACCTTACAGGAGAGAGTAGAACTGCCCCATAGGGTTTCTAAGGAGCGGCTGATGGATTCAAACCACCAACATTTTGGTTAACAGCCTCAGCTCTTAACCACTGCACCACCAGGGCTCCATCTAAAATAGAAGCCTCCAATCTCTGTCTCCTTACTTTGTTCTATTTTTCTTCAGAACACTTCTCTCTTTTGTGCCTGGAGCAGTGCCTGACACATAGTGCTCAATAAAGTCTTGTTGATTGAATGAATGAGTTGAATAATTTCTACAACAGACTAGGAAGAAAGGTCTGGCAACTGAATACCAAAAATCAGCTAATGAAAACTATGGATTACAATGGTTCCATCATGTTCTGCATGAGGTTGCCATGGGTTGGGGGCCGACTTGATATCAGCTAACAACAACAACAATTTATCATTAATATTAAAATGGGTCCAGGTTATGTTTTTGTTTTCTGAAAAAAAAAAAAAAAATTGCAGCGAGTGATTGTCCTCCACCATGGGAACGGAGAAATGAAGTAGTTACTGAGTCATTCCATCCCAAGCACAACTTCTACATGAATGACCTAGAAAATTGAAATCAAACTATATTTTGACCCAAATGTAACAAGAACTGCTTCAATTTCCTTTCTCATTTTGTCGGTGGCAACCACGCCCTAGTTTGCTGAGATAAATTAGATTGTAGCCGAATGCAGTCATGGATTGCTGGCCTAACTAATGATAAGTAAATGAAATTTCCATTTTATCTCTTTTTAAAATGAGAACTTAGATTTACACTAATAGTTCTTTATGTACTTCAGACAGGCAAGAATTTATGAGCACCAACTACTTTAAACAGAGAGCTTTTGTTTTAAGGCTTAAATAACCCTACTTATATTGTAAACGTGTTGTCTAAACATTACACTATCTCCTGGTTCTTTGTTTGTTCATTGTATATGTGATCTAAAGGTCCGCCTCTTTCCTATTATTTTTTGAGGGTATTTTCCTCTAGGATACTGGGAAAAGGGGGAATGTGTCTCATGTCCTCACCTGAGTCACTTTCTCAGTGGCTGCTTCTCTCCATCTTGTGCACTGTTCCCTTAGTCCAGGACAAGGGGGGAAAAAAGATGTATCTCTAACTCTACATCTATATACTGGAGAAGAATCAATGCATCTGAATTATGGTGTTGGTGAATAATATTGAATATACCAGGGACTGCCAGAAGAATGAATTTACCTGTCTTGCAAGAAGCACAGCCAGAATGTTCTTTAGAAGCAAGGATGGTGAGATTTCATCTCATGTATTTTAGACATGTTATCCGGGGGATCGGTCCGTGGAGAAAGGCATCATGCTTAGAGTGTCAGTGAAAAAGAGGAAAACCCTCAACAAGATGGATTGACACAGTGACTGCAACAATGGGCTCAAACATAGCAATGATTGTGAGGATGGCACAGGACTGGGCAGTGTTTCCTTCTGTTGTACAAGGGGTCATGACTTGACATAACCTAACAACAGCAACAACAACATAATATATACAAATTAACTGGAGAGATATTCCATGCTTATGGATTGGAGGACTCAACATTGTTAAAATGTCAGTTCTTCCCACCTTTATCTACAGATTCATCACAACCCCAAACAAACTCTGAGCAAGTTATTTTGTAGGTACTAACAAATTGATTCTAAAGTTTATATGGAAAAGCAAAAAACCTAGAAGAGCCAACACAGTACTGAAGAAGAACAAAGCTAGAGGGCTAATACTCCCTGACGTCAAGACTACAGAAAGCTATAGTAATCAACACAGTGGGGTACTGATGAAAGAATAGATACATAGATCAACAAAACAGAGCAAAGAGCCCAAGAATAGACCCACACAAATATAGTGAACTGATCTTTGAAAAAGGAGCAAAGGCAATTCAATGGAGAAAAGATAGTCTTTTCAGTGAATGGTTCTGGAACAATTGGACATTTATCTGCAAAAAAAAAAAAAAAAGAATCTAAACACAGGCCTTACAACTTTCATAAAAATTGATTCAAAATAGATCACACACCTAAATGTAACACACAGGAACTATGAAACATTTAGAAGAAAACATAGGAGAAAATCTAGTAGCCTTGGGTTTGGTGGCGAATTCTTAGATACAACACCAAAGCACGATCCATAAAAGAGAAAACATTGATAGGTTGGACTTCATTAAAATGTAAAACTTTGACTGTATAAAAGACACTGTTAAGAGAATGAAAAGATAAGTCACAGACAGACTGGATGAAAATATTTGCAAAACATATATCCAATAAGGGACTTACATTCCAAAGAGCCATTAAAACTCAATGATAAGAAAACGAACAACCCAACTAAAACAAGGGCAAAAGATCTGAACAGATACCTCACCAGAGAAGATATACAGATGGCAGATATGCATATGAAAAGATACTCGACATCACATGATTAGGGAATTGCCAATTAGATACCACTGTACACCTATGGGGGCCCTGATGGTACAGTGTTAAGAGTTTGGCTGCTAATCAAAAGGTCAGCAGTTCAAATCCACCAGTTGCTCCTTGGAAGCCCTATGAAGCAGTTCAACTCTGTTCTATAGGGCCGCTATGAGTCCGAATTGACTCAACAGCAACGGGTTTTTTTTTTTTTTTTTTTTGCGCACCTACTAGCCAAAAACCAAATCAGGTGCCTTTGAGTTGACTCCAACGCACAGTGACTCCATGTCTGTCAGGGTAGAATTGTGCTCGATAGAGTTTTCAATGGCTGGTTTTTTGGAAGTAGATGATCAGGCCTTTCTTGCAAAGTACCTCTGTGTGGACTCAAACCTTCAACCTTTCGGTTAGCAGTTGAGTTCGTTAATCATTTGCACCACCCAGGGACTTCACCTCCTAATATAAAATCCATGTTTCTCAATTCTACCATTGCATCATCCCATGTTCCTCATCTTTGTGCCTTAAAAAAAAAAAAAAAAAAAACCCAAACCCATTCCCGAAGAGTTGATTTTAATTCATAGTGACCCTAAAGGACAGGGTAGGACTGCCCCATAGGGTTTCCAAGGAATGCCTGGTGGATTTGAACTGCTGACTTTTCGGTTAGCAGTGGTAGCTTTTAACCACTCTGCCACCAGGGTTTCTTCTGTGCCTTTAGATAACAGAATATTTGATGGGATCCATAGGATTTTATTAGTAAATCTCTCATAACAAGGAATCTGGAGATTGGCTATTCCAAAGGTGCTTAATTCACTGACCCCACAAAGTCAGGACCCTGAACCCGCGTCCCTGTACTTCTCTTGACTTTTCCTTCGCAGTTGCCCGGAGGCCGCTGTAGTGCCAGGCCCTGTGTCCTTGCATAGCGACATCCAAGCAGGAAGAAGTGGAAGGGTTTTTCCTCACACATTTTTCCCTGTGAGGTCCACCCCATCTCACTGCTACTGCTTCCCTTCAGGTGTCACAGGTATAAATCATTAGCAAAGAGACCCAAACCCAGCGACCCTATAGGAGAGAGTAGAGCTTTCCATAGGACTTCCAAGGCTGTAATATTTACGGAAGCAGATTGCCACATCTTTCTCCTTTGAAGCAAGCACCTGATGGGTTTGAACCACTGACATGTCAGTTAGCAGCCCAGTGCTTACCCCACTGTGCCACCAGGGCTTTTTGGGGTTAGCTAGCAAGAAAGGAATATGGAATGGCTGTTGGAAAGGCAAACAATGGCATCTGCCACATGATTGCTCTTCCGTGCAATTTAGATTTCGGCACCCGAGTGATAACAATGTTCTATAATTTAGAACACTTCACTGTTTGCAAAGCGTTCACACACATTGTTTTATTTGACTCTCACCATGAGATATAGTTGTTATTCTCACTCTTTGACAGATAAGGAGGCTGAGGATTGGGGGAGTTGAGTGATTCACCCATGTTCTTGTAGCTTCTCAGAGCTGGAAATAGAACAAGAGCTTCTGACATAACGTCGGACACTTTCTCTACTATTCCGTTCACTGGGCAAATGGAAGCATAACCGGGGACTCATAGATGTGGCTGCACTGTGAATTCTGTATGAATCTCCTCCACGGCTGGTGCCCCTATGTGCTCTCAACAGATGTGGAGTGATGGATATAGTTTGACTGAGCACAGGCAGCTGCAGAGAAGAAGTGGGTGGCACAGCAAAATTTTCACACAGACAGGCCTTGTGCAAACTAAGCAACGCCAAGAGAGAGGAAAGTGTCCCGTCACCAAGGAGCAGATGGAGGTTGCAGATGTGTGAAGGCTGTGTTCAGCCCACGTGGAATCCACAAGCTGCAAGAGGCATCTCAGCTGTCCAACTTTCTGTCAGAGTCGAATCGTCGAGGAGACTCAGCTACCAGCTTACTCTTAACGTTTAAATCATTAAGAGTAAGACAGAAGGGGTAACTTTAAGGAAGCACTTGGGAACACAGACACAAATATTTGATTACTTTTCAAAGCAGAGGATGGAAGGCAGAGGAGATCTCCCAGGAATCACAGCCTGCAACCTTGCGTCATCACCTGCCATCTGGTCCCATCTCCATCCCTAAGAGCTAATCAGAAAACTCTCTGATAGTGTGCCCAGACATAGCTAGTGACAGTCTACATTGGAAAATCCCTTTTGAAAAGTAATTTGGAAATATATATTTCAAAAAGCACAAAATTGTTTATACCACTTAAATTATATACCCTACCCTTAAGACTTCATATTAAGGAAATAACTAAAGTGAAGGGAAATAAAATACTATAGGTCCAGTGATGTTTATTATTTTGTTATAAATATGTATATACCAAAAACCAAACTCATTGCTGTTAAGTCGGTTCTGACTCATAGTGACCCTATAGTACAGAGTACTGCTCCATAGGATTTCCAAGGAGTAGCTGGTAGATTCGAACTGTTGACCTTTTGGTTAGCAGCCAAGTTCTTAACCATTGTCCTACCAGTGCTCGTAGATATAAGCCCTGGTATCGCAGTGGTATATGTATGTTATGCATTGAATTATGTCCCCTCAAAAATGTACGTATCACTTTGGCTGGGCCATGATTCCCCGTATTGCGTGAGTTTCCTATATGTTGTAAATCCTGCCTCTATGATGTTGATAAGAAAGGATGGGCAGCAGTTGTGCTAGTGAGGCAGGACTCAATCTACAAGATTGGACTGTGTTTTGAGATATAAAAGAGAGAGGCAAGCAGAGAGACAGGGGGACCTTGTACCACCAAGAAAGCAGTGCCAGGAGCAGATTGTGTCCTTTGGACGCCGGGTGCCTGCTTGGAGAAGATCCTAGTTCAGGCAAAGATTAACAAGAAGGCCAACAGAGAAAGAAAGCCTTCCCTGGAGCTGACACCCTGAATTTGGACTTTTAGCCTACTTTATTGTGAGGAAATAAGTTTCTCTTTGTTAAAGCCATCCACTTGTGGTATCTCTGTTATAGCAGCACTAGGTAACTAAGAAGATGTATATATGTGCTTGTGTGTGTATGTATATATATCAAAAACCAAACCTGTTGCTGTTGAGTTGATTCTGACTCATAGTGACCCTAGAGGACATAGTAGAACTGCCCCATAGAGTTTCCAAGGAGCAGCTGGTGGATTCGAACTGCCAACATTTTTGGTTAGCAGCTGAGCTCTTAACCACTGCACCACCAGGGTGCTCTCTCTCTCTCTCCCTCTCCATCTCTCTTTATATATATATATAAACCAATACCACTGCCATGGGCTCGATTCTGACTCATAAGGACCCTATAGGTCAAAGTAGAACTGCCCCATAGAGTTTCCAAGGAGCACCTGGTAAATTCCAAGGAGCACATATATATACATATGAAAAGTTAGGGATCCTTCCCTAGAGCCTTCGGAGGGAACATAGGCCTGCTGACACCTTGATTTCCAACTCCTAGTCTTTAGAACTAGAGCTTTTTTTTTTTAGTCTTTAGAACTAGAAGAGAATAAATTTCTGTTCTTCTAAGCCACCCAGTTTGTGGTACTTTGTTGTGGCAGCCCAGGAAACTAAAACACAGACAGCCTATGCCTTCAAGTTGTTGTTGTTGTTGTTAGGTGCCGTCGAGTCGGTTCCAACTCATAGTGGCCCTATGCACAACAGAACGAAACACTGCCCGGTCCTGCGCCATCCTTACAATCGTTTCATGCTTGAGCTCATTGTTGCAGCCACTGTGTCAATCCACCTTGTTGAGGGTCGTCTTCTTTTCTGCTGACCCTGTACTCGGCCAAGCATGAAGTCCTTCTCCAGGGACTGATCCCTCCTGACAACATGTCCAAAGTGTGTAAGACGCAGTCTCGCCATCCTTGCCTCTAAGTAGCATTCTGGCCGCACTTTTTCCAAGACAGATTTGTTCGTTCTTTTGGCAGTCCACGGTATATTCAATATTCTTCGCCAAAACCACAATTCAAAGGAGTCAACTCTTCTTCAGTTTTCCTTATTCATTGTCCAGCTTTCACATGCATATGATGTGATTGAAAATACCATGGCTTGGGTCAGGCGCACCTTAGTCCTCAGGCTGACATCTTTGCTCATCAACACTTTGAAGAAGTCCTTTGCAGCAGATTTCCCCAATGCAATGCATCAAGAGCAGGAGATAATTCAGCTAATGACCTACTCAATGGAATCTAAAAAGTTATTCATAAGTATAATGATAAAGATTAGGATTCATTGAATTTATTAATTGTATTTATTGAATGCCTACAATATTCTGAGCACTGAAGATACAAACGTGAACAAAACAGACAGTTCCTGCTTTTGTCAAGTTTATATTCTAGTGTGTAGGGGAGCACTGATGCAATAAGAAAAAAGTCAATGATTCTGAATTAAGTGAAAAATTACAAAGGAAATTGTACATGTAATATGACTTACCAAACAGTATATTCAATTCCATGAACAAAGATTGGGAGAAAACAAGGAAAAATAAAGGCAGCATATGTGATGGTGTAGTTATGAACATATTTCTTTCCCTTATTGTTGTTGCAACATTTTTAGTACAATATATTTTTAAAAATCCAAAAGGGAAAAAAAGAAAACCCATCTGATATTTTTAACATTCAGCCCCCTGGTTCAAGAGAGGTATATTTATCCAACTTTGAAGAAGTCAAAGGAAAAATATAATAAAAATGTATTTGTTAAAGGAATGAAGGAAAGAAGAGAGGGACGGAGACAAATCGACGCAGCTTTTGTGGTTGTTCCTGGCTTTATTCAGACCCCCTTTCTCCATACTTGTCTCTCTAGGCCACAAGCCCATGAGATGGTAGTGAAAGGTTTAAAATCTCATCCTGATATAAATTCTGGTTTGTTTGTGTAAATGAGAACCTCTATATTGTCACCACCGCAGTGGACTAGTGAAATCCAGTAAAGGAAAGTTCTCCAAACAACTGCAAAAACAAGTATTTGGGGACGACCTATAGCCAAATCTGGTCACAACTGTTAAATTGCAAGCCTGAACTCTAAGAAATGCAAGCTGTGTTTTCATGAATGTCTGAGGTCTACAGCCAAGCCAACCATCTGCCTAGGTGCAGATGACTCTATGTAGACTTTACTGTTGGCATTGGATGGCTGTGATGTGTGCATCTTAAAAAATTTTTTTTTTTCTTGTTTTCTAGATCCAGTAGGTCTAGTTCCAGGTTTCAGGCATTTGGGGTCATGTGGGAGACCCAGTTCCATTCCCGGCCAATACACCTCATGTGTAGCCACCACTCATCTGTCAGTGGCGGCTTGGATGTGATGCTGAACAGGTTTCAGCAGACCTTCCAGACTGAGGCAGACTAGGAAGAAAGGCCTTGCAATCTACTTCTGAAAATCAGTCGAGAAAAACCCTATGGATCACAATGGTCCAATCCACAACCCATCATGGGGATGATGTAGGACTCAGCAGCATTTTGTTTCGTTGTACATGGGTCATCTTGAGTTGGGGGCCAACTCAGTAGCAGCTAACAACAACAACAAGAGTCCAGAGCACTTTGGGTAAAAAGGTGAGACCATAGAGCCCTTTTTTACTGCTCAGTTTCTGCCATCTGCTCTTTCTATCCAGGCTACTTAGAATTCCACTTGCTACTTCACCAGTTAAATCATTTGTCTTGAAGTCCTGCCCCAAGCTCTTCCGTGGCATTGCCCTGCACTGCTGAACAGCTGCCGTTCCAGAGTAGGCTGCACTTCTGTGAGCTACAAGATGGTCCTTGCAGGTGGCTGGTACATGGATTTTCAGCTTGCCAAATGCTTTGAGACAGGAAGCTAAAAATCTATGCAGGCACCTATGTGTGTATGTGATTATTCTTTGTGATTATGAGCAGCAAGGAAAAAGTAACAAGGGAATATATGCTGTTGATGCTTATTGCATCATTATGATCATCAAATAATATTTATAAAGCTTCCTCCATATGGCTGATGCTGAGAGCTTGTGAGTTCTCAGGAGATGAAGGCTGGGGTTCTATTCTCTTTCTCTCATGGTACCCAGCCTCCAACACGACTTCATCCTTCACCAGCTCTCGCCTTAAGCATTTTATATTGTTTCTACCCTGGGACTTTAACAACCAATGTTTGAAAGGAGTAAAGAGTGCTACGGTCAGAGAGGGATTGCTTTACATCCAACAGTACCCCCCAACCCCCTCCCACCAACACACATACATATATCTTTTCGAAACGCAGAGAAAGTAGGCACCGAAGCTGTCTAAGGAAGCCCTGAAATGAGTGTCCTTTCTGGTGGAGAGGACAGTAAAAACAGAGGGTTTCTGCTTCCAAAAATGTTCCAGAGACTCGTTCCAATGAAGCATCATGAGGGACCTGGGCGTGCAGAACATGGAGCCCCCCTTGAGGAAGTGCCTGTCAGCACAGTTCCTAGGCGTGTATAGGGAGACAGCCCTCAGCTGTCAGTCCCTCCAGGGACTGCCCCAGCTGCAGAGAACTGCCTTGTCCATGGGCACACCATTCCTGTGGTGGTCTCATTGAAGCACTGGATGAAGCAGAGATATAAAGCCTGGCCATTTTGTATCAACATGGGACAACATGGGCCATTTTAGTTCCAGAGTTCTCCGTGGGGTCAGCTGAGTTTTTGCTAGGCCCACATTACATCTCAACTTCTCCCTCTGCCCAGTCCTGCTTCTTTAGTCTCCCTCATACAGGCATTGATCCCAAGGACACTCCCTGATAAAATCCCGTACACTAAACTTCATCTCAAGAGGACAGTGGTGGTTCAGTGGTAGAATTCTTGCCTTCCATGTGACAGACCCAGGTTCACTTCCCAGTCAATGCACCTAAAACAGCCACTACCCTATCGGTGGAGGCTTTCATGTTGCTACGGTGCTGAACAGGTTCCAGTGGAGCTTCTAGACTAAGATGGACTAGGAAGAAAGTCCTGGCTATCTACTTCCAAAAATCAGTCGGTGAAAACCCTATGGGCCACAACGGTCTGATCCACAACCGATCATGGGGATGGCTCAGAACCGGGCAGCATTTTGTTCCATTGTGCATGGGTCTGTGGCCCATATGATGGCAGCTGACAACAACAACAAACTTCATCTCAGCCTCTGCTTCCTGGAGAACCCAATCGTCAATACTTGGTGCTGAAAGTGGTCCAAGAAAGAGAAGGCAAGCCAGGAGGTGGAATTTTGTAGCCAAGTTACTCCACTTGGTTAGCAATCGCTCTTGGTAAGTAGAGCACAGACAGCCCTTGGCATAAAAAGGTGAGCCAGTTGTTAAAGCTCTCCCACTAGTGAGCTACTGAACAGTGTATCAGTGGATAAGAAGGCAGTAGCTGGTGACTGTAATAGGGGTTTTAGAAATTCAGCAGAAATGGTAACTACAGACAATTGGGGAGCTATTGCTAAGCCTGATTGATGATCTAGAAAAGGATAATGAAGGGCTAAATGCAATTAAGAGGCTCTCATCTCTTCCAGTAGGAGGAAGGAGAAAGCTGAGACCAGACCCAGGACCTAATCATCAGAGTAACTGGACTCTCAGCTAAGCGAGACCTGCTATGCCCAAGTCAGGGCCCCTGTTGGGACACGATGGAACCCGACGCACGGGATGGGGCATCAGGGTTGAAACACCTGAAAATCTTAATTGCCCAGATTCCTGTGAACCCGCTGCTCCTGTGGAAGTGGCTCCCTCTTTTCAAGAAACAGCCGGCACTTCCACTGGCTTGAAGACAAGTCAGGGGCCTTTGCTTTCACCTTCCTGCCTGGCTGCCAGCCTCTAACAAGGTTAAGTTGCTGCTGAATCCAGCCAGTGTCATGGTGGGCCAGATAAGGAGGAAAAGATCAGAGATATTCAGCTACGTGTCCCTGCAGGAGCTGGGGAATACATGTGGGATTGGATTCTGAGAGTGTTTGATTGAAGAGGCCTAAACATAAGACTGGATCAGGGAGAGTGTTGATTTAGGTGGACTTTCCCAAAATACAGGACTTGACACCTTTTTTAGGACCACTGTTGGGGAAGCAAGATACCTAGGGTGCAAAATTTAAGGAAACACTCTCTCAGCATCATGCAAATGCAAGGTTAGCACCATGGGTTGAGTGCCTCCTGAAATTTTGTGCCCTTGGCTACCTCTCTTGCCTGCTGTAGTCCCAGCCTTGTTTAACACCCTGGCCAGGACTTTCTGAGATGTATTTTTCATGCTCCTAGAGGCATGGGGGAGCCCTGGTGGCACAGTGGTTAAGAGCTCAGCTGCTAACCAGAAGGTTTGCACTTTGAAGCCACCAGGTACTCCTTGAAAACCCTATGGGGCAGTTCTGCTCTGTCCTATAGGGTTGCTATGGTTGGAATTCACTAGATAGCAATGGGTTTGGTTAGAAGCATGGGAAAAGTGAAGACCCACACCAAAAGTGAGGTCGAAATGCTAGAATTACCATGGCAGATGAAGGAAGCAAGCTGGGGTTAAAAGGCTCAGAGAAGTGGGCAAGCTGAAGGCAACATGCTATGCAGGACTAGCAATCCCACCTGAGGATTCTGCTCCAAGGGCCCAGAGGCTGCACCAACTACAAGGGGCATAGGGTGTGCTGGTGGGAGGGGCATCTCATTGTTAAGACCATCAGTGATGGCGGCCTCTGCAGTCCAGGGCCTACAGCGGGAGAGGCTCTTAAAGAACGTCTCACTCACATAATGGGGATGGGAGGATGCAAAATGATGGAGGCTGGAGGTGGTGCGTAATGTCAGAAGCCAAGCGGCAGAAATTATCAAAATAAACAGCAGGGCTGGGGAGGCAGCCAAGGAGGCCTGGTCTGCAGAGGTAAGGAAATGGTGAACAGGACGTGGCGCCGCTAGGGGAAAAATAAATGAGGGAGCAACAAGGATGCCACTCAACTTACGCCCTCAGAAGAAACCACCCCAATAAGTCAGTATCTGCATTTCAAGGGCAGTGAAACTATTCTGCACGATAGCATAATGGTGGACACGTGACCTTATGCATTTGTCAAAGCCCATAGGACTGTACAACACACAGCAAACTCTCATGTGAACTAGGGACTCTAGTTAACCATAACGCATGGCTATTGGTTCATCAACTGTAACAAACTACCACAGGAATGCAAGATGTTAAAAATAGGGGGAATGTGGGGCAGGGGCAAGTGGGAACTCCTTACTTTCTGCAGTTTTTCTATAAACTGAAAAGTGCTCTGAAAAATAAAGGGAAATAAATAGAGCTTTTTTTTAAAAAATGATTATCCTTGCAATTTCCAGATCTGACCAGTTTTTGGACCTGGAACCACAGATTGGAAGACAGGCTGTGTCCTCAAGAGGATGGGCCCTGCAACAGCAAGGCTAGCGTCCATGATAATGATTCTCTCAGGCCCCCTGTTTAATACTCAGGGGAAAGAAGAATAGCAAACATTTCGAGAAACGACTATTGAACATAGGGTCCTAGTGGACACGGATACCCCAGGACCCAAAGCATCATCGTGGTCCGGTAATAACATTGCATTGATTTGTAAGAACTCTGTTTTTACTGTGGATAGCAACCCTTGTTATCCTATATAATGATGATATTTTCCTAGTTTGTTCTTTGACTCCTAGTTTTAAATTTTTTATTTGTTTTTGCCATTCAGTTGTTGTTGTTGTTCCCTGCCCTCCAATCAGCCCCCGGCAACCCCATGCACAATGGGACCAAACACTGCCCCGGCCTGCACCATCCCCATGTGTGGGTTGCAGATGGGACCATTGTGATCCATTGGGCTTTCATGGATGATTTCTGGAAGTAGATCACCAGGCCCTTGTCTCTAGCCTGTTTTAGTCTGCAAGCTCCGCTAAGACTTGTTCAGTTTATATTGTCAAATTATCTCCCTTTCTCCCCTCGTTCTGCTTTTTGTACCAAGATTCTAAAAGTTTTCCTACTTGAATATAATAAAAATATTAACCCATATTTTCCTTTAATAGTTCTATTTTTAGAGCCAATTTGATCCTTTACAGGGTTTTTAGTGTAGAACTTTATTTTTTCCAAAACTGAACAGCCAATTGTCACAGCATTGTTTATGAAAAAAAATCTTAAAAAAAATACCTTTAAAAGAAGCTCTCTCCTTAGGGGGCAGTGAGTTTATGTTAATACGGGAGGAAAAACTCAGAAATGGAGGGTGAGAATAGCTACACAACTCGAAGAATGTGATCAGTGTCACTGAATTGTATAGGTAGAAATGGTTGAATTGGTCTATGTTTTGCTGTGTATATTCTCAACAACAATCAAATTAAAAAAAAAAAAAAAGTTCTCTGAATCTCGCTACACCTGACAAATCTTCTGCTAATAACTAAGGCAAAGCTTTTATCATCAAGGAAAAAAGCAAGTATGGAGAGCTATCTAAAAATGCTCAGGGTATGGAAAGCTATGTAAAGATGCCCTGGCTGTATTGTCAGAGAAACACCATCAGCCATTGGTATCCCAAGTTGACACATTTCAACACGAATCACTGTTGAAAGAAAGGAGAAACTTCTACCGGCTTCACAGAGTCAATCAATCACAGAGAACGAGTATCTCCTTTGATAACTGGAAGACCTCCACAGAACAGGCCGAGCGCATTCCCGTCATGCCAGCTAAGGAGCAGAATTCCAGGCATTGTGTGTGTCTGTTGCTCCCCTCTGTCACTTCCGACAGGGTCATCTCAAGCCAAACCAGTCGCCGTGGAGTCGGTGCCAACTTATGGTGACCCCATGTGTCTCAGAGTAGAACTGTGCTCCATAGGGTTTTCAAGGCTGTGATCTTTTGGAAGCAGATTGCCAGGCCTTTCTTCTGGGGCAACTCTGAGTGGATTTGAACTGCCAACCTTTCTGATAGTACTTGAGCTCTTAGCCATTTGTGCCACCCAAGAACTCCTCTTCAAGGGCCACACCCATTGCTGTCTTAAAGGGAAGTGGAGGTGATTTCACGGAGGTGAGTGCTATTTTCTTGGGAGACACAATGGTAGTAATGTGGCCAGATTCAGAAATTCTTGGTTATAGAAATGGCTTTGTCACTTAAACCCTGCAAATCCTTAGGAAGTTGAGTCAGAGTCAAATCCACAGCAACGGGTTTGGTTTTCGTTTTATGCTTCACTTAAAGGAGCCCTGGTAGCACAGTGGTTATGTTCGGCTGCTAACTGAAAGTTTTACAGCGGTGGTGTCACTAGAGTTGGTGTCACGCAGTGCAGTAACTCATGGTATCACACCGCTCCCTCTGGTGGTGGAATGGCTGGGCCCCACCCTCACTAGTCTGCTCCCTCCCCCGCCACCCCCATCCTCCGTGGCTCCCCATAGCTCCTAACCTCTCCTCTTGGCCAAGGTGGAGACCATCCTTTCTGCTCAATGGCAGGCAAGAAAGCCTGCCACCCACACCCTGACTGATGGGTGATGATGGCGAGGGGCGACTAGTTACTGCCGCCTTGGTGGCACTTTCTCAGGAGCACCAGCCCACCTTCAGCTGCCAAGGACCCTGCGATCATTTTGGTGTCACCTTTGGGGGTACAGCTCATGGTTGGAAGCCACCAGCCACTCTGAAGTAGAAAATGGGGCGTTGTGCTTCAGGGAAGACTACAGCCTTGGAAACCCTGTGGGGCAGATGTGTACTGTCCTTTAGGGTGGCTGTGAATCCAAATCAACTCTATGGCAACAGGTTACCACACTCACTTAGCAGCCCAGAGCTTAACCACTGTGCCTGCAGGGCTCCTTCGAGTGAAGCATAGAATGGTTCAATTAATTTCCTAAGAATCTGTAGCCTTCATTTTCCTCATTTAAAAAAATGTGAGAGTTGGGCCAGGTGATCTCGTAGCCCCTGTTAATGATGGCATTCTGTGTCATTTTATGAAGTGCCAGAGAGCCTTTCAACGTGGCTCTGGTTTTCAGGCTGAAATGATCGTGCACGGCACCCTACTCTGTACTCTAATGCATTACCTGCCAAAAGGGTTCTTCCAGCTTTGTTCTTACAGAGAGTCAAGAGCAGTGAGTTGTGATTACATATAGTCTCAGTACTAAGCTTTCTTAGAGGCTCATCTTAGAGAGGACTCTGGATCCCACCCCCACTCTGCCACTGAAACTGTTCCTTCAGAGTTGCCAAAGACCTTATAATTTCCAATAGCCTTTTAGCAGTTGGAAACCCTGGTGGTGTAATGGTTAAGTGCTACGGCTGCTAACCAAAGGGTCGGCAGTTTGAATCCACCAGGCGCTCCTTGGAAAGTCTATGGGGCAGTTCTACTCTGTCCTATAGGGTCACTATGAGTCGGAATCAACTTGACAGCACTGGGTTTGGTTTTTTTTTTGTTTTTTAGTAGTTATCATCTCTACAATACTCAGTACCATTGTACCTTTTGTCCCCGAAACTCTCTCATTCTGTTCTGTGCCTTTATGATGCTTTTTTCCTGTCCATTAACCTACTTATTTTGAGCCACCCCTTTTCTTTCTCCACTGTTGCTCTCCTTTATTCCAGAAGTGGACATTTCTCAAACTTCAACCCTACTACATCTGCTTCTTGCCTTTCTTTACTGCCTCTCTTAGTGAGATTATTCACTCCCACAACGTCAGCCATTATTTTTGTGTGTCTCTTTCCCTGAGCCCATGTCTAGCTCTGACCCCTTTCTAGAATTCTAAATTCCTGCTTGCTGAACAACTTCATCTGAATCTCTTGCCAATGCATTGAATTTAACATATTCAAAATGGATCTCACTGTTATTTTTGCTGTTGCTTTATCAAATTTTTTCTTGTACATAGTTTAAAATCAAGTATTTTGAAAAGCTTGTTACTAGGACCACGTAAACCAGAGACTCCATCATCCTGAGACCAGAAGAACTAGATGGTGCCCGGTTACCATCTAGGACCCCCCTCTGACTGGGAACACAACAGAGAGTCCCTGAAGGAGTAGGGGAAAATTGTGGCGGAAAACTCAAATTTACGTAAAAAGACTAGGATTAATTTAATGGTCTGACTGAGACTATAGGAATCCCAGAAGACATGGCCCCTGGACACTCTGTTAACCCAGAACTAAAACCATTCCTGAAGTCCATTCTTCAAAGATTAGACTGGATTATAAAACATAAAATAATACTCATGAAGAGTGTTCTTTTTAGTTCAAGCAGATACATGAGACTAAATGGGCAGCTCCTGTCTGGAGGTGGGATGAGAAGGCAGGAAGGGATAGGGCCTGGTTGGATGGACTTGGGAAACCCAGGGTGGGAAAGGAAGAGTATGCTGTCACATTATGGGGATTGCAGCTAGTGTCACATAACAATACGTGTATAAATTTTTGTATAAGAAATTAACTTGAGCTGTAAATTTTCACCTAAAACACACACACAAAAAAAAAAAGCTTGTTACTAAAGGCAGAAGCTCCTGTTCTTTTTCTCCCTTTCTTTTTCCCCTTTCTCATAGAATACCACTTTCAAGTCTTTTAGCCAATTCTTGTGGTATTTACCTTCATATCTCTAAATAAACATTCTTAGGTCACTATTTCTTAATTTTTCTGTTTTAGACAATATTGATTTTCATTCTGTTATTGAAATTTATTTCTCACTACCTGTCCTGCCCACCACAAGTATCCACCCACTTGATCTCTCCACCCCAACTTGCCAAAATATTTAGTTACAGCATAATTTTGGTGAGATCAATATTTAGAGTTTACCTTAATGGGACTTTTTAAATGCTATTCAAAGCTGAGCCAGGGAGTAGTAAACTGTGATTATCTTAATCTTCATGAAAAAATATTTTGCTTTCCCTAGAGAAAATAATAGTCTTGTTTGCTTGTAACAGGCATCCTATCAAGTTCAACTTTTTTCTGATGTATTCCAGTCTAGACTGCTTGTTTTCCGTGACTGATGTCTAGTTGTTATCTTGGACCTTGCTTGTCTATCAAACTGTTGAATTCCCTGTTACCCTGTGTCCCGTGCTGGTTTTGTTTTTTGTTTGTTTGTTAATCTAATGGCTTTGATGGAGCATACACTCAAGTAGCTTCCTCAGGTAATTGAAGTTCCCATGGTTTGTGACAGGTAAATTTGTAAGACTGTACATCTAAAAATGTCTTCATTTTATCTCATCATTTTGAATATAGTGTTCTGGGTTGGAAATAATGTTCCTTTTGAATTTTGAAGACATTTTGACATTGTCTTTTGCTTCTGATGCATTTTGATTTATGCTTCATTTTTTGTCCTTGGTATTCTGAAATTTTATGACAATATCCTGGGCACTTCCTGGGCCCTTTCAAATGGAAACCCAGGTCCTTCAGTTTTGGGAAATTATATTATTTTGCTGATTATTTCCTTCATTTTTCTCTCTTCTCTTTTTCTGTGTGCTACTATTTTGGTGTTAGACCTTCTAAATTGGTACTCCAATTTTCTTATCCTTTCTCTCTTTTACTATTTGTTTATTTTATTTTAGGGCTTTTCACAAATGTCTAATGATTCTTGGTTGTCTGTTCATATATAAGAGTGGGGTACTGAGAAGGCTGTTGGGAGCTCTAAGTTCGTTGATGGGCTTGCCAACTGTGGGATTCACAATTGTGAGAATGTAGCTGGTCTGTTGCATTGGCAAAACACTACCAGTAGCAGTAAATCTTTATTATTGGGCTTCCCCACAGAAGGTTTTTCCGATCTTCTGCCTGGAGGGTACAGGCCATGCTACCAGCATTCTGGGAGCTGAGCTGGAGAAAAAGTATGGGGGTCTCAGCATCTATAAATAAATGCTCCCTTAATCCCCTTGCTTTCAGTATGGAGCTGTCACCCCCAACTGGGTCTCTGATCACCAGTCCAGGAACCCTCATCAGAGAATCAGTCTCCTGTGTTTCACTGGGATGGGGAGGGGCCAACCACTCACCTGTATGGAGGGAGTTGGAAATAGATCTCAGGATTTAACTTGCAAGCAGTTTAATCCCATGCTGTTTAGACCTAACTTCACCCCTTTCTGGAGCACCACCAGCTTCTGCACTTTTGGAAGTTCTCCAGTGTAAAGCGGGTTGAGTCTTGGTTTCCCCACTGCTGGTTTAGAATTCAGCTTTTTCAGGACTCCCAGGTAGTTATCACCCTTCTAACAGTTTTCCAGCTTCTTCTCTTTTCCCATCCTCTTTTTATTGGGAATTTTACCTTCAAAAACAGCCCTTTACTGTCATTTTAGTGGGGATTTAGGAGGGAGCAAAATTAAAAGTGTAGGTTAAAAGGGCCCTCTTTATCCAGAAGTCTCCTGTGAGCTGTCTACTTGGGGAGCTTCCACTAGACCTTTCCTTGAGCCTTTTTTGATTCCTATTCTCCTTCCCTCCTCTGTCATTCTGGGTCATGTGCTTCTGAAATTCCTCCTATATGCTTGCATTGCATCACAGTACACTATGCTGACAGTTCCTTCCTTCATTCAATTCATTAAATACTTATTGAGCACCTCTATGGCTCAAACTCATTTCTGGGTCCTAGGGTTACAGCAGTGAATAAGGCACACAGGGTCCTTGTTTCCATGCAGCTGACATTTTAGGGGGTGAAACAAACAGCAACAAGTAAACACACAAACAAGAAAGATAACTTCAAATAATTATAAGTGTTATGAAGAAAATAAAACAGGTTAATCTGATCAGTGTCTTGGGGTGTGAATGATGGGACACTTTCACAATGTGGTCTAACAGGTCGTTTTTAAGGTTGATAATTCAGTCTCCATTTGAAAGGGTACAAAGTAGTTAGGACTTTCAGGGAGTAAACAAATTTCAATCGGAGCAAAAAGACAAAGGAACAATTCAGGAGACATTGAAGAGGAATTTTTTGAGGACAGATCACAAATTTCCAAAGCACAATGGGAAGGTTTTTGTGGGCTGGAAAGAGGGCAAGATCAGTTTACTCTGGGGAGATATGAAGCAGTGTCATAATGAAAGTCTGGATGATGTTGAGTGGGAAGTTTGAGCTTCTTGTGGTGGCTGAGGTAACTGGGTTTGAGTGGCATGATGGGCGAGTCAGATATCCAGGCTGGAGCTCAGAGTATTCGGCTGGACATTATGGATGTCCCATCTCTTGATCCCCATTCTCTCCTGTAGAAGGAGCAAGCTCACTAGAGCAGACATATAGGTGGTCTGGGGTCACCAACCTCCACCGGAGCCCTCAGTTGCCGGGGGTGGGAAGTGGAGCCCGGGGAGGGGAGAAGAGATATTAGTGAATGGCGTAAACACATGTGGCTGTGCAGGATTCCTTAAGGTGCTCTGAAAAGTGCATAAGTTGGGAGGGACAGTACTTACGTTTACTTTCATACAGAGCTTTTGGGTCATCCAAGAAAACCTAAAGTAAAGGTACCAACCAGCTCATGACCATCACACAAACATCCTTCACATCCAGTGCAAGCGTTGCTTACTTCACACCTAGTTCTCCCCTTTAAAAATTTTATGAACGTAAAATTCCCTTTAATGAACTTGAAATAGATGATTATTGATAAAGGCCTTTGCTAGGCAGAGATTCGAAGGGTAGAATATTATGAAAATTCCAGACAATGAGAAACCTCTGTGGCCCTTTGATGTCCTTCTCTCCTCTGCCACAATTGACTTTCTGGCTGTGCCAAGCCAGTCATGAGGTAGTTAGATGACCCTGGGCTCAACTGCCTTGAACGGAGATCCCAAGAGCTGTCAGCGTCAGGAGCACCTTGCCTCTCACGAGGATGGCATGCCAGCTCTGCGTCTACTTTCACCCCTGCCTGCTGACAGCAACTGTGCTCAGCAGCTTTGACAAGTGCAGAATAGCTTCCTGTCATGGCCATTGAGGCAGCACCTATGTAGGGTGGCCTTCTGTCCCCTCCTGGCTGTAGCCCTTTTGATACATCAGTGTCCTCATTTTCCCTATGATCTGAGGTTGACTGATACTCCATGTCACTTAGTGACTTCACATGTAACAAAAAGGGGAAAGAGTCAGGTGCAGCTCTATTTTCTCTGACATTGGAGTTGACCTTTCACCATCAGAACACTTTTTGGAAGGAAGCCATTTTCCCCAAATTCATAGCTCTGGAAAAGATAAACTACTGGTTAAATAAAAAGCATCAGAAAGCTCTGTAAATTTCTGTAGCAGGATTTTTTTTTTTTTTTAATGATTTAAATTATGAGACTAAGTAAAGCAACCTGACTCAGTGCCTGCAAAGCTTGGCTGGCTCCAGAGAACTTTATCCTTATTACTTCGTCTGAGGGCCCTTTAACCAAGATGGTCCATCAGCATCTTGCTGCCCAGAATGCCTGGGGCTATGGTTTCAGTAAAGGCCTGAGGTGGATTGGTTCCTCATAGGCTCTCCCTGGCGACCAGGTGGACGCTACTCAGGATTCTGATTCTTGTGTTCTTCGTTACTCACTAGGTGAGAGAAAACCAGTGTGCCTGGTAGTCAAGGCAGAGGCATGAATAAAAAGTAGTAGGTGCACCTAGAGTGCGTCTCCTTCTCTCTCCACCTCCCTGTGGAAGTTCTTTTCAAGAGAAGGGGAGCTAAGGTTTCTCTGCAGCAAGAAAGCTCCTTTGCCTTCTTCCCCATTACTTTGTGAGGCCACTGGGATTCCTGATTCTGACTGGTATAGTCAAAGCCCTTTCAGAGAGATGGATCTGAACCAAGACCCTGCCACTAATGAGCTGTGTGGCCTTGGGTAAATCACTAGAACTCTCTGAGCATCCATTTGCCTTTCTGTAAAATTTGGGGAACTGTAGGGGTCTTCCAGCTCCAAGTATTCCGTCATTCAAAAGCTCTGTGATTATCCATATGTAAGGTGTAATTCTATTTTGCCTTTATTGGTAAGAGCTGAGAATTATATTGATTAGGTTTGGTCTGAAGAGAAAAGAAGCCTAGGCACTCATATTTTCCTAATTAATTTTTAATGTCCCACAGGCAGTTATTTCTCCTATAACCAGGAGATGCTGAGCAGCAGCGTCTCAGATCCTTTTTAGCATTAGATGTCAGCAAGGCTCCCTCCTACCTCCTGGCTGTGAAGCCCCAGTGGGCACCTGGGGAGGGGACCACAGCTGTCCTTTTGTCCTCCCAGAGACAGAGTTGCTGAGAGAAATGGGGTGGGGGAGGGGAGATACAGAAAGGAGGGAAAGCAGATGGTTTAAAGAATTGAATTGATATTGTCCTCTCTGAGACAAAAGCCCCGACCCCACCCTCCCTGGACCCCAGAGAACCTGGAGAATGAGGATCGTCATTTCTCAGCAAGGAAGTGCTGAAACCCAGGTAGCTCAACGGTTTGCTCCAACTAATATATGGCACAATTGCAACTTTGACTCCTATTGGTTTCCTTCACTGGATTAAAGCTGCCTTGTTCCATGCGGTTGAGTTTTGACCTTTCCAAATAGTTCTTGAAAGATAGTAATATGTTTCACCATTTGCTATCAGAGGACCATTTGTCTCTTATAGGTGAAGTCCTGTGTGTCCTGTTTTATAGGGTGATGGGGGTCTAGTTGGCAGGGCACACCTGCTCTGGTGACCACAGCATGCTCTTCTCACTTTATTAAAGCACAAATCATACTGTTAAATAAATTGTTTGACTCCCCACTAGACAGTGAACACCTTGAAGACAGGAACTCTGTCTTATTTGTCTCTGGTTCCCATCCAAGATCTAGTTCAGAGCCAGGCACATAGGAGGTGAGCATTAAATAGGTGTCCAACAGATGAGAAATAAACAAAAACAGATAAGACCCTTGCTTTTATCATCCCAGTGCCCTGGCATTTAGACTGAATTATTAGTTTATAGAAGCTGGTTCTTTAGGATTATATGACATATGAGCACAGGGAAAGGGAGTGTCAGGAATTGAATTGTGTCCCCCTAAAATGTGTGTCAACTTGGCCAGGCTGTGATTTCCAGTCTTGTGTGGTTGTCCACCATTTTGTCATCTGATGTGATTATCCTATGTTTTATAAATCCTAACCTCTATGATGTTAATGAGGCAGAATCAGAGGTTTTATGTTAATAAAGTAAGACTCAATCTACAGGATTACTTTATACCTTCAGTCAATCTCTTTTGAGATATAAAAGAGAGAATCGAGCAGAGAGTGGGGGGACTTCCTTTGGACTTGGGGTCCCTGTGGTGAGAAGCTCCTAGACCAGGGGAGATTGATGACAAGGACCTTCCTCCAGAACCAACAGAGAGAGAAAGCCTTTCCCTGGAACTGGCACCTTGAATTTGGACTTGAACCTCCTAAACTGTGAAAGAATAAATTTCTCTTTGCTAAAGCCATCCTCTTGTGGTATTTCTGTTATAGCAGCACTAGATAACTAAGACAGGGATCAGCTAAATCATAAGCTTGCAATGTATTAAATGATCTGTGCTTCATTCCCAGGTTTTTTGAAGTAGATAGGAAAGTCCACAATGAATTTCAAATGATGAGTTCCCTCTTCAAATAATGAATCTGAGGCCCAGAGAAAATACATTTATTTCTCAAGGTCACACCACGGATAAGTGCCACCGCTAAGTGCCACTTAGGAATTCTGCTCTCTAAATCTATACTCTTTTTTTTTTTAAATTGTGGTAAGAATATATGTTCTAAAATATGCCAATTCAACAATTTTTAGCTTGTATAATTCAGTGATATTTCCAAATTATTCCACCACGATTAAACCCTAAGCAGTGATTCCCCATTTCCCCCTGTCATGGATTGAATTGTGCCCTTTCCAAAATATGTATCAACTTGGTTAGGTCATGATTCCCAGTACTGTCCCCCATTTTGTGATTGGCGTAATTTTCCTATGTGTTGTAAATCTTAATCTCTGCCTGTGGTTAAGCAGGCAAGGTTATATTATGTTAAAGAGGATTAGAGTGGGATGTAACACTCTTACTCAAGTCACATCCCTGATCCAATGTAAAGGAGTTTCCCTGGGGTGTGGCCTGCATCGCCTTTTATCTTACAAGAGACAAAAGAAAAGGGAAGCAAGCAGAAAGTTGGGGACCTCATACCACTAAGGAAGTACCAGAAGCAGAGCGTGTCCTTTGGACCCAGGGTTCCTGCACTGAGAAGCTCCTGCCATAAGAAGACTGATGTCAAGGACCTTCTTCCAGAGCCAACAGGGAGAAAGAGACTTCCCCTAGAGCTGATTCCCTGAATTTGGGCTTCTAGCCTTATAGACTGTGAGAGAAAATGTAGTTGGTGGGTAGTAAAAAGAATATGTTTAAGTGACTTGCTTCAGAGCACAAATACTCATTTTTATGATCTATCAGATATACAAGAAGGACTTGAAGGATTTTTCTAGATAGGGCAAAGGAAATGTAGTTTTAGATTCTAGTGTTTCCCTATTTCTTTCCCTTAAACTTAAGGTTTCTTGGTGAATTGTTTCATTTTGTCAAGTTTATCTGCAATGTCGATTTTGAAACATGAAAAGTAAACTAATCCTATTCCTCTCTTTTCTCCATTTTTGCCAGGCTGGGGCTCTGCCTCCAATGGAGATTGAAGACTTGCTCTTGAGCTACATCCTCAGTGACCTTCCTTTCTTCTTCTGATAGTCAAGAGAAGATATTAAGGAGGAGGAGGGGAATAAAAAGGAGAAGAAGAAAGACAAACCAATCACCACCCACTGTCACCAAAAGTGTGCCAGGTGGCCATGGGACACCACTGTCATAGGAGTCAACAAGAATAGAGTTGTGCGGTGATTGCCTGAATGATATGGGCTGTCCTGAAGTTAATAATCCAACAATAAGGACTATTTCTTATCACCTGTCTGTTAGTTTGTTGTACGGTGGTGGCTTTCATTTGCTGTGATGCTGAAAGCTATGCCACCAATATTTCAAAATGCAGCAGGTCACTCATGGTGGACAGGTTTCAGCAGAGCTTCCAGACTGGGACATACTAGGAAGAAAGACCTGGTGATATACTATGAAATTAGTCAGTGAAACCTTATAAATCACAACAGAACATCATCTGATGTAGTGCTGGAAGATGAGCCCCTTAGGTTAGAAGGCACTCAGAATACACAATGGCCGAAACAGTGAACTTGAGCACACCGATGTTCGAGAAGATGGTGCAGGACTGGGCAACATTTCATTCTGTGGTACATAAGGTCACCACAACACGAGTTGGAGCCAACTCAACGTCAACTAATAACTTCCCAATAAAGGACAGTGAACTACCATTCACCGATTTCCTTCACCCACCCACAGAATGCCCTCTTTCCTCCTTTCATGATGGATGAGTGAAGACTTCCTTGTGGACCTTCATCCATGATACAGCTGTTCCCATCAAAGCACTAGACATATGAAGGAAGCTATCCTGGACCTTCTCGACCAGGGCCCCCACCAACTGAGTACCACTCAGTGACCTCAGTCAATGTTGCATGGAACAGAATTGTCCAGCAGAGTCCTGCCTGAATTCTTGACCCACAAGATTGTGAGATACAATAAAATGGTTGTTTATAAAGCCACTGAGTTTTGGGTAATTTTTTATATTGCAGTAGGTAACAGCTTTTGCTACACAGCAACCTCAGAACTTCAAATATAGAAATCAGCAGCTTAATCTTATTTATTTATTGCATTGTTCCATGTCTTTAAGTGAGTACTCCAAAAAAAAAAAAAAAAAACTGTTGCCATTAAGTCTATTCCAACTCAGAGCCACTGTATAGGACAGAGTAGAACTGCCCCATAGGGTTTCCAAGGAGTGCCTGGCGAATTCCAGCTGCCGACCTTTTGGTTAGCAGGCATAGCTCTTATCCAGTACAACACCAGGGTTTCCAAATGAGTGCTAATGGTGCTCAGATCACCATTTTTTAAAACCTCATTTTGTTGTGGACCTGCACTGTTAGCTCCCTGCAAACTTTTGAACTTTGGGTGAGTTGCCCTTGATACGCCTATAGCCAAGCTGCCAGTATACCAGCTGGTGCTCCTGCTCCATTACCTCTGTCCTCCGTGGTTCCAGAAGCAGAAGGAACGAGCAAATGGTGCCAGTAGTAGTATCTACTATTGTTTCGGCTAACTAGGGTCAATTAACTGGGTAAGTTCCTCTGTCCTACAAAACTGACCTGAGTCTTTAAAGATCTTTGCAGGACCCAATTTCCTCTAGCAAAGTTGAATGCCCACTGTTGTGCTACCCGAGTGATTCAGAAAACCTAACTCCGCTACCTTCATCCATATTTTTGAAGTAAATATGGCTTACTGATCTGGACAGTGCCTTTGCTATTGGAGACTTGAGCAGTAAAATAAATGAACATTGTGAATCGTGCTGCAGTGAACATTGGTGTGCATGTATGTTTGTGTTCCTGCTTTCAATTCTTTTGAGTATATAACTAGGAGTGGAATTGCTGGGCCGTATTGACGGCAGTGGTGGGTTTATGGTAATTTTAGGTTTAACTTTCTGAGGAATCACGAAACTGTTCTCCACAGTGACTGTTCTACTTTATAATCCCATCAGCAATGGACGAGGGTTCCTATTTTTCCACATGCTACAACATGGATAAATCTTGAAGGCATCATGCTGAGTGAAATAAGCCAGTTATAAAAGGACAGACATTGTACAATTCTACTTACATGAAATACCTAGAATAGGCAAGTGTATAGAAAACAAAATTGGTTCGCGGTTACCAGGGGTAGGTTGGTGGGAGGGAAAAAGGGAAACTCGTTGCTCCATGAGCTTCTGCTAAGGGTGATGGAAAACTCTGGAAATGGATGATGGTGATGGTTGCACAACAAGATGACCACAAATAATGTCACTGAATTACACATATGAAGAATGTGGAAATGGCAAATGTTTTACAACATATATATTTAACACAATAAAAAATAAATGCAGCTGAAGAATAGAGTAAATGCAATAAAATTTCTGTTAAATTTTAAAACACCAGAACTTTTTTTTTTTTGCTGTTGTTTTATTTGATCAGAGTAATGCGTCCACATACTTAAAAAAAATTCAGACAGTACAGAAAGGCATACAATGAAAAGCACCTCCTTTCCCACTGCAGACTCACTCCCAAGGGGCAATCACTGGCATGATTTCTTGTTTAGTTCTTCTGATGTTCATGTCTATAACTTTTTTTTTTATTGTACTTTAGATGAAGGTTTCCAGAACAAACTAGTTTCTCACCAAACAGTTAGTACACACATTGTTGTATGACATTGGTTAACAATCCCAAGACATGTCAACACTCTCCCTTCTCAATCCTGGGTTCCCTATTACCAGCTTTCCTGTTCCCTCCTGCCTGCCAGTCCCTGCCCTAGAGTTGGTGCACCCCTTTAGTCTTGTTTTGTTCCAAGGGCCTGTTCAATCTTTGGCTGAAGGGTGAAACTCAGGAGTGACCTCATTACTGGGCTGAAAGGGTGTCTGGGGGCCATACTCTTAGGTTTTCTCCAGTCTCTGTCAGGCCAGCAAGTCTGGACTTTCTTTTCGAGTTAGAATTTTGTTCTACATTTTTCTCCAGCTCTGTCTGGGACCTTCTATTGTGATCCCTGTCAGAGCAGTCAGTGGTGGTAGCTGGGCACCAACTAGTTGTACTAGACTCAGTCTGGTGGAGGCCATGGTAGATGTGATCCATTAGTCCTTTGGGTTAATCTTTTCTTTGTATCTTAAGTTTTCTTCGTTCTTCCTTACTCCCAAAGGGTTGAGACCAGTAGAATACCCTAGATGGCCACTCACAGGCTTTTAAGACCCCAGATGCTACTTACCAAAGTAGAACGTAGAACATTTTCTTTATGAACTATATTGTGCCAGTTGAGCTTGATGTCATGTCTATAACTTTAAAATAATATGCATATATCTATTTTCTTAATCTGTTGACCTTCAACAATATCTATTTACTCCTAGTTGTTAAAGATGGTCACTGTCCCCACTCGTACCCTTTCATACCTCCCCTTCTCCATCCTGTTAAAAAATGTGTTATTGTCTTGAATTCTTCTACTGTTCACTAGTGTATCACCAGTTCCCAGAAAAGTGCCAATACATAGTATGGGCACAACAAATATCTACTGAATGAATGAATAAATTATCAAGGTCTAGAACCTTTACATTTTGAACTGTATACCATAATTATGTCGGTTGCACTTTCCTTTTAGTTAATTCTAAAAAAGGAAAGAAATTAACAGCATCTACAATATGATTATGTAAGTAGTATTCACTGCAGAACCAAATAGTACAATTGTACCTACAGGGAAGGAAGTCTTTCTAATGCCTCTAAACCTATGCCTCTGTTACAGGTTGAACTGTGTCCCCCTAAAATATGTGTTGTAACTCCTATCCTCTATGTCTGTGGATATAATCCCGTTTGGGAACGAGTTTTCTGTTATGTTAATGAGGCAGGATTAGTGTAGAGTGTGTCTTGAGTCAATCTCTTACAAGAGATAAAAGGAGCAGATTAGGCAAGCAGAGATGGGGGAAGAGAGATGCCATGCCACATGAAGATCACCAAGGGGCCAAGGAATAAGGACCTTCCCCCAGAGCTGACAGAGAGAGAAAGCTTTGCCCTAGAGCCAGCATCCTGAATTCAGACTTCTAGCCTCCTAAGCTGTGAGACAATAAATTTCTGTTTGTTACAACCACCCACTTCTGGTGTTTTTGTTATAGCAACACTACAGTGCTTAAGACAGTCTCTTAAAGGAGAATGCTATGAGCCTCCACGTCAACTTGTTTTCTAACATTCTGATTGTAGTACTCAGGCTAATTAACTCTTGCTGCTGTGAAAAACAGCCCCCATATCTCAATGGCTTAACATAATAAAAAGTATTGCTCATGAAAGTCCAAGGCAGATAAATGTTCTTGGTTAGGCACTTTTCCAGGGAAGCCCTTCTACAAGTGGTGACTCAGAGTTTTGGCTCCTTCAACGTTGTAAATATCTAGAGCTTTAGAGTCCTTCCCTTCTAGCTTTACAGAAGGAAGAGTTTAAGAATGGTAGATCATGAAGGATGCTTTATGGACAGACCAGGAAACGGTATAATCACATCCACTCACATTCCACTGGCCCCACATAAATGCAAAGAGGGTAGGTGGGGAGGTGAGGTGGGTTAGGGAATGCAGTTGAGCTGTACATTCAGGAAGGAAAGGGGAACCAGATTTTGGTAAACACTAACAACCTCTACTACATATGCCATCGTACTCCAAAGTATGCCACATTTAATTTGCTTCAGATGTGTACACTGTCCAGCCTGGAAGTTAGATGTGACAATGTGAGTCAATGTATCTATACGATATTCTCGCTCCCTCTCACCACTATCATTGGTAAAGTTTCATGTATTGGCTGTTCTGTGAGTCTGAGACTTAGATGGAGGACAAGGCAGGGTAGAACTCCAAACAGGCCCTCAATGAGCATGTAATAGTGTGAATAAGAAATAAGTATTTGTTGTTTAAGTCAATGAAATTTTGGTCTTGTTTATTATGGCAGCACAAGCTAAACTATCCTGATAGAAACAAATTTCTCCCCTACTTCCTACTCCTTCTCTCCCTTTCTATCAACTTGAGTTTGGGGCTTCTTGGGAACTTCATTACCAACATCCCTCTCACCTTCACCAAAGTGAGTTCTGGAGTGTAACTTCCTCAACACTGTTTTTTTCTCTGATAAAATTTCCATGCCTTTTCCATATTCCAGAATTTGTCAAAACTTTGCTTCACTGATAGCCAGCTTCTCCCAAAATAGACACATTTTGTATCTTCTACTTTTTTTTTTTTTGCCATCAATTAAATGGAATTTGGAAATGTGGATTGAATTGTGTTACCCCCAAATATGTGCTGAAATCCTAATTCCTGTACCTATAAATATGATGCTGTTTGGAAATTAGGGTTTTCTTTTTGTTATATTAACGAGATCACACTAGAATAGGGTGGGTCCTAAACCTAATCATTTATTTTTATTTTGTATTGTACTTTAGGTGAAGGTTTACAGAATAAACTAGTTTCTCATTAAACAGTTAGTACACATATTGTTTTATGGTATTGATTAACTACCCTGCAACATGTCGACACTTTCCCTTCCCAAAATTAGGTTCCCTATTACCATCTTTCTTGTCCCCTCCTGCCTTCTAGTCCTTGCCCCAGGGCTGGTGTGCCCCTTTAGTCTCTTTTTCTAAACCTAATCATGTCCGAGTTCTAAAAAGAGCAGAATAGACACAGAAATATGCACCGGTGGAAGACAGACACCAAGAAACTCAAAGGAATGCCAAGAGCTAAAGAACTCCCTAGGCTGCTGACAAGGAAGGACCCTGCATCAGAGCTGACTTGTACTTCTAGCTGCCAGAACTGTGAAACAATAAATTTATGTTCTTTAAAGCGACCCACAGTATCTCCATTGCAGCAGCACTAGGTAACTAAGACACAAGGGAAGAACACTAACAATGTACGTCTCATCACTTCATCATCTTGAATCTGAAGCAAGGAATTCACTTTTGAATGTTAAAAAAATGGGTTTAATTCTGGGCTTTGGTTAACCATTCAGCTTTATTCAAGTTCCAGTCAAGGAAAGGCTGAAAAGGTTCACTGAGGCAGAAAACAAGTGATAACTGTAGGTTGTAATTATTATACTATTAAGGTGGTTTTGGAGGTTGGAAGGAAATGAATATTAGAATACAGTACATATACGTATATGTACACATGTCCTTTGAGTGTATATATACTTGATTTGTGCATTTGTATACGTATTACCCCTCTAGCATATAAGTTTTGTGAAAGCAGGGATTTTTGTCTGTTTTCTTCACTGTTCTATTCCCAGCGCCTTGTAAGAACTAGATGCTCAATCATTATTGGTTAAATTAATGAACAAATACATTTTATACTTGTACACAGAGTCATTGCTGCTTCTGGCTTACTACCAAAGTATTCATATGTACAGAAACTGGAATCTGTTACAACATTTAGCATTTGGTAGGCTTTCCTTCTTCTTGCCAAACTGTAAATGTATGCTGGTCTAAATGGCATTTCCTCCCGTTCTTTGGAAGATCGTCTTCATGTCTAAACCATTTGATAGTCCAAATTAATTCTCTCTTCCTATTGTTGTTGTTGTTAGGCGCAGTCGAGTCGGTTCCGACTCATAGCGACCCCAGGCACAACAGAATGAAACACTGCCCGGTCCTGCGCCATCCTTACAATCGTTTTATGCTTGAGCTCACTGTTGCAGCCACTGTGTCAAGCCATCTCATTGAGGGTCTTCCTCTTTTCTGCTGACCCTGTACTCTGCCAAGCATGATGTCCTTCTCCAGGAACTGATCCCTCTTGACAACATGTACAACGTATGTAAGATACAGTCCCGCCATCCTTGCCTCTAAGGAGCATTCTGGCCGCACTTCTTTCAAGACAGATTTGTTCGTTCTTTTGGCAGTCCATGGTATATTCAATATTCTTTGCCAGCACCACAATTCAAAGGCGTCAACTCTTCTTTGGTCTTCCTTATTCATTGTCCAGCTTTCACATGCATATGATGTGATTGAAAATACCATGGCTTGGGTCAGGCGCACCTTAGTCTTCAGGGTGACATCTTTGCTCTTCAACACTTTGAAGAGGTCCTTTGCAGCAGATTTGTCCAATGCAATGCATCTTTTGATTTCTTGACTGCTGCTTCCATGGCTGTTGATTGTGGATCCATGTAAACTGAAACCCTTGACAACTTCAATGTTTTCTCCATTTATCATGATGTTGCTCATTGGTCCAGCTGTGTGTATATTTTCAATTTTATGAGCAGGTTGGAAGATGAATGTTAAGGATGTTAGTAACTATGTTTGGGGTATATGAAGGAGGAAAACCCTGAAATTTTCTTTGTACTGTTTTTAATGTTTTAGAATCCTCATGGCAATTTAGCAGTTATTATTTAAGCGGGATATAAAGTTATTTAGATTTTTCATATATATTTAAGACATATGTAATGAAATGATTACTGGTATTAGTAACACCACTTAGTAGGAGGACCCAGTATTTATTACACAACAACAACAAAAAAAATCCAAACCAGTTGTTGTTGAGTTGATTCCAACCATGGCAACCCCATGTGTGTCAGAGTAGAACTGTGCTCCATACGTTTTTAATGGCTGATTTTTTGGAAGTAGATCATCAGGCCTTTCTTCTGAGGCAAATTTGGGTGAACTCAGACCTCCAAACTTTTGGCTAACAGCTGAGCATGTTAACTGTTTGTACCACCCAGGGACTAATATTTTACAAGGCACTACATAATTAATATAGTTGGTTTACTTTAGGTAATTGCTCTAAGGGATATTGTATATTTACACAAATAACGCATGTCTTATGTGTTTGTTTGCCGGCCACACCCTCCCCCCATGAGATATTTTTGTAAGCATGTTATGTTAATTTCTTTTTACAGCAACATGTGGAAGAGGATTGCCATGGCAGTGCTTGTGAGGGTGCCTCGCAGAGGAAGGGTGTGGCTGCCAAACGCAGAAGTATTTGTGTAAAAATACAGTATATGTGGCCATATGATACCAATCCTTACAACATTCTTGGGAGTCCTGGTGCTGCAGTGGTTGAGAGCTCAGCTGCTAACCAAAAGGTCAGCAGTTCAAATCCACCAGCTGCTCCTTGGAAACGCTATAGTGCAGTTCTACTCTGTCCTATAGGGTTGCTATGAGTTGCAATCAACTGTACAGCAACAGGTTTATAACATTCTTGAGAACTAAATATTGTAGCTTGGAGGTAAAAAACGTCCCAGGATATTAATGGATTTTCCATAAAAGGAATAAAAATTCAGGAAAATGGAAGATTATGGTGCAAATGTTTTCTGTTATGAATTGCTCTGAAAATACTTAGATTTCTGCCTGGTCCATTTTGTCAAATGAAGGTACAGTGTCTGTTCTATGGTTTTAACTTTTCTTTTAAGACAAGCTTGAGCTAGATTTTTCCTTCAGATAGTGAGTCACAACCTCTTTGAGGCTAGGGCACCCATACTGGGTTTTACACTGGGACTCCCTGAATGGAAGACCTGGGACTTCCTGAATGCCAAGAGAAGAGAGGGAAAGGTTAAAGAGATAGGTTAGTCCTAGAATTCCTGCTTTAACTCCATAACACAAAAAACGTTAGAAAAACTGGCTTCTAAGGGCTTAAACAACTGAGCAAAAAATAAAGCTTAATTGGAAATGATTCAGGAGAGAGTAAGTCGGCAGGAAGGGGTTAGTGAGGTGCCTCTCCACCACTTTATTTCCTCTAAAGCACCATGGGAAGATAGCTTTACCTCTTCTTACACCCTCTCTTCATCACCTTCCCTCTTTACAGGCTCCTTGTCAGTAACAGGAAAGGGAAGGTGGGCAGGGGAAGGCTGCTGAGGGATAAAAATAGGGCAAGTGGAAGGGCAGGCTTGATTCTTGTTCAGTGGAGTTCAGCTCCTTCTCCCCTCCCTACTCCCTTTACCAGTCTGTTTCATTTCCATGCGTACTGCAAGCCTTTGCAGGTGCAACAACAAAGGCCCTTTAATATAGCATTAAAAATCCACTTAACTGAAAATCAATTTGCCTATGTAAAGTAGGTATTCCAGATAAACAGCGTGCTTAGTCTCTAACCACTTGAGAATTATAAGCAAGGAAGGAGCAAGAAATGTTAGAAGGATGCAATGATATCCGACATCAGTCGAACTCTCCGTGTCCTGCTGGTAAACAGTAGAAGTAGACAGAACAACTTGACGTAACCAATCAGGTCTAGAGAGGCCCTTGTTGGGGTTAGAAATGCACAAGACAAAGCGATAAAGCTGCAAGTAGAAAGTGGCTTCACGCACAGTTACTGGGGCCAGAGCCCAGAGGACAGTCTTCGCATGTAAGTGCCGTGGGTAAAAGATTTGCGTTTGGGGCTAATGTTTCTAAAAACTATGTTGTCTAGAGTTAGAACACAACCATGCATGCCTGAAATGAATAGTAGAGGGCTGAAGTCACTACCAAAAGAATGGTGATCCCACGAGTCAGCCTAAGTAAAACATTTTATAACTCTATGTCAGATTATGTACTTTAAACCATTTTAAGAACAATTTCTCACACAATCTTGACAACAATCTTAAAATGTAGCCAGGACATGGTTATCGCCTCATTCGACAGTGGCTAAGCTAAGTGACTTGCCCAAGGTCACTCGACCATTGTTCTATCAGAGGCTCCACTTCTCTCCCAGTCACCCAGGCTGGGAACCCAGTCATTTCTGAATCATTTGAATTTTCTATCACCTGTTTCTCTTCTTCATTCTCACTGCCACCTCTTGAGCGCTTGTGATCTCACCTTGATTAATTGTCCATAGCTTCTAGTTGAGGTCTCTTGCTTCCATCTCAGGCTCCTCCACCCAGCCTCTATTAAACGCCGCTGATGTCGATGTCATTCTCTCATGTCCCTGCAGCACTGGCACACAGTCACTCTTGGGTAAGCCTGTGGTAAACAGAATCCTTTCACACTAAGTCTAAACTACCTCGTCTGGCTACGGAATTCTCCACATACCTCTGGTTTCATCTTAATTCCCCTTATGTGTCTGCCCTTCCCTGCTGCTCAAGCTGGTCTCACTGGGCCAGGACACGCATCTTCCACTCCCAGACCCTGACTTACTCTCGGGCTCTTCGTCTTCAAACCAGAACCATTTGCCATTGAGTCAACTCCGACGCATGGAGACCTCATGTGCGTCAGAGTAGAGCTGTGCTCTATAGGGTTTTCAATGGCTGATTTTTCAAAAGCAGATCACCAGGCCTTTGTTCCCAGACACCTCTGGGTAGATTTCAACTTTCAACCTTTTGGTGGGCAGCAGAGCTCATTAAATATTTGAGCTACCAGGCCAGCCTAATTCTAGCTTTCCCCAACTACTCTAGTTCTTGTGAATTTTACCTTTTCCTGATTCCTCTAAGTCATATATCAGAGTAGTACCTCACTACACGCTGTCTTACTGGTTTTAATTTTATGACGCCAACTAGATGCTAAGTTACTTGAGGGAAAGAATGAATTGTCTACTTCTTCCATACTCCTTATCTCCTTGGAACTGTGCTATAGTAAGTGCTCAGCACTTGAATGACTTGTCCAGAGCAGAAGACTAGGACCTAAGTCTCCAATTCTCTCTTCACAAAGCCAATGTTATAGAAGTTACAGTATTCTATGTCTTAATTCTATCGTACTTTCTATGTATAGTCAGACAACATGATAGTTCTGTTTCTCAAGAAAAGTCAGAATTTTATCTTCTCACTGGAAGTGAAATAAAGCTAGTTTGGCTCTAGTCATTCTTATAATCAATTTGACCACATTTGTAAAAAGTGGTTATTTATATTTAAAATCACTTCATATACCAACAGGGATTTGAGAGTATTTTTTCTTTTGTTTTTCAGAGAGTGACAAATGGAAACATGTTTCTCTGGCTCTCACTGATTAAGGTAACATTTCAGTGTTAATATTGTCTACTTTCTAGATAACAATCACCTGAGAGTTGAGGTAATCTGGCTCTCTTTTATAATTTATATTTTCATCTTAGTGTATTTGGAATATTTTTGAACACTCAAGGAGTCACACAGCCCCGTATTTAGCTCTTTGGCATATAAATAGAACACTATCTTAAAAATAATTTTAATTGGGTGACTAATCTGACAGAGGGGTGAAACAACTGCTCACTCACCCAAGTCGATTTCATTGCTACATTAGAAGGAATGGCCAAGGACGCCATGACAAACTTAGTCACAGTTGTGGTTGGTTGTCCCACTTGTATTGTGCCTGAAGGCCCAGGCCAGCTTCTGTTTGCCAACTGTCTTAGTTTCTTAGGGCTGCCATAACAAAACATTACCAAGTGGGTGGCTTTAAACATCAGAAATTTATTGCCTCCCAGTTCTGGAGGCTTAGAGTCCAAATTCAGGGTCATGTTTTTTTTTTTTTTCTGTGGGCTCTAGGGGAAGATTCTTCTTTGTGTATTTCAGCTTCTGGCAGCCCCTGGCGTGTCTTGGCATTCTTTGTCTTGTAGATACATCTTCCCCCATCCCTGTCTTTGTTTCCATGTCTGTTCTTCCCTTAAGCCACACCACTCAGAAGGGATTAAAATTAGGACCCACCCTACTCTCATACAACTTCGTTTAAGTTAACTGATAACAAAAGAAAATCCCTATTTCCAACAAGGTCACATTCACAGGTTGGGGTTGGGACTTCAACATGTCTTTTTGAGGGACGCAATTCACTACGTAACACCAACTAACCCAACCCTGAGGCAGGAGGTTTACCAACAACTCTGCTCAGTGAGGAGACAGATGGTAAGGTGGGATCCTGAATGATACCTGGGCCCCAGGAGACACCAGAGGCTTCCATTAATAGCAACTCCTTCCTTTTACTCACCACTGTATCTCCCAATGTGGCCAATCTTAGCAAGCAAGTTTTAGCTTTGTCTTCCTTCCCAACATTTTGACCTCACCCAGACCATGGACTCACCCCATGACGATGTGCCTGGTACATCAGTAGGTACCTGGTAAATCCCAGCATCAGTGGCTGGGGCCAGACACCCATTGATATAGGTCTCAGCTAATGACTGAGTGTCTAGGCTATTCCTTGGATGATCAAATCATTGTGCCTCCTCTGAGACTCTGATGTCCCTTGGATACTGTGCCTTGCCAGGAGGATTGGGCCTCAAGAGTTAGATTTTATAGCCTCTCAGTGGTCCCAGGTCCTGCTCATTCTTGCCAGTACCATATTGCTGGTAGCAAGCACCATGCCTCATGGCCATGTCCCAAGTTATGACAAGGGTGAATCTATGAACAGTAATAATAGTGACAGTTTTCGTTTATGCCAGATATTGTATTTAGGGCTTGTCATACATTTTATCATTTTATTCTCACCGCAAATCCATGAGGTAGGAATTTTCCCCTCCTTTTTACAAATGAGAAAATAGGGTTAGTAAGTATAAGCAGTTTGCTCATCTAGTAAGTGAAAGTTGGAATTCACATCCAAGGCCACATAAGCCAAGGTCGTGTTTTTAACTATAAGACCATGTTTACTTTCAACAGGATTTTGGATTTTCTTTCCTTCCCACAATAACCTTCCTCTCTGTTTTTCTTTTTTAAAACTCAGGAGGTAAAATGCACAGGCCACAAAAGTACACGTTCTTTGTCTCATTTGTATTATGTCTTTGGCCATGGCAAGGTCTGTACCATAATTTTTAAAAATGTACTTTCAAAGCCCTTGGCTCAGTGCTTGTCCATAGCAGTTCTGCAATAGATAGAGACTGACTAATTGATGGTGGAGTCAAGCTCTGTAAACCGCAGCAATAGCAGGACCGAGCTCAGACTTTGTCCCAGGATCTGGTGCCAGTGGCAAAATCACGGTCACCAACAGCAAATCAGTCACTGCTTTCTACAAATAACCATTTAAGCAAGGACCGCCCTTTATGTGCTGACTGCAAGTCTAGCCCTATGTAAACAGTTCTTTTTTAGAACAAGTTCTTAATTCCTACACCCCTGGGTTTATCAGTAGTTTCTTGAGAAAATAATCTGTCCACATTCTCTAGTCATGGGGTGATGACTCAGGCCAGAGATCCAGACCGCTTTCTGGGCAAGAGCTGGGTCTTTGGCCAGTTCTGTGAGAACCTGAGCCAGCACGCCGCAGAGAGGTGTGCCTTCTACCGCCCCTCTCCTGATGCCAGCCCTTCTGCTCCTTCCCTCCTGCCCACTCTTGCCTCTGTGGTTGCCAGAGTAACCATAAAAATATTGCTCCACATGCTCTAGGAACAAAATGTCAGTGCACTTTACTATTGTTTTAATTTAAAAATGAAAGTGTGAAAATAACTCCAGTCTGGGAGAAATTCCCTTTCTGGCAGACAACGACCCCCTTTGGAAGAGAGCTACAAGTATGAAGATCTCAGGAGAAGCAACAATGCTCAGGTTTATTAAAGGAGTCTAAACTCATGTCTCGCACAATGGGAACTGTGCAATGAATACTTGTTCAAGGAAAAAAATGAATGAAAAATGTGGCATAAACTTTGCTGAAAAATATAAAAAACACATATAAATCTTAAAGAAAAACTTTTTAATTCTTGGAAGCTATTATAAATGTTAGTAAGAAAGAGGAAGACCCTCAAAGAGATAGATTGACACAGTGGCTGCCACAATGGGCTCAAGTATAACAATGATTGTCAGGATGTTGCAGGACTATGCAGTGTTTTGTTCTGTTGTACATAGGGTTGCTATGAGTCCAAACCAACTCGATGGCACCTAACAACAACAACAACAATGTTATAAATTTCAGGATGGCGAGTGTAGTGAGTTGAATAATGACTGCCCCCGCCAACTCGTGTCCACCCAGAACCTCAGAATGTGACCTTATTTGAAAGTAGTGACTTAGTAAATGTAATTAGTCCAGGATCCCAAAATGAAATCATCTTGAAATTTGGATAGGCTCTAAATCCAGTGACAGATGTCTCTATAAGAAGACAGACATATGGGGGAGAAGGCCATGTGAAGACGGAGGCAGAGGTTGGAGTCGTGCTGCCACAAGCCAGGAGCTGGCAGAGGCAAGGAAGGATTCTCCTTGAGGGTTTTGGAGGGAGCATGTCTCGGTGACCCTTCGATTTCAGACTTCTGACCTTCACAGCTGTAAGAGAATAAATTTCTTTCTTTTTTTGTTTTTTTTTAAGCCACTTAGCTTATGGTGATTTGTTATGGTCACCCTAGGAAACTTATACAGTGAAATATTTAGAATTAATTTTTTTTTTTAATGCTGACATGTTTTCTAATTTTGTAGACAAAGAGCATATCTTGAGCTCTCCAAAGTGTGTAGAAAAGTGAACTGGTATTTGTAATGATGCTGGTTATGGATAGATAGATCATCTCTTTTCAGGCAATTTTGAGGGACTTTTCCCTCTTTTGGCACACCTCTTTTCTACAATATTTTTTTTTTTTCCTCAATGTATAGTAAATATTTACAAGTGGAATTGCTGGGCTGTATGGTAAGTATGTCTCACTTTGTAAGAAATTGCTAAATTGTGTTCTAACATGCCAGTACACGTATAGAGTTCCAGTTGCTCCACATATTTGCCAACATTTGTTACGTCAGTCTTTATAAGTTTAGCAGTTCTAGTGGATATATCTATTCAACTTTTTTGCCAATTTAAAAAAAATCAGGTTGTCATTGAACTGCAAGAATTTTTTTATATTCTGAATACAAGTCCTTTACCAGGTATACGTTTTGGAATTATTTTTCCTCCGTTTTTAGCTTGCGTTTTCATTTTCTCAACAATGAAAGTTTTAAGTTTTCTTAACAATAAAAGTTTTAAATTCTGATGAAGTCCAATTTATCAACTTTTTTTTAACGGTCTGTACTTTTTGAGTTCTATATAAGACATCTTTGCCCAAAACAAAGTTACAAAAATTTTCTCCGGTGTTTCCTTCTAGAAGTTTTGTAGTTTTAGCTTTTATATTTAGGTTTATGACCCATTTCAAGTTAGTTTTTGTGTATAATTATGAGGTATTACGCACAAAGTTTTTTTTTGCATATGAAATCCAGTTATCCTGGAGCCCTGATGGCACAGTGGTTAAAGTGCACAGCTGTTAATCAAAAGGTTGTCAGTTTGAACTCACCAGCCCCTCCATGGGAGAAAGATGTGGCAGTCTGCTTCCTTAAAGATTTACAGGCTTGGAAACCCTATGTGGCAGTTCTACTCTGTCCTATAGGGTCACTATGAGTCAGAATAGACTTGACAGCAATGGTTCTGGGTATACAATTATTTCAGCACTAATTATTGAAAAGACTTTTCTTTCCCTCATTGAATTACATTGTCATTGATTGATCGATCATATTTGTGTGGGTCTATTTGTACTCTCTATTTTGTTCTGCAGAAACCCTGGTGGTGTAGTGGTTAAGTGCTATGGCTGCTAACCAAGAGGTCAGCAGTTTGAATCCATCAGACGCTCCTCGGAAACTCTATGGTGCAGTTCTACTCTGTCCTATAGAGTTGCTATGAGTTGGAATCGACTCAAGAGCAGTGGGTTTGTTTTTTGTTTTTTTTATTTTGTTCTATTGATTTATCCTCACCACACTGTTTTGATCATTGCAGTTTTAAAGTAAGTCTTGAAATAAGTAGTATAAGTACTCCAATTATTTTCTTTTTCTTCAAAATTGTTTTGGCTGTTTAGGTTCTTTATATTTCCATGTAAATTTCACAATTGGCTCATCAATTTCTGAAAAAAAATGTTTTCTGGGATTTTGGTTGGGATTGCATTGAATCTACAGATAATTTGGGAGGAAACTGACATCTTAATATTGAATCTTCTGATCTATTAGTAGAGTATATTTCTCCCTTGATTTAGGTTTTCTTTAAAATTTCTCTAGAATGTTTCGTAGTTACATATTTTTATTAAATCTATTCTTAAATATTTTAATTTTTGATGTTATTATAGACTTGAGTTTTAAATTTCATTTTTCAATTGTTTGTTACTCCTATTGAGAAATATCCTTGACTTTTATATATTAACTTCAAATACTGTGTCCTTGCTTAGCTCACTTTTTACTTCTAGTAGTTTTTTGTAGACTTCTGGGATTTTCTACAATGATAATACCATCCGCAAATAAAGACAGTATTACTTCTTCCTTTCCTGTATAGTGCCCTCTATTTATTTTTCTTGCCTTTTTATACTGACTAGGACTCCCAGGAAAATCTTACATAGAAGTAGTGAGAGTAGACATGCTTACCTTGCTTCCTGATCTTCACAGGAAAGCATTCAGGATTTCACTATCAAGGGTGCTCTTAGCTCTAGGTTTCTCATAAATGCCCTTTATCAGGTTGAGGAAGTTTCCTTCTGTTTCTAGCTTGCTGAGAGTTTTATCAGGAATTTATTTGGGGTGTTAAACGCTTTTTTCTGAGATTATTGAGATGATCTTATGGTTTTTATTTTTTAGTCAGTTAATACGGTGAGATACATTGATAGATTTTTTTTAATGTTAAGCCAACCTTGCATTCCTGCGATAAATCCCACTTGTTTATAACACCTTGTCCTTTTTATGTATTGCTGGATTTGATTTCTAATATTTTGTTAGAAATGTTAAGAAGGATGTATGGTTATGAGGGATATTGGTCTGTAATTTTCTTCTCTTGTAGTTTCTTTGTCAGGATTTGGTATGAAAAAATGAGTTGGGAAGTGTTCTTTCACTCTTTTCTGAAAACCCAAAAACAAACTCATTGCCGTCAACTTGATTCTGACTCATGACAAGTCTATAGGACAGAGTAGAACTGCCCCATAGGGTTTCCAAGGAGCAGCTGGTGGATTCAAACTGCCGGCCTTTTGGTTAGCAGCTGTAGCTCTAAATCACTGCGCCACCAAGGCTCCATTCTCTGAAAGAGTTTCTTTAAAATTGGTATTATTTTTTCCCTAAGTTTTTGATAGAAATCGTCTTATCTTGAAGAATTTGAAAATGTCCTCTGAGTTATCAGATTTATTGGCAAAAATAATCAGTTATAATGTTACCTTATTTATTTATTTTTTATGTCTGTAGAATCAATAGTGATATCTCCTATTTCAATGTCAATATTGGTAATTTGTATCTTCTCTCTTTTTTTTGTTTATCAGTTTGGGTAGAGGTTTATCAATTTTATCGATGTTTTCAAAGAACAAGCTTTTGATTTCATAGATTTTTCTCTTTTCTATTCCTATTGATTTCTGTTCTTATCTCTATTATTTTCCTCTTTCTGTTTGTGTTGGAGTTAATTTATGTGTCTTTTTCTAGTTTCTTAAAGTAGAAGCTTAGATCATTGATTTGAGTGAGGCCTTTCTTCTTTTATGTCAAGTGCTATACATTTCCTTCCAAGTACTTCTTCTTCTACATCCTACATATTTTGATACGTGGTATTTCATTTTCATTGAATTATGATATGTTCTATATTCCCTGGCAACTTCTTGTTTAATCTATAGGTTAAACAATGTGTTTTTTAATTTCCAAAATTTCATGGATTTTGCAGATATTCTTTTGTTATTTATTCTGTTGTGGTCAGAAAACATACTTTGTGTGACTACAGTCCACTTAAGTTTACTGAGACTTGTCTTATAGTCCAGAATACAGTCCCTGTTGGTGAATGTTGCATAAACACTGGAAAAGAATTTGCATCCTGATGTTGCTGTCTGTCTACTTGTACTCTCAATTACTGAGAGGGAATGTTGAGATCTCTAACTATAATTTTGAATTTTCCTCTCAGTTCAGTTTTTGCTTTGAAGCTCTGCTACTAGGTGCATGTAAACTTAGGATTGTTATGTTCTCTTGAAATTGACCCTTTTATGGTTATGAAATAATGATCTTTCTTAAAACATGCCTTTTCTAATATTAGTAGAGCCACCCCAGTTTTCTTTTGATTAATATTTGTGTGGTATATGTTATTCCCTTTTAACATTTAATCTATTTGTATCCTTATATTTAAAGTGGATTTTTATAGACAGCATATAATTAGGTCTTGATTTTTTTATCCAGTTTGAGAACCTTGCCTTTTAATTGAAGTATTTAGACCATTTACATTTAAGATAATTAGTGATACATTTGGGTTTAAATTTGCCATCTTGCTGTTTGTTTTCTGTTTGTTCCATCTGTTGTTTGTTCCTGATTTCTTCTTTTTCTGTCTTCCTGTGGATTAATTGACTATTTTTATGATTGCATTTTCTTTCTTTCTTCCTTTTTTTTTTTTTTGGCTTCCTAGCTACACCTCTGTTGTTTTATTGTTATTACTATTTTTGTGGTTGCTGTAGAGTTTACAAGATACACCTTTAACTTATAACAGTTTACCTTCAAATAATATTATAGCATTTCACATATAGCATAAGAACCTGACAATAGTATACTTCCATTTTCCCTTCCTGTCCATTGTGTTACTGTTGTCAAATATTTTACATGCACTATAATAATAAGGAAACCCTCATGGCATAGTGGTTAAGTACTAACCAAGAGGTTGGCAGTTCAAATCTACCAGGTGCTCCTAGGAAACTCTATGGGGCAGTTCTACTCTGTTTTATAGGGTCACTATAAGTTGGAATCGACTCGACAGCAGTGGGTTTTGGTTTTATAATAATATGTCATATGTTAGGAGCCCAGATGGTGCAATGATTAAGTGTTCAGCTGCTAACTGAAAGGTCAGCAGTCTGAACCCACCAGCCGCTCTACAGGAGAAAGATATGGTAGTCTGTGTCCGTAAAGGTTTATAGCCTTGGAAACCTTAGGGAGCAGTCCTACTCTGTTCTATAGGGTTGCTGTGAGTAGGAATTGATAGAAATAGGGTTTTTTTTGGTTATAACAGTATGTTATAAAACTCACAAGACATTGTTATTTCTTTTGCTTGAAATAGTCAACTGTCATTTAAAGAAATTCAAAAGTGAGGAACATAAGAAAAACATTGCTATTACATGAAAAATCAGATCTTGTTACTCCCTTGCTGAAAATCTTTCAACAGCTTCCTGTTGCACTTTGAATTAAATCCAAATTCAACATGCCCCATAACTTTAAGCTAGTTATGGGGAGGGAACATATTATATGTTTAACACCTGGTTCAATGCCTGTTTCATGAAACTGTGGCTAGTTTTATTATTAAATTAATTTCCATCTCTTAGTTATCTAGAGCTGCTATAACAGAAACACCACAAGTGGGTGGCTTTAACAGACTCAAATTTATTCTCTCACAGTTTAGGAGACCAGAAGTCTGAATTCAGGACACCAGTTCTAGGGGAAGGCTTTCTCTCCCTGTCAGCTCTGAGGGAAGGTTCTTGTCTCCTTTCAAATCCGTGGGTCAAGCAAGTGTTCCTTGGAAATCTCCATGTGTCTTGGCATCAGCTTTCCCCTGGGTCTAGGAGGTTCTCAGACCAGGGACCTTGGGTGCAAAGAATGCACTCTGCCCCTGTCTCTTCTTTCTTGATTGTAGTGAGGTCCCTCTCCTCTCTGATCTCTTCTCTCTCCTTTTATCTCTTGTAAGATAAAAAATGTGACTCAAGCAAGGGTGTGACTTGAGTAAGGCTTGTAAGGCTGTGACTCAAGACACACCACCCTGATCCTGCCTCATTAACATATAAAGGTTAGGATTTACCACATATAACAAAGTGGAAGATAGTTAGATCACAAAATGGAAGGCAAAATGGAGAAAGATTGGCACAACAGCCACAAGGATGGACTTGAACAAGCCAGTGGTTGTGAGGATGGCACAGGATTGGCACATTTTGTTCTGTTGTACGTCAAGATTGTCATGAATCAGAGTCTACCCAATGATATCTATTTATCTAGTGGTAAAAACCATGAGGAAAAGGTCAACAATCACTAATGCAAAGCAAAGATGAGACGATAAGGGGACAGGGAAACTAGAGTACTGAAAATGGAAAAACCAGAAAGGAGTTAAAGAAAATGAGGACACATTGTGAAAAATTTAAGTAGAGTCACTGAAAAATTTGTGTAGAAATTGTCAAATGGGAACCTAATTTTCTATGTAAACTTTCACCAAAAACAAAATAAAATATTATTAAAAACAAACAAACCATGAGGAGACAATATTACCATCCCCCATACCAACAGCTAGGTAAATGGTATACTTGGTAAAAGCAGAGACCACGTTCATTCTCTAGCACAGTATCAGGCTTACAGTAGATGCTTAGTAAGTATGGCTAAGTAAAGCGACGAATGGATGATCCATGGTCTTTCTGATGGTACTTATCTAGTCCTTGAACTTCCTCCACTTCCCTGCTTCCCAACCAAACTCATCCAGAAGTGAGGGATAGTCCCAGGATCAGCATTATGTAGTAGTAGTGGTGATTCTTCCTTCACTTTTGCATCCGTTACTGTACCCAAAAACCCAAACCCACTGCCTTTGAGTTGATTCTGACTCAGAGCGACCCTATAGGACAGAGTAGAACTGCCCCATAGAGTTTCCAAGGAGCGCCTGGCGGATTTGAACTGCCGATCTCTCGGTTAGCAGCTGTAGCACTTAACCACTACGCCACCAACAATGCTCTGTAAAACAAGGAATGACAGCCTCCAACACTTTTTCCTTCTAAAGGACCTCCCATACATTTCAAGAGTCCTTTCAGAGGCACTCCTAGCCTGCTTATATCTGTCAAGATTTTTTTTTAACTTCAATGCCAGCCTAACTTATCTTCTCAGTCTAAAAAATTTTTTTAAGTATTTTTTTGTTTCTTGTCATAGTTGATTACTTTAACTTCCTCAGTACTTTCTCAGCTTCACTGTGTATTTTTTGAGAGTGACTGACCAAAACTCCATGTCGTACTCCAACAGTGTGTGCATGGAGTTGGAGAATATTTCTGGCTTTATTTTTAGCACGTTATTAAGCATAACCAGCATAATGTTATAACCTTTGGCCTCAGGGGCACATTAGATCAAGGTCTTTTCCTGGCAGTAATTAGTAGCTCAAAGCCTGACACCTTCTCTGTGTATTTAGATGCATTTACTCACTTTGAAGTTCATGGACCTCTTTTTCCAGCTCTTTCTGACTTGGGAATTCTTTTTTGGTTTTCAGAACCTGTAATTTCACTGTTTAGAAAAACTTAGTGTCATAGGTCTAATGGTGATACTGTTTATTCTGGCTACCGAATTGTTTATGGATGTGTTTAAAGAAAGTAGGCCTACTATCAAGCACCTGGGGACCCAATTTTTATTTACTGATATCTCTCTTTGTTTCCTATCTCTAAGTAGATTCTCCATCCTACAGTCGAATCAAAAGCTTTTTGAAAAAATTCTAGGGGAAGACTGTCTCTATCTGTCTGCTCTGGAGGAAGGTCCTTATCCCTCTAAGCTTCTGTTCCTGAGCAGTCTTCATTTCTGCTTCCCAGCTTGCTTGTTTAATCTTTTTTATGTATTATATATATTTTTATATATTTATATATATTTTATATCTCAAAAGAGATTGACTCAAAATACACCCTAACTAATCCTGCCTCATTAACATAACAAAGACAACCCATTGCCAAATGTGAACAGCCAAAGGCACAGAGATTAGAATGTACAACACAGATTTTTGGCGGACACAATTCAATCCATAACACCGTTCTAACCCTCAATTTGCATATTTGCACAAGTCTGTGGTCCCACATTTTATTATAACTTCCACCAGGTCATCTGGGGTGCAAGTATGATTTGCTGCTTTCTTCCTTTTTTCCCCTTACTGCCAGCTTTTAGAAAAATACTGTGCCACCCAGTCACATAGGATTTCTGTTAGCGAATATGACCTTCTTGATTTGTGGTGTGCCTCTTGCATTCTTCCTGTGCTCTTAATAAGGTGTTCTGAAAATCTAAAGATTTTCTACAAGTTATTTGCTTTTTTTTTTTTAAGGACTGCTTTCTTCATTGTCAGGGATCTATTTTCTGGTGGGATTGGCTTGCTGTCTTCTGCAGAACACTGAATTTAATTGTATTGTGATTACTATTACACAGAGCTGCTCAGCACCCATTTCTCTTAACAGTTGGGTGAGCAGCCCAATATAGTTCCTTTCCTTGCGGGTTCTAAAGCTCCTTGTTCTTTTCCAAAACCGCATCTGCATCTGATTTAGATGAGACATTCTGCCAATTTGTGTGTGGGTTATTGAAGTTCTTCATTGTTACTAACTGACCTGATTTGACATGTCCCTCGTGCTGCTGCCTTTCCCGGCTCCTCTCGAGGCTGAGCTGCTGGGGATGGTGGTGCTCCTTGCTGTGCTGCTACTGTCCCTGTCCCTCTTACTGTGTCCTTCCTGCTCACTCTCGCTGGGCAGAAGAGCACTTGTGTTCTTTGCCACACATGATCTCCTCCTTTCTCCAGACAACCCCATACAAAACCCATTCCAGGGATAGCTCTTCATTCACTCGGTCATGCACTCACATCTCCTTTCAGTAAATGTTAACAGAATGCTTAGTATGCACCAACCCCCACCCCAAACCTACTGCCGTTGATTCATTTCTGACTCATAGCAACCCCATAGGGTTTCCAAGGCTGTAAATCTTTACAGAAGCAAACTGCCGCATCTTTCTCCCACAGAGCCACTGGTGGTTTTGAACCCCTGACCTTTCAGTTAGCAGTTGATCATTTTACCCACTGAGCCACTAGGGCTCCTTTACTACCCACGAGGCTCTGGTATAATGAAGTGGATCACTCCCAACAAGCCGTTTGCCTTTTGGAGGTTATTGACTTTCTAGCTTAGTTCTGTCTGTTCTAATCATCTCGTGAGAATTAAGTTAGAAAATATGGGCTAAGTCCTCTCCTCTCACCATGTTAATGATGCTACATGGTAACGATGCTACTGTTCAATGTTTCCATCACTCTCCTGTCAGCCTTCCAACTGTGAGTAAAGTCCTGCTGTAGAATCATCCTTGATCTGCTCAGACCCCTGGTTTTCCCCATGGTTATCTATTCCCTGAGGGCAGTAGTGATTCAGTGGTAGAATTTTTACCTTCTATGAGAGACTGGGGTTAAATTCTGGCCAAGACACCTCATGCATAGCTTCCACCATCTGTCTGTGGAGGCTTATAGGTTGCAATGGTGCTAAATAGGTTTCAGCAGAGCTTCCAGCTAAGACAGACTAGGAAGAAAGGCCTGACAATCTATTTCTGAAAATAAACCAATGAAAACCTTGTGGATCACAATGGTCTCATCCCTTTGTATAGATCTACTCACAATAACTTGGAGCCCTGGTAGAGTAAGTGGTTAAGAGCTCGGCTGCTATCCTAAAGGCCGGCAGTTCGAATCCACCAGCTTCTCTTTGGAAACTCCACGGGGAAGTTCTACTCTGTCCTATGAGGTCACTATGAGTTGGAATGGATTCTACAGCAACGGGTAAAAAACAATAACTTACTACCTGGGGCCTATGACTACTTAATCAGCACATTGTTATTAAACGGCGGACACTCCCTCCCCTCAGAAGCTCAGACAGAGCTCACACATAAAGTGGAGCAAACACTTCTCATGCCACTTCAGCTTCTTTCAGCTTAGAGGCTTAAATTCTGTATTATTTTGTTGACAATTTTCCCTCTTTATTTTCTCCATCCTTTCCTTTTTTTGAAACTACTATTAGATGTCGTAACTTCTAGATAGATTCTCCAGGTCTTTTATCTTTTCTCTTCATTTCCCTTCTCTGTCTTTTCAATTTCTAGGAAACCTCCTCAACTATACCTTATAACACCTCAACTGAAATTTTTGACTCACATTTGCAGTTTCTAAAAGTTCTTACTTTCATCTCATCATTCCTTTTGTATATGCTTCTGTTTTTGTTTGATGAATATAACTTATTTCTCTAATGAAATTCATGGTGTCATCATTATTTAGTTTTGTTCTATACCCTGGATTTTCTCTGTTTCTCCTATTCTTTTTTCTGTTCTGGTTTCTCTTCTTTATGTTAGTGGTTTTCCTAAAATATCTGCTTATTCTTGACTTTATATTCATATTTAAAATTGAGGTATAGTGTAAGTCAGGGATGAAGGTCAAATTTTTGTAAAAAGAATCCCAAAAGTACAATAACCTAAATAAAATAGAAGTTTGTTTATCTTTCTCATGAAAGGATTAGAGGTGGGTGGTCCAGAGTGGTGGGACAACTCTGTTCTACAAAGTCATTAGAATCTGGCAAAAGGTAACCGTGGAAGTCAGTTAGCACGAAGGTTGGGTGCTACCTAACCCTTGGTGCTAAAGACAATGGAGAAAGTCAAAACATAACAAGGAGTTCCAACAGAGGATGGAGACCAAAATGAGTTGACTTGGTGGCACTTAGAAGTACAGGTAGGGATGCCGTCAGCAACCCCTTACCAGCTCACAGTTCAGGGGCAGAGCTTGGGTGCCTGCGGTGGAGTCTGACAAATGCAAGGCACAATCCCAGTCTAGAAAGAGACTAGGGTGTCAGAACAGGGCCAACAGGCTGTGCCCAGAGTGACCTAGAATACTAGCAACTGCACGTTGCTCCAGACTGTGCAGCCATAACTACATTAGTGCTTCTTGCCTTAGGCTCGAATTGATTTGGGGGCCTAGGGAAGGACCCCAGCATTTGCATGGGATTAAGCATCTCCCACTGTGGGGCTATGGTTTCCTAAAGAATAGGCTTTTGTTCTTATCTTTGGTTGCCTTTGAATGCATGGAAACAAGATGGACATTTGTTTCTAAAAATTTTTTTTTTCTTTTTTAAGGAGTTCAAGCATAACAAAGATTGTAAGGTTGACGCAGGACAGGGCAGTGTTTCCTTCTGTTGTGCATAGGGTCGCTATGAGTCGGAACAGACTTGAAGGCACCTAACGACAACAAGGATATACTGAACGGATTAAGGTTGATGAACAAATAATAAAAAATGCATTTGAAAGATATGAAAATGGAGTTAGTATAAACTGAAAAAGAAATAAGAAACAAAGGAAGCCAGAGCAGGACTGGACATTTTTATGTACACTTTACTAAGAACAAAATAGTAATCTCCATGTATGGAAAAAGAAAACGTAAAATGAAAACTCATTGACCAAGCAAAATACTTTCTAGGACATGGACTATAAATGGGAATGTTATAGGAATGAAAACAGGGCAGTTTACCAGGAGAAACATAAGAGATGCTTAAAGTTAGGAAGTAAAATTAGAAAACTAAAGCAAAGTTCATAGAGGAAAATTGAAAAAAGAAAAAAAAAGACCAAGTGTTGTAATTATAAGAGATACATAAAAGAAATTATTTTTTCCTTATTGGATGGACATAGAAATTTGATTTTAAATTATATTCTTATGGTAGTGGCATTTTAAAAACTCCTGTCTAGCTGTCTGTCTGTCTGTCAGAATAGGACCATGTGGTTTGTTTTGGACACATAAATTGAATCTCCAGTAAGGAAAAATTGAGTGAAAAAAACCTGAGTCAAATGCACCTACAAGTTTTGGTTACTTGTACTGACCAAACATTGATGCCTGTCATGGACTGACTTATGTCCCCCCCCAAAATGTGTGTATCAGTTGGGCTGGGCCATGATTCCTGGTATTGCGTGATTTTCCTATATGTCGTAAACCCTGCCTCTATGACCTTAATGAGGGAGGATAGGCAGCATTTGTGTTAGTGAGGCAGGACTCAGCCTACAAGACTGGACTGGGTCTTGAGGCAATCTCTTGAGGTATAAAAGAAAGAAGCAAGCAGAGAGACAGGTGGACCTCATACCACCAGGAAAGTAGCTCCTAGTCTGGGGAAATATTCATGAGAAGACTGACAGAGAGAGAATGTCTTCCTTTGGAGCTGATGCCCTGACTTTGGACTTTCAGCCTACTTTACTGTGAGGAAATAAATTTCTTTTTGTTAAAGCCATCCCCTTGTGGTATTTCTGTTATAGCAGCACTAGATGACTAAGAGAGTACCATTTAAAAGAATTTGTGGAGAAGTTTAGATAAAACAGTTACGTATTTATTAAAAGTATAATCTAGAACTCTTCAGACTGATAAGCAAAATCTCCGTATCAAGAGAGAAACTGGAAGAAAATAGTTGCAAAACCAGTTTATAAATATTTCAATAAGAAGAGTAATAAACACCCCGGTTTTGTAAAGAACGAATCTTGTCAGACTAAAATAATCTTCTCCAATGACAGAATGACAAGTCTGCTGTGATGAGGGGGAGGTAATATATATTAGCGATTATGACTTCAGCAAGGATTTTGACTCTGCTTAGGAAGCAAATAAATAAGATAATTTCAGGTAGTGATAACCAGTTAAGAAGGAAATAAAGCAGGGAAGTAACAAGAGAAGTGATGGGGGAAAGCTGTTGCCTCAGAAGTGCTGGTCAGGCAGGCCTCTCCCAAGGGATGTTGAGATCTGAATAATGACAAGGAGCCAAGCATGAGAAAATCCAAGGAAGAGCGTCCTACAGAGGGGGCAGCTGTGGGCCACCTTGGTCTGTTTGATGGAGGAAGAGAAGCTAGTGGGGGTGAAGTGCAGTGAACAAAAGGGAGGATGTGTGTGAGATGAAATAGAGGGATGGGAAGGGGACAGAGAAAGCAGGACCTGTTGGTGGGTGGTAAAGCTATGGGCTGTATTCAAGGTATTCAGAAGTGATCGGAGGGTATTAAGCCGGGGAATGATATCATCTGTTTTACCTTTGTGAAAGGTCACCTGGCTGCTGGGCAGGGGCTGGACTACAGTGGACAAGAGGGGAGGCAGAGAGACGCAGGTGAAGGAGAGCAGAGGGTGCTGGCTTGGACCAGGGTGCTAGCAGTCGGCGTAATTAGGAATGGTCAGATGTGGAATATACTTAGAGGCAGGACTCGCTGGTAGATTAAACACGGGGAGTGAGGAAACAGAATTAATTCAGAGATGATGCTGATCAACTGTGTACCTTAACTGTGATGGGAAGACTCAGGAAGGAGAAGAAATTTGAGAATCAGGAGTTCTGTTTGGGCCATGTAGTATTTGAGCTGCCTGCTGTCCATCCAGGTGGAGGAGTTTGAGTAAAGTAGTTGAATATAATTCTGGAGTTTAGGGAGAGAGGTTGAAGTTGGAGGTAAACCATTTAGAAGCCATAAAAAAAGAGAAAATAGTTACATTGTCTTACTTGGACCCCATGATTTCTCTGTGAGGTAGTTATAAATAACAGACGAATAGCAGGTATGTCAGTAGACGAGGCATTTCAGTAGAGTCCAAAAGTCTAGTAAGAACAAGAGAAACAGGGAGGATAGATTAGATCAACAAGAGGATTTACCAGGACCAATTTCTGCCCTTTGACATGGTATTGCCAGATTTAATCAATAAATATATTGCTTGGGACATACTTCTACTAAAAAAATTATTTATTGTCTAAAATTCAAATGTAACTGGGTGTCCTGCATTTTACCTGGCAATCCTACCTCAACATTTACAAAAGTTTGAAGTCTTCCATATATCTTCCTCTTTTCCCCACTACTCCCATCCATATGTTCCATAATTGTTTCTCTAATTCTTCAGCACTCTGTGTGGTTATTGGTAAAAACCTCTTTCCCTGTGTTAGACGTCGTTTGCTACTTGAAGGCACACGTCGTGTATTACCCATCTTTGTGCAATTGTTATATTGAAAGAGCAGAGTTCAATACGGGCAGGTGGAAATCAACTCCACTCTTTCCTCTCACCATCCCTTTAAAACCACTTGTCAGCTGCCGTCAAGTTGGCCCTTGATTTGTGGTGACCCTACACACAACGCCCAGTCCTGTGCTATCCTCATGATCGGTTATGGATTGAACCTTTGTGATCCATAGAATTTTCATTGGCTGATTTTTGGAAGTAGATTGCCAGGCCTTTCTTCCTAGTGGGTCTTAGTCTACAAGCTCTGCTGAAACCTGCTCAATGTCATAGCAACACCCAAGCTTCCACTGACAGTTGGTGGCTGCATGTGAGGTACATTGACTGGGAGTCGAACCTGGGTCTCCCTCAGAGAAGGTAGGAATTCTACCACAGAGTCGCCAATGCCAGCACCTGCATTTGTACCTGCTAAATATGGCAGATTCTTAAAGGTGATTTTCTTAGAGATGTTTTCAAGGATTTCTCAGAGGGACCCGCCTCCCCCCACTTCAGCTTTCTATAAGCTGTGAAGCCCCCTTTCCCCTCCCCCAGTTGCAGTATCCCCAGCACACCTGCAGCTTCTTTGTGCTGAGGTTGTTCAGCCTCTTGTGGGAAGCCCTCTTGGGTTGGCTCCTTTAAAAGTGATCCTAGGCTGGGTGGTGCAAACAGTTATGCACTCAACTACTAGCCTAAGTTTGGCAGTTGGAACCCACACAGAGGTGCCTCAGAAGACAGACCTGGCGATCTGCTTCTGAATGGTCACAGCCCTGAAAATCCTTTGGAACAGTTCTACTCTGCACACATGAGGTCGCCATGAGTTGGAATCGACTCAATGGCAACCAACGACAGCAACAGGTTGAATTATAGCCTGGTCCGTGGCCAGTCCAAGGGAAATACGTATCTCTGTGTGGAGGCTTGAATGTTGCTATGATGCTGAACAGGTTCCAGGAGAGCTTTCAGACGAAGGCAGATTAGGAAGAAAGGCGTGGCAATCTACTTCCAAAAATCAGCTGACGAAAACCCTATGGATCACAAGGGTCCTATCTGCAACCAGTCATGGGGATAACACAGGACTGGGCAGTGTTTTGTTCTGTTGTGCACGGGGTCGCCATGAATCGGGGACAAGCTTCACAGCAGCTAACAACAATAGGATCAATTATAGGGCAGCTAACAACTCTGGGGTCACTATGAGTCTGAATTGACTTGACAGCAATTTTCGTTTGTTTGCTCTTGTTTTTTAACAACAGTGTGGTCTGCGGAGATGCAGCTGGCTCCCACATGGCTGTCTTTCTTTCCCAGCGAAAGCCTCTATTTACATTTCTCAGGCATGATCAGACACAAATCTGCAGGCGGCCCATATCAAGCCTTTTGAGTGGCCTTTTTGAAGCCCCTCTTACTGGCTCCTCCCTCCCTGCTTTTCCTCCCCTAAAGCAGGTGGGTGGGTTCAGGAACATGGCAGCATTCCAACTTTTGGTGGGTGGGTTCAGGAATATGACAGCTATCCAACTTTCCCTCAAAGAAATCATCTCTCTCAGCCACTTCCACCGCTTCACTTTTCCATTGTCAAGGGCTGTTGTTGTCAGGTGCCGTTGCGTGTATTCCGACTCACAGCAATCCCACATGACAGGGTAGACCTGCCCCATAGTGTTTCCTAGACTGTGATTTTTATGAGAACAGATCTCCAGGTCTTTCTCCCACAGAGCCACTGGGTGGGTTCGAACCACCAACATTCCAGCTAGTGCCTGAATGCTTGTGCCACTGGGGCTCCTCCTTCAAGGGCTGTCTTCAAAATTGGTTTCCAGCCCCTTTGCTACAAGTCCTACACAGGTGTTCTAGCATTTCTCCTTGAAGCGTTGGCGTGTTTGCCATCTATTTTGTTGTTTTGGGCCTGAAGCTGAGACAAATGAGTACTAGCTCAACATCTCATTACGTTTGTATTTTTAGCACCTAACTCAGTGTCTGGTACATAGTAGACACTCAATAACGCTTTGTTTTTAATAAATGAATTATTAATAAGAAGCTAAGTTAAGGAGGTTGGCAGTCACCAAACCAACCAATCCATTAGTCCAGACAAAATATTTTCCCGGACCCTGGGAGCTCACAATCAAAATGAGATAGAACTTGAGGGAATTCAGAATGTCTCCTAAATTCCCGGCTTAGCTAAGTAGGATATGAAAGAACATCAGCCGTGGGCTCTTATGTAATGCCCATCTTTGTTCAACTGGAGGTTCCTGGGACGGTGGCACCATTTCTTAGCTCCTTGAGTTTGTCCCGGAAACCCTGGTGACGTAGTGGTTAAGTGCTATGGCTGCTAACCAAAGGGTCGGCAGTTTGAATCCGCCAGGCGCTCCTTGGAAACTCTATGGGGCAGTTCTGCTCTGTCCCATACAGTCGCTATGAGTCAGAATTGACTTGACAGCACTGGGCTTGGTTTTTTTTGGTTTTTAGTTTGTTCCTGGATTTCTCCTTCTGCCTTGGTTGTTTCTATGCTCTTTCAATCTCTGTCCACTGCTCTTCCTGTACTCTCTTCACTGACATCTGGATGACACCGTCTTACAAGTCTCTTCTTACAAAGACTATCTCCCTTATTACCGGCTTCGGCCTGTCTGCTCACAACCTTCATCCTTTGTACCTGCCACAGTGCTCACCTTTCTGCATTGCGTACACTCGTAAGCTCCTTGAAGCCCAGGACTGCCTTGTTCTTGCTTGTATTCCAAGTAGGAAGCATGGAGCCAGGCAATAAATAATGGTGAATGAATGAATGTTTTGGCATCAGAGCATCAGTTGTAAAGCCTCCTACTAGGGTTTTAGGGTGGATCTGTCTGGGGCTACGGCCTTCAGCTCTCCTTATAGCACTATGTTTATCAAGGGGAGGAGGTTGGTTTGGGCAGTCTCATTCTTCACAGCTGAATTAAGCTACCATTGGTGGCTCAGTATACCAGTTACCTAAAGTGTAAGTATAGCATTTTTCCCATGTATCACACCACAGAGGCTGATAAACCATTTTGATCTTGAGGTTTATAGCCCCTTTTCTCAAACTCACCTTCCTTAGTTCATCACCTTTAGAAATTGCACTGTGATCATAACATCCAATGACAAATTAAAGACAAACTAACATAATTCTGTTTGCGTCATAGTGTCATTAATTCTGTTTGCATCCAGTTAAACACCACAGACATCAGTGTTAAAATTTTCCTGGATTTTGTACCCTTCTAAAAGTTTTACAGTGTTGGATGTATGTGTGACACACTCTTTTCTGAGCACCAGCTCTACCCTGTTGTTGTTGTTAGGTACCGTCAGTCCTGTGTACAACAGAACAAAACACTGCTAGGTCCTGTGCCATCTTATCACTGCTATGCTTGACCCCAGTGTTGCAGCCAATGTATCAATTCATCTTGTTGAGGGTCTTCCTCTTTTTCACTGACCCTCTTCTTTACCAAGGATGATGTCCTTCTCCATGGACTAATCCCTCCGGATAACATGTCCGAAGAATGTGAGAGGAAGTCTCGCCATCCTCACTTCTAATGAGCATTCTGGCTGTACTTCTTCCAAGACAGATTTGTTCATCCTTTTGGCAGTCTACGGTATATTCAATATTCTTCACCAATACCATAATTCGAATTCATCTTCAGTCTTCCTTATTCATTGTCCAGCTTTCACATGCATGTGAGGCAATTGAAAATACAGTGGCTTAGTCCTCAAAGTGACATCTTTGCTTTTTAACACTTTAAAGAGATCTCTTGCAGCAGATTTGCCCAATGCAATGCCTCGTTTGATTTCTTGACTGCTGCTTCTATGGGTGTTGATTATGGATCCAAGTAAAATGAAGTCCTTGACAACTTCAGTCTTTTCTCCATTTATCATGATGTTGCTTATTGGTCCAGTTGTGAGGATTTTAAACATGCCAGCACACACTCTCACCTCAAAGCTTTGCAACCGCTGCCCCTCTGCCTGAAATGCTCTTCCTCTAGATAGCCATGAGGCTCATTCCTTCATTTTATTTAAGTCACTGTTCCTATGTGACTTCATCAGAGAGGCCTTCCCTGACCATTTTGTCTACAAAACTGTCCCCTCTGTCCACCTGTATGCCCTTATCCTGCTTTATTTTTCTTCATAGCACTCCACACACCTGATGCATATATTTATCTGTTGAAGTCTATCACCCTGTCTAGAACGAAGCCCTGTGGGTGTAGGGCCTGTGCTTTATCCACTAGGACGAGACCTGGTACAAAGTGGGTGCTCAACGAATATTTGTTGAGTGAATGAGCTAACGAAGCATGAGTTCATAGAATTTGTTCACGGCCTATGTTAGCAAATGAATACCTGGAAGACATTAGAGAAACTGGTTCTATCCTGAAACAGGCGCTATACTCACAAACGTTTCTGGATTACTTTTTGTGTTTTGGGCACATTGAGCCAGTCGTCTTGGTTATCACTTTGCAGTTAAAGAATGACCACCAACTAGGTGAACTGATAGCAAGAAGAATGGTGTTTCACAATGGAATTTTGTTTAAAAAGAAAAGAAGCTGAAAACTCATGTGCAAAGAAAATGGTAAACTAATAGTCTTATGACCATTGAGAGAAGAGATTCTTAGTTATGGCAACAAGTAGACATGTTGTCTTTGCCTCTAGGAGGCTGTTAGTGCATTTGGGGGCTAGAGTACTGGAAACCATGGCGGCATAGTGGTTGAGTTTGGCTGCTAACCAAAAGGTCAGCAGTTCAAATCTACCAGGTGCTTCTTGGAAACTCTATGGAGCAGTTATCCTCTGTCCTATAGGGTCACTATGAGTCAGATTTGACTCGAAGGCAATGGGTTTGGTTTGGTTTTTTGGCACTGAAACAGGTAACTGTTATCCTGGGCAATACAGGACAAAGGACTGAAGTTCAGAGGAGGGGCTTATAATATCTGAGCAGAGCAATCAAGGAAGTTAGCTGTGAACTAGTTCTTGAAAGCCTGAACAGGTTCTGATGGAATTTTGTGGCCATAGGTGGCAGAAGAAAAGGCATGGTTGAGTAAATTACTAGTTTTATCTGAGAAACAGTAGTTTGGTCTGAAGCCAAAACAGAGGAATAACTGGAAATAAATTTCGAACACGTATGTTGATGACTATATCATGGAGGACCTCAAATGCCAGGCTGAAAGGTTTGAATGTAATTAGGCAGGCATTTGGGAGCCGTTGAAGGGTCATTGGGCAGCGTAGTGACACGATGGAAACGTTGTTTTAGGAGGTTATTCTGGTGGAAGTTTGGAAGATAACTAACAGTGGAGAAGGGCAAGAGACAGAAACATTAGGTATGAAGTGTCTTAGTTACCTAGTGCTGCTGTAACAGAAATACCACAAGTAGGCAACTTTAAAGAAATCTGTTTTCTCACAATGCTGGGAGCTAAAAGTCCAAATCAGGGTCTTGGCTGTGTTGATTGCTTCTGTGAACCTCTCTCCTAGTTTCTGGTGTCTGTTGGTGATCCTTGGCATTCCTTTGCTTGTTGAAGATTCTCATATGTCATCTGTCTTTTCCTCTCTCTGTGTGTGTCTATTCTGGTCTTCTTATAACTCAGAACTGATTAGGTTTAGGATCCATCCTACACTGTTATGACCTCAGCTGATTGATTGATCATTTTACATTGCATTATACAAGGTGATTATATTACATTACATTATATTATGAAAGGTAATTCACTCTACCCAAGCCCAGTTGATTTAATCATATGTAACACCATGAAAGCATCTAAAGTTTGGCCAGATCACTGGGAACCATAACCTAGCCAAGCTGATACATAAAATTAACCATCAATCCAAGTAATTGAAATATCTGGGACATAAAGACAAGAATCAGGAAGATGTCTTGTACCCATAAAAAGATACAGATGTTGGGTGGTGAAAGTACAGGAGAAATAAAAATGATTACCAAATTCGAATTTGAATTGTGGTACAATAGAACTAGACACACCAGAAGGAAGATCTGTTTTAGGGTTATGTATAAATGTGTGGAATAAATAATTTAATTTTATCAAAAGTAATGTGGTCTTTGGCCTTGTTTCCTGAGATGTGACACTAAGCTCTTGGAATTTCCTGAGTACTTGAGGTACCTTTGTTATTTAAACAATACCTGATGATTTGTACAAATGAGTCAGGGACTGTCCAGGCCACCTCAGGGAGGAGGGGAACATGATTCAATTAATTATGCTTATGTAATAAAGCCAATAAAGGCTCTGGACATGGAAGCTCCATGGACTTCCCGGTTGATGAAAGTCATCAATGTACTTGGGAGAGTAGTATGCCCTTTGAGATATTGGAACTCCATGTTGGGAACTCTTCCAGGCTTTGCCCTAAGCATCTCTTCTTTGTGCTGATCTTGCTTTGTATCCTTTTTGCTATAATAAATCTGTAATCATAAGTATAGAGCTTTCTATGAGTTCTGCGAGTCATTCCAGTGAATTATTGAATCCAAATGAGTAGTGATAGCCAGCAGGTCAAAAAGGAAGAAGCCCAGGGGACTCCTGAGCTTGAGGCTGGAGTCAGTCTATCTGGCAATCTGAAGGACGCTGTCCTTTTTTTAAAATTGTACTTTAGATGAAGGTTTACAGAGCAAATTAGTTTCCCACATATTGTTTTGTGACATTGGTTAAAATCCCCATGACATGTCAACACTCTCCCTTCTACATCTTGGGTTCCCTATTACCAGCTTTCCTGTTCCCTCCTGCCTTCTAGTTCTTGCTCCTGAGCTGGTGTGCCCCTTTAGTCTCATTTTGTTTTATCGGCCTGTCTAATCTTTGGCTGAAGGACGAAGCTCGGAATGACTTCATTACTGAGCTCAAAGGTTGTCTGGGGGCCATACTCTTCCACTTTCTCCAGCCTCTGTCAAGCCAGTAAGTCTGGTCTTTTTGTTGTGAGTTAGAATTTTGTTCTACATTTTTCTCAGCTCTATGCAGGGCCCGCTATTGTGATCTCTGTCAGATCAGTCAGTAGTGGTAGCTGGGCACCATCTAGTTGTAATGGGCTCAGTCTGGTGGAGGCCGTGGTGGATGTGCTCCATTAGTCCTTTGCACTAATCTTTCCTTTGTATTTTTAGTTTTCTTCATTCTCCCTTGCTCCCAAAGGGGTGAGACCCGTAGAATGTCGTAGATGGCTGCTCACAGGCTTTTAAGACCCCAGAAGCTACTCACCAAAGTAGAGGGTAGGACATTTTCTTTATAAACTATGTTATGCCAATTGAGCTAGATGTTCCCCGAGACCATGGAACCCACAGCCCTCAGCCCAGCAATTTGATCCCTCAGGGAGTTTGGATGTGTCTATGGAGCTTCCGTGACCTTGTGAAGGACAGTGTCCTTTTAACTTGTGAGATCTGACCTAGCTCCAGGTGGCTAGGGTCAGAGAAAGAAGTGCCACATGGAAGCTAGTGTCAGAACCGAATGGAGAAGTAAAAAGAGAGAATGTGGGCATTTATGCTGACTTTTATCCTCATAGCTGGGGACAGAATAGTGGGATTTTGAGACTTTTACACAATGAAGTTGGTGTCCAAAGGGAAATTTCCATTTAACACAGACAGTCATGATAGTCTGCACTTTAAACAGTACTTGGGAAGCCACAGCTCCTCAGGAACACCTCCTTTCAGTGGTGAACCCGTTGCTCTTGAGTCGATTCCAACTTATAGAGACCCTATAGGACAGAGTAGAACTGCCCCATAGGGTTTCCAAGGAGCGGCAGTGGATTTGGACTGCTGACTTTTTCGTTGGGAGCCGAGCTCTTAACTACTGTGCCACCAGGGCTCCTTCAGTGGAGAAGGTGATTAATTAGCAAATTTAGTCACATAGGGTCAACCCTTTCTATGACGGCAAGGGCTAGGCTGATTCCAGGAGTTAAACCATGTTCACTTTTATCGTCTATATGTAGTTTGATCCTGACCCAGGATACCAGAATGCTCATTGTAGTTTGGGGCTTCATAATTTTCAGTTCATAATTTTAAAATCATTTTAAGAAATTGACAGGATAGTGATGATTAACCTTCAAGTCTTGGAAAAAATTATTTCTCCTAAGAATCCAAACTAAGGAGAAGGGCATACACTGCATTTTATTTCTGAGGGATAGTAGTCCCTGTCTTGTTCCAGAACTCACTTGGTATTCCAAAAGAGCTAGCTGGACCCCTACGGTTGGCCTGAATCCAGGAACAACTCTCCTGAGGCAGCTAGCGATTTTATAGTTCATTCTAGTCCAGATTCTTTTTTTTTTTTTTTTTTTTTGGTTTTCCACTCTGGGATAGTGACGAAGATAGAAGCATAAAATAGTGATAAGTAGCTCAAGCTTTGGAGTCCTCAGATCTCTGCCCCAACACTCAGCAGCCATGTAGTCTTGATCAAGCTATTTAGCTTCTCTAAATCTTGGTTAGAAGAAATTCCTGGAGATCTACTTCCAAAAATCAGCCAGTGAAAACCCTATGGATCAGTACACAGTTTTTATACTAAGGATTCCTGTTAAATAGTCTTGTACAGTTAATGTCTTTCACGCCCAGGTGTATCAAATATCAGTGGAAGAGCAGTGTGATTTCATTAGATACATTTAGTGAATTTGGAATGTGTAAATTTATGCTTAGGAGCCCTGGTGGTACAGTGGGTAAAGCTCTCAGCTGGTATCCAAAAGGTCAGTAGTTTGAATCCATCAGCCACTAGGAGGAAGAAAGATGCAGCAGTCTCCTTCCATAAAGACTTACAGCCTTGGAAACCCTGTGGGGCAGTTCTACTCTGTGCTATACCGTTACTATGAGTCTGAACAGACTTGATGGCATTGGGTTTGGTTTTCTGAGTTAAATTTGTCCTTCGAACTGTAGTTCAATAAATGTAAAATTGCATCATAGTATTTGTTGTATTTGACCTAGTGTAACCCTTGCATGATTGCAATACAATTTTTGTGTAGATTTTACTGTTTTTTCAGGCTTAAACTTTGGGGGAAGGGGCTAGTGTAGCAAAGGTAGTTTTGAAATAGATGTGTATATAGGCTGTTCTGAAGGTTATTTTCCTTTATAGCCCTTTTAAGTTTGGTTTGGCTTAGTATGTTTTTCAGTTATTTTATGAGGAATTTAAGTAAAACAGTTGGTAAATCATTGTGAAGTTCAGGTTCATTATGGAAAATTGATGTGCGGTAAGTTTGATGTTTAACATCAGAAATCTTTTTTTTTTTTTTAATTTTTATTGTGCTTTAAGTCAAAGTTTACAAATGAAATCAGTCTCTCACACAACAACTTATATACACCTTGCTACATACTCCCCATTACTCTCCCTCTAATGAGACAGTCTGCTCCCTCCCTCCCCTCTCTCTTTTCCTATCCATTTAAACACCAGGAATCTTACTCCTGCATAAACTAATTATAATAATTAATAGGTGTTTCCGTATATAGAGAGAATACATAGGGGACCTTAGTAAATCTTTGATGTCCAAATCTTTTGGCTGAAATGAAAGATTCTCTTAAATACACTCAGTAAACTTGTGGGAAGGGAAATAAAATTGCAGAAACTGCAGGACATTAAAACTTAAAGGAAAGGCTACACCTATGTCCAGAATTCTGATGTTCTTTTTTGCACAGAATATTATTTAATTTCAGCGTCATGTGGGGTGTGGGCAAACCACACTTGTTTTCTTCAATTTCTCAATGGCAATGATTTCAAACTTTTTTTGTTTTTTGTTTTGAGCAGTGCCCTTAGTTCCTGTTATTTTCCATTTGTTCAACTTACTGAAAACATTAAAATTTTGTGGTGGTTGGGCAAGGGAGTAGCACCACTAACCTGATAGTTGTTGCCAGGAATTTGCAGTGTTGACTGCTCGCTTATTAGTAATCCTAGATCTCAGAATCACAGTAGTAATGAAATAAACAGGGGTCATTTTTTCCTTACTCTCTTCAGATGTGGAATTTCTGCCTTCCAAGAGGAAATGTGACTTCACTTCAGTGCCAATGGACAGAAATTTCTACCTGTGCTACATAGGAGAAGTTTGGAATGAACTTCATAGCTAGTTTTTATACCTTGATTTCAGGGAGCAAAGAAATTGATCATGAATTGCTTGCTAATAAATTTCAATCTTTATTTTTGATCTGATTAATGCCTATTTGAATTTCATGGGTTGTATGGATTTTTTTTTTTATGGATACAAAAAAGGGGAAAAAAAATGGGACTCCAATCCATTGTCATCTAATTCCCCTTGGACTCTTCTAAGGTATAAAGTGGGATTTTATGCAAAATTCCAAACTACCACGCAATGTTTTTTTAACCATACTGAGGAGGAGGAATTGTTGCCTGCCTTCTTCACAGGTTGTATTTTGTTGTGGTCCATAAATGCCAAACCTTGTTAAAGATGGGGCAGCTTTGAGTCCTTGGCTTGACTATACAACCTTGAGCTATATGACATGTCAATTTTGCCATATCCATTAGAGAGCTGTTCTGTGTGAAACACAGTATCACATGTGAGTGGTATGGTAACTTTCAGAAATGTCTGTACTATATTTGAAGACTGTTTGCCATAAATCTGAATTTTGAACCTATGTATTTCAATTTGGTATGCTAAAAAGGTACTGAATTAATATAAAAATCTTTTTTTTTTTTTTACAATATTGTAATCTCAGTTGAGAATTTATCTGAAAATGTAAAACTCAAATGATTTCTGTATCAGTAAATTGAACTGTAAAGTTAAAAAAAAAAAAAATAAAGAAGAAAACAAAAACAAACCCCCACCCCACCCCCAAGGATCACAACTGCCCAATCAGCAGATGGTTGATCAAGGGATTGGTGCACGACTGGGCAGCAATTTCGTTCTGTTGTGCATATGGTAGCCATAAGTTGGAGGCCAACTTGGCTGGCCGCAAACAGCAGCAACAAAGTCTTGGTTTCCTCTTCTCTAAAATGACATCGCTGTGAAGAGGAAATAAAACAATAAAAATAAAGAGCCTGGAGGAGCAGAGTAAATCATAAATAAGCTATCGTCAGCATCAGCATCATTCGTAATGTCCTTCCTGGCCACCTTGCCCTCATGCAGACCCTGAGGTTCAGGCCATGTTACCCGGGGGTCAGCTTGCATGAATGCCTGGGGGACTCCTGGCACTTATTTCTGGGACAGGCATGTACCAGAGTTGTAATATTTTAGAATCTATGTAATAAAGATGAAAATGTTCTAAAAATTTGGCTTGTTAAGTTCTGAAATGGACTAAGAAGAAATGCTATGAAAACTTGCCTGGAGATTTTGAAATTGGAAATCTGAATTGACAAGACATGGGCTAAATGTCAGAATGTCATGGCATCTGAAATCCTAATTTTCTGATGACCTAATGACAATTTCAGAGGCTTTAAACTTCAGTGTTAAGGTCTTGAATTTATGTGATCTTACTGGAAAGAAGGTGAATTAAAAAGATAACACTGGATATTTTAGCCGAGCCCTTGTAGAAACTATGAGAAAGTTAATTTAATTAATTTTCTAATGCTTGTATACATCTTGGGAAGCTTAGTAACCTAAAGGCTGAAATGAACAGTCTTACATCTGACCTAATTTTTCCTTCTTTAAGGATATTTAGAGTCCTGCCAAGTGAATAGTGGGCTACTTTGCCCCATTCTGAGTTAGACCGCTATAAAAAAGCTCTTACTTTTTTTAAAAAAGGAAGTAGAATTTCTTCCTTCCTTGTAGGATATAAAATTGATCATAAAGAAAAACACTACTGAAATTTGGACTAAAAATATGGAATTGCCATTCTCTAAACTATTTTCTGTTATGATTAATAAAGACCTAAAACAGGAAATACAAAGTCTGCTGAGTATAGAGATCCCAGTAAAGCAATGTTCAGACTACAAATTTCAACAGATAAAAGCAAAATAAACTAGTATATATAATATGCATTTAACAAACATTTAAAAAAATTGTAAAACCTGTAGGCATCAAGTATTGAATGCTTATGAAAATCCTAAATAAACAACAGAGTTTTTTGCATTTTATAAACTCTAGTTTTGTGCCTGTGAAAATGTGGGCTTGCTAATCCCTTACAATTTAATTAAGCCTACCATAAGAAGTAAAGATATTGAAAATAAACTTTAAGCTGTATGCAAATTGTATTTTTCTCCAATTAAAATTACATTTAAAATTGAGATTAGTTCTCTTTCCATGATCTTTCTCTCCACTGGAAAATTTTTCTGCTACAGTAGTTCACCAGAGGAAGAAGCTAAAAAATCATAGTCAAAGAAAACCAAACAAAACAGTTAAGAAATCTAAAAATAATATAAGTAAAAACTTTCCATGGCTTGCACTGAAGTAGGTTTCTTATAAAAACTATCTAAATTTTTTAAATTATGACATTTGTCAGAATTATCAGAGTACCAAAAATGGTATCACACCATATCCTCCCCACCAATTTTAAACCAGTTGCCATATTTGATTCAGTGCTCCTTTTTAAAAATAAGTATTATGCATCCTTTTCAAATATGTTCTTATAATTTTAGTATCAGTTTGAGATATATGACCCTCATAGTATTGTATCTTTGTGTTCTAAAGCCCACGTAAATGGTATTAAACACTGAAATGTTTTACAAACATCTTTTGTTGTTGAAGACTGTATGTTGTAATTAATAGTCATAAGAGTGCCCAGGCCATTATAACACTTACGTTAGAGACATAAAGACATAATAAGTATAGCATCCTAATTAAAATGCTAAAATAAAAAATGGGTGAATAAGAGGTTTTAGAATTCTTTACCCACTCTGTGGGTAGACAGATTGCTGCTGTTGAGTCGATTCCAACTCGTGGCGACCTTGTGTGCAACAGAACAAAACGTTGCTGATCTTGTGTCATCTTCATGATTGCCAGCATATTTGAGTCCATCCTTGTGGCTACTGAGCCAGTCTGTCTCAGGCTATTGTGCCAATCCATCCCAGGAGGGTCTTCTTCACCCTCTGGCCCTCTACTTCACCAAACATGATATCCTCCTCCAGCTATTGACCCCTCTTGATGATGTGTCCAAAGCAAGCAAGTTGGACAAGGTTTTGTTGTGATCCATAAGGTTTCACTGGGTAATTTTCAGAAGTAGATCATCAGGCTTTTTTTCCTAATCTGGTTTAGTCTGGAAGCTCTGCTGAAACCTGCCCATCGTGAATGACCCTACTGGAACTTGAAATACTGGTGGCAGAATAGGGTAATTCCAAACATGCACTGTGTATGTTTAATTAAGCAACTCTGCAGTTCTGAATAAAATGCTTGAAAGGGTTGCAGATGAAAATCCTCACAACTAGACCAATAAACAACCTTATGATAAATAATGAAGAAATCGAAGTTGTTACTGATTCCATTCTATTTGGATGAACAATTAATGTCAGTGGAAGCAGCAGTCAGGGAATCTAATGACACACTGCATTGGGCAAATCAGCTGCAAAAGACCTGTTTAAAGTTTTAAAAAGCAAAGATGTCACTTTGATCACTGTGATGTGCCTGATCCAAGCCACAGTCTTTTCAATCGCCTCATACGCATCTAAAAACTGGACAATGATAAAGGAATACAGAAGAAGAATTGATGTATTTGAGCTTTGGTGTTTGCCAAGAATATTGATCATATTGTGACTGCCAGAAGAATGAACCAATCAGCCTTAGAAAAAATATAACCAGGATGCTTTTTAGAAGTGAGAATGGTGGGACTTCAGCTTGTTTACTTTGGACACGTCATCAAGAAAGACTAATCACTGGAGAAGGACATCATGTTTCGCAAATTAGAGCGTCAGCGAAAACAAGGGAACCCTCAAGGAGATGGACTAACATAATAGCCACAACAATGGACTCGAGTGTACCAGTGATCATGAATATGGCACAGGTCAGTCACTGTAAGTCGGAGCTGACTGGACAGCAGCTAACAACAACAACAAGCATCAAGAAGTTTGGAAGAACAAACTGTTTAACATTAAATTATGAGCCAGTTTCAGAATATAGTCACCTCTAATGGAAGACTTATCTTTTGTGAGCTGATTGTCCATTTAGAGGTTCTTTTTTTTAAGAGCAAAAATTCACCTAAATAGTAATGGTTTAAGAGTTGGTTGTCAGGGATCAATATACAAGAATATGCCAAGTGCATCTCCATAAGGTAGGATTGTATATACTAGTTTTTGTCACTTAGGGAGAGTATTTATAGAAATACTCATTGCAGTACTCATTCAACTGGAAACATTTGAAACTAGCCCAGTAAGCATAAAGTTAGGTGCCTGGGTGGTGTAAGCAGCTTGTGATCGGCGGCTAGACTAAATGCTGGCTGTTTGAACCCACTCCTCTGCTTTGTGGAAGAGTGGCCTGGTCATCTGCTTCCATAAAGATTATGGCTAAGAAAACCCTCTGGAGTCGTTCTACTATCTGACACATTGGGTTGTCATGAGTAGGAGGCCAACTCAATGGCAGCTAATGACAACAAGTATAACATTAATGAGAGCTAAAAATAAAACCTAACCTTCATAAATCTTACTGGTGGGTTTAAATGACCAGTTTGATGCTGCAAAATGAGTGATGTAGGTGAGCTGACGCAAAATCTCTCTTTTGTAATTTTCCACATTTTTGCAGCACTGACATTTAGAATCTTAACTTTACTTTGCACATATCTATTTCTAAATATCATCAATAAAAGAAGAGTGGATTAGGAACAAGAGGTATATGCTTTCTTGTCCAAATTGTTCCAGACCCTGTGTTTTCTTAATCATAGTCCTAAATAGGAATTTGCAGTGGGTTATTGCACAGAGTTTAAGGTCCAGGGGTAGAAAGCGCCATTTGTGCTAGACCGCTAACCTAAAGGTTGGTGGTTGGAACCCACCCAGTGGTGCCTTGGAAGAAAGGCCTGGCTATCTTCTTCCATAAAGATTACAGCCAAGAAAACCTTATAAGACAGTTCTGCTGCCTAACACATGAGGTCGCTGTAAGTCAGAGTCTACTCCACCACAACAGGGTTGGTGTTTTGGTTTCTTATTACATGAAGGATTGCAAGAGCTGGATGTTGGTATTTGCGGTGGAATGCTCATATATCTTCAGAAGTAAACGACTTTCTAGCAGGACTAACGGCACCATATTCAGAGTTTGGATCCAGTCAGTGATTCAGATTTATAGATATTATTCAACATGTAATCCTTGTTGAAGTAAGGCTTTTACTTATCTAGATGTAAACTCCCGTGCCTGTCTGGTACCACAGTTTCTGGCATGGGCGCTCGGTGTATGTTTGCTGAATGAATTTGTTAATAAAGTTCCGTACATCAAAAACACTTTGTATGCATTATCTGTGAAAAGCACGGTACAATGAACCTACATACCGTAGAATTCTCATGTTGATCGTTAATGGAGGTAACCCTAGTTTAAAATACTGTACTGTTGCATGTTTGGTAACCTTTTTTGGGGGGTTACCCGCCCCAGTACGCCCTAGTGAAAGATGATTCTCCATGCGATCCCAAATACTGTGGAAGTTACTGCCGTGGTTCCCTCCAGGAAAAAGGAGCGTCCTGTTCTGGGTTTGAGGTCACAGGGGCAAGAGAACGAGCCAAGGGGCCACAGCTCAGCGCAGGTCCCAGGCTGAGCGCTCGCAGGACGCGCGCCGGCCAGATCCCCAGCGCAGCCAGTAAGCGGCGCTGGGCCCCGGCTAGGCGGACCGAGCGAGCCGGTTGCAGATTACCTGCAGCACTGAGCTAGCCGGGAGCTCCGCCCCGCCCGCCCCCGCGCCCCACCTCCGCCGCGGCACTCACCCCGGCTCCGTCGGCGCCCTGCACTCGCTCCGGAGCCGGGGCTGAGCAGGTCGCCCGCTGCAGGCCGGGAGCCGAGCGCAGCGGGCGAGGCCGGGGCCCCGGGCCGGCTCCTCCTCCCGCCCAGTGCGGTGCGGGGAGGCTCGGCCGCCTCGCTCGCCCCCGCCCGCGCGCCTACCAGCCGCCGCCTCCGCTCTGCAGGCGGGGACCGCCCGGCGCTCCGCACCCCGCAGCCGCGCTCTCCCTCCCGCCCCCCGGCTCCGGGAGCAGCAGCAGCAGCAGCTCAGCAGGAGCAGCAGCAGCCAGCGCGAGGGCCCGCCGCCCGGCTCTGCGGAGCTCGGGAGCCGGCTCCGGCGAGGAGGCGCGGAGCCATGGCCGATGGGGGCGAGGGCGAGGACGAGATCCAGTTCCTGAGAACTGTAAGCCCCGCGCATTTCGTATTCTCCGGGGAAAGAGGGCCCCGGGGCATCAACTAGCGGGGTCCGGGCCGGAGCGGGAGCGGAGAGTGGAGATGCCCGGGCCGGCGGGTGCTGGGTGTCCACTGGGATGCGGGCAGACCTGGAGATCGCCAAGTGTGTGCAAGGGTGTGTGTTGGGGGGGGGGCAAGGGAAAGGCAGTGTGCGTGTCTGTGCGCGCGTGTGTCAAAACAGGAGATGGAGCGCGGCGAGACCACGGCAGCCGGCAGGCGGGCGGCGAAGGCTCGGTCCCGGGGGCCCGGAGGACCGGCGCCTCGGAGCTGCCGGAGCCGGGCGGCGGCGGCCGATCCCGGCCTGACCCGCTGGCGGGGCTGGTACCTTCCAGGCAACCGGGGGAAGGGGCGCACAGCAGAGTAGCCTGGGGGCGCTGGGACTGGAGGGATGTGGGTCTTTTGCCGGGAATTCCTCCGGAGCGCGGTTTCTCAGGCTTTCGGTCTGGACACGCGCGCTATCACCGAACGTAGGAATCTATTCGCCTACTCCGCGCTGGAGGAGCTGCGGCCCGCCGGGGAGGGGGATGCAGGACGCTTCCCCGAGATTTCCCCCAAGTTAAGGTGCTGCGAAGGCGGAAGGGGAGGAGGAGAACTCCCTTCCATGGTCATCGTGGTCACCGGGGCTGGTGCCTTCGTGGTGCGGTGACTGCTTGCAGAGCGTGGAAGATATGGGGAGCATGTGCGTGCGTGCGCGCGGGAGGGGGCGCATCGTGGACCTGTAGTTGTCTAAATACTCGTTTATTAAATGCCTAGTGCAGCAAAGTGTGTGTGTGTGTGTGTGTGCGCGCGCGCGCGTGTAGGGGCTGCCTGGAATTTCCACACTGGTGGCAGGCCGGCCGGGGAAGGTTTGGCTCCACACTAATACAATTTTTTTCTTCTTAAGTACCTCTTGGCACCGCTCCTTCCTCTCTGATTTGTTCGAACACTGCAGATGCTTCCCAGGCTGAGGCATTGCTAACCTGAAAGTCGGGCTGGAGAGCCTCTTGATAAAAGCCAATGCCAGAACTTCGTGTTAGGAATAACCTAGTTAGCGTTTACAGCCCTGTTGGACCCTCCGTTTCCTCCGCTTCTTTCCCCCTCCTCGAAGGATATTCACTTGCAGGATTTCTCCACTCTCCAGCCGAGGACTGCAGCTCTCTTGTTACTTCTTTCCTTAACGGTGAAGACGATGTCACTTCCCAGTTATCATTACCTCCATAATCACAGGAAATCACATAGATGGTTGATTTTGAAATATCAAGCAGACAGTAACTTTCCGATGGGTAGATAGTCCTGATGGGGACTGAACAAGTGAAAACAGCCAGTTTGTCCGAGAACATTGTAACTGTTTTTTTCTTTTTTTCCCATGTTGCTCTTCTATTTGGTACTCACCTGTGCATTAAAAGGCCTGGGGGTGGGTTGGGGGGGAGCCTTTGGAAAGGATAAAATCCGGGGCACCTATCCGGAGATGGGGAGCGATTTGACCTAATAGCTGCCTGTTATGCACCATCGCATATGCTGTTTGAGGCATTCTTGGCCCAGGACTCAGCTCTGAAGAGCTTGTTCACTGAGAACTTGCTCATGGAAAATGTTTTAAGCCCACTAATAATTCATTTTCTGTAAAGTGGAAAATTGTCTATAACTTAAAAAAAAAAAAAAATTTAAAGCCACCTGCAAAGATTTCTCTCCAAACCTCTCTGAAGGAAGGGATCTTTTATTAAGCTGGACAAAATATTTAGTTGCAGTGTGATTTTTGAATTTAATTCCTATCCAACTCCATAGGGTTAAAATTAGCTAGAGAATTTTGGAAGGCTTTGTGCACTCAAGGGCTTCCTGCATGCTTAAGCCCAGCTCATGGAGGTGGTGTTATCAGAATACTTAATGGGGACCGAGGTGATATGCTCACTGAAGGGCTTCTGTACATATAAAGTAATGTTAACTTTGTGCCCCTCGACAGCTGCCTGTCAGCCTCAGCGACACCATGATAAGTGGGTCCTGGGTAGAGATCTGGCAGGCCTAGCTGGGATTTTTCTTTTAATAAAACCTCCATAGCTTGTTGTGCTGATGATGAATGACCTTGAAAGAGGGAACACAGCGGAACAGGGGGTTTTCTCGGTGAATCGTTCACATCTGAAAGGAAAACATGTCTTTTCCTACAAATTCTACAGTTTAACTTGGAAATTCTTAAATCCTTTATTACCTCCTCTGTCTACTGCCCCAAATCCTTTGGTGTTCATTCTTTTAACCCGGGGAATGTCGACGGTTCAGAAACGTTAATGGGGTCAGTAACAGAGTGGATGTAGTTCTTACATTACATTCATCTCGTTTTTCGGGGGGGGACATTTATTTGTCTGTTGTGTGCAATCTTGTCAATTTAAGTTCTTCTTTTTCGGCAAGTAACCCAGGAAGTGCTAATAGTCTAGAGAAAAGTGTTACAAATCCTAATAGCACTGGATGAGACTATTGTGCTTAGAAAAAGAAAATCAAACAGTTATTAAGGAACACAGTGGTAAAGTTGACCAGACATTTCATCTGTTCGGATTAAAGCAACCTTATTATTATCTGTCCTATAGGGTCCCTATGAGTCGGAATCGACTCGACGGCACTGGGGTATTATTGTCTTGAGCAGACCATTGCCTATTGGGTTTTTATCCAGCACTCCAGTGAATTCAGGCATCTTTCTGTCCACAGAAAGCTTTTTTTTTTTTTTCCCTGTCTTCTAGAAGAGGCCTGAGATCACTGCTAAGGGAAGCAGAGGTGAACTCTTTAGTGGACTGGATCCATGAGATATGTCTGCTGCTGTAAATTAGTTCTTCATTTGTGAGGGGGAGTTTTGTCACCGTGTAGCCTGTGTCAGCCCCCTCTCCGGTCTCTTCTCCATTATGCCGTTGCTTTTGAATTTGCTAACATTTTTATAAAAAATTATAAGCAGGATATAAATGAACAATCATCTCTGATTCAGTGGCTTCCCCACCAGCTGGAAACATGCCCACTGCATATATGGTTAAGCTCTTGGCTGCTGAACAACAAGATTGGAGGTTCGAGCCCATCCAGAGGTGCCTGGGAAGAAAGGCCAGGGGATCTACATCTGAGTCAGCTATTGAAAACCCTTTGGAGCACACTTCTGCACTGACACACAAGGGGTTGCTATGAGTTGGAATTGACTCAGTGGCAACCGGATATATACCATTAATTGCTCAAGATTTCATCGTCTCCTCTCCCTCCCACAAACTGGCAACCCGCCTTGAATACTCCGCCATTTTGATCCTCTTAAAACTCTTGTTTTCATTCTACCACTTCTCAGTTCCAAATTCCTGTCACATCAAATATAACTTCTCTACTTGGCTTATGACTTTTTATAACCAGGCAGCGCTAGTCTGTCCTTTGATTCCTTAGGTTTTCCATCCTTCATGGAGCTTTCTTGGGTTACTCCATACCTTTTCCTGTCTCCTGACCCTCCCAGCTCTACACATTTTACCACTTGTTAGTTCTCTGAATGTTTCACATGCAATCAATCTCCGTAATGCTCTGTGGAGGGTTGGGACTGTGTTGAGGTATTATTTTCCCATGATGCTTAGCACAATGTCAGCTACAGGAACAGGCTTGAGAGAAATCTTATGGCAAGTAGAAGATTGGGACTAGAGAACCCTCCCCCCCCACCATTGAATGTGACCATCAGTTGAATATGTTCAAATGAAGAAGGAATCTGTTATGAGGGAAGTAGGCAAAGCTAATGGGGGGGGGGCAGAGAGCATTGAATGAGAGTAGAAGTAAGATTCCTTCTAGAGGCAGAAGAGTAGGAAGGTTGGTGCATTAACTTTCAAAAAGAGGAAAGAGGAGGTGTGCAGGGTAAGACAGATGAGGCCACTGTTGCTGGGATGGGAGTGCGCGGTACCTTCTGTACCAGCAGGAGAGTACAGCTGGTCTCAGGCTTGTGAGGAGAGAAATTTGAGAGAAGGAAGTTTGTCATAGTTCCTGAGGCAACCGAACTAAGGATTAAGAGAATAAGGATTAAGTGAGTTTGAGTGATTGGGGTGCCCAATAGAGATACTGGATTCTTGTCAGAATTTGTATTTTAAATAAGAAATAGTTTCTAGATGATGAGATGATTTGAAGGGGCATTTCAGGAGCAGCCAATGAAGTAGTTTTACCCACTTTCATCTTTATTAATCATGGGAAGAGTACTTTGGGATGGGGACTCTGCCAATAAGTTGTTGTGTGACCTGGCTGGAGGCGGGTAGGGAAAGAGCGGGGTGTCCTGTAAAAATTATTTCCAGAAAGGTAACACAGGGAGTTAGTTCAGTGGTAGAATTCTCACCTCCCATGCAGGAGACCTAGCTTTGCTTCCTGGCCGGTGTACCTCATGCGCAGCCACCATCTGTCTGTCATCTGAGTTTTGTGTATTGCTCTGATGCTGAATAGGTTTCAGTGGAGCTTCCAGACTAAGACTAGAAAGAGAGGCCTGGTGATTTGCTTCCAAAACACTGTGAAATGAAAACACTGTGCATCACAGTGGTCCAATGCCATTCTTCCTGGGGTCGCCATGACATGGTGGCGGGGGGGGGGGCGGGGCTGACTAGACTGCAGCTAACAACAACATGAGGAGTTAGTTGTTATCTCTGAGGTTCTCTCTGAGTTGTTTCAAGTTGTCACATTAATAGTCCTGGGGCCAGCCAGACTCCAACCATTTAGGAAGATGAGTATACTCTGAGTGATTCTAGGGCCCCTGGAAAGTCTTGTCCTGGTAGGTCACGGGGTCAGTAACTAAACTCCTAGTGATCTTGTTTGCAAACCCTCTCAACTGTCTTAGATGAAGTGCTTCTCTGGCTTCCCTTTATTACCTTCTCTGGGCTGGGCGAACAAGTAACCCATGTTTCTGGGGTTTCCTAAAAAGTTATGGTCAAGCTCAAAGCCCAGGTGGAAGGTGTATTCCTGGTTCCTGTGGCAATGTCAAATTCCTATAATGACATTTTTTTCAAAGAAATGGAAATCTGAGGCTTTACTGATGACTTATTTGACGTGTTCAAAGGACCTGCACATAATTGCTTCAGTGTTCATTTTCCAGCCAAGTTTTCCCTCCAGAGCAAGGGCCAGAGAGAGCTGGAGTCACTGATGTGTGTGCCCAGGTGACTCCTGGCTGCCTAGGCACCTGCCTCCACCAACCGATGACCGGTATTTACCAGGGGCACATGTCTCTTCTCAGCCGAAGAACACCTGAAATCTAGCTGGGGAGCCAAGAGAGATACCAGAGCAAAGTGAGTGGAACAGCAGAAGATGCTGTCGGAGCTCAGAGCATGGAGGCAGGCACCTTTCTAGGTGTGAGAAGGTGGAAGGCGGAGTTACTTGAGGTGCTGTGAGCACACACTTACTGACAGCAACCCGCCTATCTCACAGAGTAGCGCTCGGTGCATAGGGAGAACCCGTGAGGGAAGGATACGGGTTCACACATTCCATCATGGCGGCAGGAAAAATGAGTCTATATGGCCAATTTGTTGTTTCTACAATTTGTTTTTTCTAAAAGCAAGCCTTTTTTTTTCTTTAAAAACTTTATGATTTAAAAAAAAAGTTTCTGCACATTTGTTCCATTCCTAATGAACATTTTTAGTTGTTTTATTTCCCTCTGAATTCAGAATCTGGCACATACTGTACATGTAGAACCCATGAATTTCACTTGTCGTTAATATGTAACCAAAGTGTAAAATAAAGGATATATTTTGAGAGGGCTACAAAAAAGAAAAAGAAAGAAAGAAAAATTAAAGGTGTATTCAAATTCTTAGTCTTGAGAAAATTGAGATATTGTTAAAACTGCTAAAGATCACCCTGAGTATATAGCCGTTAAAAGTTGTGCTGGTTTATTTCCATAGCAGGTTTCTTCTAGTTATCAAAATAAAGGAAGTGTGGCTTCGTTTAGATCTCATGGGAGTTTTTACTTATTTAACCTTCAAAGAAATTGTTTTCATGGAGGAATTTTGGTCATATACAAAAATAAGAGAAACATAGTACTGTGAATGGGCTCAGAGACACCACCTCCACAAGGTGGATTAAGTGGCTGTAAAAGTATAGTCTATTTATGTAAAGTGTGAAAATAACATGAAAGATGGCATCCAGAATGTAGAACAACACGGGGGTTGGAGGGCAGGCAGATTTAAAACTTCAGTAAAACACTGCGTAGATTTCTGAAAATGTCTCCAAAATTCATTTTGTAGAGTTTCTGAAAATTTTTGAGTCATTTAACTTTTGGAAAAACTGAAATTTGGGGGAATGGACTAAGGGGGTGAAAACACATTTCAAAGTATCTTTTTTTTTTTTAGACAGCTTTAAATCTTATTCAATCTGTACGCGGAACGTATAGTCCAAGAAGGTGGACTATATGAAGAAGAATGTAGCGTCAACATTGGAGGAAGACTCATTAACAACCTGCATTATGCAGATGACTCAACCTTGCTTGCTGCAAGGGAAGAGGACTTGAAGCACTTACTGAGGAAGATCAAAGACCACAGGCTTCAGTATGGATTACACCTCAACATGAAGAAAACAAAAATCCTCACACCCGGACCATTAAGCAACATCATGACAAACGGAGAAAAGATTGAAGTTGTTAAGGAATTCATTTTACTTGGATCCACGATCAACACTCATGGACACAGTAGTCAAGAAATCAGATGATGTATCGCATTGGGCAAATCTTCTGCAAAAGATCTCTTTAAAGTGTTAAAAAAACAAAGATGTCGCTTTGAGGACAATGTGCGCCTGATCCAAGCCACGGTATTTTCAATTGCCTCATGTACATGTGAAAACTGGACAATGAATAAGGAACACCAAAGACGAATTGATGCCTTTGAATTATGGTGCTGGCGAAGAATATTGAATAATATACCATGGACTGCCAGAAGAATGAACAAATCTGTGTTGGAAGAAGTACAGTCAAAATGCTCCTTAGAAGGGAAGATGGTGAGACTTTGTCTCATGTACTTTGGACATGTTATCAGAAGGGACCGGTTCTTGGAGGAGTATATCATGCTTGGTAAAGTAGAGGGTCAGCAAAAAAGAGGAAATCCCTGAAGGAAAAGGACTGACACAGTGGCTGCAACAGTGGGCTCAAACATAGCAATGATTGTGAATATGGTACAGGACCGGGTGGTGTTTCATTCTGTTGTACATGTGGTTGCTGTGAATAGGAACCAACTCGATGGCATCTAATAACAACAACAGCAATGAAGACCTGTATTTCAGAGGCATGTAATAGGTATGAGCCCATAAGGCAGAACACAATTATTTTCATCATTTCAGGAAAGAACAACATATAGTGGGGTGATTGGAGCCTTTGAACAAATTAGCAGAAACACACAATGGATTCAGTCCTCATTGCCCTTTTACCCTCTCTCCTCAATATCTTTTACAATGTCCTCTAGTCCCCTTTGGTCCTGGACATGTCTGACATGATTTGTCTAAAAGGACGATGCCCATCTTGAGAGTTATGATCAGCTTACAAGCTTACAAGTTGTGGCTTGTAGGCTCAGTGAAATGTCAGGAGAAAATTTCTTCTTGAGTCAGGGAACAAATGAAACACTGAGGATGAAGTGTTTCTGATTGATGGCTGTCAAAGAAGCTTAGCATATCTGATCCCTCTGCCATCCTCTTTATCACAATAAAGGGGGCTGTCATCTCCAAAGATGGGGCGTCATCATGGAGTGTAAAGCCTTGCTGCTGTCAAAAAGAACAGCACCGCGCAGGAAAGTCTGCAAAATCAAGCACTTTAAAGCTTATACGAAGGAGGATAAATAAACGTGAATGAGAAGAGAGAGCTGTGGCTCCATCCTTCCCTCCCCAATGCCCCCCATCTCATCTTTTTATTCACTCTGAAATACTTAGTGACTGCCGATGTGCAAGGACTGTGCTTGGTGCTGGGACTCAAGTATATCTGAACTTATTCCTGTCCTCAAAGAGTTTACCATATAACTCTGGTAGGTTGGATGGAGAATAAGAAAAGACCAAATGTTCTACTACAGAGGACATACAAGGCAGATACGTGACAAAAGAGGCAGATAAGTGTTACTGAGGATGTTAAAGAGGGAGGGGATCCATGTCTGTTTCATATGATTATCCAAGGCTTCATGGAGGCAGCGTTTACAATCACAGAATCTTCAGACTAAAAAAAGGAACCTCAGGGATCGCAGTCTAATCCCACGGTTTTATAGTGAAGGAAAGGGAGGGACCTCAAGTATTTCGTCTTCCACTTATTCAGCTCAGACATGCTAGCCACAATTCATTGAGTTCTGGGAGCAATTCATTGAACCCATTAAGCAGTTAATTGATTTTATATAGATTAGGAAACTGAGTGCAGAGAGGTGAAATGACTGGCTCAAGGGCAATTAATGAATAAGTGATATCCCTGGCAGACCCAGGGTCTTTCTAATGCCAAAGCCTCCCTCCCTTCCTTCCTTTTTTCTATTCTCCCGTGTTTCCTTTTAACCGTCAGAAAATACCGTGGAAGACTGTGAGTTGGATAATAAAAAAAAAGAATTGGAGGTGTCCTGTCTATCTCACCTGCCTATCTGGGTTATCTCTGCCTTTCGTCTGTCTTTGAGCTATTTCATAAGTTCCTAGTGGTGCAGTGGTTAAGCACTCAGCTGCTAAGGAAAAGGCTCCATGGGAGAAAGATGTGGCAGTCTGCTTCCTTGAAGATTTACAGCCTTGCAAAGCCTATGAGGGCAGGTCTACTCTGTCCTGGTGTTGCTATGATTGAAATCGACAGCAGTGAGGTTTTATTTATTTGTTTTAATGTTGTAGAACACTGATATTAATGATTCTCAAACACTTGATCTTAATTATAAAAAATGCAAATTGTATCAGGTGAAATGCGGGTTGTGGATATTGACCAATTGTACGTTTATCAAGCACATTCATTGTAGCATTCCCGATGGACTCATATTTTTGTATTTTCTTTGGACTCTCCTTTGAGCCCATTGTAACATCATGCTAGGTCCTTCAGTAATTAATGAAAAAAGAAAATCTTTGCCACATGCTTATTTTATATTTGTATAAGAATCATGTTTTTCCCTGAAAAAATATGTATAACGTTACCAATACGTCTTCCAAAGCTGGGTGGGATTTTGATAAATTGGGAGGGGGGAGGATGGGGTGACAGGACTCCAGGTGAAAGGGGAAGTGCGTAGAGGCATTGCGTTATTGTTATTCTGTGCCTGGCCTGTTCCCCGATGCGCTTTCCCCTCGGCTCTGCTCTGTGCCACAAGGCTCCTGTGCTTGCTGGGCTTTGGGAACACAGTTTGTCTGCTTGCCACGTCGGGTTGAGGGATGGTAACAGCTTTCCTCTGTTGCTAGTCACCAGGTGCCCTACTGTCTCTTGTTGGACCCGCCCACAGCTTGGTAAATGGTTCTTCATCAACCTCCTTAGAGCTAAACCCTTGGAGTGCCGTCTCTTTCCTCGACAGGACACTTTCTGAATCAGACAGGAAATGTATGGAGGCATTCTTGGGAAAGAGACTACCTTAGAGTATGGATTATGGTATGCTGGGAGGGTTGGGGAGTCTCGAGACCAGGGTCTCATGTTTATACTTAATTCGTAAGGGAAGAAGAAGCCTTTGAAATTTTTTTCTTTTTTTTTTTTTTCCTTCTCAAGGGAGGGAACTAGGTCAGAGCTGTCCTTTAGGAAGATGAATGTGGCAGCAATTTATAAGATAAATTGGGCTATAGAGAGCTCTGAGAGAGACTGGAGCTAAGAAGCCTATTAGGAGATGGTTGTCATAGAATTGGTGCAAGATAAAAACCAAAACCAAACCGGTTGCTGCTGAGTCAACTCTGACTCATGGTGATCCCGTGTGTGCAGGGTAGACCTGTGCTTCACAGGATTTTCATGGCTGTGAGCTTTCAGAAGCAGATCTCCAGGCCTTTCTTCTCACTCTGGGTAGGTTGTAACTGCCAGCCTTTCAGTTAGTTGTTGGGTGCTTAACCAGGCGCCACCCAGGGACTCAGGTACAAGATAATTTGGGCTGAAATTTGGGTGGCAGTTGTAGGAATGAACAGGCGGGGAGAAGTCGAAGAGATCCTGCTGAGGAAAAGCTAGGGGATTGGTAACTGACTAGACATAAGGAGAGAAAAAAGACAAAGATGAAGTTAGGAGACGCTAAGAGAGTGGGACCAACAATTTGGAAGTCGGGAGGAAGAGCAGGTTTTGGGGGAAGGCAGCAGGATTCATTTTGGACGTTGATCTTGAGTTGCAAAACTGGAAAAGTAGATGCAGTAGTGTTTTAGAAAGAGAGCGGTCTAAAGAGTTAGCTTTGAAAGTGATTGGCATGATAGCGAAACCATGAAAATGGATGGATACATGATTTCGGCTAAGGAGCATGTCTAGTACTCAAGAGTTGCCGATGTTTTACAAAGACTGAGAGGAAGGCAAGGTGGGAAAAGCCCTTTGAGGTGACCATTACAAATTCATCAGAGGTCTTAAGAGGAAGGTGGAAGACAAGCCAGACTGCAGAAGACTAAGTGAGAGAGTGGCACTGAGTGGAGTCAGGTGACCTGTATCACTTTTTCACCATACATGTTGATGAAGCGGAAGGAGAGAAGGTCTTAGCTTGGTGGGGGGTTGGGGGGAGCAAGGTCGAAGGAAAGCTATGTTTTTTTCCTTTTTGTTCTCACGGAAGAAACCATAATCTAAGGTTATGGGATAGGAGGAATTATTGATAGAGGAAAGTTGCAGGTACAGGGCAGGATAGTGACCCCCCTCTCACCCATCACCATTATTGAGTACACAAATAAACCGAAGAATTCCTTCTTTTTGCAAATGCTTAATTACTTGTTTTTTTTTTTTTTACCTAATGTGAGAACACACATTATTTTCATTTCACTTTGCTTTAGCTTTGCGTAATTTCATTTTCCGCTGGGGACCTTTTGGTAAGCAATTGAAATTAGAGCTTTATAAAGCTTCATTGGTTCCAAGCTGTGTGTGTTTGTTTGGAGGTTGCATGGTGTTGGTGATTAAATAATCCAGCTAGGCTTGAAGCAAGGATACCGCATTAGGACAAATGGGAGAAGTTCTTATCTCTAATGTAATTTTTTTTTTTTCCAAAGCTGCTGACTCAAAAAGACCGCAGAGCCTGTGTAGGTGTATACAATTGTTGTCGTTGTTTTAGCAAGCAGATAGCCTAGGAATATATTGGAACAATTTTTTGACGGTTAACTTAGATCAGGAAAACGTTGAAATATCTTAGAAAATGAAGTGATTCTGCTGATAGGAAATGCCATTAGATCTGCCACTGTGATAAATAGCTTAGCTGGCTGAACAAATTTCAGTGATTTTCGAGAAAATTAAGCAGTTTATATTTCTCATGATATTGTCCCCACATTTTTATGTAATTGGCACTATATCGAATCTACCATTTTGTAACTGGCAAAGCATTTTTTTTTTTTTAAATCTAAGTGGTAAATGTATATAGCATTTAAGTGTACTAATTCCATAGTTTGTTTCATGAATAACACTAGTGATTTAAAGTAAATGCTTTCTTATTCACAGTAGCCCAAAGATGGAAACAACCCAAGTGTCCGTCAGCAGTTGAATGGGTAAACAAAGTGTGGTAATCTATACCATGGAGTATTACTCAGCCATGAAGAGAAATGGAGTCCTGATACATGCTATGACATGGATGAACCTTGAAAACATTATGCTGAGTGAAGACATGAAAGGTCACATATTATATGATCTAACTTATATAAAATATCTAGAATAGGCAAATTCACAGAGACCAAAGTTTATTAGTGATTACCAGGGGATGGGGCTGGGGGAGTGGGAGACAGGATGGGGAGTTATTGTTTAAGAGGTACTAAGTGTCTATTTGGGGCAATGAAAAACTTTTGGAAATGGGCAGTGGTGATAGTTACCTGATATGGTAAATATAATTAAAGTCACTGAATTGTAGACTTAAAAACAGCTAAAATGGCAAATTTTATTGTTACATATATTTTACTACAATGACTTTTTTTTTTTTTAAGTGAATGCTTTCCATAAATATCTGCAGTTCATGACAAAGGATATGTCTTAATCTCTTTAGTGCACCGAATCAGCGCTCACAGCACGTTCTTTAAAGGAACCTGCCTTTGAGATAATTATTGTTATAGGATCAGCTCAAAACTAGCCACACCAAATGTTTGCCATATACCAAATATATGGTTAAGAAAAAAATATGTACCATTCTGCTGCTATCAAATTAGATACCGTGAGTCTTATGTTACATAAATGTATACGTGTATGCCAAATGCTAAATGTAGTTATATACTTCTGTAGCTTTTGAACAGCTTTCTTCAGTCAGTAATGTGTTAGGTAAAGTGTCCGTCATCTGTTTTCTTTTGTCTTGCCCAGCAAGCACAGGGCCTCCAGCACTTTTTTGGGTATATAGAGGCCTCGCAGTTTGAAGGTCAAGGATTCTACCTTTCTACATGTGACGTGCAACAGGTATCTCTATATATGGCCTTTCTGGTCCTGGGTTTGTAATTCTGCCAAGGTAATTTGCTAGGTCACAATCTTGCAAAGGGATTGGACAGTTTACTATGCAGATGAGATGCCTGTGGCCTACTGAGGGGATCGGTTAGTTCGTGGTCTTGGTGGGAGGAGTGGGCTTATAAAAGAGCCAGTCCAGCTGAAGTTGAGTGGTCCTGACAACCATCCAAAAGAACCTGGAGCAGAGCACATCCTTTGGACCCAGAGTCCTTACACTGAGAACCTCCTAGACCCAGGAGAAAGAGAGCTGTAACACTGAAGATGGCAAGAGATGGCACCAGAGGGCAGCAGCATGAGATGGCAGACAGCTGCAGTGGGCTTGCCGACCCGTTGAGCGAGAGAGCTGAGTGCCTTTGGGAGGCTTGCTGGAGGAGTGGGGTGCCTCTGGGGACTTAACAGCAGAGCCAGTAGAGCTGTAGGACTTTCTGAGTAGGGCCAGAGGCTAGGCCCAAGTGGGCCCAGCAACAGAGACCAGACCTAGAAGCAAGGCCGGCTGTGGTCATGACTGAGAGAAAGCTGAGCACTGTCCTGGTTGGAAGCTGTCCTGATTGATGAGCTGTATCCTGTCTCCTGAGTCCCTATTACTTCTAAGTTAGTCTTGGTCCTGAATGTAAGCTGTTGCTTCCCTAATAAACCCCATAACTCTGAGTATGGTCTGTGAGTTCTGTGTGGCCATTGTAATGAATTATCAAACCCAGCAGAGAAGTAGAGAGTGCTATAGAAAGGACAGCTGGTGTCATGTCAGAAAGGGTGAAAAAGTTGGAGAGTGGAAATATGTCTCATCTCTACCTCACAGGGATCAGCTTTGGGCTGATGGTGATTCTCCTCCTTCTTCCTGAAGTTAGGCAGTTTCTGATGTTACTACATTATAGTGTGTCAGGATTAAATCTTTGAACCAGCCCAGAGTCAAACTCACCAAGGCACACATACCCAGTTGTCACTGCTTTCTTAGAAAATGGTATCACTCTTGTGCATATGTTGTAAAGAGGATTTGGAAATCACATGGGGGTAGGAAGGGTGTGGGCCAATGACCTAGATGTCTCTTCCTATCAACTTTGAGATTCTATAGTCTTTTCTCCTGGTTACAATGCTATGGATGCTGGTCTGGGTGAGGGGAAGTTAGGAGGCTGGTAAACTCAAACAAAAATTAGGAGATGAGGAGATAGCTACCAATTTTTTTTAATTATAGGGTGATAAGAAACTTCCATATCTACTGCTAATAGAACATTTTCTAGTTTCAGTTCTGCCAAGGACATTTTCTACAGAACAAATTTCTGAGAATTTCACATGGTTGGCTGTTATGAATGGAATTGTGTCCCCCAAAATATGTGTTGTAAATTCTAACCTCTATGCCTGTGGTTACAATCCCATTTTGGGGATGGCTTGTCTTTGTTATGTTAGTGATGTGGGATTAGTGTAGGGGTGTTTTAAGTCAATCTCTTTTGAGATATAGAAGAGATTAAACAAGCAAGTGAGAGAAGCAGAGATGGTGGAAGAGAAATGCCAGGCCACATGAAGATCACCCAGGAGCAGAAACTCAAAAGATTCAAGAACCTTCCTCCAGAGCTGACAGAGATGGAGCCTTCCCCTGGAGCTGGCACTCTGAATTTGGACTTCTAGCCTCCTAAACTGTGAGAAAATAAATTTTTGTTCGTTAAAGCCACCCATTTGTGGAGTTTCAACATAGCAGCACTAGACAACTAAGACAGTTGGCGGAACAAGAAACATGATATAAGTTATACCAAGCAAAAAATGTTGCTCTGGAAGGACCTAAAGCAAGAACATTAATGTCAGTGGATAATATTATCAACCATCCCGTAAATTACACCAGCTTTTTGTTATGCAGTCACAGAGGAGGAATGAAACAGAGAGACCATTTATGCATTTCTCTTCACAGATAGGGAGGCTGAAGCCCAGGGTTCTGTAAGGGGGGGCTATGTATATAGATAACCCAGATGACTTAGGATACAGAAATGGACCTAAAAATCTCGGTGCTAACAATGATAATGCTACTGTTTTCGAGTAGAAATAACGGAGCCGACGGAAACCTGACCAAATTGAGTCTGGTAAAATAATCAAGGAGAGGAACTTGCAAATCCTTGCATAACAGACAAAATGAGTTATAGTACCCTCTTTGGCTTGTTGTTCATACCATCAGAAATCAAGGACTTGGCATAATTTAGCAGTGCAGCTTCTAAGAGGTATCCAGATATTGTGGATAAATGGAACTTGCAAATCTTTGCATAAGAGAGAAAATGAGTTATGGCACCCTCTTTCGCTTGTTGTTCATCCCATCATGAGTCAAGAACTCAGCGTAATTTAACACTGCAACTTTCTAAGAGGCAGCCAGATATTGTGGATAAATGGAGCCTATTTTTTGGTAGGGGAAAATTATTTGCTGAAGTGTTTTTGATAAGATTCCTTTATGCCATAAACTGAAATATTGAGGAGAACAGTTTTTTACATGGGTGAAGTGGAGAGAAGAAAAAATACTGTAAATTATAGGTGGCTAAGGCTGTGTCTTTATTTGAGTACTGAATTAAGTTTTCAGGCATTCATTTTTATTGAACTACATGATTGGCTTTGCGGTTGCTCCAGTTCATTATGAATGTTATAAATATTGGATTGGCCGTTTGCTAGGCTGATGTTTTCACTGCGTAGTGATAGCATGAATGTACTAAATGGGACTGAGACTCCCTATTCCTTCATTCAACAAAGGTGCAGTCTCTACCCCCCGTGTGTCAGGCATTTGTAGAGTGCTGTAGGCTCATCTCTAAGGCTGCCTCGTTCAGGTCATGCGCATTTAAAAATATTCCCCATATACTCATTAATAAAACTCTTAAACAGGAAAAAGCTGAAGCTAAAACCCTATGGCAACCACATAAAAACCCAAAACCAAACCCATGGCTGTAGGACTGATTTTGACTCATAGCCACCCTATAGGACAGAGTAGAACTGCCCCATAGGGTTTCCAAGACTGAAATCTTTGCAGAAGCCGATGGTCACATCTTTCTCCCATGGAGCAGCTGGTGGGTTTGAACTGCCAACCGTGTGGTTAGCAGCCGAGCACTTTAATCACTGCACCACCAAGCCTCCATATATATGTGTGTGTGTGGGTATATATATATATATATAAAAACTAAAAAAAAAAAAAAAAATATATATATATATATACACCCACATACCCACATACCCACACACACATATATATATAAATATAGTAAATTTATAATATATATATTTATATTATCATTATGTTCTTGGCATTTCTAAACACGTTTTATATGCAAGACATAAGATACTATACTTGACCCCGTGGACATCATGAGGTATATAAGAAACGATGCCCAAGAGAAATTCATTTGCCTTTCAAAGACTTTTTTTTTCTGAATGTTAAACCTTTTCTTAAGTAACATTAAAATAAAACAAAAAAACTTTCAAAATTACAGCTTATCTCACTTGTGGAATCTCTAGATGGTGCAAACTGTTAATGTGCTTGGCTGTTAACTGAAAGGTTGGCAGTTTGAGCCCACCTAAAGGTCTCTCAGAAGAAAGGCCTGGCTGTCTACTTCCAAAAAATCAGCTATTGAAAATCCTATGGGAGAGAGTTCTACGCTGATATACATGGGATCGCCATGAGTTGGAATTGACTCAGTGGTGACTGGCTACTGATTTGGATGTCAATTATGCATCATTTCTTGATAATTGGGCTCTATTTTGTGATGATAAGAGAGCAGGGGAGGATAAAGGTAACCACTCTGAAGTATGATTAAAAGGGAGTGGTTTGTTTTATGTGGACTAATATATAAATTAATTTTTTTAGGAATTTAATAATTTTTTAAATTATACCTAGTAAAGGGGTACATTTTAAAATTGGCACAGCAAGTTCGACATTTATAGCTTGCACGACATGTACAGAGAGGACTTTTGTACTGGATGTAATTAATAATGTCTGTCATCCAGACAACTGAAAGTAGTCCAGGAATATCAGGAATGTTTTTGTAACATTTCATTTCAGAGAGTGGTATTTCCCAAGGAAAATACTTGGTGATTCTTTTTATCAGTCATTGCTACTGGCTTTCACATTTTCTGTTCCTTAATCTAAGTGAAGTACTGAATTATAGGGTGAGAACAATTTCTTTAATATGTCAGCAAAGGTTTTTTTTTTTTTTTTTCCTCTAAATAATGTCAGTCAAGAGTTTGGACATTTTTTAATGATGTTTTATTTTCAAAGGTATTTACTTGAACTATCTTTATTAGGCCATTCCTCCAGGAATATGCTTTACTTTCTTCTGTTTCACTTTAATGTTGATTTTCCTTGGCCAGTGCTTTTATTAGGAAATCTTTTCTTAAAAAACTCTGTTTGAAATTGAAATGAACATAGTGTATGGTATGAAGTTAAGAAAACATTTTGGTTTATTCTCCTCATTCTAAAATTTTAATTGTTTTTCGTTGCCTAGCATATGATCACGGAAACCCTGGTGGCGTAGTGGTTAAGAGCTATGGCTGCTAACCAAAAGGTCCGCAGTTCAAATCCACCAGACGCTCCTCGGAAACCCTATGGGGCAGTTCTACTCTGTCTTATAGGGTGGCTATGAGTCGGAATTGACTCAACGGCAATGGGTTTGGTTTTTTGGTTATCCTATGACCATAAACTCATCCTGTGCTATTAAGAACATCATAACTTGCTCAATTAAAGCCTTTAGGGGATGGTGTGACATCCCTATGTTTGTGTCTTTACTTTTCCATTTTTTGTATTTTTCTCTTGCATGCTGACCTACAGCAGAGTCAGCAGCATGATCTGTTCATTCATTAATCAACATCAGATCACTCTAGGGGATTAAATGCCGTATAAGATATAGTTCCTGCCCTCAAGGATCTTAAAATGTAGTAGCAGAGAGGAAGCTGTTAGTTTATGCCGTTAGGCAGGGTGTACTTAATGGCAAGAGATTTGTGCAGCTTTCAAGGTCAGCTGGTATATAGGAAAGTTCGCTTTCCACTGGGTAGGATGGCCCTCATGGCATTTGACGGCTGGCAGAGAGGATGAGGGGAAGGCAGGTGAGGGAAACACGAGCCGAGACAAGGAGCCGTGAGGTGTGTTCTGGTGGCACAGTGGAGCCAGAGCCTCTCAGATTTTTTTTGTTCGTCAGTGCACCAACCAACAAGAGGGATGTGAATGCTAAAGGGTCTCGTTGGAGGTTTTCTGGAGTGTCATTTTTAAAGCTGCTTGGTCTAAGGTCAAAATGTATTTTGAGACTTGTATTTAATCTTAAAAATTGGTAGGGAGTTTGCCCTTCCGTTTCAGTATGTATCGACCATTTTAATATAAAAATGCTTTAAAAAAAGATTCACTGCTCACTGTAACTGGTACACTAGGGATAAGTTGCATGCTTGCCTTGTGACCTTTTTCTACCTCTATCACCTACACACCTGAAAAGACATTTTGAGGCATCTTGTAGAGTGTCGCACTGTTTTGCTTTCTTTTTTTTTTTTAGTAGAGTGTCGTTGTTGTTAGATGCCTTCAAGTCTGTTCTGACTCATAGTGACCCTACAGAGTAGTAGAGTAGAAATAAAAAAAAAAAGTTGCTTTCGAGTCAGCTCTGACTCCTGGTGACCTCATGTGTGTCAGAGTAGAACTGTGCTCCATAGGGTTTTCCATGGGTGTGATTTTTCAGAAGTAGATTGCCAGGCCTTTCTTCCGAGGCACCTCTGGGTGGGCCTGAACCTCCAACCTTTGGGCTAGCAGCCAAGCACATTAACCATTTGCACTACTCGGGGACTCCAGAGCAGTAACAGGGTAGTGGAATAGAGAGAGCACATTGTGGGAAAAAGAATTAAAGGCTAAGGTTGAATGTCATTTTAAAGAATCTGGATTTTATCCTGGGTTATTTAACCGATCAACTATTTAACAAACATTTATTGAATTCCTAGTTTGTGGTAGGTGTTGAGAGTATAAATACAGGTCCTACTTTGAGTGGGCCCCTACTTTTGAGCAAGCAAGCCAGAATCTAGCTGCTGCGTGGACTGTTTCTAGGGGGAATGGTCAAGACTGAGAGAAGAACCCCAGCTAGTGAAAGAGAACCATGTGAGAAGTCATTGCCATGGTCTGATTTAAAGTAATGATGACTCAGAGCTGCACTGTCCACTATGGTAGCCTCTGGCCGCATGTGGCTATTGAGCCCTGGAAATGTAGCCAATCCAAACTGAGATGTGCTGTAAGGTAACATGCACACCAGGTTTCACGGACTTAGGATGGCAGAAAGAATGTAAAATGTATCATTGTTGTTGTCATTAGTTGAGTTGAGTCGATTCTGACTCCTGGTGACCCCATGTGTGCAGAGTAAAATTGTGCTCCATAGGGTTTCAAGGCTGTGACCTTTTTTAGGGTTTCAAGGCTGTGACCTTTAGGAAGCAGATCACCAATCCTGTCTTCCGAGGAGCATCTGGTCGGTTCAAACTGCCAATCTTATGGCTAATAGTTGAGCCCTTAACCGTTTGTGCCACCCACCCATTGCCATCAAGTTGATTCTGGCTCACAATGACCCTATAGGACAGAGTAGAACTGTCTCATAGAGTTTCCAAGGAGTGCTTGGTGGATTCAAACTGCTGACCTTTTGGTTAGCAGCCATAGCTCTTAACCACTACGCCACCGGGGCTTCCATTGTGCCACTCAGGGACTCCTAAATATTCATTGTTGTTGTTTGTTAGGTGCTGTTGAGTCAGTTCCAACTCATAGCGACCCTCTGAAAAATAGAAGAAAACACTGCCCAGTCCTGCACCATCCTCACAATCGTTGCTTTGTTTGAGCCCATTGTTGCAGTCACTGTGTCAACCCATCTCGTTAAGGGTCTTTCACTTTTTCACTGACCCTTATTTTACCAAGCATGATGTCCTTCTCCAGGGACTAGTGTGGCCTGATAACATGTCCAGAGTACATGAGAAAAAGTCTCACCATCCTTGCTGCTAAGGATCATTCTGGCAGTTCTTCTTCCAAGACAGATTTATTTATTCTTCTGGCAGTCCACGGTATTATTCAGTTTTCTTCACCGACACCGTAATTCATAAGCACCAGTTCTTCTTTGGTCTTCCTTATTCATTGTCCAGCGTTTGCATACCTATGAGGCGATGGAAGATACCATGGCTTGGGTCAGGTGCACCTTAGTCCTCAAGGTGACATCTTTGCTTTTTAACACTTAAAGAGGTTTTTTGCAGCAGATTTTCCCAGTTAAATATTCATAGTGTTTTAATTTGATCACATGTTGTAAGTGATAATATTTTGGATATATTGGAATGCATAGAATGTATTGTTAAAACTAATGTTACCTATTTCTTTTTTTTTTAATGTGACTACTAGGAAATTTGAAATTATAAGTGTGGCACATGTTATATTCTATTGGATAGTGCTGCTCTGAACTGTGTGACAGCTTTGGGCTTGGGAAGAAAAGGACAATCCTCGGGAAGGAGGATGTGACACTGGCTGGAGATGGAAGAGACTGAGGCTACTTGACCATCACAGGGTCTTGAGTAGGAGTCACCATGTCAAAGTTAACTACTTTTAACTTTTTACGTAACCTAATTTCATGCTCTGCCCTTGCCAAAACCTCTCACTGCACAGACATATTTGTGATGTTATTCTATGATTAGTCACTCACCGTGGGTGTAATGCACTTTACAGAACCACGTCAGCTATGACTAGTATATATCCAAGGTGGCCACCTTCTTGGCCCTGTGACTGAGTCTAGGTCATGGCTGGACACTGAGGGTCAAGGAGAAGTGTCCATCAGAGTTGACTCAAGAGAGTTCACATTTGTGTGACTGGCACAGTTGCTGCGTTACTAATAGATAGACAGATGTCACTAGAAAGAGGTTGTTTGTGCGTTAGGATGAGTCATTGATTTTCAAGTTGGGTAGCATGCCTTAGGTCCAGTGATCTACTTCTGAAAATTAGCCAATGAAAACCCTGTGGATCACAACAGAATGTTGTCTGACTTGTTTGCTTTGGACATGTAATCAGGAGAGATCAATTGCTAGAGGAGGACATTGTTTTTGGTGAAGTAGGTGGTCAAAGGAGGGCAAAGGAGACCCTTGGTGAGACTGGCACAATAGCCGAAATGATGGACTTGAACATGCTGGTGATGGTGAGGATGATGCAGGACCGGGCAGGGCTTCCTTCTGTTGTATGCAAGGTCGCCATGAGTTGGAGACAACTCGACGGCAGCTAACAACAACAGCATGTCTAAGTAGAAATACTGACCAAGCAGTTGGAGTCACATGACTGGTCCTTGGACGAGGGAGTCAGGGCTGATAACACATATTTGTGAGCTATATTTATGGAGAGAAGGGCATTGTGAGAGTCACACCATTGTTTTGGGAGCAGAGACTCAAGGACCGCACGTACTCTCTTTTTGGCTGTATGCCAAAGTATGCCATGAATTTGGAATCTGGAACTTTAACCAAAATTTTGAAGCATGTTTCATAATTCCACTTATGCAACATTTTCTACCTTTTCTGCCCCTATATTTTTTTCTACCCTCAGAGGAGAAAAAAAAAAAAAATTAGGGAAGACAGTTTATTGGAAAGAACAGCTTTCTTCTTGTTGATTTGATGGATCTATGTTTGCTTCCCTCAAGATGCCACAGCTTTGTGCACCTTAGTCATGTGGTGTGGAGACCTGAGACTCAAAACTGCAAGTTATGAGACAACCAAGATCTAAGAGAGGTCCTCCATGTACGTACATGAGGGCAGCCAGGACAGGGAGGTCTGTGCTGCAGGAAGGTGTTGAAGACTTTTCGAGTAGCAGTTTGCTGTCTTTAGCCCTGGAATGGCTGCCTCCTACCAACAGGAGCGTATGTATGCACCCATGTCTGTGTGTGTGTGTGCGTGTATAGTCATGGTATTTCACTACAATGGCCTCTCCAAATTGAAAGTGGTTTTATTGGCTCTTATCATCTGGAGACTTGGACTTCCCAGAAGGTGTCCCTTGCTTATGTTGGCAGCAGACAGCCACCCGAGGGCTAAAGACAAGGTGTTACTCCTGAAAAATTGTCAAAATCTTCCTTCAGCACGGCCTTTCCTGTACTGGTTGCCTTCATTTAGTTCTTCTTCCTTTGAATGGTAAGCTCCACCAGGCACAACTTGGCGATCAACTCCTGAAGGGAGGAGATACTGGGAGCTTGGTGAGAGAAACGGTTAACAGGTCCAGGGTCAATGTGAATTTTAATGCAGGGCTGAGGGGCTGGGAGACGTCTTTAGGGCTGAAGCTTTTAGTCCTACTCCTGTAAAAAACCCGTTGCCATTGAGTCGATTCTGACTCGTAGCGACCTACTCAAACTCTGTTTATTTCTGCCAGGCCACCAGGTAGGACCTTGTTTTGATATGATCGGGTGGTGATAAGTATCACCTGATTAAAGTAATAGCTGACATTATTGAGCACTTACTATGGGCCAGTACTATTGTAAGCAATTTTCATGTATTCCTTTAATGCTCACTGAGCCATTTAAAGCGTAGGCTATAATTATCCTCATTTTAACAGAGGCATTTTTGTTGTCAGCTCAGACTCATGGCGACCCCATGTACAACAGAACAAAACATTGCCCAGCCCTGTGCCATCTTTATGATTGCTGATATGTTTGAGTCTACTGTATAGTGCCTTCCACTTAGGGGACTCACCTTCTAGCACTGTATCAGACAATATTGTGTTGTGACCTACAGAGTTTTCATTCACTAATTTTTGGAATTTGATGGCCTGGCTTTTCTTCTTAGTCTTAGTCTGAAAGCTCCACTGAAACCGGTGCACCGTGAAGATGTAGGGAAGTTAATTAAACAGCACAGCTCGTCAGTGACCAAGCCACAATTCAAAACCTGTTCTGGAGCCTGTGCTCTAACCGCTAAGGTATACTGCCCGGAACGAAAGGCTTCTGTTAGGAAGCTATGAACAAGCCAAGATGCTAATTATTGCTAGTGGCCTAGGCATGAAGTATTACTAATTGTTATTGTCAGTGAACCTTTGTATTCATTTGTTGGTGCTGCGTTTTCACGCACTGCCCTGTTATCTCAGTGGAATGAAAGCACCTGCATTATGGTCCTTTAATTAGGAAAAAATATATATATACAGAAGAGAGAATTGCCTCTTATAGTTGCCCTTCCTGAAATTCTGTAGTGTTTCCAAGTTCTCAGTACCATAAGGTCAACCCACCCAGTGCTTGAATAAGCAGATGTGTGTGGGCCGAGTGATTATTAGTGTCTCTGTGAGTTTCTTCTATATGTAAGGAGTGTCAGATTGGACCCTGCTATGGTTGCAGTTCTTTCTTGGAGGAATTTAATGAATTTAATGGAAAATCTAAAAGTTAAAAATCTATATGTGAACTAAACATTTTCCCCTACACCTGCAGTGTCAGGTGACATGAATTCTTTCATTTTCCTGCTGTTCTTATCAAAGTCTAGGGAAATCCCAAAAGCTTGAATAAGTTATTTACGAAATGAAGACTAGATGTTTAACAGTTCATCAGGTGACCTACCTTCTAAAAGACTTTGTGTGTTTTCTTTTTTATGGATGTTTATGATGACTCACATCCCATCCAGAATTATAGCCCATCATAATTATAGGATGCGCACCTTCGGCTGTGAATTCCCATTTGCAATTACAGCTAGCCACCAGTAGTTACAGGGTCCCTGGGTAGTGGAAACGGTTAACAAGCTCAGCTGCTAACTGAAGGCTGGACGTTCAGGTTCACTGGCATCGAGTGAGTAAGTATACCTAGCTATTTGTGGACACACAGGTCATTATTGCTTTTAATCATAGGCCGAGCAAGCATTTTGGGGAGCAAATGGAAAAGTACGGTTATGGCCCTCAGTCCCCTGCCCTGCTCATCCCTCACCGCAGTCTAGTTCTCCAGCTGTCCTGCCACATTTCCTGGTTTTACTGCTGAGAGAACAGTGCTTCACTTTTCATCAGGCTTTTCCTGAATGTGCTGGTCCCTATTCATTTCCATAGAAAGAAAATTAAATCAAAAACTGATTTGGGGCTCATTAGAAGGTGAAGTTAACTGCTGATTTCACCTTCTGCTCCCATACAGGAAGCTTGAAAAGAGCCTGCTTGGAAGGGCAGGACTGGCCCACATGGTCCATGGCCTCAGAGAGCCCTGAATAACCTTGTTGACAGAGCTGTGGCTCCCGATGCTGAATAATGACAGGCTAGCCCAGAATTCCCAGTGCGTTTTTATGTTCATTATTTCATATTTTAAAAAGTAGGTAATTAAATGGAGCCATCTAAAAAAAAAAATTTTTTTTCATGTCTCAGTAAAAATTATTCAAGGGTGTTATTGTCATTTATGTGTATTTTAACATGGTTAGTGAAAGTAGATACGCAGCAGATTGTATCTTAGTTTCTCTATAGGATTACATAATAAGGAATATCGAAGTTATAAATCTTAGGGATTTGGCATAGCATCTATAGCGACAAATTTTTTTCTAATAGAACTCTTAAATAAAATATTCAGGCATCTCAGCTATAGGGAATTAACTGGTTTGGTGGGGAGAAAAAGGGCTTTGGAGTTAGAACTATCTGGGTCCAATTTCTGGTTCCACTGTTATAGAAGTTACCATCTCTCTAAGTCCATTTCCTTTGGCATAAAATAAAGTTGATCCCATAAGATAACATTCCTAACTTGCTCAGTGAATGCTCATTTTCTCTCTGTTGTTCTTGGAAGCTGGCATGAGAGATGGGAAGCAATGAGGTTGAAGCCATAGGTGTAACATAGTTGTATTTTTGGAACAGTATAAGTCTGTGTGTGTGTCTGTGTTTAAATGATTGCTTTCCTAGTATCAAGAACCAAGAGCATTTGGGGTAGGATCCTCCATCACAAGACTTAGGGTTCCTGGAGATTTAAGGTGAGAAAACCCCCAGGAAGTAGATCTATGCAGAAAGGAATAGGAAGACCAAGCAACCTCTAAGGGATACTCTGTTCCTTAAAAAAAGTCAACAAACCAAATCCATTGTGGCCGAGTTGATTCTGACTCATGGCGACCCCATGTGTGACAGAGTAGAACTGCTTCATAGAGTTTTCTTGGCTGTAATCTTTATGTAAACAGATTGCCAGGCCTTTCTCCTGTGGCACCACCAGGCAGGTTGGAATCTCCAACCTTTAGGTTAGTAGTCAAGCACAAACCGTTAGAGACCAAGGTTTTTGAACTCTTCTGTGTTCTGATTTCATCCCCATCTGTTACCCTTATCTTGCCAACATAACCTGGTAGGGAAGGAAGAAAGGTTGCTGACCTCAGGAGGGGGCTTAAGCATGTTGGGTAACTAATCTAAGCCAGAGCTTGCTTAGCAGAATTTTATTTTCTGCACTATCTTTGGCACCCTGTGTGGTGTTAGGCTTGCAATCTAGAAGTTATTGGGTTTTCTCTACCAGGCCACTTCCTTCACACCCGCTACCCCAATTATTTATATGCTTCTTTATTTCAGCCACTGACTACCTGGAGTCCTTGCCAAAGATGGTTGTGAGAGTTGGGAGGGTAAATGTCTCTTGATTCTACTCTTCTTTGTTCACTTGGTGTTTGCTTGTTGCTCCCTTCACTCCATCTAGAGCAGCCCTGAGGAGAAATGAAAGGGCCAGAAGGGCAGCAGGGTGGGGGCCACAGGAGGAGAGAGACCACATTGCTGTGGGGATGTGAGTGTGTGGGGCTTTGGGAGGAAAGACCCCAGACAGTGGTTATGGTTTGAGTGTGTGAAGATTTTGGGCCTTCATTCTCCAGCTTGGTGGAACCAAGTTGACTGAAAGCAGTACAAATTATGCTTTGTCATTAGACTTGATAATGAACGAGTTAAGGACTCTGCCAGGAAGAGCATAAACTGCCTACATATGTGTGGGTGTCTGTACAGACAGCTTTCAGGTTATGATGTTCTGGCTTGATTAAAAAAAAAAAAAAAAAAAAGACCAAAAAAACTCGTTGACATCGAGTCAATTCCAACTCATAGCAACCCTATAGGATAGAGTAGAACTGCCCCATGGGGTTTGCAAAGCGTGGCTGGCTTGATACGTCACATGAATTCTTTTTGTCAGAACTGCATAGTATATTTTCACGTCCACTGGCTCTGGAAGAACTACCGTTCACGTCTAACATCCATGAAAGATGCGAAGCACTCCCACATTAAAGATTTGATTCCCTGCAGGAGACGCTGCTTTGGGGAGCCATTTTGAATGAGCTGAATTTCTCCTTCCTTGATTAGTTGGTGTCATTGCCCTTTGGCACCTGAACCAGCATCTGGTCCTAAAATATGATGTTTCGAACGGTTTTCGCTCGTTGGCTGTGGTTGCTAGTCTGTGTATGTAGCAACTCTGTGGCATTGTGTTGATAATCCACATGCTCTCCTGTTTCCAGGTTCAATTCCATTTGGTGTTTCTTTGCAACTGTTTTTTTTCTTTGGTAACCTGGTTACCTACCAATGATGAATCATCTGATTTTATAGCCTAGCAATATCAAGATAAAAAAAAAAGTAAATGTTTTTGTTTAAATGGAGATGCAAAATGCGAGAAGTGTAATGAGTAATGATTCACTCCTCAGGGACCGTTTGTGGATGTAGATTTATTCCTCATACCAGATGCGCTGGGACACATTTTTTCTTTTCAGCCCACGGAGATGTCAGTAAGCAGAAAGCGGCACTCACTCATCTTGTCAGAGACCAAGTACACAGAAGGTGAACTTAGTGAGTCCCACCAAGGTCTCAGATTTCGGATGTTGACAGACTTGGTGTCTCTCTTGGTCTCTGGGTGGCCACCTCGAGTTTCTCTTCCCACATTCTTCCCTTCACAGTGGGCTTGGTTGTGCGTGTGTGTGTTTAAATAAGCCTGGACAAAAATTTGAGAAGATCTTTATTTAGTTTTTATGTGGTTTTCATCTAAAAAATTCTTCTCTGTCATTATTTAGAAGAGAGGAAGCATTCTAGATCTCTTTGAGAAGACAGTGTTCACTACTATTATTTCTTTGTGAATGCTGGCTTAAGTCGTTGGCATTTCTGCTGTCCATTCGATAGCTGCTGGCACCAACTGGAGACCGTGGGTGGTACAGACGGTTACTGTGCTTGGCTGCTAATGGAAAGGTTAGAGGTTCGAGTCCACCTAGGCTTTCTTCCTTTCTTGGAAGAAAGACCTGGTAATCTACTTCCGAAAAATCAGCTATCGAAAACCCTGTGGAGCACAGTCCTACTCTGACACATACGGGTGTACGAGGAATTGGAGTTGACTCAATAGCAGCTGGGTACTGGGTGAGCACAAGCTGAGAACTATGTCTAATAACTTTCAGATTTAGAAATGGGACGATGGCTGCATTTGCTGTTTCTGTCTTTCAGAGAACACAGGAAATTGATTGTCATGGTAAACAGGTAGGAAGCCTGATACTTACTGAATTTACTCTTTCTCCCAACCTCAAGTTGTTTGGGAGTAACCATGTACGGAGATGTGCCTAGCAAGCGTGTATTAATGGATTGGCAGCCTACAGTATGTATGTAAAAATGTGGATGGTTAGTGGGGTCCTGGTCACCACTGACACTCCCCTTCTGACCACCACTAAGTGCCTGGTCAGGAGAGATGGGAAGTGAGTGCTCGTACTGGACCTGTATTCATGGGTTCATTCAATACATGTGAGAATGAGTTTTGGGTGCCTACTAGATGTTGGGCACTGGAGTAAACGCCCTTCGCACCACCCCCCGCCCCTCAAACTCCTTTGCCATATGAAAGAAAACAAAGGCCTAAACAAAAAACAGGGGCATTTGTGTTGTATGTAACTTTTCTAAGGATGCTGGTCTATGACTTATCCTTTTTTCCATGTTTTGGGTTCCATCACTTAGCAAAAGAGTAAAACTTGGGACTCACAAAATAGCCTGTGTTGGATATATGTTGTTGTGGAAAATATTTGAGGAGTAAGGTTAGTTTTCTACCCACCATGGTCATTCTTTTGAGTCCTGTTTCCGTGGTAAGGTAGCACTTTTCCTGTAGTACTTGTTGTTAGTTGCTGTCGAGTTAGTTCCGCTCATGGTGACCTCATGTATGTGGAGTAGAATTAACTATGCTCCATAGAGTTTTCAAGGCTGTGACCTTTCGAAGCAGATCGCCGTCGCTGTTTTCCGTGGTGCCTCTAGATGGGTTTGCACAGCCAACCTTTTGACTGGTAGTTGAGCGCTCAAATGCTTGCTTCGCTCAGGGTACATGTTTAGATTAAGCTGTATAATGCAGATGATACACGATATGGCACTCAATGTCTTGCCCTCTAAAGAGGTGACAGGACAGTATTCTGAGAGACAACACTTTATTGAACTTCCATTGAGTGTTTATTATTTTTTAAAGACAAAATCACCCTTTCTTGCCTGAGTTTCCGCTATAGCAGGAAAAATCTTTTTTCTCCCCAAAAGCAAACCAAAAGCCCGTGAAGTGGAACGTCTCATCCTTGGACTAAAAATAGCCTCAAACACATGGAGAGGCCCCCTTAGTTCTTTGTCCTTTTCACCTGCTGAGTCTTACCTTTCAAGTATCTCAGACCCCTCCAGAGATCCCTGCTAAGCCCGTGCATTTCATCTGCCTCCAACTTAACCCATTCCTAGTGGCGGGTCACTTTATTCCATAACAGATCTCACAATAGTTTTCCTTAGATGCGAATGAAGAAGGCTACCATCTAAAAAAAACCATCTAGATAGGTATATTTGAAAATAAGCAGAGCTTTTTCATCCTGTTCCTTTGATTATCAGATTTTAAAAAGAATTTACAAATAAGATAATAACGATTTCTTTCCATCTACTGTTTCATTCCTTTAAAGCATGTTTATTATTGGGAATAATTTTTTTGTTTGGTCTAGTACTAATTCAAATTTGTCTGTATCCGATATGAGTCAGCATGTGGTAACCAAAAAGCCACATGATTTTAAAAGATAAGCCACTGAGAGTGAATTAAACTCAAAATGTATCATGTCACATTTTTACATGACCTCACATTTTATCACCAAGGGATACAGTGAAATCCACACTGCTTTTAGCAAATGATAATTGCAGATTGTTAAGAAATATTGAAAGGTAAATAGTCTGGAAGAATAATTCGCATTCCTTTTAGGTAATCCTACTGTATTTTATCTGATGTTGAAGTGCATAATGCAAATATTATGTTAGTCAGAACCTATAATGCCTTTTTAAGTAATCTAGGGCATAAGCAGTTTGCAATCAGCTGCTAAAAGGTTGATGGTTCCAGCCCATATAGCAGCGCTGTGGAAGTAAGGCCTGGTGACTTGCTTCTGTAAAGATTAAGCCAAACCCAAAACTCGTTGCCATCAGGTCGATTCTGACTTGTATTGACCCTATAGGTCAGAGTATAACTGCCCCGTAGGCTTCCAAAGCTATAATCTTTACAGAAGTAGACTGCCACATCTTTTTCCATTGGAGTGGCTGGTGGATTTGAACTGCTAACCTTTCAGTTAGCAGCTAAGCACTTAACACCTGTGCCACCAGGGCTCCTTCCTGTAAAGATTACAGGAAAACCCTGCAGAGCAGTTTCACCCTGTAACACATGGGGTTGCCATGAGTTAGAATCAACTTGACAGCAGTGGGTTTGGCTTTTTTAATAATGCCTTCAAAAGATAACTCTTCATCAGATCGTCTACAGACAGAAATGAGCTTATGAGATTGGTGTGGTAGACAGAATAATGGCCCTCAAAGATGTCCAGGTCCTAATCCCCAAACCAAAACCAAACCCGTTGCCACTGAGTTGATTCCAACTTTGTAGTGACTTTGTAGGAAAGAGTAGAACTGCCCATATGGTTTCAAGGAGTCGCTGGTGGATTTGAGCTGCTGACCTTTTGGTTAGCAGCCATAGCTCTTAACCACTGTACCACCACGGTTCCTCCTAATTTCCAGAACCTGGGAATATGTCATTTTACATGGCAAAAGGGACTTTGCAGATGTGATTATGTTCAGGATCTTGCAATGGGATTATCTAAGTGGACCCAATATAATCGCAAGGGTCTTTATAAAAGGAAGGCAGGTGAGAGGAATGTCAGAATCAGACGGAGATGTGGCCATGGAAGCAGGGAGAGAGAGACGTGAAGATGCTCCGCTGTTGGCTTTGAAGATTGAGGGAGGGGCCACCAGCCAATGGGCTCTGTCTCCAGAAAGCGTGCAGCCCTGCTGGTCCATTTAAACTTCTGACCTCCAGAACTGTAAGATAATAAATTCATGTTGTTTTAAATCACTGTATTATGGTAATATGCTACAGCCACACTAGGAAGCGGTTGGTTATAGAAGTACCATATTTTGATAGGCACATTTAGTACAGTCTGCCTGAGTGGTTTGAGGCTTTGTGTACCCGTGTTTGAAAGTGACTGCTTGTCCTCTGCTCTCCAAGTGGAATGTAAACTGTGATTCGATTTTTTTTTTTGATTTGGTTTTTAAGTGTGAAAAAATTTGCAGTTGTAGAAAGCTCATGGAGAGAATTTTTTTTTTTACTTGACAAAGTGTTTCAAGAGTAAGGCTCAGTTTTTAAGATGGAAGGTGGATGATGAAATTTAAAGGGTCAAGACCTACTGTGTCACAGTTGCAACTGGTTGATTCGACAGCACTACCAAGTGTGCATAACAGGATTTGAGTTGCTCGGTATATAAAGATTATACACGTGTGTATAATCTCATACATTTATTATTGGAAAAATCTTCATGTAATATTTGTGTAGAGTAAGCATTTTCATTGGTGAATGGATTGAATTGTGTCCCCCCCACCCCCCGCAATATATCTTGGAAGTCCTGACCCCGGTACATATGACTGTGACCTCGTTTGGAAATAGAGTCTTTGAGGATGTTGTATGTTAAGTTAACATGAGGTCACTGTGGAGTTGGGTGGGCCCTAATCCAAGATGACTGGGGTCTTTATAAAAGAGAAGAGACGCAGACAGAGACACAGAGGGCAGATGGCCATGTGAAGACGGAGGCAGAGATGAAGTTATGCTGCAGCCTCAAGCCAAGGAGCACCCGGGGCTACCTGAGCCAGGAGAGACAAGAAAGGATCTTCCCCTAGAGCCTTTGGCGAAAGCGTAGCCCTGCTGACACACTGAATTCAGACTTCTAGCCTCCAAAGCTTTGAGATAATATATTCCTGATGCTCTAAGCCATCCACTTTGTGGTACTTTGTTGGAGCAGCCACAGGAAATTAATTCAGTAAAAGAGCGTTGTTGTTTTGGAGGAAGGGATCAATAGAGCCTACATTAAATGTTAATTTGGAAAATGTGGCTTGAATGCACTGAATGGAAAAAAATCTGGAATCAGTCACCCTGTTAACTATTGGGAGACTATGAATATCTAGAAAAACAGTTGGGAACTGCAGTTTTAAGAGTGTCACGACCACGAGGCAGGTTGTTTCTGGATTCTGATGGAGGAATGGAAACATTCTCTTGTACCCTCCCCAGTAGACTTAGGCTTCTATAAGAAGCAACTCATTCTAAGGAGGATGTTTTCCCCAAATCCCTGGTGATCTGGACTCAAAATATAGAAACACCACAGACTATTAAAACTTTTAGGAACTATTTTCCTAATACCTGTTCTTCAAAGCCTGAGTGGTGACCCAACTTGAACTCCTAGTTTCCCTTTCTCTGACTCCTGACCTGGCCCTTTAAACTCTAGCTAGACCTGCTCTGTCCAATATGGTAGCCACTAGCCAGAATGTTGCTAAGCATGGCTTTTGATGCCAGGGTTCTATGCTAAGAAGGTGGAATTGTGGAGAGAAGAGGAAAGAGTCAATAGGAGATGGGTTAAAATTGGAGGTGAGTCTGTTCAGATATCCGTATCCTCCTTTTTCTTTTGTCTTGGTTTTTCCCTAGCCTTCTCTGGTCTTTCTTTTTTTTTTTTTTTTTAAATTCAGTTCATTTTTTTCCCTAAATTTTATTTATTTTGTTGTTATTGGTGAGAATATATACAGCAAAACATACAATAATTCAACAGTTTCTACATGTACAATTCAGTGACATTGATTACATTCTTCAAGTTGTGCAAGCATTCTCACCCTCTTTGTCTCAGTTGTTCCTTCCTCATTAACATAAACTCATTGCCACCTAAGGTTCCTATCTAGGCTTTCGAATTGCTGTTGTCAATTGGATCCCATGTAGGTAGTTCTTAAAAGAGCATAATATTCAAGGTAGACCTTTTTTACTAGTTAAGCTAAACTATTATTTGGTTTTAAGAAGGCATTATTTGGTTTTAAGAAGGCATTAGGGGATACTTTTGGTTTAAGTGTTAAAGCATACCTCAAAGCAATGGTTTCGGGGGTTCATCTACCCTCCATGGCTCCAGAAAGTCGAGAGTCCATGAGAATTTGAATTTTGTTCTACATTTTCACCCTTTTGATCAGGATTCTTCTATGGAATCTTCGATCAAAATGTTTGGTAATAGTAGCTGGGCACCATACAGTTCTTGTGGTCACATGGCAAAGGAGGCAGTTGTTCATGGAGACAATTAGCCATACATTCCATATCCTCACCCCTTCTTCCTCTGTTGCTCCAGGTGAATAGAGACCAACTGTTGTACCTTGGTTGGCTGCTTGCAAGCTTTTAAGACCCCAGGCACAACGGCCCTCTCTGGTCTTGATTTAACATATAAGTACGGCTGGAATTACAGTCACCTCATCAAAATACATGGGAGTGCCTTTTCAATTCTGATTTCAGAGGAAACAAGACTTTATACAAAAGATGTGCTGTCAGGATTTGCTGTATAATGGGATGTAGTCTTTCCATGTTTGTGTTAATAATGGGTTAGTGTTACTGGGTAAAGGAGCCCTGGTGGCACAGTGGCTTAAGTGCTTGGCTGCTAACCAAAATATCAGCAGTTTGTACCCACCAGCTGCTCCATGGGAGAAAGATGTGGCAGTTTGCTTCAATAACAATTACACCCTTGAAACCCTGTGGGGTAGTTCTGCTCTGTCCTTTAGGGTTGCTATAAGTTGGAATCGACTCCACAGCAATGAGAATGGTTTACCAGGTAGCAGTGTAGAGTGTTATTAAGATCAAATAAAGGGATGTAAAAGCGAGTCGAACCATCCTTAGAAAGAATATGAATGGCCTTGTGATGCCCTAACAGCCACTCAAATTAAAGAATGTTTCCTTGAGAAAGACCTTTCGCTGTCTTCCCAGGCTACGCTTTTTCTGCTGCGTGTCTTTGCATATGCTATTCTGCCTTACGAATTGTTGTGCCATTTTAAACCACAGTATTTAAAGATATATGCAAAAATGCTTTGTGTGTGTGAAGTATTACGCAGATCTGTTGTTTCTAGTTGCCGTTGAGCCCATTCTGACTCATGATGACCCCTTGTACGACATAATGAAGTGTTGCCTGGTCTTGTGTCGTCTTTATGATTGTTGATATACTTGTTCCATTATCCATTGTTGTGGCCACTGTGTATTTTGAGTGCCTTCCAATGTAGGGGACTCATCTTCCAGCATTATATCGGACAATATTCTGTTGTGATCTATGGGGTTTTCATTGGCTAATTTTTTAAATAACTTTTATTGTGCTTTAAGTGAAAGTTTACAAATCAAGTCAGTCTCTCACACAAAAACCCATATACACCTTGCTACACACTCCCAATTACTCTCCCCCTAATGAGACAGCCCGCTCTCTCCCTCCACTCTCTCTTTTCGTGTCCTTTTCTCCAGCTTCTAACCCCCTCCACCCTCTCATGTCCCCTCCAGGTAGGAGATGCCAACATAGTCTCAAGTGTCCACCTGATCCAAGAAGCTCAGTCCTCACCAGCATCCCTCTCCATTGTCCAGTCCAATCCATGTCTGAAGAGTTGGCTTCGGGAAAGGTTCCTGTCCTGGGGCAACAGAAGGTCTGGGCGCCGTGACTACCGGGGTCCTTGCAGTCTCAGTCAGACCATTAAGTCTAGCCTTATGAGAATTTGGGGTCTGCATCCCACTGGTCTCCTGCCCCCTCAGGGGTTCTCTGTTGTGTTCCCTGTCAGGGCCGTCATTGGTTGTAGCCGGGCACCATCTAGTTCTTCTGGTCTCAGGATGATGTAGTCTCTAGTTCATATGGCCCTTTCTGTCTCTTGGGCTCATAATCACCTTGTGTCCTTGGTGTTCTTCATTCTCCTTTGATCCAGGTGGGTTGAGACCAATTGATGCATCTTAGATGGCTGCTTGCTAGCGTTTAAGACCCCAGACGTCATAGGCTAATTTTTGGAAATAGAGTGCCAGGCCTTTCTTCCTAGCCTGTCTAAGTCTGGAGGCTCCACTGAATCCTGTCCACCATGGGTGACCCTGCTGGTATTTGAAATACTGGTGGCATAGCTAGCTTCCAGCATCACAGCAACATGCAGGGCACTACAGTATGACAAACCAAAGACGGATGGTAGAGACAGATATAATATTATTATGATTTCAAAACCTAGTTCAAAATTCATTTTCTTCATGGCATGTCTTGGACAAATCCCACTGTAGCAAAACTGCCTCTTCCCTGCTGTGGCCAGACCAGTGAGAATGTATGTGAACCATGGAAATGTCAATGCTATATAACAGCCCTGTAGAGCAGGACTGTCTGCGATGATGGGAATGCTTTATCTGATACCGTCACCACTAACAACAACATGTTGCCATTAAGTCCTTGAAATGTACCTAGTGCAACTGAGGTACAGAATTTTTAGTTTTAGTTAATTTTAATTAGTTTAAATTTCAATAGCCACATGAGGCTAGTGGCTATTGTATTGGACAGCACTGCTCTATAAGATCATTTGAGTAGAGGTAATGGCCAGAAGCTGGGAACCTAGGCCGGAGGGGTGTGTAGTGACCTTGGACGCCATAATGTTGGTGTCCTTAGGGGGAAGAGCTAAGAAGAAACTGAGACTTCTAGAAAAACATTAGCGTATAAATAGAGGTGACATGATTCATTGATGACGTGGAGCCATCTGAGTAGTCAATCAGGAAAGAGATGCAGGACGTGGGAGAACAAGGACAGCATAGAGATACAAGGGTGAGAGCCACTGCAGAGTCCGACGGTGACACTGGACTGGGCCCAGGTGACTGGGAAGAGAGTGGTTTCAGCCCACAAGGATGTGGGGCTTATGCAGAAGGATTGCAAGCCCAGGGGGAAGTGCTCAGCATTGGACAAGGGTTGGAGATGGAAATGAGAGTGGGTGAGTGGGAAGGATAGAGTGAGTCTTAGGAATTGATGCGTCAGGAGGACCCAGAGACTGATGGGCATGCGATGGGAGTGGCCAAGGAAATTAATCATTTCTTTTGTCTAGTAAAGTTAGTTGTGATGATTTACCTGTAATTTAGGTAATTTGTGTGCAGGGAAGGAGGAATAAAAACAGGATTTGACAGTCTCTTCTCTTCCCTCACTACAGGGCATTGTTGTTGTTGTCAGCTGCTATCAAGTTGACCCTGACTCACGGTGACCCCATGCATGACGGAGCTAAATGCTGCCCCCTTCTGCACCATCCCCATGATTGGTTGGGGACCAGGTGGTTGTCATTTGAAAATCAGCTAATGAAAACCCTATGGATCGCAACAGCCTGATCCACAACTAATCACAGGGATGGCGCAGGACTGGGCAGCGTTTCGTTCTGTTGTACATGGCGTCGCCATGAATCAGAGGCCGACATCACTGCAGCCAACAACAATAACAAGGGAAGCCTTGGCTTCCACTAGGAAACTTGGAATTATGCAATCCAGAGCCGGGCACTGTACTTTTCTAGAACCTGATCTTCAAGCGAACACTACCTGCATACTTACGTGGCAGCATCATTTGGACTGCCCAGCACTACACAGGCAATCTGACTGACATAATTGAGTGGCCTTTGTAATATGTATTTATGAGAAGTGTAACATTTCACTTCGATCATGTCTGAAAGCCCTCTGTAGCCATAAAGTGCTAGACAAAATAAAAGGGTTATTTATTGTAATTTTGGAAACCCTGGTGGCGTAGTGTTTAGGTGCCACGGCTGCTGACCAAAAGGTCAGCAGTTTGAATCCACCATGCGCTCCTTGGAAACTCTATGGGGCAGCTCTATTCTGTCCTATAGAGTTGCTAAGAGTCGGAATTGACTCGATGGCAGCGGGTTTTTTTTTTTTTTTAATGGTAATTTTAGCTGACAGTAGGGCTGCTGATTCCTCTTTCTCATTAAAGGGAAATGCCCACTATGTAGCTACCATGCATCCCAATAGCCTGGTAAAGGGAGATCAACGAGCGAACCCTAAATGTTCCACCTGCGAGGATCACTTAGCATTTTGTGAGGGCGTTGGGAGATGTTAGACCAAAGGAGAACAATCAAAGATGAGGCGATGTGTAATAAACTACTAATTGCATGGCTCAGGCAATGACTCAGGCAAGAGGAATCAGAAAAACGAGACAGGGGTGACAGCTGGATATACAGGGAGATGGACTTGTGCATGACCTTGAAGACTGAACATTCCAGGCAGGGGGACAGCATGAGCCCTGAGTAAACACGGCCCCACTCAAATAGTTCTACTAGAATAGCTTCCTTTTTTCATGCAGAGGTTGAAGTCTTCAAATAAATGACTGTGTAGAATGGTGCTTGCGAAGTATCACAGGAAAATTGTGGAGGTCATGGCCTCTGGGATCTTGAAAATTGTTTCATGTTTTCATGAACTTTCACTGTCCTGGATTTATGGGAAGGAGGAATACAAACCAGATTTGACAGTCTCTTCCCGTTAGCAGAAGGGACATGCCTTGTAGTTGATGACATGAAGCAATGCCCTATTTCAAATACTTTCCACTGAAGAAAACGTGCCCTTTGCTGTCCACTTGCCAGCCTGGGAAATATCTTCCTGGGCATGTTTTGTTTTGGGATTAAATCACATGGAACACTTGTCTTCAACTCTGGTCGTTTAAATCCAAGGCACTCCTACTTCATCCCTATCACTCCTAAACCGTAAACTTTTTTCTTTTTTTTAAACCACACATATGCACTTTTAGCTTGTAGTTACAGTTTTCCTATGAGAATGGTTTCTGTACAGCACTGTGTGGAGGATAATAGGATTTTATACTTAAAACATAAAAAAAAAAAAAAATAGGATCACATTATTTTCAATTTTAATTTTCCTGAGCAGCTTCATAATTTTACAATGAAATATACGTCAACGTCTTCCTGTCACCCCAGTCATGGTATCTGGAGTGGGAGGGAGGGAGTAGAATTCTCACCTTCCATGGCTGAGACCCAGGTTTGATTCCTTATCCATGGGTCTCATGTGCAGCCATCACCTGTCTGTCACCGGAGGCTTGTGTGTTGCTATGATGCTGAACGGGTTTCAGCAGAGCTTCCAGATGAAGACAGACTAGGAATAATGGCCTGGCAATCTACCTCTGCAAATTAGCTGGTGAAAACTGTCTGGATCACAGTGATCCAATCTGCAACCAGTCATGGGGATGGTGCAGGTCAGGACAGCATTCAGTTTGGCTGTGTTGGGGGCCGACTTGACGGCAGCTAACAACGACAAGTGGTATCTGGGACTAGTGTTGATTTTTATGCGGGTGATTCCACCACATGTAACCTGCTTCAGAATAAATTTTTTCAAAGATACTTAACTATAAAATAAAGGCTGTTCAAGACTTTACCACTTGAACCAAGGTTGAAAATTCAGAAGAGTACAAATTGAGCTCCCCTGGACCCAGGGGCACCCACGATTAAGTGTTTGGCTGCTGACCAAGAGGTCAGCAATTCGAATCCACCAGCCGCTCCTTGGAAACCCTATGGGGTAGTTCTACTCTGTCCTGTAGGGTCGCTATGAGCTGAAATTGACCCCACAGCAAATTAGGTTTGATTTTGGTTTTGGGCTAATGTTAGAGCCTGTCTTCTATGACCTAGCCACCAGAGGGCAACATTTCATGCCCTCTTTTAAATCTGCGGCAGTGTGTTCAGGAAAGCCTTTCTCCTAAATTGTATGGCACTAGAAACCTTATGGAGCCCTGATGGTGCAGTGATCAAGAGCTGAGGCTGCTAACCACAAGGTCAGTAGTTTGAATCCACCAGCTGCTCCTTGGAAACCCTCTGGGGCAGTTCTACTCTGTGTTATAGGGTCGCTATGAGTCAGAATTGACTCGATGGCAATGGGTTTTTATAAACCTTACACTGTGAAGTAATTGGAATTAATGTCCGGTCCAGCAGTCTGCTGTGACTGTCGAGTCCCATATGAAGGCTGTTCAGTGATGCTTGGGAAGTTAGCCTATTTTAGCCTCGCATACTTGCTTAGAACCTTTCTAAAACTGGGTTGACTAATGGCCTTCTTAAAATTGGATTGATTTTAACTTGAATATATATTTTCTTTTTCAACTTCTGGATGGCTCATATTCCAACTAGTATGATTCAAGTCTTCCAATGTAGCTAAGGATCCAAACTATGTCCCTTAGGTAGAGAAATAAATAGAGTGGAATTCTTTAGGGCTGCCAGACTGACCTTTTCCATCAGCACTAAACTCTCTGAAAAATGGTAGAAATTTAAGGCCTTGAGTTAAAAGGGGAAGAGACTCAGATACTTGAGTTAAGGAGTCTGGGTGAATCCCTCCTGTTGGTACTTCATTCTTGAATATTTATTTTTTTATAAGGAAGTGAACCCCAGATGCCAGAATGGATACTTTTTTATTCGGTGACTGTCAAAATCTATTTCATTGCTTAAACTTCCCCCCCGCCCCAAACCCCAAACCCATTGCCATCAAGTTGATTCCAACTCATAGGTTAAATAAGAAGTGATTATGCTTTCTAAGTCTGGTCTCTGTGTCTCTGGTATATTTACAAAGATTTCTACTTAATACTAATTTCTGTTCCTTAGGGGTCCTCAGAATACTACCTTCTAATATAAGGGATTGAAAAGAATAAGACAAAAGAAAAATATTTATATAATATAATCAAAGCAACTTTTAATTTTTTTTGGGGGGGGGAGAGGCAAGGAGAATATAGGCTTGGATAGAAGACTTCATTTCAACCTTCTGGGATTTTTTTTTTTTTTACACAGTATGATAATATTCCATGTATCTGCTACCTGTGATGCAGTCATCATCAGTGAGGGTACCCACAGGGATGGTGTGGGCTGGAGACCTGGGGAGGGAGAAGCCAAACCTTGTGTCATGGATTGAATTGTGTCCCCCCAAAATATCTGTCAACTTAGCTGGTCCATGAGTCCCAGTATTTTGTGATTGTCCATCATTTTATGTGATATCCCTATGTGTTGTAAATCCTATCACTATGACGAAATGAGATGGATTAGTGGCAGTGATGGCATCTAACAACAACAGCAGTGGCAGTTATATTGATGAGATCTACAAGACTAGATAGTGTCTTAAGCCAATCTCTTTGAGATATAAGTAAGGGAAGTGAGCAGAGAGACAGGGGTACCTCATACCACCAAGAAAGCAGTGCTGGCAGCAGAGTGTGTCTTTTGGACGTGGGGTTCCTGTGCTGAGATGCTCCCAGACCAAGGCGAGACTGATGGCAAGGACATTCCCCCAGAGCTGACACAGAGAGAAAGCCTTCCCCTGAGCTGGTGCCCTGAATCTGGACTTCTAGCCTACTGGACTGTGAGAGCATAAACTGCGCTTTGTTAAAGCCACCCACTTGGATGACTAAGCAGCACTAGATGATTAAGACACCTTGTATTCTGTAATCTTTTGGCAAGTCTGTGCCCCCATCCTGTTTATCTTGAGCTGCAGTTGCTTCATCGAATTTGTATTTTGGATCAATATATTGGCTCATGATTTGAATTGGAGATTGCATTTCTCTACATTTTCTCTATTAAAATGTGCACATTGAGATTTTTGTGGTTGAAGATAAAAATCAAGATTGGCTCTGATGATCTTTTTACTCCCTTTTCAGTTCCTATAGTAATGATAAAAATTCAATTATTCATGCATAAAAATGTCACTTAAGACCTTGAAAATGAAGAAAATTTGGAAGGGAAACTCACTTAGTCCATAAAATCCCAGAAGACAGAGTGAGGATGAGTGATTCAATCTTGACTGAAAAGGAAGCCAACGTGACCGAGAGCATACCCCTCCTCATGTTCGGCCAGGACCTGAGACAGTCTCTCCTCACAGCAGGTCACAACCATCTCAGCCCCTGAATCACGTCTGATGTGGAGGGAATCTGAAAACCGCCATGTTCCTTTTCTGCATGGATGCTGAGTCACATTGTTGTTAGTTGTGAGTCACATTGTTGTTAGTTGCCCTTGAGTTGGGTTCGACCGAGAGTGACCGCATGCACAACAGAACAGAATGCTGCCTGGCCCTGCGCCATCTTCTGGATCATTGGCATGTTGTGGCCACTGTGTAGTTTGAGTGCCTTTCAACCTAGGAGGCTCATCTTCTACTACATATATGTTGTGACCATAGAGTTTGCACTGGCTAATACTTGAAAGTAGATCACCAGGCCTTTCTTCCTAGTCTGTCTTAGTCTGGATGCTCTGCTGAAACCTGCCCACCGGGGTGACCCTGGGACACATTACCTCCTGAAAAAATGAATGGTCTTATCAATCATGTTTAACAATGAGAAATATTGTGCACCTAAAAACATCAGAACAGGCAATACCAACATAAATATAACAGATTAATTTAGCCCAGTTGGTTGATACTAAAGAGGTGTTCTCTGTGTTCTGAGACCTCAGACCAGTCTTGTGGCTTTTTTTTCTTTTTCTTTTTTTTTTTTTTACAGTCTCTGCCATTGGTTAGAAGATGAATCCAAGGAGAGGGCATAAATATATAAGTACAAATAAGAAATTACAAGTCCTCCTCCCTATGCTGCCTTGACAGAATCTTCTTTTGCTCTGGACATTACATTTTGAAACAAATATTGAGGTATTCATTTGCTAAATAAATAAATACAAATAGGAAGAGGTTAGTAATATAATTATATCTAATGCTGATTGAATGCCAGGCACTACATATTTATTCACTTAATCTTGCCAAAGGAATTCCAAGGTAAGCGCTCTCATTTTCTCCATTTTATAAATTTGGAAACTGAGGTACAGAGAAATGCTTGTAGCTCTCCCAAGGCTAAACAGCTAATTAGAGCAGAACTGGGATGGGAACCTAGGCAGACAGGCTCCAGAGCTTGCGCTCTCACGCGCTGCGCTATACCTCCTCCTGGTATGTTTATCAGAACCAGCCTTCGTTCTCCCCTTCTGTCCGCCTCAGTTCCTCGTGCTAAGGTAACTGCTGCCGTCACACCTTCCTCCTTGGGCCCCTCTGACTGCCCTTCCTGACTTAGGTTAACCAACCAGTTGTTGAATCGATTCTGGCTCATGGCAACCCCTGTGTGTCAGGGTAGAACTGCACTCCATAGGGTTTTCCGTGGCTAAGTTTTTGGAAGCAGATTGTCAGGTCTTTCTTCTGAGGCACTTCTGGGTGGACTCAAACCTCCAAAGTTTCAGGCATTAGCCGTTTGCACCATCTAGTCGCTCCTAACTTAGCTTAGAAATGGATTAATTTCTATTTTTTCTTAGGCTCCCAAGTTTGGAGTTTTTCTAGGCTACGCTTAATAAAAAATAAAGGGAAAGAAGATGGTGTGAAATTTCAGATAAAGCAAAGGAAAAGCAGAGAAAGGCATACCTGTTGCTGTCAAGTCGATTCTGACTCGTAGTGACCCTCTAGGACAGAGTAGAACTGCCCTATAGGGTTTCCAAGGAGTGGCAGGTGGATTTGAATTGCTGACCTTTCAGTTTGTATTCCAGCTCTTAACCACTAAAGAGCATGTATTTCTTCCCTTTGCCCATTCCTTACTTATTGATCCTCTACTACATGTGTCTGGGCCTTCACAGAGTTCGTGATCTAGAATATAAACCAACAGTCGCTGAGTGAAGCCGAGGCCAGGGAAAGAAAGGTATTATGTGCTTGACTTTCTCAGATTTTCCACAGTCAGCCCTGTGGGCCCTAGGCGGGGGCGGAATACCTTATGAGCAAGGTACACACGGACTTACTTTTGTTTACTTACTAATCTGTAGTGCACAAATTCAAGATGTGTTGAAAAACAGGTGAAATTGTACACTACAGATTAGTAAGTAAGCACAAGTAAGCCCGTGCTTACCTTGCTTATTGGGTAATCCGTCCCTGGCCCTTGAAGTCCTTCTGAAGTTATTCTGGCCCCTGCCCCAGGTTGAGGATACTTCCTCATGTGACAGCGACCCTGCCTCTTCTTTCTCCCCTGGTCTTCCTGCACTGACCTCACGGTTGCCTCTTCATCCCATCTGTTCAGGCCCCAAAGTCCTACCCTGGCTCTGGTTAATTCTCTCTGTCCTGTTTGGCTTGTCTCCTGGTGGCTGCTAAGGAGGGCTTGTTTTTGCCACTTCTTTCTAAGCTGGTGTCGGCTCTACCAGGCCTCTGACTATGGAGCTGCGTGACACTGCTTTCTTTCAGAGTCCGGAATCTTCTCTTTCAGACAACTGGCTTGTTGTCTGTCTGAGGACTGTTGTCTGTCTGAAGACGCCTCTCCTTTTCAGCTTGTTGGCAGAGCTGAGATGATTTATAGGTCCTGGCTCAGTGAATAACAAGTTCCCACCCTTGGCTCAGTCCATTTTGTTCTCTTAGGCTCATCCCTTATACGCCTGCAGGGAAATGACCTGCCAGATTTCAGGCACTGCTCTTTATAAAAAAAAAAAAGAGTTAAAAAAAAAAAAAAGTACCTTACAAACAAAACCTTTTTTTTGTACAGATGCAACCGTGTGCAGCCTCACTGTTAGTAAGGGGGTAAGTCTCCTCAGAACAGAGGTAGACTTTACTATAGAGGAAACACTCTTCATCTGTATGTATTGCTATTTTTCAGTCTTTTAGTCATTCAGTTAGATAATAGGTATTTATTGAGCACTTACTAGGTTTTTTTTTTTTTACTAGGTTTTATAGAGGGCAAAAGCACGTGCACATATGCACACACACACACACACACACACACACACAAAGAAAATATGAATTCCTGCTGGTACAATATCATCAATTTTGATTAAAGTACATATACCCATAAGAAGCTAACTAATTATATAAGGCGGTATTAGATAAGTGCCAAATGGGCCTCCAGACAAGTTTATAAATACCACACAAACCTTTATTTGTACAAAAGCAAAAACAGACAACCTTACTGTTAATGGGAGAGTTATTGCCCCACAACCCAGAAAGGTCTTAAAAATTATACAGAACACACTTTTCATCTCTATTTCTGTTTTTCACTTTTTAGTCAATCAGCTAAATGATGTTTATTGAATATTTCATCTATTTAAGCCAAGGTCTCTATGAGTCGGAATCGACTTGGTGGCAACAGGTCTGATTTTTTTTTTTAAGTCACGGTGGGGGAGAGAGAGAGCGATAATTCCTACATCTCAGCCTTGTTTAATGTATGTGTATTCACCAAAAATGAATTGATAATACAAGGTGATATCAGGTAAGTGCCTCACAGGCCCCCGGAAGGCGAGTGCTGTAGGAATTTAGAGGTCAGAGAGATCACTGTGGGCTGAGGTGGTGTGTGATAGCTTTGAGGTGGACTTGGGGCTGAGATGAGGATTTAATGACGGACAGGGTTTAGGTAGGTAGATGGGGGGCAGGGCAGACAGGTGGTGAGAATGCTGAAGGGTAACAAGGAATGAACGAGAGAGTAGGGCACCCAGGGCTGAGGCTTTGTTTAGGGGAGAGGTGGTGGCCATGGTGGTGGTGGTGTTTAGCCTGAAGAGGAATCAAAAATGTCAACATATTTCTGTCACCATCTCACACCTGACATGCATGCGTGCACACATACACACACACACACCAACGATTCTTTCATATTTAATGGCTTTTCTTTCTAAAAACAGATGCATCCAGGAAGTTTATATCATATACTCACTGCTCATTTAGTAAAGAGGTTACATAACAGTGGGAGTCTGGGCATCAATAAATAAGTATCAACTCAGATGTTTTCCTTCTAGTTTTGATCAGCTGCCCTGACAGAATAAGATTTTTTAATATATACTCTTAAAATATTTGACAAGTAGGGATAGGATTTTTTTTGTCTTGACGTATGGGTACTTCTTACGACTGGGAGCTCTGGCTGCGATATAAAACCATCACGAGGACTTTGTGGCTGGAACTATGGATTTCTGGTGCCAGTAGGAACTGATGGCCATCTAAGATAAATTTATCCATTGAAAATTGGGCTTTAGGGTTAGAAACTTTGTAGTGGGCGTTATTATTATTATTTAGTTTGTTTATTCTGGATGTCTGGCATCTGGGGAACTCAGTGCTGTGGGAGTCACAGCACCTCCCCCAGCAGAAGCTGACAAGGTCAGTACCTGCTGTCCCTGAGCCCTGCCACATAGGGCATGTGACCTGACCTCAGCATGACCAGTCAGACCCTGGCCTGGGACTTGGAACCTGAACTAAATAATATAAAGAGCCAAGGGACTCAGGTGTTGGTGCTGGGTGTCCTGTCTGCTCTGGTGTGCCTTAGCTGGTGGCCTTGTTCTGACCCCCAGCTTCCTGCCCCAGTTTTCCTGTCAATTCTGTGAGCACCTGTAAGCATTTCCACCCAGTTGGCTTCTGTTGTTTGAACTCTGGCTGGTCCTCTGTTGTCTAGCTCTCCCTCTGTGGGCGCCCATGCTAGGGGTTGAATGTGCCCGTATTAGGCTATCTGACCCCAGGCTGAAGTCCCCCAAGGGGTTCTTACTCTTTTGTGGCCACAACCCCATCTTCACTGCAAGTGCGTTAGCTCAGCTCCTCATGCCTCACCTGGCCTGGTCAGAGGCTCTCTTCAATCCCATCCACCTTCTACCCTTTTGTTTGTAGTAGGGCCTGACACGACAACCTTATGGAGCCCTGGTGGTGCAGTGGTTAAGAGCTCAGGACTAACCAAAAGGTCAGCAGTTCAAATTCACAACTGGTCCTTGGAAACCCTATGGGGCAGTTCTACTGTGTCCTATAGGGTTGCTATTAGTTGGAATTGACTTTATGGCCATGGGTTTGGTTTTTTTGGTTTGGTTATGGCCTGAAGGGAATAGCAATGATCTGTTATCTCTGAAACTTACCAACTTGTGGCTTGGAATTGAGGGGATTTGGTCTGTGTTCCCCTGGCGTCACATTTGGTGCTCAGAAACTTGCCTCAGCAGCAACAAGGCTTCAGATTGTCCCAGCTTTGTGTCATGCTCTGGACCATTTTCTCCTTTTCCACCAAGCTTACGTGCTTTGTTCTACTTTCCAAGAGTCTTCCTAGGTGATTGACTAGATAATCCTATCTCATAAGTACCTCTGATCCCCTTTGCTCTCCTCATTGCCCTTGCCTTCGTTCAAGCCTGCCTTATTTCTCACCGGGAATATTACACGACAGCCTTTCCATTAAGTTCCCTGCCAGTGATCTCTCTTCCCTTCAATGCTTCTGCTTGCCTGCCTGAAGAGCTGTTATTGATGTTAGCTACCTTTGAGTTGGCCCCCATTTTTTGGAGTCCTGTGCACAATGGGATCGGGCTGTTGTAATCCATACGGTTTTCATTGGCTGGTTTTCTGAAGCAGATCACTAGGCCTTTCTCCTTAGTCCGTCTTAGCCTGGAAGCTCTGCTGAAACGTGTTTGGCATCGTAGCAACGTGCATGCCTCCACTGACAGATAGTGGTTGCACATGAGGTGCATTGACGGGGAATCAAACTTGGGTCTCCTGCATGGTCGGTGAGAATTCTACTGCTGAACCACCAATAAAGGCTATCTTCCTAAAATCCATCCCGCTTTTAAACCCCTGCTGACTCTCTCTCACCAATAAGACAAAGCTTCACACAGCACTTCTTGCCTCCAGCCTCATCTTCCACTACTTCTTCCCAGTGCAGTGGGTTTATTGACAGCATCGCTTACATGTGCCATGTGGTTTAAAATTTTGTGGTTTTGCGTGTACTGTTCCCTTTTCCTCCTTTCTTCACCTGGCAAATCCTGGTGGTTCTCCAGCCATTCCTGCTCGTCAGTAGACTTTGTAACTCTCTCAGGCTGTTACCAGGCACCTGGTCAGTAGTCCCACGGGGCTTTGTGTACACCTTTACTGCAGGTTTTATTGCAGTGGGGTGCAGTTGTCTGTATGCACTTCTCTCCCTTACTAGACCCTGAGTCTTGTCTTACTCTTTGAAGCCAAGTTCAATGCCTGGTGCCTGTTGTAAATGTTTACTCTGTGGAATTATACTCAAACAGGCTAATTTGTGCCCAGATGCTAATGACTGTAGAAGTTTCACAGCGTTCCCTGCTCCCTAGGGGCCTTGTCCAGAGGTCTGAGGCTGCTTATGCTTAGGATTTCAGGAGCTCTGGCTGACTGTCAGGGGAGAAGTTTTGGTACAGAAGGGCCTTCTGGAACCTCACAAATAAGATCTCACTAAGGGTTGTTATTCACTGCTTGTGAGTCATCACTCCCCCTGACATAGGGTTGGGTTCTGGCAGCCATGGTTGGGGGAAGTGGAGGATGCTTGGCTAGCCCAACTCTTGGCTTTACGTTGGGTTTGAGGAAGGCCCAGGTATTTACTGAGCACCTACTGTGTTCCAGGTACTCTCCTAGGTGCTTGATCTACATTGTTGAACATACGTTCTGCCCTCATGGAGCTTAGATTCTGGTGGGGAGACAGATAATGAAAAATGAACATATTAAGTGAATTGCATTGTATGGTACAAGGTCATAAGTACTATTGGGAAAAAATGAAAAATGGAACAGTTTAACAGGGTAGGAGGAGGGAACGAGTTACAAGTTAAAATATCATTATTATAATGGGTCTTTTTAGATGGTGACCTGTGAGCAGACTTGAAGGAGGTGAGGCAGTGAATTAAAGGGCCGTTTATGATTCCTTGCTTATTAGCAAACATTATAAGGCCCTGCTTTCTGCAGTTTCACTTTTATTGATATGATTATAAGTTTATCTTGCTCTATTACAGATAGCATGTGTGCCTGGGGCTTTTCTTCTGATTTCTGGCTCAGGGTTGCTGACTTCCATCTCTGATATCTTGCCTACTGAGTCCCCTCAGGCCCTGGTGTCATCTCAGAGATGTACTGGGTACTTGAAATGGAAAATGCTATGGGGAGTTCCTGTCCCCATAACAAATGTCATGTAGTCTTAGTTCTGCCAGACAAACTTCATGAGGAAGCATGGATGGCAGTCCTCACAGATAGTCCAGGCTCTTTTCTGCTGCTGCTGGGATGCCCCTGGAATACACGTTCAGGGTCTGAGCTTTACCTTCCCTAATCTTCCTTTATTTTTCTTGAGGCTTCCTTGGAAAATACTCTACTTCTTTACCCGGCTGCTTTATCTCCAATCTTGAGCTTACAGTTTCTCTAATTTTCCTCAGTGGGACTGATTAGAGCTACAATTCTTAATAGCGCAGAAAACCTATGTGGAAGTTGGTTCATGTATACAGGAAACTCAATACTAGAATTTTTTTTTTAATTGTAGTTTAGATGAAGGTTCACAGAGCAAATTAGTTTCTCATTAAACAATTAATATACGTATTGTTTTGTGACATTGGTTGTCAACCCCACGACATGTCAATACTTTCCCCTTCTTGACCTTGGGTTCCCAGTTACCAGCTTTCCTGTCCCTTCCTGCCTTTTTGTCCTTGCCCCTGGGCTGGTGTGCCCGTTTAGTCTCATTTTGTTTTATGGGCCTGTCTAATCTTTGAAGGGTGAACCTCAGGAGTGACTTCAGTATTGAGTTAAAAGAGTATCCAGGGCCCATACTCTCAGGGTTTCTCTAGTCTCTGTCAGATCAGTAAGTCTGGTCTTTTTTTGTGAGTTAGAATTTTGTCCTACATTTTTCTCCAGCTCTGTCTGGGACCCTCTATTGTGATCCCTGTCAGAGCAGTCAGTGGTGGTAGCCAGGTGCCATCTGGTTGTACTGGACTCAGTCTGGTAGAGGCTGTGCTGGATGTGGTCCATTAGTCCTTTAGACTAATCTTCCCTTTCTGTCTTTGGTATTCTTCATTCTTCCTTGCTCTAGACAAGGTGACACCAGTGGAGTATCTTAGGCAACTGCTCATAGGCTTTTTAAGACCCCAGACACTACTCACTAGGATGTAGAACATTTTCTTTATAAACTATGTTATGCCAGTTGAGCTAGGTGTACCCTGTAGAATATTCTTTAGGGCAGTCTTTCCCAAATTTCCCTGGGGTAATAAGCATTTCCTGGGCTACTCATAGTATTACGCACTGATTCAAACCTACTGGATTGGAACCTCCAGGGAAGGGGCCTGGGACTCTGGATCATTAGACCATTTCCATTGGCGGTATCCCAAAGGGCCCAATATATGATACTTCTCTTTCCTGCCCAGATTCTAAGCAAAATGAGAAGAAAAACAATCACTAGGACAAATAGGAGGCCAAGCTGTCACTCCTATTCACCCATAGAGGCGTGGTTGGAGGATGCTGCTCTAAGTCAGCTAGCCAAGTCGGCCTGCTAATTGAATCCCTGGAATTAGGCTGATGTACCACAGAGGCCTAGCAGACCCTTCCCTTGGGGCAGAGCCCCTGGAGCAGCAGCAGAACCCTGCCGTCTGCGGAAGCTCACTTGCAAAAGGGCAGAACTGAGCTGAGCTGAGCTGACTGAGCAGTGTCCTGTGAGTCTCCCAATTCTAGCAATCAAAGAAGTTACTTCTTTTTCCCTGGAGCAGAAAGAGGGAAGGACAGAGTGAGGCCAGCAGTGTGTGTAAGGGGGAAAGCCCCTCCTCCTGGAAATCTGGAATGGGAGAGGGCCTTTCTCCTTTCACATGTCCCGTCCCGGGTGATTTGCATGTTCTGGAAAATGTGAGAAGTAGGTCTGAGGGTTCCTACAATATCGTCTCTCTCTTCCGTGATTTCACTAGAGTGCTCCAGTTTTGCCCTTTTAGCAGCTCTGAGCTACTTCAGCTTCTGCCTTTTGGAATACTGGCTCCTGAGAACAGCTGGCGTGTGCACCTGGTGGTGGTGTGGTGAGGAGACACTTGACTGGCACCCACGCTGGCCACGCCACCGTTGTCACAGCCACGAGCCGTGGGCTTTCATTCTGAAACAGAACTTGTGACTTCTTGCCTCTGTGTGTGCGTTTAACAGAATAACTAGGGGAAAACCTAACTTTTTATTCTGAAATAACTATAGACTTATAAGCAGTTAGTTGCAAAGATATGTGCATGCAAGTCCTATGCACATCTTGAATTTATATTTAAAAATTTTGAGAAATATAATTTTAGAAGATGAAAAAGACTTTTTTTCCCTCTAAGTTGGCAAAGAAAGTGCAGTTAAACTCAAACATAGACTTACTCTGAGAGAAAATTACCTTACAAAAGATTTTTTAACATTGAATTTTGCTTGTGAGGGTAGCCGTATGTTTGGAAAATTTAAAAGCCATCTCTTTTTCTCTGTGCTTCGAGCCCACAAAACCACCAGCACACCAAGACCCTGTATTCTTCAGCCGGGCTGTGCAGCCCGCCTGGTGTGGTTAGGGGGAGGTGCCTACTGCCATACTGGGAGCAAAGTCACAGTTGATTTGCAAAATTAAAAAAAAAATACATATATATATGTGTGTGTGTGTGTGTTGGGGTTGTTAGGCGGAATAGACGCAGATGATTACTTGCCCTGCAAGTGATATTTTCTAGGGAAGGTAACCTCTGTGAGGGCCTTTTGCTTTAAATGTCATCTGCATGGTGCTCAGCTCCATTTATGGAGCTTGTGAGCAGCTCCCAGCGCCACCGAGAGAATCACCCAATGAGACAGGCTCTGTCACGAGACAGACAGATGGCCAATGACGTGCAGTCGCCACATCCCCTTTCAAAGTTAACAAATTCTAATTCCTCTGCCCTGCATTCCGGGGGTAGAATTGGTGGACCCTGCTGTATCCTGTGCTAATTTTCCTTCTAGAGCTATGGAGCCATAGAGTTCAATTTCTTGTCCTCCTAATTTACTTGTCAGTGGTTCTCAAATGTGAGAATGCAACAGAATCACCCAGAGGGCTTCTTGAAGTGCAGATGGCTGGGCTCTGCCCCAGGAGCTTCTGATTAGGTCAACCTCAGGTGGGGCCTGAGAGTTTGCATTTCTGACAGCAGATGCTGCCCTTCCAGGGATCACAGTATGAGAATATGGCTCTAATCAGAGCTGACAAATTAGTCTCAGATGCACACTTCTGCACACTTCATACGGTCCCCATTTCAAATCATTGATGCCTCATTTCTCCCTCAGGGTATCAGTGCTCTGAAGCTTTCTGCTGTGGGATAAAACTTTCTGTTTTATCATTTGAATTAAGCTGTCCAACTCAGAGTCAACTAATATTTGCATACCTCTCAGATACCAGCCACTGTGCTGCAAAGTGCTTTGGTTTGCTCTTTAATCTTCACCTCAACCTCGTGAGGTAAACTCTTGCTGAGACTGGGAGAGTTACTTGACTGTCAGGTCAAACAGTGATGTCAGGTCTCAAACTCAGCTGGTGCCGGACCTCCTGTTCCACCCTTCATGTATGAAGTGCTTGTTTATATGAAGATACTTGGAGGGTAGTTTGCTTAGACTAAATAAATCAACGCATTTTTGGTAAAATTTCTGACACTGTGTCAGTCTGCTATAGGAGAGAAGAAATTTTTCATTAGAAGGACTTGCACAGCACCACTCTCATTGAGCCATTGATGGGATTGCCTATTTTGCCTACTATTTTTGACTCTTCTTTCTTTCTCTCAAAAGTGACAGAGGATGGAGGAGAGGTTATCATATGTTTCTGAGAGAAATGGTTATAGTTCATTCCTTTCCTTTCCCTTCCCACTTTCCACACAAAACTTTCTGTGTGTGACAGAGAATTGGGTGGTCATAAGGCAATAGTTGGGAGCACCAGTGGTTCAGTGGTAGAATTCTTTACCTTCCATGCGGGAGACCTGGGTTCGATTCCCAGCCAGTGTTCCTCATGCATAGCCATCACCTGTCTGACAGTGGAGGCTTGCGTGTTGCTTTGATGCTGAACAGGTTTCAGCGGAGTTTCCAGATTAAGATGCATGAAGAAGAAAGGCCTGGCAACCTACTTCCGAAAATCAGTCAGTGAAAACCCTGTGGATCACAATGGTTTGATCCACAATTGATCAAAGGGATGATGCAGGACCAGGCAGTGTTCTGTCCCATCATGCATGGGGTTGCCATGAGTTGAGGGCCGATTCGACAGCAGCTAACAATGGCAAGTCCTTGCTTTGGGGATGTGGTCCTTCATGCATGTTTTGAGAGAAAGTAGAAGTGCGAAGTATTCAGTGTGAAGCATGCTATAGGTCAGGGAATGGGAAATACCAAATGGGAAGACGCTGCCCATGTGGGGCTTCTCTTCAGCTATTACTCATTTTTGCCCGTCGTCAGGGGACAGTTTGGGGTAGGAGAAGGCTCATGAGTTTTGAAGTCAGGTACACCCATCTGGGCTCATACCCAGATCCAGCCACAGTTTGGCTCGGGTGTATGATGTATTATTAGATCTCTCTGAGCCTATGAGACGGGAATGACCAAATGTAATTCCCTCCATGATAAGCTCCGTGAGAGCAGGCACCGTGCCTGTTTGGCCCTCCGTGGTACCCCGTGCCTCACCCCATGGCTTCCTGACAGATACCCAAGAGTAATTTCTTCTTTCTTAATTTTATTTATTTTGTTGTTGTGTTGTTGAGAATATAGACAGCAAAACATACACCAATTCAACAGTTTCTACATGTACCATTCAGTGACATTGATTATATTCTTTGAGTTGTACAACCATTCTCACCCTCCTTCTCTGAGTTGTTCCTTCCATTAACATAAACTCACTGACACCTAAGGTTCTTAGCTACTCTTTTGAGTTGCAGTTGTCAATTTGATCCTAAAACATAGTGCTCAAGGCAGACATTTTTTACTTGTTAAGCTAATCCATTGTTTCTTTTTAAGAAAACTTCAGGGGATATTTTTGGTTTAAGGTTTAAAGATTATCTCAGGACAGTAGTTTCAGGGGTTCACCTACCATACATGGCTTCAGAAATTCTAGAATCCATGATAATTTGAAATTCTTTTTTGTGTTTTCCTCCTTTTGATCAGGATTCTTCAACAGAATCTTTGATCAAAACGTTTAGTAATGGTAGCTGGGCATCATCTAGTTCTTGTGGTCTCGTGGCAGAGGAGGCAGTTGTTCAGGGAGGCAATTAGCCACACATTCCATATCCTCCTCCTGTTCCGGACTCTCCTTCTTCCTCTATTGCTCCAGGCAAATAGACACCAATTATTGTGCCTTGGTTGGCTGCTTGCAAGCTTTTAAGACCCCAGGAACTACACAACACCTAGCAGGTAGAATACAAGTACCAAACACATTATTAGGCCAATTTACTGGGATGTCTCATGAAACCACGACCCTTATCCTCCAAACCAGGAAACCAAATCCCATGAGGTGTTTGGTTGTACATAAGCAGCCTGAGCAGTTTCTCTCTCTCTCTTTTTTTTTTTTTGTCGTTCTGGTTTGATTTGTATCTGTCTGATGGTTAATGACATCTTTTCATGTGTTTGAAGGTCATTTGAATGTCCTCTTTGGTGAAATGTCCATTCAAGCTCTTTGCCCATTTTATGATTGAGTTGTCTTTTTGTTAAGTTGTCAAAGTTTTATATATATTTTGGTTATTAGGTTCTGATTGGATATATGGTTTCTGAAGATATTCTCCCAGCCCATAGCTTATCTTTTCACTTTTTTGGTAGTCTTTCCATGAACAAAAGTTTTTAATTCTTATGAGGTCCCATTTATTTGTTTGGTCATTTGCTTTTTGTGCTCTTGTTATTATAGTAGATAATCCATTGTTAAAGCTAAGCCTGACAGCATTGACTCTGCATTTTCTTCTATGAATTTTATGGTTTTAATTTGCACATTTAGATCCTTAATCCATTTTGATTTTGTTTTTGTGTATGGTGTGAGGCATTGTCTTAGTTATCTAGTGCTGCTATAACAGAAATACCACAAATGGGTGGCTTTAACAAATTTATTTTCTCACAGTTAGGGTGCTAGAAATCCTAATTGAGGACCCTGGCTCTAGGGGAAGGCTTTTGCTCTCCGTTGGCTCTGGGGGATGGTCCTTGTCTCTTCAGCTTGTTTCCTGGTTCCTTGGAGATCCCCATGTGACTTGGCATCAATCTTTCCCCATCTCTGCTAAAAAGAGATGACTCAAGACACACATAATCCTGCCTCATTAACATGACAAAGACAACCCATTCCCAAATCAGATTGTAACCAGAGGCATAAAGGTTAGGATTTACCACACATATTTTTTGGGGCACAATTCAATCCATAATAGCACAAATCCTGTTTCATTTTTCTGCGCGTGGAGATCGAATTTTCCTAGCATCGCTTGTTGAAGAGACTCTTCCTTCCGCATTGAATGGATGCAGCACCCTTGTCAAAATCTGTTGACCATAGATGTGTGGGCCAAGCAGTAATTGTTGAATCAGTGGATTGGGTGGATGGTGGGGAGAACCCCAGTAGATTGTCCTGAGGAGTAACTGTGATTAACATGTGTGTCGGGGGGAAGGGCCACTGCTAATCAATTCTTTCCCCTTTTCTGCTTCTTATTACCTCTGTATGTACCCTTTAATTTAACTGGCCTCATGATTCCCTTTTTTATTTTGTTTACGTCTTCCATCAAAAAAAGAGCCCTGGTGGTGCAAAATTTTTTTGCCCCACTTTAACCCTACATGGAGCTCTGGTGATGCAGTGGCTAAGACCTCAGCTGCTAACCAAAAGATTGGCAGTTCAAATCCACCAGTGCTCCTTGGAAACCCTATGGGGCAGATCTACTCTGTCATGTGGGATTGCTGAGTCAGAATCGACTTGACGGCAGTGAGTTTGGTTTTTGAGTCTTTTATACGCTACACAGAATTCCTAAGTGGTGCAAAGCCTCGGCTGCTAGTTGAAAGGTTGGAATTTCAAGTCCATTCAGAAGTGCCTTGGAAGAAAGGCCTGGCCATCTACCTCCAAAAAATGAGCCATGGAAAACCCTGTGGAGTGCAGTCCTACTCTGACATACATGGGGTTGCCATGAGTCAAAGTTGACTCAGTGGCAACTGGTTTATACCTTAGACAGGTGGGAGAATCCCTATTCACCTCTTCTTTCTAAACTATAGCATTAAAAAAAAAAAAAAAAAAAGCTTCTGGCTCACCCTGTCCAGGCTAATTTCTAGGATTAAATGACTTAATGTTTTGTTCCTCTGATACAAGTCCTCACCTTTCCAGCCCACATATAGTAATAATTATAGTTTTACGTTTCTGGAGATCCAGTTTATTTGGTTTATCCCATTAGAATGTAAGCCTCTTAGGAATGGGGACATAATTTTTCCATGACATGTAGCTGACTTAAAATAACGACTGTGTTTCTGTCTTACATTTAGTTTACGTTTCATTGTGTAATTTGCTATCATTCTTGTGTTTAGCTAGTTTATCCTTAATCCTGTATCTTGGTTCTTTTTTATCCCTAAGTGCCCTACCTTGCAGAATCTCAGTGTTACATAAATATTTGTTAAATAAGCTTAACTGAATCTTACCAGGGGCTGCATTCACGTATCCCAGCAGTATGCTTCTTCCCACATGCCCTTCCCCCTTTCTGTACTGCAGACATAAGGCTGGATAAGAATCAGGGATAAATCCTTGCCCTTTAGTTGTTAACAATGCTCTCCTTACCTAGGCCTGCCCTAACAGAAAGACCACAAGCAGGTGGCTTTAGAGAACAGAAATTTATCTTCTCACAGTTTAGGCAGCTAGACGTCCAATTCAGGGCGTGGCTGTAGGGGGAGGTCCTCCTTTGGCTACTTCAGCTTCTGGTAGCTGCCAGCAATCCTTGGTGATGCACCTGTTTCTGTCATCCTCTCTTTCCTTTCCCCTAAGGTGTGTGTCTCAGTGTCTCTTCTTTCTTTTTATAACTCAGAAGCGATTAGGTTTTGGACCCACCCTATTCTAGTATGACTTCATCAACATAACAAAACAAAGTCCCTATTTCCGAACAGGGTCATATTTACAGGTACGGGATTAGGATTTCAAGACATAGTTTTGGGGAACACAATTCAATCAGTAACGGTTTCTGAGGTTCAGTTTTTATAAACTTGGAAAGGAGTCTTTTTCCTTCCTCCAAAGCCTAAGACTTTGTTGGAGTCCCATTACAAGACTCAGCCAATGAAGGATGTATCTGATCCCCGGAAGCCAGGAACCGTGTTTTACTAACACTGGTATTCTACAGACCCTGGCTCAGTTCTTGGCCCAGAGTAGCACTTTATAAGCGTTTGTGGGATTGAATCGAGACTTCCATGAAGATGGAATAAGGAACCCATGTAGCATACTTGCGAGAAAAGAGAGGTAAGAGGCCGAATTTTGCAGGTAGAAGAATAGAGAGTAGAAGGTGTGAGTAGGCACATATCTGTTGGGTGATAACCAAAAACCCTTTGCTGTCGACTCAATTCTGACTCATAGCGACCCTATAGGACAGAGTAGAGCTCCCCCATAGGGTTTCTAAGGAGCCCCTAGTGGATTCAAACTGCTGAGCTTTTGATTAGCAGCCGTAGCCCTTAACTACGCCACCAGGGTTTCCATTGGGTAGTAAGAGATGAATTTCGATCATGTTTCAACCCATGTCTCTGAGCATATTATTTGTAAGGATCACATGAGAATAAATCCTTCTTAAAAAGACGGTGTTACTCTGCCAGTGAACTTCATGCGTTGAAGTGAGGGAAATAAACCCGGCGCAGGCCCTCAGCTCTAGCAGGCCTGGGGCCCCGGCACCATTTGCCCTCTGATCAGCTCCAAACATGTACACAGCTCACCCCTTCCTGTCCCAGCCACTCACCCCAGCTGGTACTCGCTCAACCCAGCATTTCTGTAATAAAGGGGCAGAAGCTTTTATTTCACAAATAGAGAATCTTTTAAAGATACCCATGTTGCTGGACAAAATAATAGTTCAACTGATATAAATTCTCATCAAATTGTAGAGAAGAGATTCTTTTTGATTAAATATTTTCTCAGGGGTGTCAACAGAACAGAAAGATGAAAGAGCCAGTGACCACCAAGGACCACCTGGCCTGCGTCAGTATTCTTAGCCCTGACCTAGATGCTATTTTTTTTTCTTAATTGTGTGTACATTTTCTTATTTAGAAAAAGCTGTTAAATGTTTATCTCTAACATATCTTTTCTCTTTAAAAATTTCATGTTACAAACAACATTTTACATAAAAAATCTTCGATTAACAAAACATATGGTACCGAAACTTCCAAAAGTGATTAGATTGGAATGATTACCTCCACCTTTAGATCGGGGGAAGTTCATGTCACAGGATATGTTGTTGCTGTGTGCCGACAAGCTGATTCTGACTCATAGTGACCCTATATAACAGAGTAGGACTGCCCCATAGGGTTTCCTATTCTATAATCTTTATGGGTTTTCACTGGCTGTTTTTTTTTCAGAAGTAGATCACCAGGTCCTTCTTCGTGGTCTGTTTTAGTCCGGAAGGTCTGCTGAAACCTGTCCAACATAGGTGTCCCTGATGGTATTTGAAATACTGGCGGCATAGCTTCCAGCATCATAGCAACATGCAAGCTACCGCAGTACACAAACTGAGAGAGGAATGGTATGTCACTTACAACTGGACCAATAAGCAACATCGTGATAAACGGAGAAAGAAGTGAAGTTGTCAAGGATTTCATCTTACTTGAATTCACCATTAGCGCCCATGGAAGCAGCAGTCAAGAAATCAAACTATGTATTGCACTGGGCAAATCTGCTGCAAAAGACCCCTTGAAAGTGTTACGAAGCAAAGTTGTCACTTTGAGGACTAAGGTGCACCTGACCCAAGCCATAGTATCTTCAGTCACCTCATATGCATACAAAAGCTGGACAATGAATAAGGACGGCTGAAGAAGAATTGACGCCTTCGAATTGGGGTGTTGGCGGATAATATTGGACTGCCTGAAGAATGAACAAATCTGTCTTGGAAGAAGTATAGCTAGAATGCTCCTTAACGTCGAGGATGGCGAGACTTCATCTCACATACTTTAGACATGTTATCGGGAGGGACTAGTCCCTGGAGAAGGACATAATGCTTGGTAAAGTAGAAAGTCAGTGAAAAAGAGGAAGACCCTCAAAGAGATGGATTGACACAGTGGCTTCAGCACTGGGCTCAAACATAGCAGTGGTTGTGATGAGGACATAGGACCAAGCAGTGTTCCGCTTTGTTGTCCATAGGGTCACTATGAGTCGAAATTGACTCGATGGCTCTTAACAACAACAACAACAATCTTTATGGGAACAGATCACTAGCTCTTTTCTCCCGTGAAGCTGCTGGGCTGGTTCAAACTGTTGACCTTTCAGTTAGTAGTAGAGTGCTTAATCTTTGCATACCAGGGCTCCTTGTTATAGAATATGAAAGTATAAAATATTTGTGTCCAGACACTTTAAGGAGCCCTGGTGGCGCAGTGGTTAAGAGCTTGGCTGCTAACCAAAAGGTAGGCAGTTCGAATCTACCTACCAGCCACGCCTTGGAAATCTTACGGGGCAGCTCTACTTTGTCCTGTAGGGTTACTGTGAGTCGAAATCAAGTCGACAGCACCAGATTTGGTTTTGGTGTAGACACTTCAGCTCTTTCAGAGCTTGTAAATATTTAGATTTAAAAGCTGCTAGTCTTCCATTTTAGCCCCTGGGTGGTGAAAACGATTAAATGCTTGGCTACAAACTGAAAGGTTGGCGGTTCGAAAGGCCCTGGTGATCTACTTCTGAAAAATTAGCCGTTGAAAACCCTATGGAGCAGTTCTACTCTGACAAACACGAGGTTTCATGAGTTGGAATTGACTCTACATCGACTGGTTTTACTGGTTGGTACTCTTCCATTGTATCACCCTGGGAAATTATTTTAGAAGGTGTACTCTTGAAAGAAGACCTAGGGTGGAAAGACCATTACTCATTTGAGAAGTGTTGATTTAGGAAAACCATGGCAGAGGGGGCGCATAATCTAGCATTGAGGGTAAAAGACCAGACTTCAGAGCCAGACTGCCTGGCTTCAAATCCCAGCCTCACCACTTACTAATTAGCACAGTGATGCTGGACAAGTGGATTACCTCTCTGAGTCTTGGTTGCTTAATCTGTAAAATGGTAATAGTGATAAGATTTACCTAATAAGGTTAATGGGAGGATTACTTGAGTTAATACATTGTAAAGACACATGTGAGCAGAATGTGACAAATGAACCTGCGCTTAACTGTGGACTATTTCCTTGTGAAGATTCTGCCTGTGTAACTGTGGACTATTTCCTTGTGAAGATTCTGCCTGTGTCTTAGTTATCCAGTGCTGCTGTAACAGAAATACCACAAGTGGGGCTTTAACAAACAAATTTATTTTCTTACAGTTTAGGAGGTTAGAAGTCTGAATTCAGGGCACTGGCTCTAGGGGAAGGCTTTCACTCTCTGTTGGCTCTGGGGGAAGGTCCTTGTCTCTTCAGCTTGCTTCCTGGTTCCTTGGAGATCTCCCTGTGGTTTGGCATCAATTTTCCCCCATCTCTGCTTGCTCACTTTTAATCTCTTTTATATCTCAAAAGAGATCGATTCAAGTTGTACCCTCTACTGATCCATAACAGACAGCCCATTCCCCAATGGAATAATAACCACAGGCATAGAGGTTAGGATTTACAATACATATTTCCGGGGGACGTAATTCAATTCATACCAGCCAGAAAACTGGAAGGAGCAAGGTAGTCCTACTGAGTAAATAGACTTAGGGGAGGTTTACCGGGCTTTGAGATCCAAATTCAAAGAAGGGGAGGAAGAAATAGGGCCTGTCAACAGTCAGGAGGGAACTGATGTGAGGGCTTCATTTCATTTGTCCCCAAGTTGTCATGGCTGCTGGAAGGTGCCAGCTGAGTGACCAGGGCCAGGCTGTCTGGCTCTGTGGGCTGAGAAGCTGCCCTCTGCTGCTGTGGTGTTTACTTCTTCCCAGAACTGCCCATTCTACAGCAAGCACCTGTTTCCACAGGACTCTGAGGAGGAGAATCACTCTTCCCTCTCCAGGTAACAGCAGAGAGCAGCCCACATACAAGGCCAATTCCCAGAAAACCTTCATAACCTCCAGCTCACCTTGACTCTAACACAAAGGAAAACTCAAGGCAGTTAAGAAAGAAACAATGATAAGCGTTTTGTTAAGCCTTTTTTTTAGAAAGTGTGATATAAATTTTTCCTTGTGGGGAAGAAAGTGTTCCTCTTGGAAATGAAATCGAGTTTGTGGTAATTACTACCAAAGGCAAGGAGCCCTGGTGACGCAAGAGTTAAAAACCCTGCTGCTAACAGAAAGGTTGGTCGTTTGAACCCACACAGCACTCTAAGGGAGAAAGACCTGGTGGTCTGCTCCTGTAAAGATTACAACCTAGGAAACTGTATGGGGCAGTTCTACTCTGTGATATAGGATCGCTATGAGTTGGAGTGACTTGACAGCACACAGCAACAACAACATGAATGTATCAGAAAATCTTAGGTAACAGTGAGAAGTACAGTGTAGGAGATCATGAGATACCATTTGCAGATAGGTGGGTTGGCCAGGTGGTGGGAGTGGTGGGTAAGGCTCAGACCGGGAAGGACTTTATCTGTTATGTTAGGAGGTTCTGTGCTGTTTCTCTGGGCAGTAGGGGTTGATGGAGGTTTGTAAATAGCAGGGAGACACGATCTGGTTGTTTTATTAGAAAAATAAATGTGGTGGCACTATGGAGGATTGACAAATTTAGTGGAAGGACTCATTCTTTTCTCCATGATTGTCTACCTAAATTGAGTACTTCTGGCTTCCTGCAGTGAGATTAAGGAGGACCTCATACCCTGAGCGGAGAAGTTGGCTGTCCCTAGGGGGAGTTAGGGTCTGTGACTGTTTGACTCCTTTCAATCAGTTTTTCAACTTTTGTGGTTTTTGCAACTTACAAACGAATACCTGTAAATACTCTTTCTCCCATTTCAAAACAGCTTAGGGGTCTATGCACATATGTAGATACCTTTTAAATTGAAGCTGATTGAAATTTATTTAAAAAAATTTTTTTTTTGTTTTTTTTGAGAATTAGGTTTTCCTAGATGCACCTAGAACTCGAGTTGGGAATCACTACCTCAGGGAATGATAGTCCGCCGCTGACCTAACAGGAAGTGCTGGTTCCACATCCGGCGTGAGGCTTGTACCCGTAAGGAGGCTAGAGACATTTGCTAGGGATCCTAAAGCTACAGCAGTTTTCATTATTCAGTAATGTGCCTCTGCTGTGTACGAGACGCTGTGCTTGGCTCTGGGGAAACAAACATAACATTATTCATGGTCACTGCCCTCAAGGGACAGGCTCATTAGCTAGTCAAAAGTCACTTACCCCAGATGCCGCAAGTGCGCGCCTATAGTTACTTTCAAAGTACCTTTTGAATACATGACCTGTGAGAATTTACTTTTGAAGCTGTCACTGTCTTCACTTTATAGATGAGGAAACTGAAGCTCGGAGCCTTGGAGTGGCTAGACAAAGTGCATATGCCCAAAGGAGAAAATAATTTTTTGTTTTACCCTTTATTAAAAGATTAAAAAAAAAAAATGCAAACAAAAGCAATGAATATTCCTACTTCTTGAGATGAGTGTTAACAACTTAGCATGCATCCTTATGCCTGGACATGAATATATTTTATTTACAAAATTAGTAAGGAATGTATTTTACTTACAGAATTAGTATTGGGAACATCCTATTTCACAACCCGTATTTTTTACTCAGTAGTGTGTTGTGAACTTTTTCTAAGTGAAAAGTATTCCTTAACGAATGGATTTTTAATGGTTGTATAGGATTTTTTTATAGGACTCTGTAACATAATTATCAATTCTTTCAATTTTGGACATTTAAGATGTTTCTAAAGGTCACTAACATAAAACATGATGTGATGAACATCCTTTTATAGAAATCTTCAGGATAAATCTATGTAAGTGGAATTATTGGCCAAGAGATTTGTATTTTTAAGGACTTTTCCTTTCTACTTATTATTAATATAAGTAGTTAAGGTTAAACATTTCAAGGTTTCTGAACTTATTAATTTTTTTAGATCTAATTCACCTGAAAAGGAGAAATAAACCTTTTGTAAAAAGTGAGCTAAAAAGGAAGACCATATTGCCTAGTTACAAAGAAGTTTATTTGTCATGTGGGTGATTGTGAGAACACACATATGTGTCTGTGTGTGTGTATAAGTACTCGTTTTGCTGCACTTGAGCTTGCATCTGCGTTCTGGGGCTGGTGAGGACAGACTGGACTCTAGGTGTCCATAGGCAGTTGGGCCATTCAGGCTCCCGCAGGTCCTTTTCTCTAAGCATGGCCAGTTTGTTTGGAGGATCCATATCTGATGAGTGGAAAGAAAGGCTAGGCTAGCCTGAATGGGCATTATGTTCTTTAACCATTCACGTTTTAGCTGATGAAGTCAGGGCTAGAGAATGGGACCGTCTGAGGTGAACGGCCTGCCTACCATTGCCTTTCAGGATCAGGGAAACGTGGTCCAGCTCTGACAGCCTGGCTATGGAGGAAAGCTCTGTTCACCTGGTTTGTCTGTTGTTACCACATCTCTGTCTTGACTTTTGTCCACTGGCTCCCATCTGTTACCACTTTTATTCATAGTTTTGAGTTCCGATCGCAACATGTATGTTGTTGTTCTTAGTTGCCTTGAATCAGCTCTGACTCATGGCTAGTTTTTATGATATATATATTGTTCTTGTTTGTTGCCATCAAATTGATTCTGACTCATGGTGAACCCATATGTATAGAATAGAACTGTTCTACAGATTTTTTAAGGCTGTGAGCTTTTGGAAGCAGATTGCCAGGCCTGTCTTCTGAGGTACATCTGGGCTGGGTTTGAACCACCAACCTTTCAGCTAGTAGTTGAGAGTTTAACCATTTGTAACACCAAGGGACTCCATAATGTATACTACTGAGTGGTAAATTGGAAACCTGTTTGTTCTAAATTTTATCATGAAAGGACAGAACAATCCCTTTTCTCTCAGAGTGAAGGCAAATGCTTATAGGCTAAATATCCATGTGTATTTTCTTATATGCAGAGATAGTCTAGTGTAGTGTTTATTTTCATGGTCTCTGCAGTCAGACCACTTAGGTTTGACTCCTGTCTCCCCAATTTACTAACTTTGTACCCTTTGGCAAATGTATTGACTCCTCTGATCCTCAGTTTCCTCATCTATAAAATAAGTTCAATAGGAGTTTTTACATCATAGTGGTATTTGGGTTAATGAGGTAATTTTTTATGTTCTATGTCACATTGCCTGGCATACTAAGTGCCTGGTAAATGTTAGCTGCTATTATTATGTTTTTAAAACAGTCCATCAAAATGTATCTTAGAAATTTCAGTAGTTGGGATTATAGGCTTTGAATCCAACAACGCTGCATTTAACTAGTTCTACCTACATTTGTGCCAGAAATTAAATAAGTTTGAGTGTAGCTGGTTGTTAGGAGTCTATAATGAGATAATATGTGCAAAGCGTTTGATATGTGCATGGAATCAAGTAAGTGCTCTATAGATGGTGGGTATAAAACATATAGAGTCAAGGTAGGTATGATCTTGGTTTGGGTTTAGCTCTTCCACTAAGCAGCTTTGTGACCTAAAGTAAGTCTCCTCAAGTCTTGGCATCCTCACTGGTAAAATGTAAGCAATAGTAGAATGTACCCCATTTGGTTTCTTGTGAGGCTTCAGTGTGCTTTATGGAGCTTTGTACAGCTTTGTATTATTATTGTTGCTGCTGCCACTGTTGTTGTTATTCCCAGAGTTGGTTCTCTAAAATACATAACGGCTAATGAGGAAGAAGGGCTTTCAAAAATGAACTTCTGAGTGGCTGTGAGGACAATCTGCTTGGTGCATCTGTTGCCCCATGGATTGCCAAGCGATCAGGAGACCTGCGTGGTATTCTTTCTCTTCGTTCCATGTGCATCCTTCCTGAGGCTGTGGCCTGTGTCCAAGAGGATGACCTTCCTAGAAAGAGGAGGGCAGCTCTTCAGGCAGAGAAATAGAAGTAGCCACTTCCATCTCTTAGAACCTGCAACTACCGATTTAAATGGTGTGTGTGTAGTTAGTGAAACCACCATAGTGTGTACCAAAAAAAAAAAAAGCTAAACTCATTGCCTTTGCATCAATTCTGACTCATGGCGACCCCATGTGTTACAGAGTAGAACTGCCCGTAGAGTTTTCTTGGCAGTAATCTTTTACAAAAACAGACCACCAGGCCTTTATTCTGCAGAACTGCTGAGTGTGTTCTAACAGCCAACCATTAGGTTAGTATTCAAGCACAAATTGTTTGCGCCACCAGGGCTGCCTTTAGTATGTACAGGTGGTATACAGAAGGGGTAGTATTGACTTGCACAGGTGGGGACAGAAAGGATAAATATCCCAGAGGAGTGAGGCTTGTACAGTTTGCAACATTCGGACAAACCAACAAACATCTCTTTTTGGTTCTATTTAGGTCAAGGAGAAAAATGAAGAAGGATTGTTTCTGCCCTTGGTGAAACAGGGAAAGGAAGAAAGTGACTGCTTTGAGTACTAACTTAGTGCCAAGCACCGTGGCTGGCATTTTACAAAAATTGTCTCATACAATTTAAGGTAACTGAGACGAGCGAGAGCATTCAACTCCGGTTTTGATTCTGTTTTCTTGATCAAGGAAAAAGATGTTTGGAATATAAATGTATTTGTAAGGGAATCAAACCCTGGGAAAAGTTAGGAGTTGGTAAGCTCCAAATGTGGCAGCCTCCTTCCTTCCTAGAATTACTTCCTAGAATTTTTCCAGAATTTATAGTGGAGGTTGTGAACCACTATCATTAGTCATTGAGCTGGAGAAAAAGGAGAGGTAATGGAAAACTGAGTTCCACAAACTATACATTATATAGTATAGTATATATTAGTCTCAGGTGAGATTCTGGAATGGTCATCAGATATACATTTATGAAAAAGGGAAACCATAATCACCGGAGGCCACTATGAATTCAGTAGAACAAGCATAGCGGGTGACTACATTGAGTTTATAAATAGTATCACTACACCAGAATGTTTTAGAAATAGTATATATAGATTTAGACTTAGTATACCTGGTCACTATGAGTCGGAATCGACTCGACAGCAGTGGGTTTTTTTGGTTTATACCTGGTGGTGCAGTGGTTAAGAGCTCGGCTGCTAACCAAAGGGTAGGGAGTTCAAATCCACTAGCTACTCCTTGGAAACCGTATAGGGCAATTCTAGTCTGAATCACCTTGACAGCAATAGGTTTTTTTTTTTTAAATATTGCTAAAGTTGTTCTTGGTATCTGTGAAAAAAAGTAGTGAAATATATGAAAAAGTATAATGAATGATGGTTCATTCAGATGGAGACAAAATTAGTTCAGTGATTATTTCCTGAAAGTACTGGTTAATAGGTTGAGATTATCCTCGAGGGAAGTCTACCTTAGCCCCTTCAGGTTCAATATTTCTATCAGTGCCTTCAATGGGGACATGATGTTGTTAGTTGCTGTCGAGTTGGTTGAGACTTATAGCGACCCCATATGTACAGAGTAGGACTGCTTCATAGGGTTTTCAAGGCTGTAATCTTTATGGAAGTAGATTGTCAGGCCTGTCTTCCGAGGCGCCTCTGGGAGGCTTCGGACTGCCGATCTTTTGGCTAGCAGTTGAATGCTTAACTGTTTTTTGTGCCACCTAGGGACTCCATAGATGATACCTGACCCGCTGCCATCAAGTTGATTCTGACTCATAGCGACCCTATAGGGCAGAGCAGAACTGCCCCATAGAGTTTCCCAGGAGCACCTGGCGGATTTGAACTGCTGACCTTTTGGTTGGCAGCCGTAGTATTTAACCACTATGCCACCAGGGCTTCCCCCATAGACGATAGGCTTATCAAATTTGTGGAAAATAACAGGGCTGATTAGTTAAGTGTTGTTGCCAGAAGGTAGAAAAGAGGTCAAGGGACCATTGAGAGAGGCAGATAATTCAGGGCTAAGGGTTACTTTAGCAGGGAAGTCCCTCCGCATAAACTGTTGGCTGGTTTGAAATGAAAAAATGGATTTCTAAATAAAGAAAGGCTTAACAGAATTATGACCTTTCATTTTCAAGAGATGAAAGCTAAAAGGGAACATGCTCCAAAATGATAGCATAACTAGGATGGATAAAGACTTATTCAGCAAATTCTAGGATCCTAATTAAAAGATAGGAGAAGCTGTTAGCTAACTTTCTTTCAGGCGTGCTGCCTGATTTTGTCAAGTCCCGCAGAAAGTACTAATTTTTATAGTTGCAGCCAAGTTGAAGCTGTTCGAAAATGTGCCACCACTTTCTGAAATAATTTTTATGGGAAGTTAGCATATTTTCTCTTTAAATATTCTTTTTATGAGAAACCATATGTATATGAGGGCTAAAATAGAGTCTCCAGAGATTCTAAGATGAAAAGACATATTTTCTTTGAAGTTATGTAACAAACAAGTGTTATACTGCTACACGGAATGCAACTGTGTTAATCACTGTACTGCAGTTTGTGTGCGTGTCTATTGTATTAAATCCTCTTCTCCCATCCTTTCTAGCACAGTGGTTTTCTAACTCTTGGGGCTGTAACCCATAGGGAAGACTGCATTTTGCCTGGTGATTCAGTGTGAACACACACACACACACGCACACACACGCTTGCCACACACAACTAAAAAAAAAATCACGGAAACAATACTCTATGTCTAATGCATTCTCCTATTTTCTGTTTGATTTGATTTTATTCTATTATTATTTAAAAATACTGATCAAGCCCTACGCTGTTAATTTTACTACCCACCATTTTAAAAGCAGTGCTCTAGCACAATGTCTCGGTCATGGCAGAGAAGCGGCACAGGTTTAAATGATGTCAGTGTCCCTTTCTTGCAAGAAGGAACGACTTTATATTATCATCTCGTATTACATCGTTACCAGTGATGCCAAGTGAAATATTTCTTGATAGCGTGGCGCTTCTGTGTTACAGATGGAGAGAAGGATCCCAGTGAGTGGTGAGAAGCAATCATGAAAAAAGCTGGAGTCTGGTTACTGGTTTATGGACCATTTGGAGATGCCTGTCTGCCATCTCATGTCTAGGAACTAGGAGAAAGTATTTGTTTACTTACTCTGAGAGTTGGAAGGAGTTGTAGAGGTTGGCTATTCTAATTTACTCCATGCAAAAGTCACTTCTGTGGTATTCTCACCGTTGACTGCTCAACGTCTGCTTGATTACCCTCAGAAGCAGGGAGCTCACTGCATTAGTTCCTAATGCTGCTGTAACAAATTTAGTGACTTATAGCAACGCAGATTTACGAGCTTATAGTTCTGTTGTTCAGAAGTCCAAAATGGATCTGACTGTAATGAAACCAAGGTGTTGGCAGGACTGAGTTCCTTTCTGGAGGCTCTGGGGGAGAGTCCGTTTTCTTGACTTTTCTAGTTTCTAGAGGCCACTCGCATTCCTTGGCTCATGGCCCCGTTCAGCTTCAAAGCCCGCAGTGGCTGGTTGAGTCTTCTTCACATCCATCACCCTGACACTAACTCTTCTGCCTCCTCTTCCACTTTTAAAGGATCCTTATGATTTTGATTTTTCTTTTTTTTTTTTTTATGATTACATTGGGCCCACCCAGACAATGCAGTATAATCTCCTTGACATTAGCTGATTAGCAACCTTAAACCCTCTGCCACCTTAATTTCCCCTTGCCGTGTAACCTAACATATTCATAGGTTCCGGGGATTAGAACATGGACAGCTTTGGGTGCCCCTTATTCTGCCAACCACACTCACCATTTTCTGAGCTAGCCCATTTTGCTTTCTGATGGTTCTAATTTGGGAAAACACATATGTGTTGATTTATCGAAATGACTTTTATTCACGCAACAGATGAGTTTTAAGAAGTAAAACAGGGAACCTGAAACCTGGAGAATTTCAGCTTTGAGAATACCAGCAGTTTTAAATGCTGAGATTTGGAGAAACAATGGTGAAAGCCGCTGTTTTGCTGAAGCTAATTTATATAGGAATTAAGGCCTCCACCTACCGGCTGTGAAGTTAACAGATGCATTTTGCAGAGAGAAATATTTATTTGTGTTTGCCAGAAAGGAGAGAAGCTGTGGCCGTAATGCACACAGAATCTTGGGTAAAGGGACCAGAAGAATCTGGAAGACACTGGACTGGTTCATATCTTAGCTGCACTGTTCTTACTTGATCAGTGTTGGGAAGGCATTTTTAAGGTGGCTGTGACACAGGCCACAGTGGTTCCATTGGCCATGAGTGATTCTAGGGCATTCTTTGGCAGCACAAATTTTATTAGAGACTCTGATCTGCTGAGCCATGTGACTTTGGTTTGCTGCCTGTGATTCTTAACCACAGAGGGAAAGTAACTAACCAAAAAAAAAAAAAAACCAAAGCCATGACTTAATAAAGGCTGCTCTAAAAAACCTTTCAGGTCTTGTGAGTTATGGGCTCACTGTGTTAACATGGAAATTGCAATAGCGGAGTAAACCTTTGAGGTATTTTACTATGATGGCAATGCCTTTGTTTTGGAGAGATTACAATTTAATCGTAGATTTTGGAAACAGATAAAGAATGTATCAAAGCACTCACGACACTGCCTAGTACGGTCCCTCGAGTGCATTTAGGATGTTATCAAACTGAATGAAAAATCAGTTTAGACAGAACTTTTCCAATTAACGTCCTTGGTGAAAAGCAAAATAAACATGTAATACAATAAATTTTACTTTTTTCTTTGGTGTCTTTTTTGTTTTAATTTAGGATGGGCAAGAAGAGGCTTTTGCTACTTATAAATGAAAATGTCTCTTTTCTTTCTCTAAGGTATAGAATCAAGTATATATTAGCAGAACAAGTTGTGAAGGCCATGGACATGCACTGCCAGGACTTCCCTTCCAGGGCACCCGTTGTGAGCGTGGCAGTTGGCTGACGCACCTCTGCTGCACCTTTGTGTATGGTGCAGCTTTCATGCTGAGGCCACCCTCCCCGTGAGCCGCTCCCGGCCAGTGACTGAGTAGGGCAGGGTACTAGAGCTGGGACTAAATATGTCAGTGCTTGTGGTTTAGCATGTTTGCTTCCTCCTTTAGTTGATTTTGACTTTATATTGACATTTTATTAACTTATGTAAGTCCTTGAATGAGAGCTACAACAAACCTTTTTGGGAAAAAAGGTGGAAATATAAGTGACTAGATACATATGCACATACCACAACTAATGGGGACAAGTGTCCTACTTTGCCTGGAAGGGGGTTCCTAGGACATAGGACTTTCAATGCTCAAACCAGAAAAGTCCCAGGGAGAAGTTGAACAACTTACTGAAAGAAGCTTAAGTTCACGAAATGATTCTTTCCATGCGGCCCACTTCAGGTCCTCCGAGAAGTAGACAGACACCAAGACAGAATTAGACATGAAAACAATTTCCAGGGGGAGGGCACCTGTGAAGTATGAGGGGGAAAAAGAGCAGGAGTAGGCAGGGAGAACCTGCAGATCTTGATGTAGGTCTGGCTCCTGTGAAAGAGAGAAGGAAGGAGGGTGAGGTACAAGGCACCTCAGACTGCAGAAGGGGCACAGGGAGAGCAAGGATTGCCCGTGAGAGGAGCCCTGCATCAGGCAGGAAGGGCTGGCTCTAGTACCTTGCCCCAGTCAGTGCACCTAGCAGTGTTGACTTTATGAGGTCCTCAGTTAATGAAATACAAACCTAGAGTTTTCTGGTCATCCAGTGTTATCTGAGGAAAGAGCTTAGAGTCCCAGGAGGAGAGGATAGTGCATGGTCTTATGCCTCAGAAATGTGGTTCTCAGAGATGAAGAAAAAGGCTCAAAATTTGCTCCTGTCAAAAATACTGTAATTAGTTAATGGCCCTGCAATTTACTGTAAATGGTAAATGTAATCGCAGAATACTTACAAGCATGCAAATAGCTTAGGAATAAGTGGGTTTTTTTGTTTGTTTTTATCAATGCAGAAAGCTCCAGAACTTTGCAATAATGATTTTCGAATGCAAGATAAAAGATATGGAAGTTTAAAGACCACATTGTTCCCTTATTCAGCAGATAGTTGTTTATTGGACTCTGGTCCAGGTGCTGAAGATACACAAGTGAACAAATTTCTCCTCTCATGGAGCTATATTCTAGTGTGGGGAGATACCAAAAAAAAAAAAAAAAAACCCCAAACCCAGTGTCATCGAGACGATTCCAACTCATAGTGACCCTATAGGACAGAGTAGAACTGCCCCATAGAGTTCCCAAGGAGCACCTGGTGGATTCGAACTGCCGACCCTTTGGTTAGCAGCTGTAGCACTTAACCACTACACCGGATAGGAACAAGTAAATAAGCAAACAAAGTGTGTCAAATGGCAAAATGTGCTGTGAAGAAAAATAAAGTAAGGAGGGACTTGGGGCAGGTGGCAGTTTTCAGTTAGATCTTTGGGGAAGGCGTCACTGAGAAGGTCCATCTCAGACATACCTGAAGGAGGTAAGAGAGTAAGCCAGGTGACTATTCAAGGGGAAGGTTTATAGATGGCAGGATCGGCTAGTGCAAGGGCCCTGAGGTGGATGCCTGGAATATTTGAGTGGCAGCACAGAGGCCAGTGTAGCTGGAGCAGAGTGAGTAAGGAATGATTAGTACAAGTTGAGGTCAGAGGGATAACTGAGATGCCGGGTGGAGGGACGATGCAGATCGTGTAGACCTCCTGGGCCATTATATACATCGAGATGGGGGCCGTCAGAAGTGTAGAGCAGAGAATGACATGGTTTGACTTAGATTTCAGCAAGATCGCTCTGACTTTCAGAGTAGACTGGACAGTGGTAATTGGGAGGGCAGGATGAGATGGGCCAAGGTAGAATTACAAAAAACAGTTGGGAGGCTGTTGCAGTAATCCTGGTGAGAAGTGGTATTAGCTTCTATCAGGGTAGTAGGAAGAGAGGTAGTGAGGAGAGCTTGGATTCTGGGTATATTTTGAATATAACCTCAACAAGACTGAATGTTGGAGATAAGTAAAAATGGTATTAAAGATGACTTCAAGGTTTTTAGACTAAGCAATTTGAAGAATGGAGGTGTCATTTACCTTAATTCAGAAGATTGAAGGAAGAGTGGGAAGAGAAAAGCTTGGGTGTGGATTTGTTAAGTTTGCAAACTTTGTAGACATTCGAGAGGAAATGTAGAACAGGCAGTTGGGTATTTGATTACTTCTGTCCACCTCCATTGCAATCCTGCTGGTCCAATGCAAGATCTTCTCTCACCTGAACGATAGCAGTAGCATCCCAGCTGATCTTTTAGCTTCTGTACATGCTCTTTTCTGTTTCCACACAGTGTTCAGATTTATTTTGTTAAAATGTAAGTCAAGCAACTTCAGCTTCTGGTATTGGTGTAATAGTTAATTTGGACCCACCCTTCTACTGAGGACAACTAAGAAAACTTGGCAAAGTATTAAAAAAATCTACTTGAAGGCATTAGGTAGCTGACAAGATAGGGAAGAATTACTGGTTAAGATCTGGGAGAATAAGGAAAGTTAGAGAGGTGAGTCTGTCATTTGGGGTTACATGTTCTGGAGATGTACTTGGACTAGAAGAAAATTGCTGCGAGACCGAGCAGAAATTTAGACAGACTTAAGAGACTATGGGGGAAAAGCTGGACTCCAGGGTGTGCCAGGGAAACTCCCCTGTGGTTTGGATAGGTAACCTGGAGGACTGCACAACAGGAATCAGAGTGATCTGAAAACAGACCAGTAGACTGCCTGTCACAGGGCCCAGAGCCCAACTAAACATCACCTCAGTACCTGATATTAGATTAAGGTGATCCTGGATTGTGATCAGGCACCTGGCAGAAGCAAATGTTCATTTTCTCTGGTGAAAAGTCACATTGTAATAAGTCTCAAATTATTTATACAAACAATTTTTCAGATACAGGGTCTGACAGAAATCTAATATAGCCAGTTTATCACTAAGGGATGGGAAAGGAATACTGTAAAAGCCCCATTCCCAAGACAGGTATATGGGGCCATCTGAGACTGAGGCTGGAGGAGGAGAACTGAGAAGCCCTCTTGTCCCCTCTGAGCTTGACACTGAATAAAAGCAACAACATTGTACTGCTGGAGAAGGGACAAACACGTTGAGAAGATGGCCTCTGTTACACAGGTATGCAGGGCCTGCTGACAACTGAGGGTGGGTCAGGAATCCTGAAGAAAGATACTCCTGGCCCTACACCAAACACAAGGTAGTGGCAGTTCTCCACTGGAATAATTTGAAGCCTATGGAGCATTGAAGAAAACTATAGGAACAACAAAACACAAACCCAGCTTAACTATAGGGTAGTTTGACTCAACTTCCCATACCAGTGGACTGGTAGAGGAAGAGACATGGCTATTTCTGATTCTATATATTCATCTCAGTTGTTTTAGTTCTTCTAAACAGAATTTCTCACACTCCAGAAAAAAAATTATGAAACAAACAAAAGAGCAAGTGGGGATGGAGAGCTATTATCAAGAAATAAGATCGTTAACAGAAGCAGACCAAGAGATGGCCAAGATATTGGAACTTTCAGACAGGGGCTTTTAGATAACTATGATTAATATGTTAAAGGACGTAGAGTAAGGTTTAAACAGTAGGCATGAAGGGGTGTCAACCTAGAATTATTTACCCGAAGAAAGTATCTTTCAAAAATTAAGGTGAACCCAAAGAATCCACAAGAAAGCTACTAGAGCTAATAGATGAAACCAGCAAAGTTGCAGGATATAAGATGAATGCACAAAAATCAGTTGTGTTTCTATATACCAACAATGAGCAATTTGAAATGGAAATCAGGAAAAGAATTCCACTTACAATAATCAACCCAACCCAGTGCCGTTGAGTCGATTCCGACTCATAGCGACCCTATAGGACAGAATAGAACTACCCCATAGAGTTTCCAAGGAGTACCTGGTGAGTTTGAACTGCTGACCTCTTGGTTAGCAGCCGTAGCGCTTAACCACTATGCCACCAGGGTTTCCTCCATTTACAATAGTATCTAAAATAATTCAAATACATAGAAATAAATTTAACCAGAAGATGAAAGACTTGTACACTAAAAACTGTAAAACATTGCCAAAAGAAATTAAAGGAGGCCTAAATAAATGGAAAGACATACTATATTCATGGATTGGAAAATTTAATATTGTTAAGATGTCAATGCCCCAAAGTGAGCTACACATTCAAACAATCCCTATCAAAATTGTATCAGCATTTTTTTTAGAAATAGGAAAGCTGTTCCTCAAATTCATAGGGAATTGAAAGAGTCCCCAAAGTAATCTTAAAAAAGAAGAATAAAGTAGGAGGACTCATACTTCACAATTTCAAAATGTTCTGCTAAGCCACAGTAATCAAAACTGTGGTATTGTCACAATAATTGGTCTGTATTCACCTGGAGCAACAGAGGGAGAAGGAGAGTCAGGAATAGGAGAAGAATATGGAATGTGTGGCTGATTGCCTCCATGAACAACTGCCTCCTTTGCTGTGAATCCAGAAGAACTGGATGGTGCCTGGGTACCATTATTGAACATTTTGATGAAAGATTACACAGAAGAATCCTGATCAAAAGGGGTAAAATGCAGAAAAGAATTTCAAATTATCATGGACTCCAGACTTTCTGGGGCCATGAAAGTTGGATGAACCCCTGAAACTATTGCCCTGAGATAATCTTTAAGGTGTCTTAAGCCAAAAATGTCCCCTAAAATCTTAAAACCAAACAATAGCTTAACTAGTAAAAAAGGCCTGTCTTGAGCATTATGCTTTTTTAAGAACTACCTGCATGATATCAAATTGACAATAGCAACTCAAAAGATTAGATAGAAACCTTAGAGGGTAGTAGGTTTATGTTAATGAGGGAGGAACAATTCAGAAAAGGTGGGTGAGAATGGTTGCACAACACAGTTTGATGATATAGGATTACCATATATCCCAATAATTCCCGCTCTAGGAGTATATTCAAAAGACTTGAAAGCAAGATTCAAACAGATACTTGTACACTAATGTTGATTGCAGCATTATTTAAGATAGCCAAAAGGTGGAAAAAAATTCAAGTGTCCGTCAATAGATGAGTGGATAAATAAAATGTGGTATATGCACACAATAGAATATTATTCAACTGTAAAGAGAAATGAACTTCTGATATATGCTACAACATGGATGAACCTTGTCAACATTCCCAGTCCAGTCCCAGTGCCCTCGAGTTACACCAAGTGAAATAAATCAGACACGAACAGACAAATATTGTATGATCTCACTTACATGAAATATCTAGAATAGGCAAATGCATAGAGACAAAACTTACTGGGGGATGGAGGAGCGAGGAACTGGGAGTTTCTTTTTGGGGTGATGAAAATCTTTTAGAAATAGATAGTACTGATGGTTACGGAACATGGTGAATATAATTAATGTTACTAAATTATACAATTAAAATGGTTAAAATGGCAAATATACATATATATTTAAAGATACTTTCAGACAAGAAAAAGCTGAGAAAATCATTGTCAACAGATCAGCAATGCAAGAAACTTTAAATGAATTTCATGAAGCAGATGGAAAATGATAGCAGATGGAAGTTTGGAGCTATACAGAGTTATAAAGAGTGCTGAAAATGGCAAAAATGTGAGTAAATAAAAACAGACATTTTTCTCTGATTTTTGATCTCCTTAAACAATAATTGACTGCCTAAAGAAAAATAACATTGTATTGTGGATTTTTTGGCATATGTAGAAGTAAAATATTTCATAGCAATAGCACAAAGTCAAATACTGTTACTTAAAGGTAGATTGTCATAAGTTAACCATGTATACTGTAAACCCTGGAGCAATAGCTACAAAATTAAAATGAAGAGATATAGCTAATATCAGAAATGAACAAAAAATTCTCAACTAAAAAAAAAAAGCAGGAAATGAGGAAAAAAGAACAGAAGGGGTAAGTTAAAAACAAATAGTGTGATGGTAGATAAACATATTGAACAAATCCAATCTGTTAATAATTGCATTAAATGTAAGTAATCTAAACATTCTAACTAAAAGGCAGAGATTGTTAGATTGGCTAAATAGCAGGACTCAATGTATGCTCCCTGTAAGAAACTCATTTTAAATATAAAACCATAGATAAGTATGGAAAAAAAAGTCCCACTCAAATGCTAATCAAAACAAAACTGGAATTGCCATATTAATTACAGACAAAATAGATGCCAGAAAAAGAAATATTGCCAGAGATAAAGAAGGACATCACATAATGATAAAGGTGTCAATTCATCAAGAAGACATAACAATTTTAAATGTGTTTTTTGTGCATCAAATGGAGCTCTGGTGGTGCAGTGGTTAAGAGTTTGGCTTCTAACTAAAAGGTCAGCAGTTTGAATCCACCAGTTCCTCCTTGGAAACCCTATGAGGAAATTTTACTCCATCCTATAGGGTCACTGTAAGTTGAAATCGACTTGACGGCAATGGGTTTGGTTTGGTTTTGTGATGCATCAAGTAACAGAGCTGCAGAATATATGAAGGAAAAATCGATAGAACTGAAGGAAGAAATAGATTAGTCCGCTGTTATAGCTGGATATGTCAACACTCCTGTCTGAATAATCAATGGAAAAAAATAGAAAACCATTAAGAATGCAGAAGACTTGAACAGCAATGTCAATCAGCATTTATAGAACACTCCCCCAACACCAACAGAATACCTGTTCTTTTCAAGTACACATGGGCATTCACTGAGTTGACTATATTCTTGGCCGTACTACAAATCTCAATAAGTTTAAGAGGACTGAAACCACAAAGTATATTGTCTGTTCAAAATGGAGTCAAACTGGAAATCAGTAACAAAAAAGATGTCTTGAAGAATCTAAGTATTTGGAAATTAAACAACACATTTCTAAATAACCCATAAGTTAAAGAAGAAATGAAATGGGAAGCTAGAAAACTTTTTTAACTGAATGAAAATGTTATAATAAGATTACTAAGTCATTTTAAAAGAGGGCAATGAAGGACATAAAGAGAAATGGGAGAAATAAAAAAGCACAGTAAGATGTTAGATTTAGATCCAAATATATCCATGATTACAGCAAATGAAAATAGCTAAACCAGCCAATTAAAAGACAAGGATTTTCATACTGGATGAATGAACAAAACTCAAATATATGCTGTTTCGATAAGACACATTTAAGTCATAGAATAAAGAAAGGTTGAAAATAAAAGGCTGGAAGGGATATACTATGTAAACACTATTCTAAAGAAAGGCTGTCTGATATATTAATTATCGGATGAAATAAACTTTAAGGGAGAAAGCATTATTAGAACTAGAGGGACATTTCATAATGGTAAAAGATTCAATTCACCAGGAACATTTAATAATTCTAAATTTGTATGCACCTAACATACAAAGTAAAAATTGCCAGAACTTTGAAGAGTACTAGTCAGATCCATAATCATAGCACATTTTAACACACTCCTCTTAAAAAAAAAAAAAAAAAAAATTTCTTCTTTTACTCCTCTTAGTAACCTATAAAACCAGCAGAGAAAAGTCAGTAATGAAAAGATTCGAGCAAAATGATTAGGAAATGGCTTAAATATACCATGAAGAACAGCAATGTTTATTGTAGGCTTTTTTTTATTTTGCAGATACTGTTTTTCAGATTGAGGGTGTTAATTTCTATTCCTAGTTCTCCAAGAGTTTTTATTATGAAGGAATATTTAATTTTACAAGTGTTTTCATCTCGGAGATGATGCTATACTTTTTCATCTTAATTCTGTTAATGTGATGAATGGTATTGGATGATTTTTAAGTGTTAAACTAAACTTACATTCCAAGAATAAGCCCAACTTGTTTGAAATTTCATATGATTTATATATATATTACTGGTCTTGGTTTGTTTATACTTTATTTAGGGTTACTGCATTTAAGTTCATGATTGAGATTAATCTAGCTTTTCTCTCTCGTAATGGCCTTGTCAGGAGGGAGTACAAGAGGACAATTTGCTTATTTACTAAGGTTGAAGAATGGATACCATATCACCCAGAAATCTCACTCCTTGGTATATACCCAACAGAGATGCTTGCATATGTGCACGAGAGAGACATGTGCACAATGTTTATAGTAGCATCCTTATGGATAAGTAAACTGTGGTTTATTTATAACAGTGGAATACTATACATCAAAGAAAATGGATGAATTGCAGCTACAGACAAAAAAAAAAATAGAGCACTCTTACTAACATAGTGTTTAGTGAAAGAAGCCAGATTCATGGAATATATATCGTATGCTTTTATTCATTTAAAAGTTAAAAAATGGAAACTGAACTCTAGTATTTAGAGATACATGCTTAGATGTTAAGACTAAAAGGAGAAGCAAGAAAAGGAATTGAGAAGGGGATAGTCATTAATTTGGGCCACAGGGAGGAGATTTGGGGGTAATGTTTTATTTCTTGATGTGGATTGGGATTACATGGCTGTTTCATTGAGGTGTACATTTTTGATTTGTGCATGTTGAAGGTGCTGAGCTGAGAGAGTTGAGCTGAGCTGCAAAAAGTGAGTAGCTGAGGAATACAATGAGGCAAAATGAAAGTAACGATGAGTTCTTTAATTGTTACTTACTGCCATAGTACTGAATAAGCAAGAGATCAGATCTGGAAAGAAGGCCACTGGCTCTCCCAGTCCCTATTTCCCCGGGAACGGCAACTGGGCGAGGGTCAGGTGCATCAGTGCAGATAAGAGGACCACCTCACTGCCAGGGAGCTCTGAACAACAGTCCTGCAGTTTTACAGGCCCCAGGATTGGGGAGAGGGTGAAGGAGAAGGGAAGGGCTTGTGGTGGAAAAGTACTGAGTGCTGTGTCAGAGTGGGAGGATAGTGCCTTTGAGGCTCTCCACCTCTCCACAGATATCGAGGCTTCAGCAGAGGCACCTGAAGAAGGCCTTGGCTGAAGGGTCCTGATAGAGAGGCCTCCACATGGAGGTTCTGGGCTGGACATACAGATGGGGAAAGAGCATGACCAGGGGTGAGGCTGAGTCCTTGACTGCAGCTCCCTTCAGAGACTGCAATGCGTTGACTGTGCACCGCCTTTGGGCTCCTCAGTGAACTTTTCTGTATGTTTGTTACATTTCACAGTAAAGCAAGTTGAAAAAATGCAAGTCAGCTCATATCACTTTTCCATTCAGAACCTGCAGAGGCCTTCACACACCCAGAGAAAAAGTCGTTGTAAGTTCTTACAATGGCCTGTGAGGCCTCATAAAATCCTGACCCCTTTTTACCTATACTCACTTCCTTCTTGATCATTCTACTTTAGCTGTCCTGGCTCCGTGGTATCCCTCCAGCAGGCAGGCATGGTCCTGCTTCAGGGCCTCGCACCAGCTGTGTCCTCCACCTGGAACCATTACTCTCAGCTCCCCCGTGGCTCATGCTTACTTCCTATAGGATTTAACTCAAACATTACCTTCTCAATGAGGCTGCTCTTGGCTCCCTCATCTGTAATAGTAACTCATCCCTTCCCCGACATACTTTTCTCTGTTCCCCGCTTGTCAGTCTCCTGAGCATTTTACTGACACACAAGCTGTTTTATCTATCTTGTTTATTTTCTACTCCCTTTATTTTCACTATACCAAAAAAAAGAAAAAAAAAAAAATCCAAACCCGTTGCCTTCAAGTCGATTCCGACTCATAGCAACACTATAGGACAGAGTAGAACTGCCCCACAGGGTTTCCGATGAGCGGCAAATGGATTTGAACTGCTGAACTTTTGGTTAGCAGCCGAGCTCTTAACCACTGCTCCGCCAGGGCTCCATTGGTTTTTATTGTCGTTATAGTACCGGAATTTTTAATTGTTTTGTTCTCTGCTGGACCCCTAGTACCTATTCCTGGCATGCTCAGTGAATACTGTTGAATGAGAGATGTGGACTACATCACTGAAGCTGGAGTTCGAGGAGCAGTCTGGGTGGAGATCTAAATTAGGGTATCTTCAGCGTGTCGGTGGTATTTAACGTGACCAGGCTGGATGAGAGCACCTAGGGAGAGAGGAGAAGAGGATTAAGGACTGGGTTCTGGAGACCAGGAAGATCCAACAAAGGATTGAGGGAGTGGGTAGTGAGGTAGGACGGAAATCAGGAGAATGTGGTATTCTTAGAACTTAGTGAAGAATAATGTATACTCAATATTCTTCGCCAACGCCACAATTCAGTGGCGTCAGTTCTTCAGTCTTCCTTATTCATTGTCCAGCTTTCGCATGCATATGGCTTGGATCAGGCACACCTTAGTCTTCAAGGTGACATATTTGCTTTTCAGCACCTCGCAGCAGATTTACCCAACGCAATGCATCTTTTGATTGCTTGACTGCTGCTTCCATGGTTATTGACTGTGGATCCAAGTAAAAGGAAATCCATGACAACTTCAATCTTTTCTCCGTTTATCATGATGTTGCTTATTGGTCCATTTATACAACCAGAATGCTCTCTAGAGGCAAAGATGGTGAGACTACGTGTTACATACTTTCGACATGTTATTGGGAGGGTTCAGTCCCTGGAAAAGGACATCAATGCTTGGTAAAGTAGAGGGTCATAGAAAAAGAGAAGATCCTCAATGAGATGGATTGACACTGTGGCTGCAACAATGGGCTCAAGCATAACAACGATTGTGAGCATGGCACAGGCCTGGGCAGTGTTTCATTCTGTGGTACATAGGGTCACTGTGAATCAGAACTGACTTGATGGGACCTAACAACAACAATAGTGAAGAAAATGCTTCAACAAGGAGGATGTGACTGCTGATAGCTGTGTTCCAGGCTGTTTGTCCAGTCTCTTTACATATAGTAGTTTATGTAATTCTGGTAACAGCTGCTATGAGGTAGATGCTGTTATTACCATTTTATAGATATGGAAACTGGGCACATAGATATTAACTGACTGACTTAAGGCCATCCACAAAGTAAGTGGGGGAACCAGGATTTGTACTTAAGACCGTCTGGCTCCACAGAGCATGCTATTAACCACCCTGCCATGCTATCTTTCAACGAGGTTAAATCTGCTGATCAAATGAGATGATGACTGAGGATTAGATTTATCACTGTGGAGCTCATTGGTGACCTTGACATGGTGTCATGGAGAGGAACTTCTGTTTGCAGTGTTTTAAAAGCAAATGGAAGGAGATTAATTGTATTCATTGAGAATGGACAACTCACTTAAATAATCTGACCCCAGAGGAAAGGTGAAAAATGGGGTGATAGCTGGATTGGGAAGTAGGGTTAAGATAATTTTACGATGAGAGAAATAATGGCACATGAATTTGCTGATGTGAAGAATCCAATTTTTGTTGACACGGGAAAGAGGGGAGTGATGCACTTAAACAGGAGAAAGGAGGTGACGGGCCTAGAGTTTCTAGCTAAGGGTTTTGTCTTAGCCAGGAGCAAAGACAGTAACCTGTACTAATAGGAAAGAAGGCAGAGGGTATGAACACAGATGCAGTTAGACAAGGAAATGTGATGAGAGCTTGTGAAAATTTTCTGATAGCTTCTATTTTCTCAGTGAAATATGAGGCAGGTTCTTCTATTGAGAGTAAGGATTGGGAAGGAGATACTGGAGTGTTAAAGGAGAGAGGGAAATGAAATAGTCTAGGGCAATGTGAGAGTGATCAGACCAAGGAAATGTCGAAAGATTTACTATGGACCATCTTGAGGTTAGTGTTTGAATTTTTTATGTTAGCTGCCATCCAGTTGGCGCCCGACTCACGGTGACCCAGGTACAATCGAATGAAATGCCGTCTGATCCTGTGTTGTCCCCATGATCGATTGCAGATTGGACTGTTGCGATGCATGGAGTTTTCATTGGCTGATTTTTGGAAGTAGATTTCCAGGCCTTTCTTCATAGTTAGATTTTTACTGGGGATTGATTTTTGTCAGACAAGTAAAAGGAAGGAAGAGAGGACAAGGTAACTGAGAGTGTATGTAAGGGAGTGATGTGATGATGGCATAGACCTTACCCTGGGTAATGACGGAGGTGAGGACTTTAGAGGAGTGGGGATGGGGTAGAGAGAGAGTGGGAAGGTGGCAGGATCAAGGGAATGTATGGCTCAGGGGCTCAGACATTTCTTGCAAACAGGGTGCTAGCAGAAATATGAGTGAGATGCCTTGAAACAGAGCTTGGAGGGAATTGTGCTCAGTAATGCATATTAGCATGGGGTGACCTTATCTGTGAATGGTGGAGATAGAGAAGAAATCAAGAAAGTGATAGGCTTCTTCCTTGATATGATATTTTATAAGATTTAGACCATTGATTTAGAATGTGTTTCCCAGACTACTTTTTCATTTGAGTTTTCAATATGAGTTTTTGAATAATTTGAAGTTTAATCTCTGAAGAATGCCTAGATAGTTGACTTGCAACCCACTGGGCCAGAGGGTAGGGTTGAATTCTCTTATGGAAGCTGAGAGTCTAATATTTGCACACATTTAGAATACCTTTATTGTATTTTAGGCATAAGAAGAATTTGTATAGAACCTTTGAGTACTGTATTTTCAGGGTTGGATTGCCTCAAAGGGCAATTAGATGTTCTCCCAGTTGCTTGTAGGGACTGGAAGGGGGGAGCACTTGGTATAGGTGGGGCCATCACTTAGTTTGGAAAGGTAAGAAAACACATGCCCTGTTGGTTGCCCAAATTTCTGTTTGCAATTAAACAGAGATTTTTTTCCTTGGATTTGAAGCATTGAGCTCACTCGAATGGCTTCTGTGTGATTCCCCAGCTGATCTGACTGAGTCAGCATTTGAAGTGTGTGAAGGGCATTGGGCTGCTTCTGTGATGCCACTGTGGGAGGAGCCTCTGACACTGCTGGCATGGTAACCATTGTGCTTCACCTGGCTGGCAGATTCTGTTCAATGCAGTCCAACCCTGCAGTTGGCCCCTGCCTTTGAAAGAGCAATTAACTGCTTTTTAGTGCTCAGTTACATTTAAACTGGTTTGTCTGATGTTCTCCTTAATTATAACATATGCAAAGATGAGTATGGTAAAATACAATTTAATACTTTTTTTTCAAAGCAAGTGGTCAGAGCAACTGTCAAAGCATTTCATTCTGTAATAATGATAATAATAGATCATTTGTCTCCCAACTCTTTGCTGTAATCACTATGTGAAAGTGTGTCTCATTGTGGGAAGAAAAATTGAAATTGAGCAGATTGTCAGGAACTTCAAAATGGAGGCATAGTCCGGAAAAAAATAAAACTCAGATCACTTATACTTAACAAGTAAGCTGTTCACAACATATTTAGTATGCAAGCCCTCTGTGGTAGATGACTCATGCTTTAAATGCCTTTTTTAAAAATGTAAGTTCCCTCAGTTACATTTAGTTTATTTTCAGGTGTCTTCAGGAAATCCTATCAACAGCAACCAAGGATGGTTTAGGGTCACTTTTCAAAGATTTTTATGACATAATACCACGAGGCAAGAAAGACTCCCTGTATAATAGAATTTAATGGAGAGCAGAGGTTTCTCAGTGCTCTGTTTACAAATTCGCTCCTCCCCCACCCCCAGGTTGTCTTTTACAGCTTGTGTTTTACAGAAAGTTTTGATATATGGCTTATTGAGAATCCTTAATTTTGATAAGTGTGTCTTTTGTACAGCCTTCATTTTCACATCTCATATATGTATCATATGTATGGGGAAGAGGCATTGGTGGTTTAGTGGTAAAATTCTCGCTTTCCGCGCAGAAGACCTGGGTTCGATTCCCAGCCAGTGCACCTAAAGTGCAGCCACCGCTGTCTGTCAATGGAGGCTTGCGTGTTATGATACTGAACAGGTTTCAGTGGAGCTTCTAGACTAAGACGGACTAGGCAGAAAGGCCTGATGGTCTGCTTCTGCAAAGCAGCCAATGAAAACCCTGTGGATCACAGAGGTCCCTTTTGCAGCCTTTCTTGGGGATGGTGTAGGTCCGGGCAGCATTTCGATCCATTGTGCATGGGGTTGCCATGAGTCGGGGAGTCAACTCAATGGAAGCTACAACAACATGCATGTGGATACCTTTAGAGGGTCATTCCTGTGCTAAGTGCAGTCTTCCGTGTGGATGATGTGAAGCTGAGAGGAAAGGCAGAGGCTCTGCTGGGTGGTGGGCTGTGCAGGTGTATCACCCACAGCCCACTCCTCGCTGTGGTGATGGAACCCTTGGGTGAGCTTACAGACATCTGCATTGGTCTGAGGGTAGGCACCAGGGGCCCCACTCAGGTTTTGCTGCTTTCGTGGGGAAGGAAGTCCACTTGCCTTTGTCTCTCCCGCAGGTCCCTAGCATATTTGCACAGAGGCTTATAGGCTGGATTCCTCAGTGGTTCTTGGGTTGGGGTAGGGATGATGGTGCTTGGGAAGTTGTTGTCAGTTGCCATTGAGATGGTTCCAAATCATAGTGACTCTGTGTACAACAGAACGAAACACTGCCTGATACTGCGCTAGTCTCACAATCATTGCTATGTTTGAGTCTGTTGTTGCAGCCACCGTGTCAATCCATCTCGTTGAAGGTCTTCCTCTTTTTCACTGACCCTTTACTTTACTAAGCATGATGTCTCCCATCAGAGACTGGTTCCTTTTGATAACATGTCTGTTGTGGACTGAATTATGTCCGCCCCCCCCCCCCCCCCGCCAAATGTATGTATCCACTTGGCTGGGCCGTGATTCCCCATATAGTGTGGTTGTCCTCTATTTTATGGTTGTAATTTTCTGTTAGAGAAGATTAGGGTGGGATTGTAATTTTATGTTAAAAAGGATTAGGGTGGGATTGTAACATCCTTACCAGGTCACATCTCTGATCCAATGTAGAGGGAGTTTCCCTGAGGTATGGCCTGCACCAAGAGATAAAAGGAAAGGAAAGCTAGCAGAGGGTGGGGACCTCATACCACCAAGAAAGCTGCATCAGGAGCAAAGCACATCCTTTGGACCCAGGGTCCCTGCACCTGAGATGGTCTCAGACCAAGGGAAGATGGATGATAAGGGCCTTCCTCCAGAGTCGACAGAGACAGAAAGCATTTCTCTGTAGCTGATGCCCTGAATTTGGACTTGTAACCTACTGGGCTGTGAGAGAATAAATTTCTCTTTGTTAAAGCCATCCACTTGTGGTATTTCCATTATAGCAGCACTAGATGACTAAGACAATGTCCAAAGTACCTGAGACGAATTCTCACCATCCTCCCTTCTAAGGAGCCTTCTGGCAGTGCTACTTCCAAGACAGATTTGTTCATTCTTCTGGCAGTCCATGGTATGTATGTTCAATATTTTTCACCAACACTGTAATTCAAATGCATCAATTCTTTTCCAGTCTTCCTTATTCATTGTCCAATGGAAGTTGGGAAGGAGGGATGTATATAATTAACTTGCCAACATTACTTGAGTGTCTATGACAAAACTACTCTTCTGCTTCCATTGCAAATAGCCAGTTTTACCAGTTGAGTTTTAGTAGCGCTATTTGATGAAGTAATAAAGTCAAAGCTGTACTGTGCTGCACGCTTTGACTGGTGTTGCTCTGCAAAGAGAAAATAATGTGAAGGAAGATATTGGTATAATGCAGAGGCTCTTAGAAAACTAGCGCAAGGCATTTGCGTAAGGGGTTAGATAACCTTGGGTTATTTACTTCTCACTGTGACACATCGCATCACTTCTCTCCTGTGTGTGTCACATACGGCTGTAGGACAGGCATATGCATGCTGGGCAGAAGGGATTCTGAGAGCACAAGGTGTCATAGAGGTGAATTACCATAGAGCGTTTTCCCATCTCTTCCTTTCCCTGTTGTATCAGGTGGCTAGAATCCCAATGGCTCTGCCATCCTGCACAGTGATTGTGGTTTATGACATGGGCTGAATGCTTGGTTCTTTCTAGACCAGTCTGTGTGTGTGTTGGGGGGGGAGGTGGGGAGCTGCCTGTTGAGATACACTGCAGTGCGAAAGCAAAGTTGTGGTTCTTATTACATCAAAGGTTGTAGGTTGGTGGTTAAAAAAAGGAAAACTGAACAAGGTATTCTAGATCTAGATATCTCTAGCCAGTGGCCTAGACCTCAGTGGTCATGGATCTCGCAAAATTTTCCTTTGCTTCATGAATAACCAAGTAACATAATTTTTTTTTTTGGAGAACCCATTGTGACCATTAATTTCACTTATCTTAATAAATGATTCTTTGCCAGTGGCAGGAGTCTGAGTCTGGGAGAGTGGACAAAAAGAGCCATTGCCATCAAGTCAATTCCCACTCATAATGACTCTATAGGACAGAGTAGAACTGCCCCATAGGGTCTCCAAGGGGCAGCTGGTGGATTTGAACTGCTGACCTTTTGGTTTGAAGTCATCGTTCCTAACCACTATGGCATCAGGGCTCCAGGAAGTCTGGAGAGCGTTACCTATTCATCCCATTGTCTCTATCCTGTGTGTTTGGTTCTGGTGGGCTGACCTCTAGCTCTCCAGCTGTAAAAGAATTTACCAGATTGCAGGCCGGGAGCTGCTAGGCAGTGGAAAAACTGAAGACTTTTAGTAGCTAGTGTGAAATGTCCTGTCTGCTGCTAATAATTTCTCAAAAAGGAGGAAGAGCAGGTATGACCCTGAGGGTTGTGCTCTGTTTAAAGTTGACAAGAATGTCAAGGATGTTGTGGTCTTGCCATAAATATAATTTTCATTCAATTGGCAGCAAATGATGTTTATCAAAGGGGAGTCACTCAGAAGAATGCGTTGTCTTGGAAAGCCATGCTTCGGTTCTTCTGTGCAGATGGAGTCTATTGAGATGTGCAAGGTGATCTCCATTTGAGTAAGCATGAAGGATTGAGGAACGATAATTCTGTCCCTCAATTGTCAGCTTTGGATGGATTTTAAGTAATTTCATTTGTAAAGCTAAATCTCCCATTTAAAGACCAGTAAGTTTTCATGGGCAAAGCTGGGTTTTAAACTTCTTTTTTTTTTGAGAAATATAAAGTTCATACAACATATGTAAATGCCTAAGTAAAGATTTCAGAAGTAAACACTTGTTTAATTACTGCTCAAAACAGAACACGGACAGCACTGAAAGAGCTAGAGTGTGCTGCGTCTCCCTCACCAAATAACCACCATCCTGACTTTTGTGATAATCATTTCTTTGCTTTACTTTCTAGTTTTATCACTTTTATACTGGGCCTGTATCCCTAAGGTGTTTTCATGAATTTTGTTGTTGTTGTTCACTTAATTCTGCTATAAAAAGCCATAGCCTGGGAGACAAGAGGACAAGAGGCTATTATTATTTCTCCAACTCAATCTAGTTGGGTCATATAAAGTCTCTGGACTTATTATATGGAGAGCCCGGCCCTCCATCTGAGAGATTTGATTAGATTAGTAGTTTAATAGTTTTTTTCTTTCCAGAAAAACTCTGATGAATTTGTTTATAAACAAATAAAAAATATGAAATCAAAAGAAGTAGTATTTATTTTATAAGCTCAGGTTTATGAAATTTACTCATTACAAAGTCAATAAACGAGAACACACTAATATATTGGCAGTCCTCAGTTTGTCAAAATAGGGGACCCCCACCTATTTTGAATGTAATTTCAGTTTAAAGATATATAAAATTTGAATATGCAATAGCCAATAGAACATGAAAGTAGTCAGGGAAATGGAAACCAAAACCACAATAAAATACTGATTCATACCACTAGAACGGTAAGAATCAAAAAGTCAGATAATAAGAAATGTTGACAAGGATGTGGAAAAATCGAAACCCATATACACTGCTGGTGAGATTGTAAAACGGTGCTGTCACTTTGGAAAACAGTGTAGCAGTTCCTGGAATAATTAAGAATAGAGTTACCATATGACTCACTAATTCCACTCCTAGGCATATACCTAATAGAAATGATAACATATGTCCACATAAAAACTTGTACACAGATAATTGCTAATAATAACCAAAGGGTGGGAACAAACCAGATGCCCATCAACTGCTGAATGGATAAACAAGTGAAGTGCATCCATACAGCAGAATATTTTTTGGCCTTAAAAAGGGATGGAGTATTGATTCGTGCTACAACATGGATGAACCTTGGAATATTACACTAAGTGAAAGAAACCAGTCACAAAGGCCACATATTGTATGATTCTATTTAAAAGAGATCTAGAATAGGCAAATCTATAGAGACAGAAAATAGATTAGTGGTTGCTTAGGGGCTGAGAGGGATGGGAGGAGAGGGGGAGATGGCCAAGGATTGTGGGTTTTTGGGGGGGGTGATGAAAATATTCTCAAACTGATTGTCGTGATGGTTGTACAACTCTGTGACTATCCTGAAAAGCCCTGAATTGTACACTTTAAATGTATTTACATTAAACTGTTAAAAAATTCAACGTGCAAAAGTAGAGCAAAGGTCTTGCATGATATTAAGCACAGCATGGGAGATAGAGAGTATGAGCACTGTCCGAGAGAGAAAATGCTGTGATCAAACCTCTGAGAGCAATATTTGCTGTGTACCCAGGAGGTTTTTACTTTGGCTTCACAGTTGAGCCCCCCTCCGTTGACTGTGACTAGCGTCGTCTCTTCTGGGATGCCTGATGAATTTCTTTGTCACTTATCAGTTTGGGAGTGCTGGGCTGCTTGTCACTAGTATTTGCACTTTCAAAATATTTCTGCCTCTCTTCGTTTTTATAAATAAGAGCAAAATGCATTCACAGGTTCAAATGACTTCATGGGCACTGCTGTACCAGAACTGAGGTAGCCTTGACAAAATGGAGCGTTGGTCAACAGGCCATGCTGGGTGATGTGATGGGTCCAAATGTGTATCAGTGCCTGCACGTTAAAATTCAGTGAAGAGAAGGTGATGCTTGCATTTATTTAAGTGTGGTTTGTTTAAAAGCTGAACACAGAAAAGTTGATGAATACCTGAGTACAAACATTTGAATATTTATGTTTTTTTTTTTGTAATGAGAGTTTTGATAAGTTTGAAATCTATTAGAAAAAGAAATCTGAGCCAATATTCAGGAGGTCCCATTGCAGAGCCTAGTCTGTAAACCACTAGATTAGGTTGCATCTAATGTCTTTTTCAGTTTTCATGTTTTATTACTTTATTCAGCTTTAAGATATATTTGAATATTTATTTACCTCCATCCGAAGTATTTGATGGATTGAATTTTGAGATGTGCAAATTTAGTAGCTTGATTATTTCCATGGTAGGGTTTAAAAATTATCTTAGCGGTATTGCAGAGTAGAAACCTTTTTTTTTTTTTTTTAACATAAGGACATGCAAATTTGGTATTAGGCTAATTATCATAAATTAATTTTTGATCAACTTTTCTTTATATTGCTCTGTGAATCTGAATTTTCTCTCAAAAAATATACCAATGCCTTCCTTATTTGAGGTATCTGAAACAGCCCAGTATTCAACTCATTTACTATAGGTCCATTATGCATCTTTGATAGAACAGGACACCAGGAAGGTTGTTGGAAATGATTTTGTTCAACCTTCTTATTTGTAAGTGAATAAACAGTTTAAAATTAAACCAAAAAACCAAACTCATTGCTGTCCAACCGATTCCAACTGATAGCCACCCTACAGCATAGAGTTGAACTGCACCATAGAGTTTCCAAGGCTGTAATCTTTATGGAAGCAGACTGCTACATTGTTCTCCTGAGGAGCGGCTGGTGGGTTTGAACTGCCAACCTTTGGGTTAACTGCTGAGTGCTTAGCCACGGTGTCACCAAGGCTCCTCAGTTTATAATTAAAAAAAAAAAAAAAAAAGGCATGTCTAATTGGTGAAATTTCTTGGTAAAGTCTATGAGATATGTTTAGAGTTTTAGAATTAGGATAAAGTGTGTGTGTGGGGGGGTGTATTTTAATTAATAGGAAGACTTGGGAACCTGTGGAATTTTCTGGGTCTAGACCATATTTAGAAACCGTGATGGCATAGTGGATAAGTGCTAGGGCTGCTAGACAAAGAGTAGGGGGTTCGAATCCGAAAGGCGCTTCTTGGAAACTACTGTGTCCTATAGGGTTGCTTTGAGTCAGAATCTGCTTGATGGCAATGGGTTTGGTTTTTTTTTTAAGACCATCCATTTGGAGCCCTGGTGGCACAGTGTTTAAGAGCTCGGCTATTAATCAAAAGGTTGGCAGTTCGAATCCACCAGCCGCTCCTTAGAAACCCTATGGGGTAGTTTTACTCTGTCTTACAGGGTTGCTATAAAACCTGGTGGCCTAGTCGTTAAGCGTTCAGCTGCTAACCAAAAAGGTCGGCAGTTCTAATCCACCAGGGGCTCCTTGGAAACCCTGTGGGGCAGTGCTGCTCTGTTCTGTAGGGCCGACTTGAGTCAGTTTGATGGCAACGGGTTTGATTTGGGTTTTATGAGTCTATAGGGTCGCTATGAGTCGGATTCGGCGTGATAGTAACAGGCTTGGTTTTTGGTTTAGACCATATTTGTTTCTTTAGAAGTGGGTTAATTATTATAAGATGACGCTGAAATCTTCCAGGTGAGCTTGATTCAATTTGGATCACGGAATTCCTCTGGAGTACCTGGATAGAATCTATATTAAAAAAATATTACCAGGATATAAATTCATCTTTCCCAGCTTCTTAGTGTCCTCTAGATATTCAGAGCTAGGCTGAGCTCAGGCTCATCTTTATCATCAGCTGCAGGTTAAGAGTACATCTGCTGTGTTATCTTTCTTTGTAGAAATATATTGCAATTTATTTATGCGTTCTCCTGTTGGTGGACATTTGGTTTGTTTCCTCTTTTTTTTTTTAATTCTGTTACAAAACAATCCTGAAATGTACAGTCTTGTACATGCTTTACTGTGCAGTGTAAGGATATTCTCCTGATATACTTAGGAATGAAATTGCTGAGTAATGGACGATGCACATGAACTTTTTTTTTTTTAATCTTACTGCACCAGCTGGACTATCTGGTGAATTGAAACCGTGTTGCTCTGTATCCTTGTCTTATTCCTGATTTTAAAGGGAACTTCTAATATTTCACATTAATTAATTTGTTTGCCGCAGCTTTTTGGTAGAATCTCTTTGGCAGGTAAAGGAAATTCTCTTTTTCTCCTTGTTTGGTAAGAATTTTTTATTATGAATGGCAGTTTAATTGTATCAATTTTTTTTTTTTTTTCTTTAAGCCAACTGTGTTTTAATCCAGTCCTCCAGTATGTTTCTAAGGGGACATCTCACAAATTCCCTAGTGGCTCAGTGTTTATAGGATAGCCTGGGGGACCCCTGGTGACTTAGCGTGGCCTTTGGATCCTGCGGGGAGACCTGTACCTGCCAGTTGACTGTGGGGTACCAGTGTCTCTAGCTCTCCACTCTCTCAGAGCCCCTGTGGGATTTGTCAACCACAGCTGGTCAGTCTGATACATTCTTACCTACGAGGCCTCTTGCTAGAGGCACCTTCTGACCAATAGGGACCACACATTGTCCTGAGTGCCTCGGTGGGTCCTGCCAAGCCACTTGTTAGGTGGCTGTCCTTAGCCTTTTGAGTGTATAGTTGATTCCAGCACCTACAGGGGAGGGGCCTGAACTCCTCTCTGTTCTATTTCTCACCTTCTTGTGCAGAAGGGCAGTGTGGCAGGTGCTTGTATAAAACCAAGGAGTCCTGGTGGCACAGTGGTTAAAACGCTTGACGACTAACTGAAAGGTCAGGGATTCGAACCCACCAGCACTTCTGTGGGAGAATGATGGGGCAATTAGCTTCTGTAAAGATTTACAACCTTGGAAACCCTATGGGGCAGTTCTGCTCTGTCCTGTAGGGTCTCTGTGAGTCAGAATCAAGTGGGGTTTGTTTGTTTGTTTTGATTGTATAAAACCAAATTGCTGTAGTCTCTTATTCATGGACAAAACCAGATTGCTGTAGGCTCTTCTCCATTCTGCATTTTTAGTAATATTTTCTGTCCCCACGTCCTATTTGCTGTAAAGGAAAGTCAAATAAGATTGGAAGATTGGGCTCTGAGTGAACAAAATTGCCTCATGCTCCATTTATCTTAGGTAAATTTAAATAATATTTCTGGGCGTGGGCCCCAGGGAAGGAAATGATATGGTAGGATAACGATGAATACTCCTAATAATCTAGGGGTCACCACGGGGGTTGGGAGTAAAGACAGCTTGACTGTAACAAGCCCTGCTGGGATTCCTGTTGTTGTGTGAGGTCAGTGAAGAGGAGCTCACCACTCTTGGGGTAAAGAGATTTCCCACCTACTGGTCTGCACTGTGGGCTCCAGGCCAGATGCACAGAGGAGCTCTGATCCTCTGAGGGCAACATATTACTCCGTATTGACAGTTTGGAGCCCTGGTGGTGCAGTGGTAAAGAGCTTGGGGGCTAACTAAAAGGCTGGCAGTTCGAATCCACTAGCTGCTCCTTGGGAAGCCTATGGGACACTTTTACTCTGCTCTATAGGGTCACTGTGAGTCGGAATAGACTTGATGGCAATGGGTTTGGTTTTGGTATTGACAGTTTTGTTTTTTCCTGGAAGCTGTGTAAGGGGAGAGGATTCCAAGTTATAGGTACCTCTCTGTTATCTCTAATAAAGACGGAAACAATTCCTACAGGTGGTGTCTTCCTGGCTTCATGGCCTCACTGGCTGCACACTGACAAAGGCTGTATCAGCCCCCTGACTGAAAAGTTCACCAGCTCAAGATAGATTTAGAGTCTCTAGATGGTACAAACAATTAATGTGCTTAGCTGCTAACCAAAAGGTTGGAGGCTTGAGTCCACCCAGAGGTGCCTCAGAAGAAAAGCCTGGGTAGACTTGAACTGACAACCTTTCAGTTAGCAGCTGAGTGTGTTAATGTTTTGTTCCCCCCAGGGCTCCATAGCAGCACCAGATTCCATCAAATCCCATTTTACTTTTTGGTAAGTCCCATTCTCTCCCTGGAAACCCTGGTGGCGTAGTGGTTAAGTGCTATAGCTGCTAACTAGAAGGTCAGCAGTTTGAATCCACTAGGTGCTCCTTGGAAACACTATGGGGCAGTTCTACTCTGTCCTATAGGCTCACTATGAGTCGGAATCGACTCGACGGCAACAGGTTTGGTTGTGGTTTTGGTCCCCTCCCCAACTTTGGAGAGCTATTATTTCCACATGTATGTACCTGCTGCCCTTTTTTGAGGTGATTCCTTGAGCTGCTTTGCCTACAGCAGCTCTTGCCTGCTAGTTTATATCCCCGTTACAGCTCTCCCCTCCCCGTAACTGCCCAGTATGGGATCATGAAAGCTCAGCTCCCTTAGCTAGTTGGGATGTCTCCAAGTCAGAACTTATACCGCAGAGTTCCTCTGTAGGATCAAGGACTTTGGTCTCCCATGGCCCCCTTGATGGCTTCCTCCCCCTGCTGTATTGCTTCCTCCTACACTATTCTCCTCTTAGGGTCTGTTCCTTGGGACTCTGATTTCAGACTTGTCGCCCAATATAAACAACCCCTTTCCAACCACTCTGCAGTCTTAGCTGCCCTGATAACTCTATGTATCCCATATTTTATTTCCTGATGACTCTTTTATCTAAACAAAGACCCCAAAGAGCACCCGCTGCCCATTCTGGTGATGGCAGGGAAGAAAAAAAATAAGGAACACCAGGAAATGGATGCTTCTTAGCCTGAAAATAGAAGTCTTAAGGGAGAAATTATATGCCTTGGCTGTATTTTTAAATGTGGGGGTTTCTGACTATCAAGATCTATTATTAGTTAAAGTTGAGAGGATTTTCTCTTCCAGCTGCCACTGTGTTTGAGTAAATAAAAATATGTTTTAAGGCTTCAGCGTCTCAGTAAACAACGTAGATGTCAGTATGAATAAGAATAAAGCTAAAGTAAAATACGCCAAGAGATAGGTATACTGGTAGTAGACAGTGACCTCGGTGACACGGTGGTAAAGAGCTCAGGCTGCTAATCAAAAGGTCAGCAGTTCGAATCCACCAGCTACTCCTTGGAAACCCTATGGGGTAGCTCGACTCTGTCCTGTAGGGTTACCGTGTGTCAGAATTGACTCGAAACAATAGGTTTTGCTGGAGGGATTTAAGATTAGCATCCATTTGGATAACAAATTTGGTATATGATGTTGTGGTCGGCATAATGAAAACTGAATTGTTAAATCTTCTCCTAAAAAGCCATCTCTCTAGAAGAGGTAAAAAAAAGTTTACAAGATGTCAGCATTTGGAAATTTAGGGAGATGTCAAAGCATAATTTAAACCCTTACTTCATTGATTCCGATGTTTTGAATCCTGTGTTCTAATTTGGGGTGTGGTACCTATAAGCAAGCTATCTAAAATGAGGCAGTGGTGGTTCGGTGGTAAAATTCTCACCTTCCATGTGCGAGTCCCAGGTTTGATTCCCACTTAGTGGAGGCTGGCGTGTTGTTGTGATGCTGAGCAAGTTTCAACAGAGCTTCTAGACTAAGACAGTCTTGGAAAAAAGGCCTGGTGAAAAAAAAGTGATGTATTCTGAAAATCCTATGGACCACAACAGTCTGATCCAGAACCACTCATGGGGATGGTGCAGGACTGGACAGTGTTTCTTTCCCTTATGTATGGGTCACCACAAGTCGGGGGCTGACTTGACGCAGCTAACAACGCCACCAAGCTATCTAACGCACACAGCGCTATTGGGAAACGGCAGTGCTGAATGTCAAGTGTGGTGTGTGTGTTGGAGAAAGTTGTCTCAGTTGACATAGAGAGGAATGCATGGGAAAGCAGTTCCAAGAATCACTGACAGGGCTCTCCTGGGAACCTACTTCAACTATGCAGATAACATAGCAATCCCATTCCTAGGGTAAACAGTTTCCACTGTTTATGGGATCCGCTGCTTCTTAATAGCAGTTTGCTGTACTGCCAGCCAGCTACCCTGGCTGGTTCAATTGTGACAATTTAAATCCTCTTAAAATATTTTTACAACTTTCTGTCCACTAGTAAAAATTTCTCGTCCCCTCCACCGGGAGTTGAACTTTTTTGAATTGTCATCTTGCCAGTTTTCTTTCACTTGGAGAATGTGTTAATCTATTTACAGCATGTATTTTAAGGATTACCCACATCTGTCCTAGTAGTTTAATTTCTGAATTTCAAACAACAGATTCATCATCCTGTTGAGTCTTTAAAAAGTGATTATCGTTTGGAGACATATTTCCTTTGGAGTTTCTTTCCGTTTAAAACCTAGAACAATTACCCATTTGTATTTAGTTTAACATCGCATATGTTTTCGTTGTTACTGTGTGTCATCAAATCAGTTCCAACTCATAGCGACCGCATGTGACAGAGCAGAACTGGCCCGTAGGGTTTTCTTGGTTGTATCTTTATGGAAGCAGATCACCAGGTCTTTCTCCTGCAGAGCTGCTGGGGGGGTTCGAACTGCCAACCTGTTGGTTAGCAGCCAAACACTTAACCGTTGCACCACCTGCACCACTGGAGCTCCTTAACATCAAACATAATGCCTTTTAAACTTAAATTTCCATTGATTTCATACCAGCTTTGAAATTTGGGGGGCTGTGATGAATGCCCTTTACTCTTGGGTGAGGATGTTTATACCTAAAGGGCATGCCAAGAGGGATTGAGAAATTTTTCTCTTTGGTTGAAAGATAAAAGGAGTTTAAAACAATTTTTAATTTAGCTTAATAATTAAATGAACAAGTGAGAACCTTGCTAGTCTTGCTAATTGTAGTTAATTTTCCTGCTTCTGTTACTATAAGGGAGGAAAGGCGTGTGCATTTATTTGGGTAACATCCAATGAGATAAAATATTATGATAATATGGGGGATGCAGACAAGCTGGAAGATATACACAAATTTTGTGTTGCTTACTGTTGTCTTCCTTTCACATTTTTATCTAAACTTGAGCCCTTCACAAATCCATCCTAGTTCTGCCCAAACAGTGACTATCTCACATCTTCAACAATTTGAATTTGAAGGCAATTGTACCATTTGGGGATTTCATTAGTGATCACATTTTAAAATTTCATTCCAATTTTTTACTTCAAGTTTGCTGCTGGCCTCATGGTAAGCACATATAATGTAAAATAAGCTCCTTGATTAAAGGAGCCATGTCTTAACCATTTGTGTATCCTTCTCACGGAATGGCTGGTACATAGTCTTTGTTCACTAGGTATTTGTCAGACTTGCATATCCAGTGAATTCAGTGTCTTGGAATCCTGAAGCATTGTGCCTATCAGAGAATCACAGAGTTTTAACTGAAGATAGCAAAGACCAAACATATGGTCAGTTACTGTAAAGGGATCTTATGCTGGGATGTTGTTGTTAGCGTGTTGCCATTGAGTTGGCTCAGACTCATGGTGACCCCATGCACAACAGGATGAAGCGCTACCCGGTCGGTCCTGCATCCTCTTCACAATACTTTGTATGCTCTAGTCTATTGTTGTGGCCACTGTGTATTTTGAGTGCCTTTTTTCTGACCTGGGGTGCTTATCTTTCAGCACTACATCGAATAATATTCCATTGTCATCCATAGGGTTTTCATTGGCTACTTTTTGGAAGTAGATCACCAGGCCTTTCTTGCTAGTCTGTCTTAGTCTGGAAGCTCCTCTGAAACCTATCCGCCATGGATGACCCTGCTGGTATTTGAAATACCAGTGGCATAGCCTCCGGCATCATAGCAACAATCAAGCTACCACAGTAAAACAAATTGACAAAGAGCTGGTGGTGTATTGGGATAATAACCAATAAAATGATGCTGGCAAATTTCAGTGGTGTTTTAATGAAAAGACTTCCACTGCCCACCTTTACTTGACCTTGGCCTTCTGATGGTACCCCTCTCTGGCTTTCATTCAGGCTGGACTTAGTTATTGTTAGGAAGCCACGTGGTTAGAGGACTTGGAAATCTGATATAACATGATAACTGTATCCTGAAATATGCTTCCCCACAAGTAGTGTCACATGTATATTGTAGTGAAGATGGCAAACCAAAAAAACAAACCTGTTGCCGTCGAGTTGATTCTGACCCACAGCAACCCTAGAGGACAGAGTAGAATTACCCTATAGGGTTTCCAAGGAGCAGCTGGTGAATTTGAACTGCCGACCTTTTGGTTAGCAGCCGTATCACTTACCCACTGTGCCAGTGGAGAGGATGTGGGGGCATGCAAAAAGGTTTTGGCTGAAGTGTCCAAGGCCTAATAAAAATCAAGTGGTGGGATAAATAAGATAGTTAATAAAAACAACTTCTCTTTTCTGTTTTCTCTTTTTTGAACAATTGGTTTTCATCAAAACAGGTGATTATATGGGTGACTCTTAGGATGTTAATCGTAAGTGGAAATTTATTGGAAAAGGCAGCATGAAATAGTGGAATGATTTGGGTTTTGAAGCCAGTTAGGGCTTGTGTTTGAATCTTGGTTCTGGCTGTGTGGTCTTGGACAAGTCACTATGAGCTTCTATTTCCTCTTTTAAAGTATAATGATAATTGTACCTACTTAGTAGGGTTGTTGGAAAGGTGAGAGATGTTAATGAAAGTGCCTTGTACATAACCAGTTGCCACTGAGTCAGTTACAACTCATGGAAACCAGTGACCCATGGGTGTCAGTGTAGAACTCCACAGGGTTTTCAATGGCTGATTTTTCATCCTAGGTGCCTTTGGGTAGACTTGAACCTCCAACCTATTGGTTAGAAGCTGAGCACATTAACTATTTGCAGCACCCAGGGACTCTCCGGTACATAAACCCATTGCCGTCAAGTTAATTCTGACTCATAGCAACAACCCAGGTACATAAAAAAACAAAAATCCCACTGCTGTCAAGTTGATTCCTACTCATAGTGACCTTATAAGACAGAGCAAAACTGCCCGATAGGGTTTCCAAGGAGCGCCTGGTGGATTTGAACTGCTGACCTCTTGGTTAGCAGCTGTAGCACTTAACCACTACACCTCCAGGGTTTTCTCCTGGGTAGGTATTAAATAGGGATCTAGATAAGATTGCCTTTAACCCTGTTTTTCAAATTTTGGAAAATCTAGTGCCCTATCCCAAATTTTATGAATTCTTCAGGTTCTTGTGTTTTGTGGTTACTTCTGGACCTAAGCTGTAGCTTCTTCTGTGTTGGTTTTCTCTTTTGAGTGAGCAAATCAAGTAGGAGAAATTGTTCATAGCATAATAGAGTGTTAAGAGTGTCCCATGTACTGGGATATGGTACCTCAAGAACTAAGGCAATAATTGATAACAAACATGAGAGAGGAAACCTTTTTAGTATCTGGATATTTTTGTTCAAAAGGTGTCAAGCATTATTTTCTATGTCTATCTATATCCCCGGAAACTCTGGTGGTATAGTGGTTAAGTGCTATGGGTGTTAACCAAGAGGTCAGCAGTTCAAATCCACCAGGTGCTCCTTGGAAACTCTATGGGGCAGTTCTACTCTGTCGTATAGGGTTGCTGTGAGTCGGAATCGACTCGACGGCAGCGAGTTAGCGGGTGGGTTATCTCTATCCCTGAAATATTTGAAAATTAAAAAGTTTTAAAGGAACTAGAGAATGGGGTGTGACAAGTACTTAATACGGCTAGTTTATTTCTGAGAGTGTTTTGGTGAAATTTAACAGTTAGGTCCCCAAAATATACTTGTAAATGAAGTGCCCTAAACAAAATAAAACAACAGATTCATTTAACAGGACCAACTATAAATCTCACTCCTGTTAAGGGTGGAGGAGGGCTTTGTTATTTTCCTGTGAAGCTTGTTGGAGGTTCCCCCCTCACCTACTATAGAACACCACAATATGTTGTCTTGGTTTTTTATTTCTATTTCTCCATTCATTTCATTGTAACATCAGGATATTTCATAACTGACCCTTGGTCATCATATGACCTTGTTTTCCATATGAAATGGCACACAAGCTACTTGGATGATGTTGTGAATTTGTAGGTTAGTTAGATAGACATCAACATTTTCAAAATATATAAGACATTGTCGCTGTTTTTCACACCATGACTCATCTTTCCACCCAGGAAGGCTCATTAGCAGAGTTTTGTGTTCTGAAAAATTTTAGAGACTCAACTTAATAAAACAACAACAACCAGCAGTGTTTACTAAGACCTTATATGTGCCAGGCACAGTGCTCAGTGTTCTCCGGACGTCCTTGCTTAGGACAGTGAGTTCTCATTATTAGTCTTTGATGTTTTGCTTTCCTATGGCCTGGAGACATTATTAACGTTCCCAAGGACGTACTAGTGTAAGTAGCCGAGTTGCAACTTGAACAAGACCCATCTGATTTTGAAGCTTGTGCTCTTGACCGTTACTATACGCCTCCACATCTGTGATCACGGCTTCTTGGAAAGTTGAAATTAAGAAGCCTGCAAATAAAGATAGCATTTAATTTCATGTTGAACTGTGGCTTAACCCTCAAAATAGCAATGTTATTGATGGAGAGGAGTCATAAGGATAGAAGGTTCTTGGAAAGTAAGCTTCTGGACAAGGCTGAGACCGATTGTTGCATTCTTTCCATTTTTATATCCTTAAATTTTTTTTTTTTTTAGTGCTTAGGAAACGCTGGTGGTGTAGTGGTTAAGTGCCACAGTTGCTAACCAAAGGGTCAGCAGTTTGAATCCACCAGGTGCTCCTTGGATACTGTATGGGGCAGTTCTACTCGGTCCTATAGGGTCGCTATGAGTCGGAATCGACTTTTTGGTTTTTAGTGCTTACCCCAATGCCTGGCATGTGGAAAACCCCTGAATACAGGTAAGGCAGGTACTTGGATTGGTAGTTGGAAAGGTGGGTTTTTTTTTTTTTTTTTACGCATAGCATAATCTGAAGAGTCACCTCTGTCATTCTATGAAAGAAAACACTCTAAGTAGAAAACAGGCAAATGGAAATACTGAACCTATGGTACAATGCATAGTTTTTCAGTAATATATATATATTTGGGGACTGTGAAAATGCATGGATGAAGCTCTTGAGGATATCTACTGGAAGATTCTGGGAATCCTCCTGGATTGCATGTCTGGAGAAATTAATAGAAAATCCCAGAGATTTTGGCTTCAAAGGCTTTAATTTTGATTTTGATCGTCAGGGGTCCACTTAATTCCGTGTGCAGCTGAAAGAAGAGAATTCTAATTTGCTAACATGAGGGACCAGGGTTTAGCTCAGTGGTTTTAGTTTTATTTTGGTAGCCTCTCTTCTTTTAGATCTCAGGGTTAGGATTTTGAAGGTGAGATTTAACAAATACCCATGAATCACAGGAGAAAATAGGTTGGGTTAATTCATTTTCCTCTAGGTTTCTACTTTTGATTAATTTTATGCCTAGGAATAATGGTTCTGTCAGGAAAATAGTTTTAGGGGCTATTTAATTTTGCTTTAGGATTGTACTGAGCCTGATTTTAAATTTTAAGCTAAGTAATTAAGGGTCTCTATGAGTCGGAATCGACTCAACAGGACTGGGTTTTTTTTTTTTTTTTTGCTGTTAAGAAATTAGTATTCAGATGCAGTTCTGCAACTGGCAGAACTATCCAGAGACCAAAGCCTGATTCTCTCACAAGGCATTATTACTTACATAAAACACAAACTGGGTAGGTACCTGCTTAAGTAATGGGCATGTCAGAGTGGGGTAATTACCCTAACAGGGGCAGCCACCCCAACTTTTAGAAAGTGTTTCGACTCTATAGGAAATGACTTTTAGCCATGCACAGCACACCCCTCAAAATGCTCTTTGGATGGTTATTTATAAACGTAACTCAGAATGATCCAAATTAAATGGTGTTTCCTGTTATACTAGAGCATTAAGCAGGGTAGTGATAGTTCGTCCAAACAGGCCATAGTTCAAATTTTGCTACTTGCAATCTATCTGTGTTTTCTCGTTATTAAGCCCCAGTTTTCTCATCTGCTAAGTGAGGTTTACTGTAAAATATTTTGAGAGGTATGATATTTTAGCTCAGGTGTAAATATTACTGCTACTCTTAGTGTGAAAACATTAAGATGACTGGTGATGGAGAAGACAGTATCCTTACAGTTGATGCTCTAGGAAATGGAGGTGGGCTAAGGGTGGAAGGCTAAGGATGGAATCAAAGGTTTTTAAGCAATGAGACACGACATGGCCATTGATCCAACAGATGTTTACTTAGGGGAGGCCCTGAGTGGTGTGAACGGTTAGCGCGCTAGGCTACGAACAGAAAGGTTGGAGGAAAGTTGGAGGTTCAAGTCTACCAAGATGTGTCTTGGAAGAAAAGGCTGGTGATCTATTTCTGAAAAATCAGCCATTGAAAACCCTATGGAGCACAGTTCTACTCTGACACACATGGGGGCACCATGAGTTGCAGTAGACTTGATGGCAACTGCTGTTGTATCTAATAGTCACTATGCTAGGTGTGGGTCAGATTTGTGTTTTAGAAAGGTGCATCAAGGGTGTAGAGAGGGTGGAAATAGGGAGATCAATTAGGTTATTTTATGGGTGGGTGATGAAGAAAGTCTGGATAAAGAGCAGACAGATGTGAGGGACATTTTGACAATTGATGCCTTTGAATTATGGTGTTGGCAAAGAATATTGAGTATGGCACGGACTGCTAAAAGAACAAATAAATCTGTCTTGGAAGAAGTACAACCAGAATGCTCCTCTGAAGTGAGAATGGAAAGACTTCATTTCACGTACTTTGGACGTGGCCAGTCCCTGGAGAAGGACATCATGCTTGGTAAAAGTAGTGGGTCAGCGAAAGACAGGAAGACCCTCAACAAGATGGATTGACAGTGTCTGCAACAGTGGGCTCAGGCATAGCAACGATTGTGAGGATGGCTCAGGACCAGGCATTGTGTTGTACATCGGGTTGCTTTGAGTTGGAACCGACTCGATGGCACCTAACAACAACGACAATGGACAGAAGGCAACATGATGAAGAGCTGGATTGGGGAAAGATTGAGAGATGGAAAGGGATGAATGAAGAATGAGTTAGACGTTTCTGGTGATGGCAATTGGGTCAATGCTGATCTTATTAATGGAGACAGGATATATAGGAGAAAAGGAGCAAGTTGGTAGGGGGTGGAAAAGGAGACAGTGTGTTCCCTCGCAAGTCTTTAATTGAAACTTAAATTATTCTGTGTTGTTGTAAGTAATGATTGGCCTTTATTACTCATCATTATTCTGACAGTTCAAATTAGGCGATAATATTTCTATGAAATAATTCTGGTGCAGTGATGCAGAACATTTGGGTTAATGAATTTAGTGTTGAGTGGCATGGAACAGTTATAGATAGTAAAGGGGAGATGTCTTAGAGAAAAGAAAAAAATTTTTTTTGATAATTCTTGAAGGTTATAAACCACAATTCAATAAATATCATTTGGTTTTTCCACTAAGTTTGCAGATACCCTGAAAAAACCTTTTTTTAGGCCATAGGTAGAAAATGAACATCATAAATTTAGATGATGCTTCTCTGAGTTGTTACATAGTTTTCATTTAAATCAGCCCAAGGCTAGGTTTGTATTAGAAGTAAAGAAATAGTCTTCTACTGCAGAAATACTGTTTCAATACTGGACCAAGAGTGTTTTTTTGATTCTGAGAAAAAGATTCAAATAATGATATCGCTTTTTGAATTTTCTGGCTTGGTGCTTAGCACTTAGAAAAATTGCCATTCTGAAGAACGGATGTAAAGACTTAGACAGTAGATGACCTTGGAACCCAGCTTTGTCGTAAATCCATAAATGTGATTTAAGAGGAAGATGCGTGGGAGTAAGAGCTGCATGCAGCCAGGCAGAGGGGCTTTGGGCTCCACTACAGTCGCAAGATAGCATTGCTCACCTCAAACCATTCCCTGGGGGAAAGCAGTCACAGGACTGCTGGATTACGAATTGTGCAGTTTTCTATACAAATAAGATTCTAGGTTTCTCCTCAACTTGGCTTCACATTTCTGAACACTCCTGGTGGGGCTGTTTTGTTGCTTCACAGAGACACAAACAAGAGATCTCATGCAATGATAAGGCAGTAATTCAGTGCTTTGCTGAAGAGCTGCTGACAAAATGAGGCTGGTACAGGCAGCCAGAGATCTGTGGTGATTCCATGATGAGCTTTTTCCTCTAAAGGCTTGAAGAACTGTTGGCTAAGGAAAGTAAGTTGTAGCTTATTTTTGGTTTTGCCTGGTCAGTGAAACACTCCCAGCCAGCTTACCTAGCTTTCTGAAAACAGTGTAGGTCCTAAATGGAAGAATTCAGTGGTGTTCTGTTTGGATTTGGATTTCCTTCCTGTCTCTAGAGGGAAGTTTTATAGACTTCGGTATACATAATGTCCATTGCTTAAAGTATATCATTCGTGTATATGTTTTTCCTCAGACTCTCTTCACATTGGCTTTCTGAATGAAATTAGGTTTTTAAATGGTTGGGTAAGCTCCTCTGTTGAATCCCTGGGAGGTGCAAATGGTTAACGTGCTTGGCTATTTACTGAAAGGTTGGCGGTTTGAGTTTACCCAGAGACACCTCAGAAGAAAGGGCTGGTGATCTACTTCTGAAAAGCCCATCACTGAAAACCCTATGGAGCACAGTTTTACGCAGACCCACATGGGATTGCCACGAGTCAGAATTGACTCGATGGCAACTGGGAAAATTTCCTCTTTTCTTGTCAGAAAGGAAGGTGAAGAATGCCCCATTGTTGAGAATAACAGGAAGAGCACTTCAGCACTGTGCAAACTTTTCTACTGTTTTTTACCAAGTCTCAGATGCCACCAGGGGCCAGGTGTATTCCAAACCTCAGGGGCCCTTACGGACTTGGGCTTGACTGTGGTGACAATTGTTTCTTTTAGTTTCCTCAAGTTAAACTCCCTGATAGATGTGTGGAAGTGAAGTAAATTAATACACAAAGCTGAGAACTATCCTGGGACAATGGTGTTTTAAACTAGAGACAGGGAAAATTGGTTTGATTTTGGAATTTTGTCTAAGGAAAAGAGTGGATGGCTTGATTTGAAATTGAAGATGGATATTTCTAGTTTTGTATAGGAAGAAACCTCATTAAAATTTCCATTACTGAATATTTAGATCAAAGAATCTATAAAAGAATCCCAATCAAAAGGGGGAAAAATGTAGAACAGATTTTCAAATTCTCATGGAATCCAGACTACCTGGAGCCATAGAGGCTGAAATAACTGCTGAAACTATTGCCCTGAGATAATCTTTGAACCTTAAACTAAAAATATCCCCTGAAGCCTTCTAAAAACCAACTAGTAGTTTAGCTTAACTAGTAAAGAATGTCTGCCCTGAGATTGTGCTCTTTCACGATGCTCTATACGGGATCCAATTGACAACAGCAACTGGAAATATTGGATGGAACCTTAGAGGGCAGTGAGTTTATGTTAATGTCCAACCTCCTTGCCATTTAATCCACTTTTGCTTTGATGGCACCGTGCTCTCCTTGAGGAACTGTAGGTATTATTCATAGCCCCGATGACACGCTGTCGTGGTGCTGGGCCTTCACCCTGCTGTTTACTCTGTTCAACCCCGCGCTTGCTTGTCTGGCCAACTCTTAATCTGCAGGCGTTCGATTCCACATTTAGGCTTTTCTCCATTGGAGATACTGGCCCTGGTTCCTCAATAGTGGCTTGGACTCTTTGTCCCCAGAGTATCCTGTGTCATAGCATTGCCTGTCATAGCCCTGGCCATCATGTTATCCCACACCAGGGGTATTCTCCACAAAAATGCATGGTCAATAAGTCTGAAAAACACATTATACTCACCTTCTGGAGATTTTATAGTGCATGTTAGCACATTGACGAATCTGCGAAGTCGTAAAGAAGCTTGGTTAACTTTGCTTGACTCCATGTTTCTAATGCTGAATTAATAGACTTTTAAAAAATACACACTGAACTATTAACATCTGCCTAGTTATATTGGGCAAATTATATTCTTGGAATGCTTAGATGGTACAAACGGTTAGTCCAATCAGCTGCTAACCAAAAGATTGGAAGTTCAAATCCACTCAGACACACTTCGGAAGAAAGGCTTAGCAATCTGCTTCTGAAAAATCAGTCACTGAAAGCCCTATGGAGTAGAGTTCTACTCTGATACACACATCAGGTCACCATGAGTCAGACTCAGCTCCATGGCAACTGGTTCTTTTATATTTTCAGGAAGCCCTGGTGGGGTAGTGGTTAACAGCTATGGCTACAAACCAAAAGGTCGGCAGTTTGAGTCCTTGGAAACCCTATGGGGCAGTTCTACTTTGTTCTTTAGGGTCAGTGTGAGTTGGAATTGCCCCCATGGCAGCAGGTCTGGGACACTAAATTGTTGCCTGCTTAACTGTGCCTCTACCACACTAAATGGTGATCTTCTTGAGAGCAGAAGTGGCACTGCTTTTGTAGTCCATGAACAGAGGTCAAAATAAAACTTCAATAAACATGTGGTTAATAGCCATACTTACTCAACATAATAATGTGCAGAACACGGGCTGTTGTGAAAGGAACACAGAGTCTTGAAGGTCAAGGTTTAAGTCTAGCTCTGTCACATACAGCTGTGACCATCGGTGAGCTACTTGAACTCTGACTCTTGATTTCTTCATCAGTTACATGGAAATAAAAATACTTGCTTTATGTCGTTGTTGGGAGGATTAAAAGAGTTAATGTGCTTTAAGTGCCTGACATAGAAGCTACCATATAAATGGTAATTCCTTTCTCTTCCCATAGAAAGTTAAATGATTGCCAGATGTATTTATGAATGAGTAAAGAATGTATCTAGTTCTTGAAGGCTCTCTAATGAGTTTTTATGTGACGTGTCGAGTGGTCGCTAATATTAGAAGACAAGTTTTCTTCTTTAGACTTGATGTAATTGAGCCGAGAGCAGCACTTTCATACATAGTAGGGTAGGTTATCCACTGGCGTTGGAAAGGCCTGGCAAAATGCAAGAATAGAAAAGGGAACTAATTTGTAGTTAGTCATATTTGGCCCAGGTGTCCGGGGAGTATCCTAAGGAGGAAGAAGTGTTCTGATAGACAGGAGAGGTCTGTTAAGGGTGTGTCAGTGGAGGCCCCATGTTGTTACATTGGTGCAAAGTACGCTTATATTTTCATGGCGGTGGTGATTCCCTTCAGTAAATGTGTACTCAGCAGCACAGTGAGGGTCAGAGGGATACAAAGAAAGTGCTCATGGTGGATTAATCCTTTGAGGAATTTTCAATCTTGTCATTTTATCGGGGAAACAAACCATGCAAATCTCAGCCACCTCTTAAGGCCTACGTCAACCACCATTTTCTCCATGGAATCTTCTCCAACTGTAACCAAGTCCTATGAAACTATTAACGTGCGGCTGGGGACTTAGTTTTATGTCCTCTTCTGTGATTTACTGATTGCTTCCTATTTGCGTATTGTTAGTCTTTTTTTTGATTGAATATTTGGGGTCAGGGACCATGCCTTATTAATGGATCTATTAATAAAAAAAAAAAAAATAGGACACATTAATAGAATAATGTGATTCCTGATGTATCTAACAGTCAGGGCTTGATAAACACATAACATATAAACAGCTGAATTTTGGGTTAATTGTCTTAACGTTGAAGAAGAATACCTTATACTGGTATAAAGCAGGTCAATTTGTAAAACAAGTTTGTATGTTTTAATCATATATTTAATTGGGATCTAGAGTGTAAACGATATGTTTTGGAAACCAAGGATTGACAGTTTTAGATCAACTGCCTTTCTTCGGTATCAATATAGTTCAACAATTCGGTTATCATCTTCAATTCCATTTTCTTCCTTATTTTCTCTAACGTTTCTAAATTCTTAAATTCTATTGGTCGGTAATACCAAGTGATGCCTTGTTCTACTAAATTATCCAGGTTTTGCTGTCCAGAAAGAGAATGATCTTTTGTTCTTTTTTTAATCTCTGAGTCCTTGTTTTGAGCCTGGAACAAATATCTGTGATTTATTTGTTTATTTAATGGAAGGGACACTTGACAGTGCTCCTGAATGTGCATCCAGCCTGTTGTTAATTGAGGTGCCCACTTGACTAATGTCTACTGACAGTCTCGCGTTGACCTTTATAATTCTACTCTGGGAAGGTGAGATTTTACAGGCCCAAGGTGATTGGTTTAAACTTGGTGTATTAAAAGCAAAACAAGACAAACTCAAGAACCTAATAATGTGATCGATTCTGAGAGTTGATAAAACAAAGAATTACTCATCGTCACTTAATTCCAGACCATTATAATTTACGCTTTGTTATTAATTATTTATAAATGTAGAAACAGAATGGCTCCATAAGGATTTATTTGCATTCTCGTATGTTAGATTCAAGGAGCCCTGGGCTCACAAATGGTTACGCGCTCAGCTGCTAAACAAAAGGTTGGTGGTTTGAACCCACTCAGTGGCTCTTCGGGAGAAAAGACCTGGCAATCTCCTCCCATAAAGATTACAGCCTAGGAAACCCTATGGGGCAGTTCTACTCTGTCACATGGGGTTTCCATGAGTTGAAATTGACTTAACAGCATCTAACAACAACGACAACATGTTAGATCCATGATGAGATTTTGTCCAGTTACAGCTTTATTGTCTACGATTGTTTTCTTTACAAACTTTTAAGAAATCATTAACCTAAATTTGCTCGATAAATAACTAAATAGTACGTTTGATGGAGTACTAAATAAGGAGACTGATTTCTCCCTGGGTGGTGCAAATGGTTAAGCACTGGACTATGAGCTGAAAGGCTGGTCGTTCGAACCCATCCAGAGGCTCTTTGGGAGACAGGCCTGCTGATCTGTTTCTGAAAGGTCCCATCCTTTAAAACCCTATGAAACAGTTCTACTCTGCACGCGTGAGGTATGTTGCCATGAGTCAAAATCGAATTGAAGCAACTAACAATACTCGTAGATTAGGAATTGTTTGTTTGAACAGTGAGCTGTGTAAACCAAAAACAACAACGACAACAAAAACCATTGCTGTCAGGACAATTACGATTCATAGCGACCCTATAGCACAGAGTAGAACAACCCCATAGAGTTTCCAAGGAGCACCTGGTGGATTCGAACTGCCAAGTTTTTGGTTAACAGCGGTAGCTCTTAACCACCACACCACCAGGGTTTCCGTGGGCTGTGTGGTCCTGATTAAATGCGTGCATACATCCCTCATGGATAAAAAGAATCATTTAAGCATCTCGAAAATCAGGTTGCCAGATGAAGTTGTGAGTCTACTGAGTATTTGATTACGACTTTTTACTTCCTGTTATAAACAAGATGGATTTGAAGCCCTCTTTTCCAATGATAGTGCTAAATGGTATCAATTAATTTTCACATTTTTGTACCCTTCACGCAGTGTGGGAAACACCTGTCATCACAGTTAGTTAACACACTTTTTGAAAAAGGAAAAGAAACAAAGTGTATGAAAAGTAAAAAAAAAAATGAAAGTAGATACATTTAAATATAGGAAGTACTTTTTTTTTTTTTGTAATGATATGGTGGGAGACTTTCAAGTTCATTGGTCAGTATAGCAATTTTAATAAAAAAATTTTGACACCAAGGATGCTGTCAACTTGAATTTATAGAAAAAAAAATTGTTAGACATCTTTCTGTTATAAATATCCACATAGCATTTTCAAATGGAGAAATTACCAGTAAATTGCTTCCCTTATGTAATAAAGGAGTGGTTGTTTTGGATGACTATACACGTCTTTTCATACATTTATTCCCTCACTCATTCATAAAATACATGCAAATATACTTGTTAACTAGACTCTTTTTCTAATGTATATATAGGCACATGACATCGGCAATACAATGATAAAAATGACCTGGCACTGACCCTAAAGAAGCTCACATTTGGACAAAGATGTACAAAACATTCAAGAAAAGAAAACATAGGAACTAGTAAAACAACTAAATTAGCCAGGTCAAAAAAAAAAAAAGTCTATTGATTCCAAAACTCACGTTCTTTCACCTGTAACAAAGGTGGCAAGTAGGTTTTATTCATGTAACAAATATTTATTGAGTGCAGATGATATGCCAGGAATTGCACTGCTCAAATATAGTAGCCACTAGCCACATGTGTTTAAATTTAAATGGATTAAAATTAAATACAACTTTAGAATTCAGTTCCTCAGTTGCACTGGCTGTATTTCAAGTGCTCAATAGCCACATGTGGCAAGTGGCTCCGTACTGGACACAGCACGTAGAGAAGTGCATTTCCGCCATCGTGAGTTCTAATGGGTAGCATAACATCAATCAGACGAACATTCTTGCCTTCGTGGAGCTCATTTCTAGTAGGAGAAGACAGACGGAAGTACTTAGTATGCTAGGCGGTGCCAAGTGCTAAGAACAGTTAAGTAAGGAAGGGGAATACAGAGTGTTGGTGGAAAAGGCTGCAGTATTTGCTCCCTCTGTAGGTGAAAGCCTGTGGGATGAAGGGTGTGACCCGGGAATTCTGAGCTCCTAGTGGAGCCTGGGAAACCCTGGTGGCATAGTGGTTAAGAGCAATGGTTGCTAACCAAAAGTTTGGCAGTTTGAATCCACCAGGCATTCCTTGGAAACTCTATGGGGCAGTTCTACTCTGTCCTATAGAGTTTCTATCAGTCAGAATTGGTGAGTTTGAGTGGAGGCTTAAGGAGCCCTGGTGGTACAGTGGTTAATCACTCAGCTGTCAACCAAAAGGCTGGTGGTTCCAACCCACCAGCCTGCTCTGCAGGAGAAAAATGCGGCAGCCTGCAGTCTGCTTACATAAAGTTTAATAAGCCTTGGAAATCCTATGGGCGGTTATGTTCTGCCTATAAGGTCTCTATGAGTTGGAACAGTCTAGAAAGCAACTAATTTTACTGGTAGTGGAGACTGATGTAAAAAGGGATTTAAGGAATTACTGTTGAATTTGGGAGGGAGTGATGATAGTATTGTTGCCCTGCAGGCAGTTGAAATCCACCAGCCACTCCTTGGAAACCCTATGGGGCAGTTCTACTCCGTCCTGTAGGGCCGCTATGGGTTGGAATTGACTTGATGGAAAAGCATTTGGTTTGGATGATAGTATTATGGTTGCATTTTTAAAGGGGATTCCTTACTTTTTAAAAGTATATCCCAGGGTATTTAGAGGTTAAATGATAGGTCTGGGATTTGTTTCAAAACAGTCTGGGGGAGGTACAATGTGAAGTTACAGAGGAAGCAAGATTAGCCATGGGTTGGTAATTGTTGACGTTGGGTGATAGGTACAATAGGGCACATTGTACAATTCTCTCAACTTTTGCATGTGTGAAATTTTCAATAATAATAAATAGCCAAATGAGATTAGTCCTGATGGCCTCAGATAGTAGCAGTGAAGCTATGAGTTTGGGTGGAGGGCAAGGGGGTATCTTGTCAGGAATCCACAGTACTCCCAGGCCCTCTCCTAGGAGCTGGCTTCCATCTGATAGACCAGCTCCTATCAATTGGCAGGGACCACCTGGAACAATCTTTTAGAGAAGAGTTTGGAGAAAGGAGTGCAAAGATCAGATGGAGATGTCTGCATGGAGGAAGGAGTGGAAGCTCCTCTGCCAAGCCATTTGCTGTCCCTAAAGGGCACCATGTTTCCTCCATTGACAGCTGAAGAATAAGTAGGGTTTCTTTAGGTGGAAAGGGAGGAGGACCGAGCTGTACTTGCTACCCAGTTGCCTCTCCTGTTCCCTATGGCAGTAGTGACAACAAGGACATCTTCCGAGTAAGTGGACGAGCTTTGGACATTCTGTTAATGCTCTGTATTTTTATAAAAGGGCAGTGCTTGCTGTGTTTGAATTGGTGTTCTAAACTGGCAAATGCCTTCCTCTGGGAAGGGTTTCTTGGAAAGAGCTACCCGGATTACTGTTCACGTGGATCATTTATGAGTCAGGCATTTTTAGCTTTACATGGTTCATTAGTATAGAATAATCATAAAAAAAAACAGCTGTCCTCAACTCACCCCTGACTTGGAGACCTCATGGTTGGCAGAGTAGAGTTGTCTTCCACAGGGTTTTCAATGGCTGATTTTTCAGAAATAGATCTGGGCCTTTCTTTCGAGGTGCCTCTTGGTTGACTTGAACCACCAACCGTTAGGTTAGCGTCTGTCTTAGTTATCTGGTGCTCATATAACTGAAATACCACAAGTGGGTGGCTCTAACAAACAGAAATTTATTTTCTCACAGCTTAGGAGGCTAGAAGTCTGAATTCAGGGTATCGGCTGTAGGGTAAGTCTCTCTCTCTCTGTTAGCTCTGAGTCCTTGGCTCTTTGCAGCTTTTTTCCCTCAGTTCCTTGGTGGTCTTCATGTGGCCCGGCATATTACCTTTTCCCATCTGTCCTTCCTTGCTTCTGTGCCTAATTTGCTTTTTCTATCTCAGAAGTGATTGGTTTAAGAGACACCCTACACTGTAAAAACAAGCCCTGCTGGCAAAATAGTTAAATGCGTGGCTGGTAACTGAAAGGATGGCTGTTCGAACCCACCAGCGGCTCTGTGGGAGAAAAGGCCTCATGATCTGCTCCTGTAAAGATTACAGCCCTGGAAACCCTATGGGGCAGTTCTACTCTGTCATATAGGGTTGATATGAGTTGAAATCAACTTCATGGCACACAACAGCAATAACAATAATCTGATGTTTGGGGTGCACAGAAAATTTTCTGTTGAGTAGTGGAATGTTGATTAGAAACTGATAGAAAATGAAATCATAAGTTGTAGAAAAATGTCAAGTAAACCTTCCCAAACTTGAAATCTTCAATAAATACCATGATACACTATCATCTGGGTGTGCTCGTGATCTGAGGAATGTATAACATGGATGTTTTAATCTTTTTCACATTTAAAGAAAAAAGAGGTATTATTAATTACCTTTGTTGTAGAAATGAAAGATCTTAAATATGATAGGCCCTGGCCATAACTTCGTCAGCTATGTTTGGTACTTACATAACTTAAGTGTAGAATAAGTCTAAGTTTGCCATTTTAAAAATATACAGCCTCATAAAGAAAGATATGATTCTTTTAAGTTCTTGAAGTTGTCTCTTTCTACTAAAAAGGAGGCGAGAAAGAAGAAAGGAACCAGCATTTAATGGTGTTTTAAACACACTTGGGAAACCCTGGTGGCATAGTGGTTAAGTGCTATGGCTGCTAACCAGTGGGTAGGCAGTTTGAATCCACCAGGCGCTCCTTGGAAACTACGGGGCAGTTTTACTCTGTCTTATAGGGTCGCTATGAGTCGGAATCGACTCGACGGTACTGGGTTTGGTTTTTTTGGTTTTAAACACACTTAGTCAGGAAGATGTGCAAATGTTTCCAGGCTAACTCTCTGGACCGGAAATGTTAAAGAGCAGGCTTTGTTTATTTGGTCATGGAGTCGTTCCACGTCAGCAGTTCTCAGACTTGGAAGCTCAAAAATGAATGAGGACTTGGAAGAGCTTTTGTACATGTAGATTATACCTACCAATATTTACCACATTTAGAAATTAAAACTGATAATTGTTCAATTTCTTTATAATTAATTCAAAACAATAACAAACCCACTATGTGTTAACGTAAGTAACATTTTTATTGAAAAATAAAAAAATTAGTGAGAAGAATGGCATTTTTTGGCAAATTCCTAATATTTGGCTTTGTAGAAGACAACAGAATTCTCACATGTGGTTTGATATTCAGTCTGCTGTGATATGTCGTTTTGGTTGAAGAATATGAAGAAAATACAGCTTCACAGAGATAGGTGGTTAGAAAAGAGAGGACCTTGGAGACCCCCTGAAAAAGTATCAGGCACCCCTCACGGTCCTCAGATTTTATATTGAGGGCCACTGTTCTATAATCTATAGCTGGCTGAGCTCAATTTAGTTAGTAAAGTTTAAGGTACTTACACTTGACAAAAAATTGTTATCCCTAAAGGCTCCAGGCTCAGTATATCAATAGAACTTAATGAATTGAATCCACTTAATTTAACAGGTATCCAAATAACATTGGCTAGAATTCCCAAATACCCTTTTTATTCAGTTACCTAGTAAGAAGAGAGTTGTACGCCTAGTGTAACTCTAGTTGTCATTCTTATTAGGTGCTTCTGAGTTGGTTCCAACTCATAGCAACTCTGTGTAACACTCAAAATCAAATGCCCTGTCCTGTGCCGTCCTCACAATCGTTGTTATGATTGAAAACGCCACGGCGTAGGTCAGGCGCATCTTAGTCTTCAAGGTGACATCTTTGCTTTTTAACACTTTAAAGAGGTCTTTGGCAGCAGATTTGCCCAATGCAATGAGTCTTTTGGTTTCTTAATAGCTGCTTCCACAGGTGTTGATTGTGAATCCGAGTAAAATGATCTTTTCTCCATTTTTCTTGATGTTGCTTATTGGTCCAGTTGTGAGGATTTTTGTTTTCTTTATGTTGAGGTGTAATCCATACTGAAGGCTGGGGCCTTTGACCTTCATCAGTAAGTGCTTCACTTTCAGCAAGCAGGGTTGTGTCATCTGCATAATGCAGGTTGTCGAGTCTTCCTCCAATCCTGATGCCTACCTCTCTAAGGTTTAAATAAATAATTCCCTTGAAGATTATTCCCCTTTATCTCTTTTTATAAAATGCTAGTAGTCAAGTGCTTAACCGTTTGTACCACCCAGAGATTCCCTGGAAAGATTAGACTAAGAAAACCCTAGGAAGCAGTTCTATGTGGTAACACATGGAATCGACTCGAGAGCAATGGGTTTGGGTTGGGCTTGGTATAGGAGTATATTAACAGAGAATTACGTGCGATGTCAGTGATTCCAGGTTTCATATTATTTATTCCTTCTATTATTATATTGCTGGATTGAGAGTCCTGACGGAAGGCAGAACAGTAAGGGAAAGTGGTAGACACCCTGGAGATGATTGGGCGTCAGTAGCATTACAGAAACTAAACTTATTTGGGGGGAAAGTCGTTAAGTATTATTAACAAATTAAACACCTACTGACATAATAGAAATGGAACTTCTTAAAAGGGATCAAAATCTCTTTTAACTCGCTTCAGCTAAAAGTACTTCAGAAACAGATTAGTGATACTGTCAATAATTGGGCCCTGGCCTTTCTTAAACCAAAACTCAACAGTTGCTGTTGAGTTAATTCTGAGTCATGGCGACCTCACTGAAAATTCAATGGCTGATTTTTCAGTAGCTCATCAGGACATTCTTCCGAGGCGCTGTCTTAGGCTGGATTCTCTAGAGACGTAAAACCAGTAATGCATAGAAATATATATGGAGAGATTTATATTAAGGAAACAGCTCACGCGATTTTAGGGGTTGGAACGTCCCAAGTTGTTGGATCAGGGTAGAGTCCTTTCCCAATTCATGGAACCTCAGAAGCTGGTGAATCCAAGATGAGCAGGTTGGAGAGCAGGGATCCCACTCATAGGTTGTGATGGTCGAGGAATCCCCAAGGTCGGCAGGCAAGACCGCAAGTTTTCTCCTGATTCATGTAGCTTGCAGGGGCTGGCGAACCCAAGACCAGGGGTTGGGCAGCAGGACTCTTGCTCTCAGGTGGTGAAGATCGGCGAATCCCAAGATGCACATGTATGCTGCTAGCTGAAGGCCCAAGAACCAGAGGTCAGGCAAGAGACAGCTGCTGGATCCAGAACAAGCCATCAACCTTTGCCAGGAGAGCAGAAAGGAAGTAGGTGGCGGAAGGTGGAGAGTTGAAGCCTGAGGGGGTGGTGAGCCACCACAGACCCCACCCCCACCGGTACCACTCAGCAGATTCCATCATGAGGGTGATCACATATCAGATTTCAACAGAAAAGTGATCACAACATTATACAACTGCCAAAACGCTGAGAATCATGGCCCAGCCAAGTTGACACACAATCTTAACCATCACGGGCGCCTTAAGGTTGGAGTAAATTATGAACTACTGAGCACCAAATTATACAATGTTGTATAAATATTTTATCTAGTTCACTTATTAAAATTTCACAGAGGGAAAAACGTATGAAGATGATGTCAGAGCTCCTCCCACCCACCATTTGTAGGGTCGGTTTCCCTCTCTCTCAGCCCCAGTGGTTGTTCAGCCACATGTGGTCTTTTGTGGCTGGGCCCACTAGGCCCCATTTGAAAGTTGAGCCTGAGAACTTGCATCTTAAGAACTGATTCCAGTCATCTGACCTAGAACACCTGGGTATTTTGCCGACTGCTTCTAATATTATCTGTCAGCCGTCTTTGGAAAATAATATTCAATGTACCAGCAGTAAAACAGATACTTTCTGCCTGAGCGTGTTTGGAGACAGTGAGATGAACCAATTATGCGTTTTGTTTTACGATATGTATGAAACATTTGAACATGAAACATTTCTGAAATTTGTCATTTGCTACTGGTTACAGTGCAATTTTTAAACCCAAGTCTCTCAGGGCTGGAGCCTAGATCGTAAAATAACTTGGAAAATTTTTTAGTGTGAAACTCTCAAGTGAAATTAGCCACATATTTTCAAAATGCATGAATATAACAGTTCACTGTTGAAAAGCAGGTGAAATTCAGCGTGCGTTTTATTCTTTAGACGCGTTACATTATTGAGTGGTGTAATGAGTACTTCAGAAAACAAAACAATTCTCTGGAACACCTGAATTTCATGTTAGCAATGGGGCATAATAGAGCATTTGCCATTCTCGGTACAAATTATACTGCAGTGCAGAGGGCTGGTTCAGCTTAGAGTGCTTGCCGCCTCGTGTGTTGGTTTAGAGAGAAGATGAAAACAGGAGGGTGTACTTGTTAGGTTCTCAGGTTTCAGGTTCAATCTCTATTCAGGAAGATTTAACAAGAAAATCAGTATTCTTGGGAGAGTATATTTGACATTCAGTGACACTGGACGAAGCTAAATGCCTTTGTTTGGGTTCTAACAAAATATGCTGGAAAATAAGGAAGCAACAAATAAACTAACAAACAAAACCATTCTTTCCACTGCAGATTGGCTATTAGCACTCAGCATTCTAAGCTGGTTCAAAAAAGCTGTAACCAAAGCTTTTTTTATTTGAGTTTGAGAAGCATGCTTTGTTGAATATTTGATGAAACAGGCTGCAGATATCTGCAGTGTCATTCTTGGTGAATCCCTCCTGGCAGCTTCAGGAGTCTGTCCTTCTGGAGATTTCCAGGAATTGATTCCCAGTCTGGGGTGTAGGGGAGAGAAACATGATGGTAACAGTCCACCGGGTAGACAACAGAGTAACATGTGAACATCCAGAACTTCTCACCTTCAAGTTGAAGTTCCACATACCATTGAGAGTAAAGGTTCTTACATCACATAGTGTAGGGGTCCCACTTTCCCCAGAGGGAAAAGATGGTTCAGCAGTTTGCTTCCAGTAAACGCAGTTTAGCTAAATAATGCCTGTGGGGGTGGTGGCGAGGATAGCCTTCAGTTTGCAATAGTTCTTGTCTTAGTGGATATGATCATTCCTGCCTAGACGGCAGAGAGGTAAGCCATGCAGTGTGCCACATCTTTTTCCCTACCTTACAAGAATAGTTTTCTCTCAGTAAAGGAATAAGTGCTGTTCTGTGACATCGGTTCAGAACATAAAGTTTGAAGCTGTTTGCATGCAAGGAGCCCATTGTTGAAAGCTATAGATACTAGAAATAGGCTGACTTTCATTCTCTTAAACCAAAAACCCAAACAATAACAACGACAACAATAACGACAATTCCTTCTTTTCCCAGATACCCACCCAGCTAAAGGGAAACTGATGTATTGGAATGCAGCTCTCAGGAGGGCGATAATCATGGGAGTGGATGTGTGTGTGTGCGTGTGCGTGCTGTGTGTTGAAACCTGTGGCTGTCATTGCACACAATTTCCCTATAAATGCACTGTGTAGACCCTGCATGGGAGTGGTAGGTCTGGCCATTGCAGGGTAACCAGTAAGCCAGTTGTCATGGAGTTGACTCTGATTCATGGTGACCCCATGTGTGTCAGAGTAAGACTGTGCTCCACAGGGTTTTCAATGGCAGATTTTTTGGAAGTAGGTCACCAGGCCTTTTTCCCGAGGCTCTTCTGGGTAGACTTGATCCTCTAACCTTCCACTTAGCAAACGAGCACACTAGCTGTTTGTACCACCCAGGGACTCCCACTGCAGGTTAGAGGTTGAAATTTAGTCCCACTCTGTTCTGGTTATGCCCTTCTCAGAGTCACTTGTTAAATGTTTTGTTAGAAACTAAGCTTTAAGAAAATGGCTTAGGAACTTAATATTAGCATTTTTGATGTCATATTTTTCCTTTGGGTCATTTATTTAATGGTTATGAGCCTTGAGGGGTGTTATCTGTCTCCTCATATCTCTGTCCATTAAAGATTTCTTACAAGACTGTTTATCAAGTTGGTAGATTTCCAAGCCTTTTGTTTCTTGATGGCATGTCTATCTCTTCTCTGGCCTTTTCCTGAGAGGAACTTCAGTGCTTTCTGAGGATGGAGGTGAAAAAATGTTTACAACATTCTACCCTGTCATCCTTCAATTATAGTCTGGGTGAAAAAAAATTTTTGGAGGGGAAGGAATAAGGTAATTTAACGTGATTAGATTTTACTTATCCTCTGCTTTTGCTAAATTTTTATGCCGTTGTGAAAAACTTATGCTCTGCTTTAGGCTTCCAGTTTATGTTAAGTGCTGTGGACTTAATGTGATGATCAAAAGCCATTTTGCCTTTTGATATTTTAGGATGTTGATATAGAAGTATGGGGAATATAAACTCTATCTAATTCTTTCCTCCCTGTGAGGTACATGCCATTTGAAGCAATGTGGTGATTGGTTTCTCTGTTTTATTCTTTTAAGTCATTCTCATGTATTCTTTTAAGTGAGATATTTTATTACATGACAATTTTTTTTTTCATCTTTGAGTCTTCCATAATCAGGGTGGGAAACTTTGAATACCTTTGTGACGTCATGAGATTTTTCTTTTCTTTTGATAGTGACAAGATGAGATATCTGTAATTGCATATAATATTAAATTGTTATTAAACTGTCATTAGTGTGAACATGTATTCATCATTTTCTAAATGTTTTATCAAATATCATTTTGCCTTTGACTTGGCGTGTAATAGGAATGGGTTGCGTTGTGTGATTGCTGTTTTACCAGATGAAATATATATATATATTTTGTCCTATTATTACGCACTCAGTAAATAGATTATTATTATTACCTAAATTACTTCAAATAAGGCATTATTAAAATAATACTGCAACTTGAGGAAGTAAAAAGTAGCGAGGGATAATTCTCTGTGGTTCCATTCAGATTTTTCTTTGTTTTTTGGTCTGAATTCCTTATATTATACTCGTACCAGATTTCACGTTACATTAATGCGTTAAGTTAGCATTTTCATGTATTTTAAATAAATTAGATTACTAAAATAAGAGAAGCCATTTGTAAATTTGTGCAAATAATTTTTCTCCAGAAAGTATTTCTCTGTGGACTTCATGATGAGTCGAATGCTGCAGCTCTTCACAAAGTGCTTTACCTCCCATCCAGGCTCTTGTTTATTTTGTGATGTGGATGTTCTGTTGACAGCGCTGCCGGAAGAGTTGTGTACCCCAAATCTCAACACAACCGTGTTCACTTCTTGGCATTTGCTTGTTTCATATTCCACTTTTACAATACTTTTCCCCTTCCACCGGACTTTATTTCTAAATTCCTTTCCTTCTTTAATTTGCTTTTTTTATGCTTGTTTTTATTTTCCGTGTCCTACAATGAGGTTTTACAATGAATGCATATAATTTATATTTAAATACACTTTTCATATATTGGGGCACTGGTGGCACAGTGGTTAAGAACTCGGCTGCTAACCATATGGCTGGTAGTTCAAATCCACCGGCTGCTCCTTGGAAACCCTATGGAGCAGTTCTACTCTGTCCTATAGGGTCGCTGTGACTCGGAATAGCCTCGATGGTAACGGGTTTTTTTCCCCATATGTTAACTTTGGGCAATAGTTCTACACACTATACCAACGGTACCTTTGTCCACACAGAGCCTTACCAGAGCGTTATGGAGTCACCAGCTGTGCCCCAGATTCTCAGTCACAGAACCTGCCCCTCTTCCCTAAACAAACCAAACCCGTTGCCATGGAGTCAATTCTGACTCATAGTGACTCATACTCATAGGAAAATGTAGAACTTCCCATGGGGTTTTCAGGGAGCGGCTGGTGGATTTGAACTTCCGACCTTTTGGTTAGAAGCTGTAGCTCTTAACCGCTGCACCACCAGGGCTCTTCTTCCACAGCACCTACATTTTCTGCCTGGGTGGCAGTGTGGCTTTGATGCATCTTTGTAAGTAAGTCGCAGAAACCCAACTCCAACCAGTTTAATGAAAAAAAAAAAAAAGCTTGGTTCTCATGACTGTAAATTCATGGTGGATGTGGCATGACTGGATTTAGAGGCTTAAATATTGCATAGAATAAGCAGTTTCTTTCCTTCTGTTTCAGAAACTCCAGTAGCTTAGTGGTTAAGAGCTGCAGCTGCTAACTGAAAGGTCGGCAGTTTGAATTCACCAGGCGCTCCTTGGAAACCCTGTGGGCAGTTCTACTCTGTTCTATAGGGTCGCTATGAGTCAGAATTGACTCAACGACTACAGGTTTGGTTTGATTTTGGGTTTCTTCTCCCAGACCTGCTTTCCTCTATGTGCTGGCTTTTTATTCTTGGGTTTTTATAATAGTGGTCTCATGCAATATTTTTCCTTTTGTGATTGACTTACGAGACAGCAAAGGTGACCCTGGAAGCTCCAGGCCAATATCGTTCTTAGGACTTACGTCACCACTTGGAGTGAGGAATACTCCCTCTATTATGTCCATAATAACACCTTGTATTTTCGTTTTGCACTGGTACTTGCAATAATATAGTATGTTACAACCATCCCATTTAATCACTTTTTAAAAAAAGTTTCTATTTTACAGCATAAATTATTTTTTTATTCAAAAATATTCTACACAGAATGTTTTGTGACATTGGTGGCAATCCCCACAATGTGTCAGCACTCTCCCTCTTTCCCTTTCCATCCTGGTTCTCTGTGTCCATTTATCCATTTTCCCTGTCCCTTCCTGCCTTCTTGTCTTTGCTTTTGGGTAGATGTTGCCCATTTGGTCTCCTATACTTGACTGAACTAAAAAGCACGTTCCTCATGTGTATTATCGTTTGTTGTTATAGGCTGTCTTATCTTTGGCTAAAAGGTGAATTTAGGGAACAGCTTCAGTTGTGAGTTAGCAGGGTGCTGAGGGTTATAATCTTGAGGTTTCCTTCAGTCTCTGTCAGACCAGTAAGTCTGGTCTTTTTTTTCCTGAGTTTGAACTTTGTTCTACATTTTTCTCCTGCTGTGTTTGGGACTCTCTACTGTGATCCCTGCTAGAGTGGTTGATGGTGGTAGCCAGGCACCATCTAGTTCTTCTGGACCTAGGCTGGTAGAGGCTGTGGTTCACGTGGTACATTAGTCCTTTGGACTAGTATTTTCCTTGTGTCTTTGGTTTTCTTCATTCTCCTTTGCTCTGGACAGGATGGGACCAATTAATGTATCTTAGATGGCTACTTGCAAGCTTTTAAGATCCCAGATGCTACTCACCAAAATAGGATGTAGAACATTTTCTTTATGAACTGTATTATGCCAGTTGACTTAGATGTCCCCTAAGTCCATGGTCCTCAGCCCTCGGCCCTGGTACTGTGGTCCCTCAAAAAAAACATTTGGTCTCAGTTCTCCAGTTTATCTTCTGATGTTTGTGCATTGTTAGTTATGGTTTGCATTGTATTTATGCCATGTGTTAAGGCTCCTAGAGTAGTCCCTTTTTTTTTTTCTCCCATGATCTTTCTTGTTTTGGGTTTTATATTTAGGTTGGAATATGCTTTTAATTTCTTGCCGTATATTTAAAATATATATGACTGGAAATTTACTTTCACATTTAAAATGTGTAACATAATTGAAATATTTTTAACAAAGAATGATGAAGTAAGCAGATCTACTTGAAGGTCTAGAAATACTAATTATGCCTAAATAAGTCTTTATATATATAATTCATATACTGTTAAAAAAAAAACTCATTGCCATTGAGTCAATTCTGACTCATAGCAACTCTACCCCACCCCACTGCAGCCAGGTCGATTCCGACTCAGAGCGACCCTATAGGACAGAATAGAATTGCCCCGTAGAGTTTCCAAGGAGCGCCTGGCAGATTTGAACTGCCGACCTTTTGGTTAGTAGTGGTAGCACTTAACTACTGTGCCACCAGGGTTTCCATAGCAACTCTAGACGTGATATATTGCTTAGTGAAGATTCTGTGAGTACCATTTAAACTCCTATCTTTTATGAATCGTTAGATACAATATAGAATTTCACACTTAAAAATGTCTCTAAAATTAAGTATTTATTTAGGCATAGTTGGACATCCTTGTTCTTTTCCTTCATTTATTTATTGAATGCTTATTGTGTAAAGCCTTTATTCCAGCACTGGGGATTGATTCAGTGGTGAGCAAAATAGCCTTTCTCTTTTGAAGTTTACCTTGGAAGATGGAGGGAAAATCTGACTATAAGCAAAGCACTCCAACAAGGTAACTGCAGACATGCATACCATTTTGAAGAAGAAACATGGAGTTTGGAGGGAAAAAGGAGGGTACTTTAGGTAGGTTGATCTGATTATTCTTTTCTACAAATGTGCTGTTTGGGTTGAGTCATGAAAGATGAAAAGGAGCCAGCTATGGACTCAAAGCAGAGAAGCAGCAAGTGCCAAGCCCTTAGCCTGGGAGAAGTTTGGCATGTCCGAGAGTGTTGTGACAGAAGTATATACAGTGTGTAAGGTGGAGAGGGATAGGAGGCGAGGTTCAGAATGAAGACTTGAACTGTTGCCTTCATCAGTCTCAGCCAGGTGGTCTGGGTGATGTCAGTGGCTAACAGAAAACCAGTGGGCTAATTATATAAGGTGACTAGACACCATTTGGTAGTTCAGAAAGCTCTGTATTTCATTTCACCCTCATAATAAGCCTTTTTTTTTATCTTTCCGACAAGTGTTTATTAAAGTGCTTTGTAAGGATACATGAAGAAATTTACAGAAGATGTTATTATTCTATGGATATAGAAAATCTTTCAGAAAAAGCACTGAAGGGTACGTGTGCCCAATGGTCAGACATGTTGAGCTACTATGTTGGGGATATGGAAAAAGACACAGGGGATGTAAACCACAGAACCTGTCTAAAACTAAAGATGGTTGTAGAAGACAGGATATGTATATGTGTAGGTATAGTTACATAACCCGCACATACACTTTAGGGGTGTAGCTGTACATGCATGTGTAGGTACAGCAGTCGGTGTAGGAGTAGGTGAAGGTATAGGTTTAGGAGTAGGTGAAGGTGTAGGTAACCAGTGATTTTCAATCTGTGTTCTAAGTAGTGGTAGGATTTCTTGGAGATCCCAGAAGGGATACTGGTTATGGTAAAGAGGAGAGAGAGACCAAATGGGGGAATTTTCTTGCAAATAGATTCTAATTAGAAAAATGTTTTAAATTACTTGCTTTAGAATATCAACAACAATATGAGCTTTGGTACAAAGTCATTTTCAAATGAGTGATACAGATACAGGACATTCTCATTTTAAACACCATTAACCACATACCTACAACTCACTAGGCCTATCCCGTGGATGACCGCCTCCAGAGAAAACACAGGCGTCGATATCAATATCAGGATCAGCCTGCCAAGGGTTTATTTGATCTCACTTCTTGGTACTGATTTCCTTACTACCTGGTAGAAACCCTTGCAGCTCAGCGTCCTAGGAACCTGCCTGTTGATATTTTGACCGTTAGCTACTTGCACTGTCAAAATATTATCATTTTCTAGGGACAAGCAAAAATCTCTGCGACCTCTCTGGAACTTATTATTCAAAACGAGCTTTCATCCGAGTTTCCCTAATTATGCAGTGCAGTGGTTTAGAGAAAGGCTGCGATAAATTCATCTGCCCTTGCCTCAGTGCTTCAGATTTCTGTATCACGCAATGAGTCACATGCCATTGCTTCCAAACGGGTTGAAGATCACAGAGCTCTCTGCAGACACAAGCAGTTTCTCAGCTGTAGTATCAATGCTTTTACTCCTGAATTTCTCTGCTTTGATCCCAGGAGGTGAAAAGCACTTTTCATTCTTGTCAACATAGTGTTTTCTGGACCTTGGACCTATTGACATCTGTGCCTTCTAAACAGCAAGTTGGCTTGGCTCTGTCCTTGAAGGTATCTGCGTCTTTGAGAACCTTGGGAGATCTTCTTGGGAGATCAAGTTGAGTAGAGTCCCTGGCTTAACTGGTCTCCTTTCCCTTCACTATTATCAGGATATAATTAAATCACTACTTAATTCTTTCTATTAAACCAAAACCCAGTGCTGTCGAGTCAGTTCCGACTCATACCGACCCTATAGGACAGAGTAGAACTGCCCTGTAGAGTTTCCAAGGAGCGGAGATCTTATTCCTCTTTAACCAAGTTCTTAATGTATGACCATGAAAGGTGAATTTAATCAGTAGGTTTTTCACTAGACTTGGAAGTTGGTTTGCTTTTGGGTAGATGAAATTCATTACACTTCCCAGGAATGGATCCAGACAACTTTCTATCATTAGCCTAGTTTCCATTGAGGAACAGTGTTCAAACGGGCTACCACCTGCAAGAAGTATTATCTACGAGGTCAGAGGTGAGGTTCCAGAAAAGTAATGCCATCTAGTTCACAGGACAAAGTGCAGAAGAAACAAAACAGCTGATCCTTTAAAAACTGTTATCGTTAATCTTAAGTATTTATTTTGATTTTTTTTAAGAGGAAAGCTAGGGTACCAATGATTAGAACATTCTCATAAAGCCAAGTAACACGAAGATTCTTATTACATGGGGGAGAAAGGCATGAGAAAAGCAAGAACATTTCAGAAATGGACCAGCTTTTCTTCTGCTCTAGGATGCTTCTGACAAAACCAGAATTTTATTGACTTATTTTCTTTAAGCACCCACTGTATGTAGGTAGAATATTGGAGCTGGAAGGAACTGCCGGAGTCCTCTGGTTAGGAATGAGACTCTGGGGCCTCAGGGAGGGTCTCGAGGTTCTGGTCGGCAGTGCAGTCAGGATTAGGACCCGGGCTTTCCTGTTCGTGGGACATTAGTTGGTGTTATGCCCTGCTGTGTGCACAGAACCTATAGTCTGGTAGATTTATATTCTGGGTGAGGTTCTCTATTGTGTCCAACTTCCCGGGAGATCAAGTACCAGAACCCGCGTTTAGAGAACTGACCGTGAAAACAATGAACAAAAAACAATAAACAATAAAAAACAACTGCCATTTGAGGCGTTTGCTGATCCTTGCCATTTAGAGTAATCATAATTCACATTACACATAAAAAAAAAAACCCATTAAACCCACTGCCATCGAGTCGATTCCGACTCATAGTGACCCTATAGGACAGAGTAGAAATGCCCCATAGAGTTTCCAAGGAGCGCCTGGTGGATTTGAACTGCTGACCTCTTAGCAGCCATAGCAAACATAAATCCTTGTCATAACTCTGGTTGTTAGTATGATTATTATTTCTAAGGTTTTTGACCTAGATTTTCAGATGAGGAAAAAGAGGCTCAGAAAGACTAACTTCAAACCAGGTGCCTTGATATAGATGCTAGAGAGTCCACTAACTTGTCTTTTACTTAGATGCTCCATGCACCTAGACAGGGTTAGGCACAACCCTGAGAATAAAAAAGCAAGCAGCAGCGCAATTTTTGTGTGTGCTTTTCTTGCTTCATCGCTAACTGGTCCCACTGGGGTTTGGGATTGAAGACAATTGGTTTGAGTCCTGGCACTGTTGCTTATTAGCTGTGCATTTGGGCAAATTACTTAATCTTTCAAATGTTAATTTCCTCATTTGTAAATCAAGGATGGTCATAGAACCCATCTCCGGTGTCATCTTTAGCCACTTCCTCCTGAACTAGGTGCCATTTGATTGAACTTTGGCTTCCTCAAAAGCACCTATGCTGTCTTGATGTCGAGCTTTTGCACGTTCTGAAGCTTCTCTCCCCCACCGCCCACCAGCAGCCCCCACCCCTAGCCCCACTTTTCATCTGGCTAACTCCTACTTGCCAAATTTTCAGTTTCGCCAGGAAGCCTTCCCTGACCTCATGGGACCCTTTTGGGGTGAACTCCATCCACGTGCCCTGTGCCTTCCTGGGACTGCATTGATTAGATGGAGTTACAATTGCCTAGTCTGTGTTCTCTTATTTCCCTAGGACTAATCTGAAATGTGCCAATTTTATGCTCTTTCTATCTACTGCTTTTTCAAATAGCAGTCAGCAGAGTGTGGTGAGTACATTTCATTTGTGCTAAATATTTAGGAGTAATTTTACCATGAGACCCCACTGGACTCCGCTGTTAAAATGCTCCAATAATCCCACAGGATCAGGATTAAATAGTATTTGTAATGTATTTTGGTTATTAGTGAGGGAAAGGGGTGATCTATGTGATAGATTCCACATTTGAAAACAAGTCACTGATTTACATAAGTTGATCAATGAAGGTTAAAAAAGACTATGTTAATTAAGGAAACGCTGATGGGGTAGTGGTTAAGAGCTACTGCTGCTAACTAAAAGGTTGGCAGTTCGAATCCACCAGGCACTCCTTGGAAGCTCAATGGGGCAATTCTACTCTGTCCTATAGGGTCACTATGAATTGGAATCAACTCCATGCAATGAGTAACAGGTATATGTTTATTAAAGTTTTCTGTTCACAACAGTTCTTAACAAATATTTTTCTCCAGTTTTTAAATGTATCATCATGAGTCAACCTTTTTGATGGTTAAGCCTTAGCCTTCTTAATAGTGTATAACTTCCAGTGAATCACACGCTTATGCCTGGCACTTGAATATGCAAATTTTATAGTTCTTGTAATCTGAAGACTCATTTTTCTGTGTATTTTTAAAATGTAATGTCTCATTTGCATTACATTTTATAGATACATTATGTAGCATGTAATTGCTACAAATCACCTTCAATCTGGATAGTGTCCCCTTAGGGCACCTTAATTATATTCTGTCGCTCTTGAATTCTTTTATGTATTTTTCTAAAATAATGTCTCCTCTTGTTTTTCTCATGGTGTATATTAAAATAGCTAAAAGGGTTGCCCTGGAACCTACTGTTTTAGATGCCAGTCTTCTGCAAGGGTTTCCAGATTTATTTTTTGGTGTTCAGAACATTTAGTATTACTTTAGAGTCAAGCCCCTCACCCATGTATAGATTTTTCTTTCAGTGAGTGTATTTGTGTATATACCTACACACTTATACTGTCTTGCATGCATATATGTGTACATATAGTATATTTGAAAATTGGTTGTGTAATAATTGTTTTAGTAGAGATAATTGAACCAATTATGTGAACTCTTTAGGGATATAAAGCACCATTCTCTTTTTTTTTTTTTTTCTTTTGCTCTGCTTTTCTTCAGATTTTTTTTCTTAATGTTTTTATTGTGCTTTAAGTGAAAGTTTACCAATCAAGTCAGTCTCTCATACAAAACCTTATACACACCTTGCTATATACTCCTTTTTATATACTCCTAGTTGCTCTCCCGCTAATGAGACAGCACATGCCTTCTCTCCACCGTGTGTTTCCGTGTCCATTCAGTCAGCTTCTGTTCCCCTCAGCCTTCACATCTCCCCTCCAGATGAGCTGCATGTAGTCTCATGTGTCTGCTTGATCCAAGAAGCTCACTCCTCACTGGTATCATTTTCTGTCTTATAGTCCAGTCCAATCCCTGTCTGAAGAGTTGGCTTTGAGAATGGTTCCTGCCTTGGGCTAACAGAAGGTCCGGGGACTATGACCTCTGGGGTCCCTATAGTCTCAGTCAGACCATCAAGTCTGGTCTTTTAATGAGAATTTGGGCTCTGTTTTATCTCATTACTTTCCTGCTCCTCCAGGGATTCTCTGTTGTGTTCCCTGTCAGGGCAGTCATCTGTTGCAGCCAGGCACCATCTAGTTCTTCTGGTCTCAGGCTGATGTAGTCTCTGATTTATGTGGCCCATTCTGACTCTTGGGCTCATACTTACCTTGTGTCTTTGGTGTTCCTCATTCTCCTTTGCTCCATGTGGGTTGAGACCAATTGTTGCATCTTAGATGGCCGCTTACTAGCATCTAAGACCCCAGACACCACTCTCCAAAATGGGATGCAGGATGTTTTCTTAATAGTTTTCATTATGCCAATTGACCCAGATGTCCCCTAAAACCATGGTCCCCAACCCCCCACCCCTGCTATGCTGGCCTTCGAAGCATTCGGTTTATTCAGGAAACTTCTTTGCTTTTGGTTTAGTCCAGTTGTGCTGACCTCTCCTGTATTGTGTGTTGTCCTTCCCTTCACCTAAATTAGTTCTTGTCTACTATTTAATTAGTGAATCCCCCTCTCCCTCACTCCCTCCCTTACTCCCTCCCTCTTTCCCCCGTCTCGTAACCATCAAAGAATACTTTCTTCTCTGTTTAAACTATTTCTTGAGTTCTTATAATAGCAGTCTCATACAATATTTGTCCTTTTGCAACTGACCAGTTTCACTCAGCATAATGCCTTCCAGATTCCTCCATGTTATGAAATATTTCACAGATTCATCAATTTGTTCTTTATTGATGCATAGTATTCCATTGTGTGAATATATCCTAATTTATTTATCCATTTACCCGTTGATGGGCACCTTGGTTGCTTCCATCTTTTTGCTATTGTGAACAGTCTGAGTCACATTTTATGTGTAATTTTTTAATGGCTTTGGTGTCAAAGACATCTCTAATTCCAATCAGAGTGCCCTGATGACTTCAGACAGTTCCAGTCAGGATAACATCTGTGAGTTTCCAGGTTTGCCCTGGCCTCCTCCCTGTGTTCCTCGCTGACAGACACCAGGACGTGTCAGGGGGCCTCTTTCCTGTACAGCATCTATGATTTGTAAGTGTCAATGCAGACATTCTGCTTGGTACTCCATAGCATCAGCCAGGTCTGTTTTAGGCGCGTTGTAGCTATGATTGGTTGGACGGTTCATTTTAAAATTAAAATAATTTCCTGTTAAGGCAATGCAAATGTTATTTCACTAATATTTGTAGTATAGATTTCTCTCAGATAATTTTGTCAAATAATAATTGGGCATGAATCCTACTTTGCTTTAAAATGAATTATTATATATAAACATTTATGGTTATCTTCTTATGAAAAATCACAAAAGTGACCAAAAGATGATTTTACTGGGTTCTGGAGTCTAGTTTGAAATAAGCAAAGTTTTGGTTTTGACTTGGAACTCTTGCTATTTAAAAAGCCTTTAATATCACAGGTTTTGTTATAGTAATACATGAACTTTATAATTTCCATTGGCCTCATTGAATTTGTGATCTGACCTTCAAAACTTTCTGTACTTTGGGAACAAAGGGTTTTTAGAAAAAGTAAATAAAAATATGCAACACTGCAGGTGTTAACCTTTTGCTCCGGATCACAGTGGAAATACTGACACTTTTTTGATACCAGGAACATCAAACTCATTGCCGTCAAGTTGATTCCAACTCATGGTGACCCCAGGTGTTAGAGAGTAGAACTGCTCCATGGGGTTTTCTTGACCATGGTCTTTACAGCGGCAGAATGCTAGGCCTTTCTTCAGTGGTGCCTCTGGGTGGGTTCGAACCACCAACCTTTAGGTTAGTAGTGGAGCACAAACCATTTGTGCCACCCCGGACTAGCGACCCTATAGGACAGAGTAGAACTGCCCCATGGGGTTTCCAGGGAGCAGCTGATGGATTTGAACTGCCTTGGTTAGCAGCGGAGCCCTTATCTACTGCATCACCAGGGTTCCTTGGTAGCAAATTCTTTATTTGCATTTGCTGCTCTGTACCTGGTGAGATCTTTCTCTAAGTAGGCATGAAAACATAGTAGAAAGTTCAGGAAGACACAGTATTTCAAGAAAACTGTTATCTGAAACAAAGTAGTATTAGAAACAGATATGTGTGTCAGATGTTTAATTATGGAGGAGGAAATAATATCCTGATATTTACTGAGGTTTCTTGTGCTTTTGCAAATAGAATAACTAGACCTTTTTGTAAATAAGAAGATAGTATGTTACGTTATCCTTCAAAATATTAACCATCTTTATCACCCTCACAAAGCATGGGGCCTGGCTTTAGTGACTGTTACAGAGTATTTTGCTGCTCTCTTGCTGGCAGGATCTTTCTGGGTCCTTCTGGATCAGCTACTACACAATAAAGTCACCTGTCTATTTGGAGTTGCACTACGATGTTAGGTCATGATGCAGCATAGCCAATTTGATCTTAAAATTCTTTTAAAAATTATCAAACTTCAGATGTTGAAAATAATGTCATATAAGTGTAAATTATGAAAGCCGATAATAAATTGCGTGAGCACATCTCCCAATTCAAGGAACATTGCCAACTTTAATAGCTCTCTCTGAGTGCTTTCCTAATGGCAATTCCTACTTCCCAAGAGATAAACTCTATTCTGAATTTGTTTTTCTTTCCCTTGCTTTTCTGTTTTTTAAACCACATACACATGTATTACTTGCTTGTTTTCGAACTTAAAAAAATAATTTCACACGCTATATATGTATTCCTCTGCAACTTGCTATTTTCTGGTAATATTATGTTTCTGAGATTGATGCACAGTGATGCTTTCAGCTGTATGGCCTTCCATTTTGTCATTGTTAGGTGCCATTGAGTTGGCTCTGACTTACAGCGACCCTGTGTACAACAGAACCAAACGCTGCCCGGTCCTGTGCCATTCTCGTGATCGTTCTTACGCGTGAGCCCGTTGTTGCAGCCACTGTGTCAGTCCACCTCTTTGAGGGTCTTCCTGTTTTTTGCTGGTCTTCCACTTTTCCAAGCATGATGCCCTTCCCGGAGGACTGATCCCTCCTGGTAACACGTCCAAAGGTATGTGAGATGAAGTCTCACCATCCTCGCTTCTAAGGAACATTCCAGCTGTACTTCTTCCAAGACAGACTTGTTTGTTCTTCTGGCAGTCCATGGCATATTCAATATTCTTTGCCAACACCATAATTCAAAGGGGTCAATTCTTCTTCAGTCTTCCTTATTCACTGTCCAGCTTTCACATGCATATGAGGTGATTGAAAACACCACAGCATGAGTCAGGCACCCCTTAGTCTTTAAAGTGACATCTTTGCTTTTTAATACTTTAAAGAGGTCTTTTGCAGCAGATTTGCTCAATGCAATGTGTCTTTTGATTTCTCATCTGCTGCTTCCATGGGCATTGATTGTGAATCCAAGTAAAATGAAATTCTTGACAACTTTGATCTTTTCTTTGTTTATCATGATGTTGCTTATTGGTCCAGTTGTGAGGATTTTTGTTTTCTTTATGTTGAGGTGTAATCCATACTGAAGGCTGGAGTCTTTAATCTTCATCAGTAAGTACTTCAAGTCCCCTTCACTTTCAGCAAGCAAGATTGTGTCATCTGCATAATGGAGACTGTTAACGAGTTTTCCTCCAATCCTGATCCCCTTAGAGTCCAGCTCCTCAGATTATTTGCCCAGCATACAGGTTGAATAAGTATGGTGAAAGAATACAACCCTGACACACACCTTTCCTGACTTTAAACCATGCGATATCCCCTTGTTCTGTTCGAATGACTGACTGCCCCTTGATCTATGTTCAGGTTCCTCATGAGCACGATTAAGTGTTCTGGAATTCTCATTCTTCGCAGTGTTACCCATCATTTGTTATGATCCACACAGTCGAATGCCTTTGCATAGTCAATAAAACACAGGTAAACATCTTTCTGGTATTCTCTGCTTTCAGACAGGATCCGTCTGACATCGGCAACGATATCTTGTTTCCAGGTCATCTTCTGACTCTACCTTGAATTTCTGGCAGTTCCGAGTCTGATACATTGCTGCAACCATTTTTGAATGCTCTTTAGCAAAATTTTACTTGCGTGTGATATTAATGACATCGTTCGATAATCTCCGCATTTGGTTGGATCACCTTTTTTATAAATGTGCAATTTACTTACACAAACCACTGTTCGTTGTTATTAGATTTTTTTTTTTTTTGAAAACAGTGCTGCTATGAGTGTTCTTATATGTGTCTTCTGATGTACATGTACAAGAATTTCTCTAGGACATACACCCCAAAGGGAAATTACTGGATTGTAGGATACACACATGTTCACGTGTACAAGATAATGCCCAATTGTTTTCCAGAGTTTTCAAAGAAATTTACATACATACACATATATACATTGTCTGTGTATGTATATAATGTTTATATATGGAAAATATATGTTTTCCAGGATAACAGATACAATATTACAGGACAATACTAAGTTGTTTTCCAGAGTTATACTCTCACCAACGATGTAGAAGAATTCTGGTTGTTCCGCCATCTTTGTCTTACTTGATATTGTCGGACTTTAATTTTTTGAAATAGGAGGGATGTAAAAGAAAATCTCACTGTGGTTTTGATTAGTATTTCTCTGATTCCTATTGAGGTCAAATATAGTTTCATATGGTTATTGGCTATTTATCTCTCTTCTCATGAAGACGCTTCTTAGTGGTCTGTTAGTTGACATTTTTCTTTATACATTCTAGATAACAATTCTTTGCCAGCGATATGTGCCATGAACACCTTACTCCAATTTTTAGCTTGGCTTTTGCATTCTTATCTCTGGAGTCTTTAGTGAGCAGGCATTCTGAATTTTTATAGTGTATATTTTTTTCTTTGTGGTTATAACTTTACTATGTTTGTTTTAAGAAATCCTTCCCTACTACAAGGTCATAGAGATACTCTTTTATAGATTCTTATGAAAATGTCATAGTTTTGCTTTCAATCTTTAGGTTGCATACACCAAGACATTTTAGTTTTGCTTGCTGTATGTATGGTGTGAAGTAGGTATCCAGTATTTTACACACACACACACACACACACACACACACACACACCCACCCACAGAGTCTTAGCACCCTAATGCTGCTGTAACAGAAACACCACAAATGGGCAGCTTTAAAAAACAAAAGTTTATCTTCTCACATTTCAGGAGGCTAGAAATACGAATTTAGGATGCTGGCTTTAGGGGAAGGCTCTCTTTCTGTTGGCTCTGAGGGAGGATCCTTGCCGTTTTCAGCTTCTGTAGCCCAAGTGTTCCTTAGTGCCTTGGGGATCTTCATGGAAAATGTATCCTCCCCCTTTGTGTGTCCTTGTCTTTTTGTCTGTTCTGTTCCTTATAACTCAGAAGTGATTAGATTTAGGGCATACTTCATTAACATAACAAAGAAAACTCTACTTTCTAAAGAGATCACATCCATAAGTATACGGGTTAGGAGTCCAACACATGTTTTAGGGGGACACAATTCAATACATAACAGGCACACACAAACACGCATATACGTGCACAAATACTATTTCCCATGCACTATTTTACTGACTAGCCCATCTTTGTAATCTGTCTGTTTCTGTGCTCTTTATCCTGTTAAATTTGTCTTTTTCCTGTACCAGCACCATCTTATTTGAATTACAATAGCTATTTTAAAAAGTTTGATATCTTTTAAGGCATATCCTTTTTCTTCTTCTACAAGAATGTCCTGATTAGAAAAATTTATCTCAGCCATATGGTTGGTGCCAGAGAAAAAGAAATAATACATTGCTTTCACTCATCTTTAAAATATTTCACAGAGTTAAGAGCCTTATCCTTTTCAAGCTTATTGGACAGAGAGTCCCTCAAACCCTCGTCATCTGTTAAGGCTAATCACATCATGTTCCCTGCAGTTTTTCTCGTTATACTTTTTTCAGGCAAGCTTGAAGATTCTGTAAGGAATTTAAAAGCTGGTATTAAATTCTACTTGTGATCCCCTAGGAAATTCTTTAAATTTAGTAGACCAGGGATACCTTCAGAAGTCTTTGAACTGGTCCTGTCCAGGAGGGAAGGGAGGAGGAACAAGGGAAAGACTGACATTTATAAAATGCCAACAGCTCTGTCAACTCTTTGTCTATATTATTTTATTTAGCCTCACAGCAGCTCTGGCAGGGGGTTATTCTAGCTCAGGGAGGTGAAGTGACAGAGCTCATAAGCATCTGATCTGGGCTACATACCGAATGTATCTATATCCAGAACCCACATTTTTCTCATACACCTGGCTTCCCCAGGAACCACTGGTGTTGATAGTTGTGCCCTGGGAGTAGATGTAGAGGAATGTGTGGAAGAGATAAGAACAGCCCTTCAAAGTGAAGATGACTGCCAGCAAATGATGAGCCCAAAGAAGTGTGAAGGTCTGCCAGTCTGCATCTGAGAAGCCCTAGTCACAGCTGGCCACTCCCATTGTCCTTGCAGAGTTCCAAGCCGGGACCAGATTCTGCCTGATTGACCACGAAGGAGCAAATGGGATCACAAGGGTCAGTGTGCCCTTGGCGAGCCTGGAGGACAGAGCAAGGTGGCTTTCTGACCAAATTTCAGGTCCCAGAGTGATAAGGCTCTGATTTCTGCGTATGTCGTTGATGTGAGGTCCCACTTACTAAACCACTCCCTGGTTATCATGATGAGCCACAGTTAAGTATCAGGGCAGTTTACCATCCCCAATGGTGAAGAGCGGTCAGGAGATAGCTCCGGGGACAGCCCCAGGTCTGGAAAGCAAGGCCTGGTCATGGATGATGGAGGTGGGAAGGGAGTGAGCACAGCACTGGTGACCTATGACTGGGGAGGAATACAGACTTCTCATTCCCAACCTTCTTATCCGTTGTCTGTTGTGCCTTCCCTTTTGCCTGTAGACTCTGGGCTGCCCTGTGTTTCCTGCGTTTTGCATTGTTCCTATTGTTCAGAAGCACCTTTGTGACTCCCAAGGTAAAAATAAAGGAAAGCGAGGGAATGAGAAAATTAATTTTAATTAAAAAAAAAAAATGTTAAGGTCAAGTTTGCTGTGCCACACCATGGCCACCTACACCCATACTGCAATTCAAATTAATGTCTGCTAGCGTCGGCACTGGGTTTTAGCATTGTCAACAGCAAGTTACCTCTGAGTCCTGGGTTAACCGCTATGTAACAAACCGGTGGTTACAGGAATTACAGATTGGAATAAAATTAGGAGTCATTGCTAATCCTTCTCTTTCTCAAAATACATCATCCCAGTTTCTTAACCCTTTGCGCATAGAACTCGCTTTGTATTCATTCAGTGTATTTATTGTGGGATCCTGGGGTAAGCCATTCATTAAGAGTTTGGTAGATGAAGAAGTACCTGTGGAAAGTGGCTGGGAAAGATAAGTTAGAGCAAACAAACCAACAACAACAACAAAAAACAGAAATAGTGAAGAATTTAGGGGAAGGAGTATGCCCCGTGTATAAATAAGAAGGCAGGGCCACATGGTCTGTTGGGTTGAGAACTAAAAATAATTCTTTAGATTTAACAGATCAGAGGCTGTTGGTGACCTTTTTAGACAGCGATTTTAAGAAAGATGTAGGGATGGAAGCCACTGAATGCCTAATGAAGGAAAATGTATTTAAATGTTAATATGACATATTCACATTAGAAGAAAGACTGTCCAGATAGTCAAAGAGAGGGAAAATATATAGAAACAAGTCGGGGCTCTTTTAAGATACCCTTGTGAGAAAGTGAAATGTCATAGTGGAGATTTAGCTTTATCGTGAAACCAGAGGATGGGCTATATAACCTTTTTAAAGTGCCCTTCCAGAGCCTGGGCGCAATATTGTATCTCATCCTTTGTTCCCCTTAGAAACTTCCCTTTTCTAATTACCAGTGACAAGGATAAGGAGGGAAGAGAAGGAGAGCTTTTATCTGTAAATGAGGACTGCTGGTCCTATCAGATTTTCCATAATCCCTTTGGCGACTGAAGAAATAGCTTCATTTGCTTATTAATTTCTGGATGAGTCAGTGATCATTGTTGTTGTTAGCTGCCTGCCATCGAGTTGGCCTCTGACTCATGATGACCCCATGTGTAATGGATGGAAACAGTGCCCGGTCCTGCACCACCTTTGTGATAGGTTGCCTGTCAGATGGTTGTGATCCATAGGATTTTCACTGGCTGATTTTCAGAGGCAGAGCACCAGGCCTTTCTTCCTAGCACGTCTTAATCTGAAGCTCCACTGACATCTGTTCAGTATCACAGCAACACACAGGCCTCCACTGACAAATGGGTAGTGGCTTTGCTATAAGGTGCATTGTCTGGGACTCGAACCTGGGTCTTCTACATTCTACCACCTAACTACCACTGCCCTCTGAGTCAACGATTTAAACTTGGAAACCCCAGCAACTTAAGGGAAGGAGTTTCCAGACACAGTAAGATCTTGCAGTTTAAACTGATCAGGATTTATGTCTCAATCCTTTCCTCATAATTTGTTGCTTTAGGAAGCCTTCTGTCAAACTGCCCCTCCGGAGAGTACCTGCCCTGGTATTGAGGTATAATCCTTGAATGGGGTACACTGGGAGGCAAGGTGGCAGATCAGGGTCTTGTAGCAAATTTGCCTGCCATAGCAGTCGGGCCTCTGGGACCCTCTGCCCCCCTCAGTGTGGCTGGGAACTGTGGGTGCAGAGGAGCGGAGCCCAGCAGGAGTAAGGCGCCTTCCCAAGGATGATTCGTCTCACCTGTCTTGGGAGGACATGGGGCTCCTGCCTTCCTCCCAATTACAGGCTGGGAAGACACTGACTCTGCTTGATCTGCTCTGGATGATGCAAGTGTTAAGTTCTCTCAAGTTATGGAATACAATTTATAAGAAAGGAAATACTTTTCAGGAACCATAAATAATCTTCATTAAAGCTTAGTTTAGTCAACAAGAATATATTTTTCAGAGGCTTACATAATGTATTTTCTGTTAAATAATAGGCTTAGTTGCATGACTTGTAAGTTTCTTGCCAGGATAAATAGTCTTTGACAAATATGATACTTATATACCCGTTGCCCTTGAGTCAATTCTGACCCATAGTGACCCTACAGGACAGAGTAGAACTGCCCCATAGGGTTTCCAAGGAGCAGCTGGTGATTTCAAACTGCCCTTAACCACTGCACCATCCAGGCTGCAATAAAAACCAAAACCAACCCCATTACCCTCGAGTTGATTCCAACTCATAGTGGAGCCCTGGTGGCACAATGGTTAAAGCGTTTGTCTGCTAACCAGAAGGTTGGCAGTTCAAATCCACCAGCTGCTCCCTGGAAACCCTATGGGGCAGTTCTACTCTGTCCTATAGGGTCACTATGAGCCACTATGATGAGGGCTCCAGTAGCCTCCTTTTATTTAAAAATTAGATAAGTATCGATTTCAGCTATAACCACAGTGCCATTTGGGGAACAATGGTTGTCTATAACTGATCTGGGATGTTCTCAGCCCACTTTTTGGGCATTAATATTTATCATATGATAATGCTCCTATTTTTTAATGTGATAAATTTTCTGCAGTTTTTTATTGTGTATATTTTTTACAAAAAGCCCGTAAATCCCCCTACACTCTCGCTGCAGGCAGTGCCAGTTTCTTCTTTAGTTCAATGGAAGGAACTTTAGTTCTTTCTGAAATGGTCTCTGTAGAAGTCCGAGCATCACTATTATACAGCTACGGTTAGCGTAATATCTTAAAATTTTGGCATATTTTTCAAAATTTGCTTTAGTTAGGTTTGTCCTCCATATATTTAAAGCGGAGCTCGATAGCTTTCCTCAGTGTGCTCCTTGACCTCACAGGTTCCCTGTAGGCTGGTATCCTGTGCACTGAGAAGTGTGCCCCAGACTCTCTCATTCTCTGCTGTCAGGAAACTAACAAACAGGAAGCCTGAGTCCCTGGGTGGTGCAAAGAGTTAAGTGCTTGGCTGCGAACTCAAAGATTGGAGGTTCAAGTCCCTCCAAAGGTGCCTTGGAAGAAAGCCTTGGCATCTGCTTCTGGAAAATCAGCCCGTGACAACCCTGTGCAACACATTTCTACTCTGACACACATGGAGTCACCGTGAGTTGGGGTTGACTTGATAGCGACTGATTTTTGTTTTTTTTTGTAGTGTGTAGTGGTGATACAGATAAGTAAAGACAAGATTCCTTCGTCCCTATCGTAATGGTCTGCTTTTGAAGGTAAATGACGGTGCCTGGTTTTGCCTGCAAAGGGTCAGATGAGTGGTGTTGGTCATGCATTGAACATTCGCAGGCCTTTCTGGCTCTGGTGTGATGAGACGTTTGGAGATGTAGTCAACATGTGATGATTCCAAGGCAGCTGATATGCAAGTGAGCCCAAGGTGTTCTGGCTCCCTCGGCTGCTTTTGTGCGTGCTGTTCCGAATGCAGCCCAGCTTCTGGGCTGCTCCGTCATACGGTCTTCAGCTGACCTCATTAATAAAAGACAGCTTACCTACAAAGGTGGGGAAAGGGTTTTATTGCTAGGATCTTAATGACATAAACCTACCTCTGGGCCTTAGGCCCTGGATTTTTTTAGATTTCTGTGAATCTGAGGGCTGCAGTTCCAGGACTCCATGGGCCTACATCCTTGGGACTGATTTCTTCCTTGAAATCCAAGCCCTCTTGTAGATAAATGACACGTTCTTATCCCTGGGCCGTGGAATCTTGCTATGTAGCACCTTATAACGATGGATTAGAAAAACAGTTTCCTCTCTCCTTTCTGTCTCTTTCTTTGTATATAATTTCCAGACATAATTACTACCCGTGCCAAAGGCTCCTGTTAGTGCATTATGTTTATGCTTGCCTTTTTTACAATATACCATTGCGTCTGCAAACATGAATATATTGGGAGGAGGAAAGGGGGATGCTTAAAGGCACTGAACTTCTGTCAAGGGTGGTGGGAAAATTCGGAAACGGATATAGTGATGGTTGTACAACATGCTGAACATAATAAATATCTCTGAATCATACATGTAAAACAGGTTGAAATGGCAGATTTTTTAATATATATTTGTGCCACAATAAAAACAGAAAGAAATATATTTTCCCAGAGTCTCTGGGTGGTACAAATGATTAATGCACTTGGCTACTAACCAAAAGGTTGGAGGATGAACTTCACCCGGAGGCACCTCAGAAGAAAGTCCTGGCAATCTGTGTCTAAAATATTTGCCAGTGAAAATCCTGTGGAGCACAGTTCTACTTTGACACACGTGGGATTACCCCGAGTGGGAATTGACTCCACGGCAACTAGTTTTGCTGGTGAGATCCTTAGTAAGTACAGTAAAACCTACGAAAGCTAGAACCTGTGTAAGGTAGAAACCTATCAGGGAGCGATCGAAAAGTGCTAAGACTGCAACCTGTCAAAGGCAGAAGACTTTTAAGACCTGGCAGAACAAGGTGGTCCTGTTGAGTTCTGGCTCTCACAGGCTTCCCTGTATAATATGAACAATCTAGATTCCACTCTTGGTCTGTTGCAGTGGCGTCCTGGCTTCAGTTTAACTAGGCCGAATCAAACGTGGAGCTGAATGCATGAAGCAGTTTGAATCTTTCACTTTCGAGGTGTCAGTGATCTGTTGATTTTTGGTCGGCTGCTTTGATGTATGTTTGTCTTTTTTCAACTTTGATTACCAAGGTGGAAAGATATATTCTGGAGGATTATTTTGGGTATTCCTTCTAACAGATCAACAGAGAAGACTTGCTTACACAACAGGCCACATCACTGTGCTGAAAAGTACAAGCTGTCCTTTTCCTTCTGTCCCCAGAAATCCCATCGTCTTGATTTACTGCTGAAAGCAGAGAGAAAAGCCTTTTGCCAAGTTCCCCGTGGTTGTGCGTGTAGCTGGGGCCTGCAGTAAGTTTTTGGTATTTGTGTCAAATGGCTGCAGAGCTAACAGACTGCGGAGGATCCAGCCCACGTGGAGAGGCCTCCAGGGAGCCTGGCTCTGATCGCTGCCTCGTTCCTCTGCAGCACTTGGAGGAGTAGACACTCAGAGGGGGCAGCTCTGTGACTTATCCCGAATGCCACAGGGAGCCCGTGGAAAGGTATCAGCTTTTCATTCGGCTTCAAAAGCCAGAGCCAGCACTGATTGCATCCTTGCTGAAACCTGGCTCTTGGCTAAGTTCACAAAATACATCAGTGGGATCCTTTGTGCCCAACCCCCCAATTCAGATTCAAGTTGTAATATAAGTTTAGTGGTAAGAAGGACTTTTTAATCATGACGTTATAGTCTTGGCAAAAGGTGGATAGCAAAATCACACAATCTTCTTGTGGACTGAGAAACTTTGGGATTATTTTAAGAACCTGAGACCTTCATAAAACGGCATCTCTTAGAGCAGAGGTTTCTTGCCTTTGGTTTTTTTCTTTTTTTAATTTGTTGTTGTTGAGAATATACACAGCAAAACATGCTCCAGTTCGACAGTTTCTACATGTACAATTCAGTGACATTGATCGCATTCTTTGAGTTGTGTAACTGTTCTCACCCTCCTTTTTTGAGTTGTTGCTCCCCCACTAACATAAATTCACTGACTCGTAAGATTCCTATTTAACCTTTTGAGTTGCTGTTTTCAGTTTGATACCGTGAATAGTTCGTAAAAAAGCATAATGCTCAGTGGAGGCTTTTTTTTACTAGTTAAGCTAAGCTATTGCTTGGTTTCAAGAAGACTTCAGGGGATATTTTTGGTTTAATGTTTAAAGATTATCCCGGGGCAATAGTTTCAAGGGTTCGTTCAACCGTCATGGCTCCAGGATGTCTGGAGTCTATGAAAATTTTAAATTCTGTTTTGCATTTTCCCCCTTTTGATCAGCATTCTGCTATGGAATCTTTGATCAAAATGTTCAGTAATATAGTAGCCGGACACCATCAGTTCTTCTGGTCTCACGGCAAAGGAGCCAGTTGTTCATGGAAGCAATTTACCACGCATTCCATACCCTCCTCCTATTCCTGACTCTCCTTCTTCCTCTGTCGATCCAGGTGAATAGAGACTAATTGTTTGATTTTTTTTAGTTGCAGTTTGCTTTTTAATTGTTATGTCTGTGAAAAAATCTTAAAGCTCTTTTTTACTTTGCTGTTTGCTGCATTGTATGTACTTCTAAATGATCTCTTTTCATACCCTAATTGAACTTACTCTTCTCTTTGTACAGTATACTAAAAAGGTGTTACTCAGCTGGCAACATTAAAAATGTTTCTTAATCCTTAGACCTTGAGCTCCGCCTAGCGCTTGGCTGGTAACTGAAAGGTTGGCAGTTTGAACCATGGCTTTGAACCAGTTCTTTCCGGTTCAGTCATGGCTGAGGAAGCGACACCGGAACAGACTTGAATTTTTAAAATGCGAGCGAACTGGAGCCATAACTGGAACGGGAAAAATTATGGGTTGAAGCCCTTCTGGACACTTAATCTCCCTCTTAGAAAACAAGGGCAGTATACACGTTGCATAGTGACCAGAACTCTTGCTTGTTGGATTTTGTGCAGAGTCAGAAACAGTGGCGCCCCAATCAAAGATGGTGGCCAACTGCACTTTTAATGTGTGTCTTCTCCTTAGTCTTGGCAATAATCCAGTCTCATGTATCAGGCTCCTGAAAAGGCTCACTATACCTCTTCTGGAGTCTCCCATTCTAGGGCTTTGACTTGTAATTTTTCCCATTCCGTTTATCGTTTGGATCACCCAAATTTAAAAAAAAAACAAACATCTGTTCCAGTTTTGCTTCCTTCAGCCATGACTGAACCAGTTTGAACCAATTCAAAGTCCTAATTTGAACCCACCCGGCAGCTCCACAGAACAACCTGGTGATCACCTGTCTTTTGGGTAATCTGTAAATATTACAGCCTAGAAAACCCCGTGGGGCAGCTCTACTGTGTCACATGGGGTTGCTGTGAGTCCAAATTAACTAGGTAGTACCTAATAACAACAACAGGCTTTGAGCAGCTAGTTTGAGAGAGGCGAGAGAACTGAAATCTACCCAGTCTTGTTGGCTGCTGTCCTCAGTGAAGGAAATGTAATAATAATCTATGCCAGCTGTGATTTTGCTGTTAAAGGCTGGTGAACGTGTATGCTTGAGCAGTAGATGTATTTCCTCAAAAGTGGTTTTCTAACATTTGTTCATACCTTTAGGTCAAAAACGGAGAAGAATGAGGAACTCTTCTCTTGGGCGGGTGTTGTAAACTACCTGTAATAAAAAACGTAATCTTGACGTTCTGTGCCTCTGTTCAGTTGTTTTTCGAAAGCTCAGTGTTGCTTTTTTGGCTATTCATTTTTGTTTAATTAGAAAAAGATGGCATCTGCTGTGGTTTTTATTCTCTAGTCTAGATAAGCTTTTAATCAGACAAGGTATTGTTCTAAATTGCCATTAAGCTGGCTCTGACTCATGGTGACCTCGTGTACAACAGAATGAAACATTGCCCAGTTCTGTGCCATCTTCGTTATCATTGTTATGCTAGAGTCCATTGTTATGGCCACTACATATTTTATGTATTTTCAGCTGCTAATGGACAGGTTGGCAGTTTGGACTCACCAGCTGCTCAATGGGAGAAAGATGTGGCAGTCTGCTTCCATAAAGATCACAGCCTTGGAAACCACATGGGGCAGCTATACTCTGTCTTATAGGGTTATTCGGAATCAGAATTGACTTGACAGCAATCAGTATGGTTTTGAGTTTCCAACCTAGGAGGCTCATTGAACAATTTTCTTTTGTGACACATTGAATTTTCATTGGCTGATTTTTGGCAGTAGATTGCCAGGTCTTTCTTCCTAGTCTGTCTTCGTCAGGAAGCTCTGCCGAAGCCTGTCTACCGTGGGTAACCCTACTGGTATTTGAAGTACCGGTGGTGTAGCTTCCAGCATCATAGCAACAGGCAAGTCACCACGGTGTGACAAACTGACAGACAGGTGGTGGAGACAAGGTATTAGGCTATGCGGTACACAGTACGACCCTTAGCAGTGTGGGCTCAGAGTCATGGGGTTTATCAGGGTGACCTCTCTAAGCCTCAGTGTTTTGTATAAAATGGGATCATACCCCCTAATCTAACCGTTGGGATTATTAAATGAGATATTACACGTAAAGCCCTTAGCACAGTGCTTGATGTATGTCTTCAATAGATGCTAACACTTACCATTATGTAATTTAAAATAAATTCTTAGATAACTTTATTGGGGGAGCCTAGAGTTGCAGACATTCATGTTTAGTCCCAGTATTAACTGCTTTAGATTTTATCAGACAGAACAGTTCCGGGTCTTCAAAAAGAAACGTGAACTATTTGCTATAAAACAATGTTTCTTTACCAAGCTTCTGTTAAGGAAACCCTGGTGGAATAGTGGTTAAATACCACGTCTGCTAACCGTAAAGGTCAGCAGTTTGAATCCACCAGGCGCTCCTTGGAAACTCTATGGGGCAGTTCTTCTCTGTCCTATAGGGTCGCTATGAGTTGGAATTGACTCAGTGGCAGTGGGTTTTTCTGTTAAGGGTGATGGAAAAATCTGGGATAGTGCCGACAGTTGCACAGCACAATGAGCATAATTAATGTCACTGAATGGTACAAGTAAAAAAAGTTGCGATGGCAAATGTTTTATATATACGTACATATATACATACATGTGTACATAAAAAAAGGTGTATATATATATATACAGTAGCCACAATACAAACAAGAAACAAAAAGGTTTCCTTTGCTGCATACTGTCGTGTCGCTAAGTTTGCGTTCTGATTGAGACCTGGTAAAAGCAGCATGCTCTTACCAGGTTAATGAGGGACCTAAATGCACGAACACCACTTATCCTCACTTAAAGGCCCTGACTCATAAGTGTAGCAAATATGGTGGCGTGAGAACAACAGAAAACTCAGAGCTCCTACCTTTTCCTGTGCCAAACATCTCTTGAGTCATTTGATGTTTTCAAGTGTTATTGAAGATTTTTCACATTGAACCGATATTGGTCGGCAAGAATAATAAATACTCACTATTTATTTACACTGTTAAATCAAATCCAACATCGTTAAGACAATCATTTCACCATTTAAAACGAAAAATGATTTGCCTGCAGATTTTATCGTATGGTTTGTGCGTGCTGCTTTTACCAGGTCTCAATCAGAACGCAAACTTAGCGACACGACAGTATGCAGCAGAGGAAACCTTTCTGTTTCTTGTTTGTATTGTGGTTAGTATACATGTATGTATATATGTACGTATATATAAAACATTTGCCATCGCAACTTTTTTTACTTGTACCATTCAGTGACATTAATTATGCTCATTGTGCTGTGCAACTGTCGGCACTATCCCAGATTTTTCCATCACCCTTAACAGAAAAACCCACTGCCACTGAGTCAATTCCAACTCATAGCGACCCTATAGGACAGAGTAGAACTGCCCCATAGAGTTTCCAAGGAGCGCCTGGTGGATTCAAACTGCTGACCTTTACGGTTAGCAGACGTGGTATTTAACCACTATTCCACCAGGGTTTTCTTAACAGAAGCTTGGTAAAGAAACATTGTTTTATAGCAAATAGTTCACGTTTCTTTTTGAAGACCCGGAACTGTTCTGTCTGATAAAATCTAAAGCAGTTAATACTGAGACTAAACATGAATGTCTGCAACTCTAGGCTCCCCCAATAAAGTTATCTAAGAATTTATTTTAAATTACATAATGGTAAGTGTTAGCATCTATTGAAGACATACATCAAGCACTGTGCTAAGGGCTTTACGTGTAATATCTCATTTAATAATCCCAACAGTTAGATTAGGGGGTATGATCCCATTTTATACAAAACACTGAGGCTTAGAGAGGTCACCCTGATAAACCCCATGACTCTGAGCCCACACTGCTAAGGGTCGTACTGTGTACCGCATAGCCTAATACCTTGTCTCCACCACCCGTCCGTCAGTTTGTCATATCATGGTGACTTGCCTGTTGCTATGATGCTGGAAGCTACAGCACCGGTACCTCAAATACCAGCAGGGTTACCCACGGTAGACAGGCTTTGGCAGAGCTTCCTGACAAAGACAGACTAGGAAGAAAGACCTGGCAATCTACTTTTTCAATTTTCTTGTGCAGCATCATTACGGCACCTGCAGTGAAAAAGGCAGAATGGGTGTTTTTGAAAAATTTAAGGTGTGGGGAGAAGAAACCTTAGAAGAGTCAGTTGATTGATTCAAGGCCTGGTAGCTAAGAGTGTCCGAGCTAGGACTTAACCTGTTTTCCGTGATACCGCATTCTGTGTTCTCTCCTTAAAATTATTGCAGACTGCACTGATTTCATGGTAGAATTCTCGCCTTCTATGTGGGAGACCTGGGTTCCATTCTTGGCCCATGCACTTCAAGTACAGCCACCACCCATCTGTCACTGGAGGCTTTTGTGTTGCTATGATTCAGAACAGGTTTCAGTGGCGCTTCCAGACTAAGACAGACTAAGAAGAAAGGCCTGGAGATCTACTTCTGAAATTTATACAGTGGAAACCCTAGGATCACCGTGGTTTGATCTTATTGTGTATAGGGTTACCATGAGTGATGGTTAGTTGCTGTCGAGTCAGTTCTGACTCTTGATGACCCCAAGTATGCAGAATAGAACTGCTCCATAGGATTTTCAAGGCTGCAATGTTTGGATGATCACCAGGCCTGTCTTCCGAGATGCCTCTGATCAGGTTTGAACTGCCAACCTTTTGGCTAGCAGTTGAGTGCACCCAGGCACTCAGCAACATTCCCAAAACCCATCAGCAACATTAGTAATCGTAAATTCTGTGTGCTCACTTATGTAAGAGAAACCTCATATTCAACTATGAGGCCAACTACTTAGCTGTTGGGTAGTGCCTGTATACAGGAGTCAGAAGGTCATCGTAGACGTTAATTATCTCAAAATTTGAGAAAGGGAGGGAAGCAGAGGACATTTCTTTTCAGTGAAGGGGTTTAGAATTGAGATGCGTGACTGTGAAATAGAAATAACTAAAAGCCAATTTAAAACATTTTTGTTTTACTTAAGCAAAGTATTCATCGCTATGTATGGTTTGTCCAACTCATATAGAGTCCAAAATCACTCAACGGCAATGGGTTTTTGGTTATGTGTGATCTGTAATATTCTAGATATTATGTGTAGTTCAATTATTTGATGCTACTTGGAATCTGAATGTAATGACGTAGCGAAGATAGACATGTTTAGCCCGTCCCCCAAATCCAGAATCTGTGGGTAAGAGGGTGGCACCTGTTTGGAGTTTCTCTGGAAATAATCTTTTTCTGTCTTTTAAAAATATCTTGGTTGACTATTTTTGAGTGACTGCTTAACTTGTCACAATGCTGCTGCCGACTGATTAAAATGATTAATCCTGTGGGAGTTCACCGTAGGCCACTGATCGGTCCCAGGCTTCCCCCCAGCCCTCAGCCCCGAGTAATGCTCTCCAGGGAAGAAGCAGATGTAAGCTGCAGATGTATTTTTATGTAACCTACATTTCTTATTTTCCCAAAACTGTGAGAACTTTGTGAAAATGAGAGGCAAGTTTTCTACTAATGTCAAAACTGACAAGTTGGCATAAAGAGGCACAAATATTCTACAAAACACTGTAAGACAAAGTCACAGGCATCAGGACTTGACAAAATTCAAGAAGAATGTATTTGTTACATCTCTGTTACATTCCCCTTGCCCCATCACACTTCTAGTAGTTTAATAAAAAAAAAAAAAAGTCTTAGTTCAAATCAAATGTAAGAGACCAGATGGGCAAATCCTACCCAAAAGCAAGATGAGAACGCAGTAAGGGACAGGAACTGAATGAATGGACACAGGGAACCAGGGGTGGAAAGGGGGAGCGTGGTGTCACATTGTGGGGATTTCAACCAATGTCACAAAACGATATGTGTATAAATTTTTGAATGGGAAATTAACTTGAGCTGTAAGCTTCCACCTAAAAAAAAAAAATAAATAATTAAGGCACAGTAAAATTAAAAAATAATCTCAGATGAAGAGATGACTGCCTTTCCCTCGAAGTCAGCATGGTCTCATAAGCGCCATTCCATCTTTAACTTCTTTTTCTTCTAAACTCTGAGGATATGTAGTATCCTTTTGATATCTTCGAGCACTTGCCATTGATTGGAACACTTGAAAAGGAATTTTGCTTGGCAATGTCTTTCTTCTGCATTCTCAAATATTTCCCTTGCATACCTGCATTTATTTTCTTTTCTTGACCTTGATGGAGCTTTTGGCAATGTACAAATAGAATTTTTATAGTTCCTTGGCATGTACAGATTCCCCCTTTAAAGTATCTCTCTTCTCCTGGACACTGGCAAGGATGGCTGGGAGGGACCAGGATTAGAACTCTCAAGAGAAGAAAAAGGTTTCGTAGTCAAGATCATGAATCAATCCATTAGTTTTTCAAAAACCCTTTATTGAACCACCCCTGTGCACCACCCACGAAGGAGACACAGTCCTCCAGGTCCTCATAGTCCAGTCCCTGAGATTATCGTGCAGGGGAGGTAGGTCTGCTGGGCTCAGGTGGTAATGGCAAGACCTGGAGAACAAGGAGTGGAGTGTGGGGGCGGGAAGGGCTTGGCTGAGATGGTAAGGTCTGGGCAGGCCCCATAGCCTTAGGCAGGCAGATCCTGAGGCCAAAGGTTCAGGAAGTCAATACTGACCCTTGAGGTAGAGGCACTGACCCTGCCTCACAGGCAGCTCCCACCCCTCTTCTGTACAAAGTACGGGAGGGTGGAAGAGTTCCCAGAACTAAGCTGCCGCTGGACACAAGGATGACAAAGCAGCTTTGAACCCCCTTGAATCCGAGAATAGAGCCAGGAGTTTGGAGACATTTTGTAGCTTCCGAACACACACTGTCTTAACTTGTCCTTTCCTTGATAGAATAGAAAGGCAGGTGAGGAAAAGTGATGGGAGCACTGGACTAGAATCCTGAGTATGGGTCCAAGACTGCCACTTCCTCTAGGAATCCTCTGAACCTCAATTTCATGTAAAGCAGGGCCGTGCTTAGCACGCATGTGATAGGATGATGTTTGCACGAGTGCCGCCCTGCCTGGCTCCTGTTTTTGAATCTCACATGCGAATAGATAATTAAAAATCTCTCCAAAATCTTTCAGCTCTTTTAAGCTATTGCTCAAGCTGTTACGTTTCTGCAGGTACATGCACAGACTTTCTATTTTCTTGTTGGTATGTCGTAATGGAAAATTATACACAGTGTTTTCTTTTCTATAAAAGCTGAACATGCTCATTTTGGAAATACAGAAAAATAAATACGAAATATTTAGTTATAAAAAAATAAGAAAAATCAAATCATCCATCATCCTGGCACTTAGAAATATTGGTATTAGAATCCGGTAAACCTCCTTTCAGTCTTTCTTATCTATTAGTTGGGGATTTAACTCTATTCTGCTTTTTGCATGTAGGAAACCCTGGGTCGCTATGAGTCAGAATCGACTTGACTGCAACGGGTTTAGTTTTTTCACATACATTATTTATATATTGAAGCAGTGTGGAATAGTGATTAAAAATACCAGATTTGGCACCAGACAGGCAATGGTTCTAGTCCCAAGTCTACTATTAGCTATTTGACCCCTATACACCTGTTTTCTTACCTGTAAAATGGAGATAAGGGTGCTAGCTTCGTTGTGTAGCTATGAAGAATAAATGAGATGATACATGTAAAGGTCTTAACATAATACCAGGGAAATAGTAAAAGCCAAAACCAAACCAAACCCGTTGCCGTCGAGTGGATTCCGACTCATAGCGACCCTATAGGACAGAGTGGACCTGCCCCGGGGGGTTTCCAAGGAGCGGCTGGTGGATTCGAACTGCTGACCTTTTGGTTAGCAGCTGAGCTCTTAACCACTGCACCACCAGAGCTCCAGGTGAGCATCCAATGAATGTTAAGTGTGGTTATTACTGAATTATGAGTATTAATAACAAAACAAAAATAACAGTTTGGGGGAAAGTCCTTTATAATTTCAGCCTTCAAATATCTAATTACCTCATAGTATCTCTCTCTCTCTCTTTTTTTATCTCTTATCTGATGGGTGTGATTAAATAAATCTTTGGGTACTGAAGAGTTACTGAAAGGAATCTGTTCATTTCTTTTTCAGTTTCAGGACTAACCTTTCAAGGACATCATAGAAATGCTTTTGTTTTTCACAATGCAAAGGTCAGGATAAGCCAAAAAAAAAAAAAAAAAATCATTAATTCCAAGTGTCAAATAAATGATAGCTTAAGGAACAACTGAGTTTATTGTGATCTAAGAACACTTAGTGAAATGTACTTTTGGTAAGCTTTTTAATGTTTCAATAAATTATTTTTAGTGCATTTGAACCATATTAAAGAAACATATTGAGACAAGGACAGTGTTTAAAACATCTTTTTTTTTGTTCAGTTGGATAACCTGGGTAGAATAACGAGACATGGAACAATACTTACCTGGCTTTATAACAATAATATTACCTCCTTATATTTTTATGATAGAAACCTGGTTGCTTAGTGACTAAGAGCTATACCTGCTAACCAAAAGGTAGGCAGTTCAAACCCACCAGGCACTCCTTGGAAACTCTATGGGGCAATTCTACTCTGTCCTGTAGGGTTGCTATGAGTTGGAATCAACTCAACGGCAATGGATTTGGTTTTGGTTATATTTTTATGGTATGCTTTGTGCTTGTCACAGTGTTTTCACAGTTATTATTTTAGTAAGGTCTTTGAAAAATTCTAATAGCTAGCTAGCTGTCGGGTAGGTAGGTAAGAAATTGATACATAGAATGGTTGGTCACACAGTAGATTATTGGCACAGCTGAGGTTAGGACCAAAGTCCATTTTCTGTATTCCAGTAGTCTTTTAGCTAAGTCACCGTATGTGGTCACCTAGGGTAGACTCTCTGTGATTCGGCAGCTAGGATTTGCCTACATTGAGAAAAATCTTTGGGCTTTAAACATAAATAAATCAATATTTTTGCTACCCGCGTGGCACAGAAGGTAAAGCACTCGGCTGCTAACCTAAAGATTGGTGGTTCACGTCCATGCAGAGATGGCTGGGAAGAATGACCTGGTGATCTACCGCTGAAAACCCTATGGAGCACAGTTCTACTCTGACACACAACGAGGTCACCATGAGTTGGAAATGGCTTGATAGCAACTGGTAAAAATAATTAGTATGTGAATAAACCTGAAGAAAAAAAAAAAAAACTCTCCAAGTCAGTATATATTAAAATTAGCTCTAGCCTTTTAAAGTAACTGTAGTTTACCTTTAAAAGCTATTTCAGTGTTTTTACAGTTTTAAAAGATTTTGTCTGTATTTAGGTTAGGCCCCATCTTTGAGAATTACATGGACTGGTAATATTTGAAATACGTTGTATACATCACTTCCACCAACAGTTTGTAAAACCTTACTCTTTTTTAAACTTTATTGAATTATTTGCATACAGTTAAGTGCACCCATTTCTAAGCGTGCAGTCTGATGAGTTTTGACAAATAAACACGCACAGGGAACTATCACCAAAATCAGTGTATAGAACATTTCTATCACCCCCAAATTGTTCCCTTTTTTCTTTTTCCCTGTGAATGCCCTCAGTCCTCAGGTTTAAAAATAATAATAATTTCAATTATATTTGTACTAATACGGAAGAGGGAAACTCAAGAATGAGTTATATGAGAGCTTCTCTACCTTGGCCCCATTAACATTTGGGGCAGAATTGTTTGCTGTGAGGGGCAGTAGGTCCTGTGCACTGGAGGACGTTTAGCAGCATCCCTGGCCACTAGATGCCAGTAGCACATCCCCCACCCCCCCAAAACCAAACCAAACCCAGTGCCACTGCATCGATTCCAACTCATAGCAACCCTATACAAAAGCTGTGACAATAAAAAATGTCTCCAGGCCTGGTTAAATGTCTCCTGGGGGGCAAAATTGTGCCTGGGTTACAAACACCCTGTGGACCATAGAGAGGGAGCCTAGGTGGACTTTCACAGTACGAAGGACTAGGCTAACCCAACTTTCTATGTAGTGTTATGTATGTAGAATTGAAAGATATTTATTAGGAAGAGATTTTCAAACCTTTTTCAATGGATAGTGCTAAAACAAATCAATATTACAAGGGAAATATTTCTAGGGATGGCCAAGATTTTAATGAAGGCATATGCCGCCTTAGCTTATTGTCTAACTGTCTGAGAAAACGATATAGATTCATTATCTAGAATGACACAGCCCTGCATATTATCATTCTGGTTTCACAAGTGGGGAAACTGAGGCATGGAGAGGTTAAGTGACATGAACAAGGTCATCACCTAGCTGGTAAGTGACAGGGCTTCAGAGTTTGTGCTCTTAACCACCCTCTACACGTCCTTTCTATTAGGAAATGGATACCAAAAAAAAAAAACAAAACCAAACCCAGTGCCGTCGAGTCGATTCTGACTCATAGTGACCCTATAGGACAGAGACCCTATAGAACAGAGACCCTACAGAACAGAGTAGAACTGCCCCATAGAGTTTCCAAAGAGCGCCTAGCGAATTAAAACTGCCGACCCTTTGGTTAGCAGCCGTAGCACTTAACCACTATGCCATGGATAGTGATATTTTTATAGAATCATAGTATTTTAGTGTTAAAAGGGAATTTAGTAGTTAAGTAACCCGAACTTGCATACTTTCAAACTGTGGTGCAAACATCTAAACTTGAGCTTTGTTCCCGAAATTTCACTCCTGCCTTTTCCTGGAGAGATTTTACATATATGAAGCTAAAGAATAATGAGAAAGGAAAATTGTTTTTACTAACATTTCATTGTAATTTTTATTTTTTGCCATTTTTTATATGGAAAATAGATTGAAGAATGAAGTTACTTCATGTATATCACATATTATTTGAAAATATTGCTTGCGTTTACTAAAGATTGAATCTATTCATGTAGTTAATTAATTTGCTCATTTTATTTATTCAAGAAACACACAAATTATTTCAGTCTCTGCAAAGATTTAGGACGTTACAAATCAGACCATAGATGATGTGACCAAGCTCAACTATGGCTAATACAGAGAAGGGACTTTCTGGGAAAAATAAAGCTGGATAATTAATTTTTAAAGAACTTAATTTTTGACTCTGATCTGACAAAATGATATTGGTAGTGTTTCGTGGGATAACATCAAGCCTCTGAATGATCACATGACTGTCTAAGAACTCATCCTTTTTACAGCAGTTTCAGTTTTTATGGAAACTCAGGAACCACAGTGATGAGCATTCAGTGAGGGGTAGTTTAACCTCCTGGTCACCTGGTCCTACTGTCTTGGTGATGATTACATAGGTTTGAATTTGACTCCATTTCATTTGGTTAAAAGGTAAATGGTTAGATTTTTGTCTCATCTGCAGTATGTTTCACTTCCTTACAGTTTGGGAAAATTATATCTAATCATTTTAAGACTTCGGGTTAAGCTTTGTTTTCTTAAGGAAACTATTGCTGGCTAGTCTGTACTCATATCCTCTAGCTCCAAATTTCTCAAAATTTTAAAAGCTTTTTTTTATGATGAACTATGTCAAGCATAAGAAAAAGTATGGAGAATATTCTAACACTCATGTACCCACTACTTAGATTAAGAAGAAAAAAAAAAAAATACAGACATTACCAAAATTTCCTGTGCAGAGACCTCATTGCCTTCAAATCTATTCCAACTTAGAGTGACTCTAGAGAACGAAGCAGAACTGCCCCATAGGGTTTCCAAGGAGCAGCTGGTGGATTCGAACTGCTGACCTTTTGGTTAGCAGATTTCACAAGATTTGAAAAGAGCAGTGCTTTGAGGTAATGCCCAAGTCCAGGTTATGAGCACGCATTTCAGAGTCTTTGATAGACTAGTTTTCTGGAAGCACTGTGAATGACTCAGTGCCAGTCAAATTGCTTACAAATGAAATGCTCCACTGGATCCCATCTGTGAGAAATACACTGTTATTACTGTAGCACTATTTAGTTTATGTGTTGAGACTACAAAAGTCTTGAGCTGGTTATTCTATGATTATATAAATGTATTATCACCTGAACCATGCCTTATTTTCATGAAATACGGTACCTGCTATTTAATTAATCCTTGCATTTAAAAGGAATTAGATTTGTGATGACCCTTATTGAGTATGTTTGAATACAGCGTTTTCTTAATTTTTGTGTGTGAGGGTCTCTTTCTTTGAATTCTTTCTTCTGTGCTAATCCATGTGCCTTTAGGATTTTTATGTAAGAAGGAGCAAATCTTTTGTTTTCTCAAATAGCCTTCCACCCTAAGAAGCATTGAAAAATGGAAGAGAATAGTTTTCAGCCTGGGGAATTGATTTGTTCCTACTGTTTGGGAATGACCTTGGCTGTTCTTAAGAAGAGACTGTAGTAACTGTGAATAATATTCCCATTGGATTCAGCAAAATTCAGAATCTGAATAGTGTCCAGAATTTATTTTGAAATCCACAATTTTTGAGGACTTGGAAAACATGAAAAGGATTCAGAAAGTTACTATGGAAGAAAAGCTTTTTTTTGGAAATGTATATGTGTGTGTGTGTATAAATTTTTTTTCCTGGAGAAGTGATGGTCAATGTGATTGATGGTCAATGGTCACAGGAAAGATTTTCAGCAACTTGAAGGCCTAGTTTTCTTTATTTTCCCTAAGAATTTAATAAACTTAGTTTGACTCTAGGTCAATGCTGTAAGAAATAACGTCAAACCAGTTATGATCAATTGACATTTATTGACTTTATGCCTACTGTGTTACAGAGTCCCATGGACTATGTGAAATGAAAGTTAGATGTGGTTTTTGTCTTCAGGAAAAGTTTACTTTCCTGTTAGGGGCAAGACATTCTTGGTTGAGATAAATAATGCAGAACAGCACAGGGCTACATCAGTCCTCAGGATTCTTCCAGCTCTGTGAAAAATAATTTCATGTCTGCAAACATCTCTTATACATGGGAAAACCTAAATGCATATTTTATGTAGTTTCCTACTAAAATTAAATGATTTATTAGTATCTATATTTCTATCCATTAAATTTCATATTATGCTAACTTGAATTTATTTCAGAAAACTCTGTTAATGAACTGTTTTTTTTAAATTGTTCTATTAAAAAAAACCCACCAAACCAATTGCCATTGAGTCAGTTCCGGCTCATAGTGACCCTATAGAACAGAGTAGAACAGCCCCATAGAGTTTTCAAGGAGTGGCTGGTGGATTTGAACTGCCAGCCTTTTGGTTAGCAGTTGAGCCCTTAACCACTACAGCACCAGGGCGCTTCTATACTTCTGTGTTGTTGTTGTTAGGTGCTGGCAGGTCAGCTCTGACTCATAGTGACCCTATGTACAACAGAATGAAACACTGCCCAGTCCTGCTCCATCCTTACAATCGTTGTTATGCTTGAGTCCGTTGTTGCAGCCACTGTGTCAATCCATTGCGTTGAGGATCTTCCTGTTTTTCGCTGACCCTCCACTCTACCAAGCAATGTGTCCTCCAGGGATTGGTCCCTCTTCATAACATGTCCAAAGTGTGTGAGACGAAGTCTCACCATCCTCACCTCTAATGAGCATTCTGGCCGTACTTTTTCCAAGACAGATTTGTTTGTTCTTCTGGCAGTCCACGGTATATTTAGTATTCTTCGCCAGCATCATAATTCAGAGGCATCAAGCACTTGATATATCAAGCACTAAGTGTTTTACAATGATAATTCATTTAATCTGTCAGAGAAACTTTATGGGATAGATCTATTATTTTCATCTCTCTTTTACAAATAAGGAAACCAGAGAGGTTAAGTTACTCGCCCAAAGTCACACAGCTAATGCAAGATAGAGCTAAGATTTGAACCCTGGTAGTACAGGAGTCCTGGTGGGACAGTTGTTAAAGTGCTTGGCTGCTAACCGAAAGGTCAGTGGTTCAAATCCATCAGCTGATCCATGGGAGAAACATGTGGCAGTCTGCTTCTGTAAGATTTAAAGCCTTGGAAACCCTTTGGGGCAGTTCTCCTGTGTCCTATGGGTTACTAAGAGTCAGAATCGACTTGATGGCAATGGGTTTAGTTTTTTGGTTTTAGTCCAGCTCCAGTTTCTTAACCCTATGCTATGCTTCCACTTCACTTTTAGTTTTGTCTGTTTTATTCTTTATCATGTATAGCCAATTTTATTCTTATTTTTTTTTTCCTGCTCTTTAATGAAAACTAGATACTAGTCAGAAAAGAGGTATAAAATTCATAAATTTTTAGAGATTGCTTTTGCCATTCTGGCATATAATTTAATAATTGTGAGTAAGTTGGTACTTTAGGTTTGTCATCTCCCCCTCCAAAAAAAGGTAGAAATATAGAAAACAGTATAGTACATCTTGTTATTAAAACAAACAAACAAAAAACCCATTGCAGTTGAGTTGATTCCAACTCCTAGCAACCCTATAGGACAGAGTAGAACTGTACCATAGAGTTTCCAAGGAGCACCTGGTGGATTTGAGCTGCCAAACTTTTGGTTAGCAGCCGTAGCACTTAACCACTACACTACCAGGGTTTCCATCTTTTTAAATCATGGTGTAATTTTGGGTGCTTATTTCTTTGAATTTGGGTCAAAGGAACCTCAATTTTCTGAACAATTGTTAAAGATACGTTCTATGACTGTATCTCTTAGTTTTGACTCACTCAGGTGATTGCATAGGGCTTTCGTCTGGGATGGAATGGGAGTGTGGGATAAATAAAAGCTGTCAGGAACCTGGCTCTGTCAGTCTGGAATCTGATCCTTATTATGTAAAAAGTAAAAAAAAAAAAAAACTAATAAGGTGTTGTTTATTAGCTGCCGTTGAGTTGGCCCACAACTCATGGTGATCCCATGTATTACAGAGTACAGCTGCTCCGTAGGATTTTCTTGGCTGTCATCTTTATGGAAGTAGGTCTTCAGGCCTTTCTTGCATGGTGCTGCTGGGTAGGTTCGAACTGCCAACCTTTAGATTAGCAGCCAATTGTCAACTGCTTGCATCACTTAGGCTCCTTATCAGTGAGATAGGTTCCCAAATCAGATTATTTCTATTCCTTCTGCCAGGCTTTCCCATATGGTTTTTATTGGGGAGGATAACATTTGTAGAAGATAGTGATTTTAATGTGATGAAGCATCGGCGTATCATTTTCTTGAGTTTCGACTTTAACGCAGGCCTCTTTTAGCTAAGAATTGAAAATGACAAGACTAAGACATGTTTGACCCATGCCTGTCATTACCTCACCTCCCTACTAACCGAATAAAAGAAATAAACCTAACTCGATGCCTGTTTACCTCGACAGTCTATTAGTGTCACTTTTAGGTCCTGACACTGCCCTTGCTAATATTATTCAAGGTCTTGTTTTACTGGCAGAACTTGGACGTGACAGCTGTCTGCTTTTTCCCTAATAGTTCTGGACGGGTATGTTGATTTGCAGCATTGAGATGCACACTTGTCAGTTTGGATGAAAATAGCTTTGTTATTCTTGCTGTGAAATCTCATTTGTGTATTTGCGGGCCATTATAGAGGAATTGCAAACTGACGTAGATAGAATGTCATTTTCCTAAAAGCTACAAAGCACTAGAAATTAAATTAATATCTTGTCCATCAGTTCAGGTTTTAAAATAATGTAGGTTTCCACAAACTGGCATTATCTTCTGCCTCGAGCTCCCGCCTTGCCATCATCATCATCATCACTGAGGAATTCTCATCAGATGAAGGACTCCTGATCTGCAGATACCTTGCTTGTCCTGTGGCTGTATGGCCACTATGGCATTGGTCTGTGTGGGGAAGGTTTATGACAGGCCTGCCATGTGCTGACATTATCTGTCAGGTGACAGATGAAAAGATAGATTATATTCAAGATTGGTTTGATAAACATCACTCCATTCTGTCTAGGTTATTTCAACATATCTACTGATTTGTTATATTAAGTGCCAGGGGACTAAAAGACAGGGTTGGTTACCACAGTTTGTCTTGGTCTTTTCAAGGCAACTCCAAATGAGTGTGAGAGCAGGATATAAAACATGCTAATAGAGAAATTGGAGAAGTGAGGCTGGGGGAGACAAAAGCCCCAACGTGTAGGACCTTGGAGATTCTATTGGTTGCAATGACTTCTGAGAAGGAAGCTGTTTATGCATATAGGGAAAGATTTTCATTGTAACACCGTTAAACTCCTATATTTACTTATAAGCATTGGTTTAAAATATTCCTCAAGATAGACGTGTTTGTGATCTGGCAGATACATTTCCATGTCCGATGATACTCTGCTCTCACGTTTTTGTCACTCATTTCTAATTACAAGCCCTTCTCCCACCTGGCTTTGATGATGAGCACTTCAATTTGGGGAGAAGATTTAATGATCACTTAGCATCATCTAGATTTTTCCTCCAGTCCCACTTCCTTGACAAATTATACTGAGCTGCCTTTAAAAAAAAAAAAAAAGCTTTTTAATTGAAAACTTGTCCTGACAGTGTATTCATTTAGAAATTCTGAAGATAGCTGTCTGCATTTTTCGAGGGTGTTGTTCATTCTCAAAAGTTTTCTCTCTACTGTGATCTCTTAGCTCCGTGATGATGGAGTGTAGGGAGTGGAGGAGAACAGCAAAATAGACAAGGCGAGCAATACTGTGAGGGCTCAACCCTCCTGAACAAAACACCTACTATAGGAACAACTTGACAGAGCAACATAATGAAACGTTTCTTAAAAAGATACAGACTTCCACCATCATTCACCCTAATATATGAGCTATTCTTTTTGCATGTACATTTAATCTTAACCCCTATAGGTATAATTTTTGTGTGGATTTTTGTAATGGTGTTTTCAATTGTCTCATGCATGCAAAAGCTGACAGTGAATATGAAAGACTGAAGAATTGATTCATTTGAGTTATGGTGTTGGCAAAGATTTTGAATATGCCATGGACTGCTGAAAGAACAAACAAATCTGTCCCGAAAGAAGCACAAACAGAATGCTGTTTGGTAGTGAGGATGGTGAGATTTCGTCTCACATACTTTGGACGTGTTATCAGAAGGGACCAGGATCAGTCCCTGGAGAAGAACGTCGTGCTTGGTAAAGTAGAGGGTCAGCGGAAAAGAGGAAGACCCTCAGTGAGATGGATTGACACAGTGGCTGCAACAATGGGCTCAAGCACAGCAAAGATTGTGAAGATGGCACAGGACCGGGCAGGGTTTTGTTCTGTCTTGTTTTTGACTGTTTATTGCAGTGTTGTTTGCTAGTTTAGCTGATGTTGTTTTATGAAGAATGTTCTTTGGAAAAAAAATCCAGAAACTGCTGAAAAGAATTCAGAAAAAAATAAGTTCACCTTTAGCCCTATCATTTAGATAGAAGCTCAGACTTTGAAAAAAAGTCCAAGATATAGTTTTAAATGAGAAAAGATTACTATTATGTATTATTATTAATATGTATACATATATACTTTTTTTTAAGTTTAATAATGCACTTTTTGACCAAGATTTCTAATGACTTCGTTCTATTCTATTGTATTCAACTCCCTATTAGTGAACATTTAAGCTGTTTTCAATTTTTCACCATTATGAGTAATGTTACAGGGAATATTCTTATGCACGTATCTCTGTGAACTTGTTTAATTCTTTTCCTGAGAAAAATTTCTAGTAATAGCATTGCTGGATTAATGGTCTGCACGTTTTAAAGACTTTTGAATGATGTTGCCAAAATAGGAAATGCTAATGTGTACTCCCAGCCACATAAAATAATGCTCATTTCCCCATGGGTTAGCCGCTGTTACTTATTGATAGTATTCATTTACCGATAGTATTCATTTACTGATAGTATTCATTTACTGATAGTACTCACTTACTGATAGTATTCACTTGATAGTCTGGTAGGTGAAAAAAAAATTGTGTATGGGCTTATTTTTGCAATCTTAGAGTACTGACGGTCCTGGGTGGCGCAAGCGGTTTATGATCAACTGTTAACATAAAGGTTGGTGGTTTGAACCCACCCAGTAGCTCCGCGGAAGAGAGGCCTGGTGAGCTGCTTTATTGCCTTTTTTTGTGGGTTTTCTGTTGAATATTCTTTGCCCATTTTTCCATTGCGGAGCTCTTTATTTTCTTCTCATTGTTTAAGAGTTCCTTATATGATAAAAATATTTACCCTTAATGAATTATGTACTATTACATTTCCCAATTTTTAATTTGTCTTTAACTAGGTTTCTGGTGTAGAACATTTACATTTTTATGAAATCAAATATATCTATTTCTTCCTGTCTGTATTTTATTAAATATTATATGTTTTCCTCCGTTTTTAGAAATTATGTATTTTTATGTAAGTAACGTGCATGCTATAAGTTTTTTGCCAACCACACTCTCCCGTGGTGAGATATTTTTGTAAGCGTGCGATGCTAATTTTTTACATTAATGGGGAAACTCTTTTTTCCCTATTAATATATCAGTGTCATATGTCTTTAATTACTAAAAGTTCATATTCCATTTTGATATGGGGTACGGCTAGCTTCATCCAATACACTTCTTTTTGCAGTATTGTCTTTGCTTTCTTATGAATTTATTCTTCCAGATGAACTTTAAGAGTAAAATATTCCTTGAATATATTTGCAAAATCAATGTGAGAAATGTACTTGGTGTTAGATTGAGTCCTCATAGGAAAGGCATCTTGGAGCACACATATGTATCTAGGAATTTGAAACAGGCATTAGAAATTTTGCAAGAATTTACAATTCTTAAGCTGGGAAAAAAAAAAAAAAAAGTAGCCCAAGAAATGTTTCCTCATGTCAGGTGAGATCAATTTGGGAAACGGAAGGTTGTATGTATTTTAAGTCCATTCTGTTCTGTGAGCAAGAACTAGCAACTTCATTCTGGCACCCATTGTACCTTCATTTAGCCCAGAAATCGAGCCAGGAGTCTTAGGGTAAAGCAACCTTGAATTTTTTTTTTTTTTCCTAAGAATCAGTTAAATAACTTTCCAGGTAGAAAATTATGAATGAAAAGATGGTTTCTCTTGTTCACCAGGAGGCCCTGGGTGGTGTAAACAGTTACTGTGCTCGCTGCTAGATGAAAGGTTGGGGCTTTGAGTCCAACCTAGAGGTGCCTTGAAAGAAAAGCCTGGTGATCTACTTCAGAAAAATGAGCCATTAAAAACCCTATGGAGCACAGTTCCACTGTGATACACGTGGGGTCACTATGAGTCAAGAGTCGACGTGACAGCTACTGGTTAGTTGTTTTCACAGGCCTTCGGTAGAGTCCAGAGGCTTTGGTGTCAGTCTGCCTGCCTTTGAATCCAGGCTGCGTACCACATACTGACCATGTGACCCTGGGCTTCTTACTTCTCTGTGCCTCAGTACCCTTAGCTATCAAATGAGGATCATGATAGCACCTGTTTTACAGGATTCCAAAGTGCTTAAACAGTGTCTGATGCATAGTAAAAGTGGAGGTGGTGATGATGACAGAATATGTGTGCAAATTCCAAGGTACCCTGCAGGTACAGTATGAAATGGTTATGTTCTGTGGTTAAATAGTAGTTGTTGAGCCAAGGTCTGAGGTCACCAAGAAAAATCATCTTACATATAGGCATAGGATGGAAAAACGACAGCTTCAGTAGTGGGCCAGTGGGTCACTCCCCTCAGCCGCTGAGGCAGGCCTGGTGGTCTGCACACACTGCCCTTGTACTGCAGAAGAGCGACCTCGTTCTCTCCCCACCAGGAACAGATACAGTAGTTGGGCTGCCCAGGTGCCGTGTGTTGCACATGCGTCAGCAGTAAGCAGACTGGGTACCCAGAACAGGGAAGGAGTTGCCCCTGATAAGGAAGATGAGAAACTGGAAAAGAGGGAGGCTTGGTTCCCAGCCTCCATTATTAGGGAATGTTCCAGGTTAAGGACTCTGATTAGGTGGGCCATGTGAGGGTCAGAAGGCTGCTCAATAGACCACTTTCCTAACAGGAGTGATGGCTGCTGACTCCCTGTCCCCTCTGTCCATTGAGAGAAGACCTCAGATTCTACCTGACACATCCTGAGTAGGCACTGATACCAAAACCTGTTGCCTTCGAGTCGATTCTGACTCATATAGCGACCCTATAGGACAGAGTAGAACTGCCCCATAGAGTTTCCAAGGAGTGCCTGGTGCCTTTGGTTAGCAGCCGTAGCACTTAACCACTACACCACCAGGGTTTCCTAAGCACCGATAGGGAGCAGAAATTGGCACATAGGTTATGTGGTGTGCTACAGAGGCTTGGCTGTATTTGTTTTGCTCAAAGAGCTTGTTGCTGTGGCTTTCAGAATGTGAAATAATAGTTAATGGGGAGAAAGCAATTAATAGGAAAATTTAAAATCATTTAGTGACTAATAACTTAATGGCTTATATAATCTCTACCTTGATATGGAGGGTGGCTATCCTATTAACATTTCTAAGCTGTTTTAAAGCCAGTTGGATGCTTTTTGGAGCACATTCATTTTTCATCTTTGCTCTTCCATTTGGGAAACATCAATGTGGTTTAATAATCTCTGTCATTTCTGGAAAGGTAAATAATATTATAGATTATTAAGGGTTATTTTTCATTTTTATGGTAGGGAAACATTAACAGGAATCCGTTAATGAAAATTATGACTTATTGACTGTGATTACAGGGTTTGTATGAAACTACTCAAATGTTTCACTGCTCATAAATTCTTTTGCTATTGGCCGTAGACTGAGGAATACTGTTACCTATGATTCTGTATGGCCAATACCAGTCCATTTCAGCTCACTAATGCCTAGGGTGGACTGGTATTGGCCATTTTGAATCAGACAATCATATAGTCTACTATGCTGGGAATGACAACTCGAAGAGGAATGGTGTTGCATTCATCATCAAAAAGAACCGTTTAAGGTCTATCCTGAAGTACAACACTGTCAGTGATAGGATAATATCCATACGCCTACAAGGAAGACCAGTTAATACGACTATTATTCAAATTTATGCACCAACCACTAGGGCCAAAGATGAAGAAATAGAAGATTTTTATCAGCTGCTGCAGTCTGAAATTGATTGAACACGCAATCAAGATGCATTGATAATTACTGGTGATTGGAATGCAAAAGCTGGAAACAAAGAAGGATCAGTAGTTGGAAAATATGGCCTTGGTGATAGAAACAATGCTGGAGAGCAAATGATAGAATTTTGCAAGACCAACAACTTCTTCATTGCAAATACCTTATTTCACCAACATAAACGGCAACTGATGGAACACACAGAAATGAAATTGACTACATCTGTGGAAAGAGACGATGGAAAAGCTCAATATCATCAGTCAGAACAAGGCCAGGGGCCTACTGTGGAACAGACCATCAATTGCTCATATGCAAGTTCAAGCTGAAACTGAAGAAAATCAGAGCAAGTCCATGAGAGCGAAAATATGACCTTGAGTATATCCCACCTGAATTTAGAGTCCATCTGAGGAATAGATTTGACACGCTGAACACTAGTGACCGAAGACCAGATGAGTTGTGGAATGACAGCAAGGACATCATACATGAAGAAAGCAAGAGGTCATTGAAAAGACAGGAAAGAAAGAAAAGACCAAGATGGATGTCAGAGGAGACTCTGAAACTTGCTCTTGAGCATCGAGCAGCTAAAGCAAAAGGAAGAATTGATGAAGTAAAAGAACTGATCAGAAGATTTCAAAGGGCCTCTCGAGAAGACAAAGTAAAGTATTATAATGACATGTGCAAAGAGCTGGAGGTGGAAAACCAAAAGGGAAGAACACCCTTGGCGTTTCTCAAGCTGAAAGAACTGAAGAAAAAATTCAAACCTCAAGTTGCAATAGTGAAGGATTCCATGGGGAAAATATTAAACAATGCAGGAAGCATCAAAAGAAGATGGAAGGAATATACAGAGTCATTATACCAAAAAGAATTAGTTGATATTCAACCATTTCAAGAGGTGGCATACGATCAGGAACCGATGGTACTGAAGGAAGAAATCCAAGTTGCTCTGAAGGCATTGGCAAAAAACAAGGCTCCAGGAATTGATGGAATATCAATTGAGATATTTCAACAAACAGATGCAGCGCTGGAGGTGCTCACTTGTCTATGCCAAGAAATATGGGAGACAGCTTCCTGGCCAACTGGTTGGAAGAGATCCATATTTATGCCTATTCCCAAGAAAGGTGATCTGATTGTGGAAATTATAGAACAATATCATTAATATCACACGCAAGCAAAATTTTGCTGAAGATCATTCAAAAATGACTGCAGCAGTATATCGAAAGGGAACTGCCAGAAATTCAGGCCGGTTTCAGAAGAGGATGTGGAACCAGGGATATCATTGCTGATGTCAGATGGATCCTGGCTGAAAGCAAAGAATACCACAAGGATGTTTACCTGTGTTTTACTGATTATGTAAAGGCACTCGACTGTGTGGATCGTAACAAACTATGAATAACACTGCGAAGAATGGGAATTCCAGAACACTGAATTGTGCTCATGAAGAACCTTTACGTACATCAAGAGGCAGTTGTTAAAGAGGTTTCCGGGATAAAATGAAAGCTTCAAAGGTCAGCGAAGCAGGGGCTGGGGTCTGGGGAACTTGGTTTGAGGGGACTTCTAAGTCAATGGGCAAAACAATTCTATTATGAAAACACTCTGCATCCCACTTTGAATTGTGGCGCCTGGGGTCCTAAATGCCAACAAGCGGCCATCTAAAATACATTAATTGGTCTCAACCCACCTGGAGCAAAGGCAAAGGAAGAACACCAAGGTCACACGACAACTAAGAACCCAAGAGACAGAAAGGGCCATATGAACCAGAGACCTACATTATCCTGAGACCAGAAGAACTAGTTGGTGCCCGGCCACAATCGATGTCTGTCCTGTCAGGGAGCACAACAGACAACTCCTGAGGGAGCAGGAGACCAATGGGATACAGACCCCAAATTCTCACTAAAAGACCACACCTAATGGTATGATTGCGACTAGAGGAATCCCAGAGACAATGCTCCCCAGAACTTCTGATGGCACAGGACAGGAACCATCCCCGAAGACAAATCATCAGGCATGAAAAGGACTGGTCAGTGGGGGGGAGAGAGATGCTGATGAAGAGTGAGCTAATTAAATCAGGTGGACACGGGAGAGTGTGTAGGCAACTCTTGACTGGAGGGGGGATGGGAAGATAGAGAGAGGGAAGATGGCAAAATTGGCACGAAACGAGAGACTGTAAGGGCTGACTCAATAGGGGGAGAGCAAGTGGGAGAAGGGAGTAAGATGTATGTAAACCTATATGTGACAGACTGATTGGAATGGTAAATGTTCACTTGAAGCTTAATAAAAAAAAAAAAAAAAAGGCAGTTGTTCAGACAGAACAAGGGGATACTGATTGGTTTAAAGTCAGGAAAGGCGTGCGTCAGGGTTGTATTCTTTCACCATACCTATTTAATATGTATGCTGAACAGATAATATGAGAAGCTGGACTATATGAAGAACGGGGCATCAGGATTGGAGGAAGACTAATTAACAACCTGCGTTATGCAGATGACACAACCTTGCTTGCTGAAAGTGAAGAGGACTTGAAGCACTTACTAATGAAGATCAAAGACCACAGCCTTCAGTATGGATTACACCTCAACATAAAGAAAACAAAAATCCTCACAACTGGACCAATGAGCAACATCATGATAAATGGAGAAAAGATTGAAGTTGTCAAGGACTTCGTTTTACTTGGATCCAGAATCAACAGCCACGGAAGCAGCAGTCAAGAAATCAAAAGGCGCATTGCATTGGGCAAATCTGCTGCAAAGGACCTCTTCAAAGTGTTGAAGAGCAAAGATGTCACCTTGAAGACTAAGGTGCACCTGACCCAAGCCATGGTATTTTCAATCATATCATATGCTTGCGAAAGCTGGACAATGAATAAGGAAGACTGAAGAAGAGTTGATGCCTTTGAATTGTGGTGTTGGTGAAGAATATTGAATATACCATGGACTGCCAAAAGAACGAATATATCTGTCTTAGAAGAAGTGGGGTCAGAATGCTCATTAGAGGCAAGGATGGCAAGACTGCATCTTACATACTTTGGACATGTTGTCAGGAGGGATCAGTCTCTGGAGAAGGACATCATGCTTGGCAGAGTACAGGGTCAGTGGAAAAGAGGAACACCCTCAGTGGGGTGGATTGACACAGTGGCTGCAACAGTAAGCTCAAGCATAAGAAAGATTCTAAGGATGGCACAGGACCGGGCAATGTTTCATTCTGTTGTGCATAGGGTTGCTATGAGTCGGAACTGACTTGACGGAACCTAACAACAACAACAACATGATTCTGTATTGGTTATTTAACACCTACCCTGTTCTACACTGAATTATGTACTTTTTATGCCTTATCTCTTATCCTCACAGTGATTTTTCCGAGTACGTATTTTACAGTGAGCTTGAACAACTGACCCAAGATGATAGAGGTTTCAATTCCTAAGCTCATGTTCTTTCTACCATACTTTGTGTTCTTTCTAACGTACTTAGTAATAAAGAGTTTTTATACAATTGATTGCCGCCTAAAAAAAAAAAAACTTTTCAATTTTAGTAAAATCTATCCTATAGGTTGCAGTTCACTATGGTGAATTTAGCATTTGAGTTCTAGTGTCAAATGATGGGTTAGGGGATTAAATGAAATAATGTACACAAAGTGTCTAGCATGGAACCTGTTACCCAGTCAGCGCTTCTTCCTCACTCCAGCCTCTGGTTTGGGGTTTGGCTCCTGCTGTGCCTTCTGAAGGAGCTCTGGTGGTACAAATTGAAAGGTCGGCAGTTTGAATCCACCAGGTGCTCCTTGGAAGCCCTGTGGGGCAGTTCTGCTCTGTCGTGTAGGGTCGCTATGAGTTGGAATTGACTCGATGGCAATGGGTTTGGTTTAGTGCCCTCTAAGGTCCAGTGGAATATAGCGGTTAAGAGGACAAGCTGGGAAATCTGGGTGAGCTAGTTAGACATGGCACTCTAACTTAGGACAATAGATCAGTTGCAGTGTTTTGCCTGCAAGTAAAAGATCTTATTTCTACGTGGCTTATACCAAAGGGGATTTATGACCTTTAATCCGGAAGCAGAGCTGGTCCAGAGTTTGCTGATCCAGGTGAACCATCTCTCTGTCTACTCTACTCAATGTTAGCGTCATCTGTTAACTTGTAGCAAGATGGCTGCAGGACTTCTAGAAGTGATATCCAGACATGACAGTGTCTAGGAAGAAAAGGGGCCATTTCTTCTTGTGGACCCTTCTTAGGAGAGAGGAACATTTTCTTAGAACTACCTCCTCCTTCCCAAGAGACTTCTGCTTCTGTCTCATTAACCAGATTAGGTCAAATAATTCTGAACAAAATGAAAAATTACTACTGCAGCTGAGTGGGATGGCTTTCCTGGAGGCACACGGCTACATGAGGGAGGAATGGAGACCTGCACAAAAATACCCAAGATTCTGTTAGAAAGGAGGAGGGAGGGAAAGGATGTTGATCTCCCTGAGCCTTAATTTCCTTGTGTATAAAACGGGAAATCTCACACTGCTTACCTCACATGGTTTTCTAATGCGGTAGCCACTGAAGACCAGCATAGAAGAAGGGATTGCCATGAATTTGAAAGAACATGAGAACAAGCGTCACACGTTCTGGCCTCTATGTAGGCTTAGTTACTTCGAGCTGTGCAATTTTAAGCAATCTCATAATGTCTTTTATTTATTTATTTAACAACAATCTTTTGAGGGCCTACCATGTGGCTTCCTTAGGGGGCAGTGGTGGTTCAGTGGTAGAATTCTCACCTGCTGTGAAGGAGACCCAGTTCGATTCCTGGCCAACGCACTTTATGCGCAGCCACCACCTGTCTGTCAGTGGAGGCTTGCATGTTGCTATTATGTGGAACAGATTTCAGCAGAGCTCCCAGTCTAAGATGGACTGGTGATCTTAGGCCTTAGGAAGAAAGGCCTGGCGATCTACTTGTAAAAAATCAGCCATTGAAAACTCTGTGGATCACAATGGTCTGATTTACAGTGGATCATAGGGATGGTGCAGGACGGGCAACGTTTCATTTTGCATGGCGTCACCCATGAGTTGGGGACCAACTTGATGGCAGCTAATAACAACAACCACGTGGCAGGCACTGTGCTAGGAACCGGATACAGTGCATACCTGCTCTCTCTGTGTGTATGTGTCATTAACTATGATTTCATATTGTGTAATATGTTTGTTCCACACTATATTATGTACTTCGTATGTTTATCTCTGATCCTCATCATATCTTCTCAGAGTAGAAATTTTACAGTTGAGGAAATGCATATAAGAATGTCAAATGCATCTTATCATTAGGAAGTGGTGGTTGGGAGAAAGGAAGCCACCTCCAAGTTCAAAGTATTCTCATGTTTTGAAGGAGTCCAGCAAATCACACTGTGTCTCTCTCATTAGTAAACAGCATAGATAGGACGACTTGTCTTGTAAATTGGTAGCTGAAGTATCTCACACATTTATATTCTTGAAGATCCATTATTTTCCTGGAAAATGATAATATATTGTTTTGATTAGTGAAAGATTGGTGTGAAAGCATTGATTTCATGCAACACCAAAAGAGCTAAACCTCCTGTCACGTGTTGAATTGTGTCCCCCCAAAATGTGTGTCAACTTGGCTAGGCCATGATTCCTAGTATTGTGTGACTCTCCATCATTTTGTCATCTGATGTGAATTTCCTGTGTGTTGTAAATCCTACCTCTGTGATGTTAATGAGGCAGGATTAGAGGCAGTTATGTTAATGAGGCAGGGCTCAATCTACAAGTTTAGGTTGTGTCTTAAGTCAATTTCTTTTGAGATACAAAAGAGAGAAGCAAGCAGAGAGACAGGGGGACCTCATATCGCCAAAAAAAGAGCCAGGAGCATACATCCTTTGGACCCGGGGCTCCTGCGTGAAGAAACTCCTAGGGCAAGGGAAGATTGATGAGAAGGACCTTCCCCCAGAACCCACAAACAGAGAAAGCCTTCCCCTGGAGCTGGCACCCTGAATTCAGACTTCTAGCCTCCTAGACTGTGAAAGAATAAATTTCCCTTTGCTAAAGCCATCCAAGGTGGTATTTCTGTTATAGCAGCACTAGATGACTAAGACACCTCGGTTCTGCTTACTTAAGACATCAAGTTAATTTATGAAATGTGCAAGAGGAGGAGTGATTTTCTGAAGAAAGTAGTCAATATTAGAAACGATGCTTTGATTAACTTTTTGGGGGGCACAACTATGTCATAGGTGTTACTATTGTAGGGAAAGATGTGACAAAAAAAGGATGGGAAATTTCAGGAAATCTCAAGCAATGTGCTAATAAAGCTTGTATTTGATTTAGTCAATTTTCCAAGAAAAAGGAAAAGCTTCTATTTGCTTCAGTAGATCCAAAAAAAAAAAAAGCCCCAAAACCAAACCCTCTGCCATCGACTTGATTCTGACGCATAGTGACCCTATGGGATTGTGTAGAACTGCCCCATAGGGTTTCGAGAAGTGGCTGGTGGATTCGAACTGCTGACCTTTTGGTTAACGGCCATAACCCTTAACCACTGGGCCCCCAGGGCTCCCCTTAATAGATATATATTCAGAAATTGAGTGAACATTTGGGTTCTTACGTACGTCTTTATTCACAGTGCATATTTAGCATATGTGTGATTTGACAAGGAAAGAGATGTTTTTATCTTTTTATCAAGTGGCCCAGTGATAAAATTAATATTTTCAGGGTGGTGGTCAGTACAGATGACGGTTTTCTTTTCAATGTCAGATAATACAGTTCTGGGTCTTTAAGCACGGCCCCTGGGGAATGTTGGGTTGCCATTTTCTGTGCTCCATAAATAACATCACAGTCTTTCAGTGGGATGGTTAGTGACCCTGCTGTTTTTTGTTTTTTTAAGATAGAAATATTTGAAATTTAAAGAACAGGTTTCTCCAGAACAGATGGTGTGAGATGTTTGCAAATAGCCTTTGGCAGGTGCTGTGGAGGGGAGATGCTTCGGCCAGGTGAAGCTGCGTGTACATGTCTTTAACTGTATTGCATTTCTGTGACGTTTCCATCATCTTTCAAACCTTATCAAAATGGGGCCTCAGGGCCAGAGGATGTGTTGGCCATGATAATTCGGCCACAGAGAAGCAGTAAACGTTACATCTCTTCAAACATATTCTAAACCCCTTCTGTTTGACCAGCCGTAGTCTTACCTTTTGCTTCTTCTAGCCTCTCTTTCCTCAGACTTTTGGCAGTACACTGGCAAGATGTGTCTTTTTTCTTTCTGGAGGATTTCAGTCTATATTTATGGTTTTCATGATTCCTGCCATGTAGAGAGAGACACAAGCTCTGCTTTTAGATTTTTGGGGACGTTCCTCTTAATATTCCAGTAGCCACAGCATTTTCCAACCCCAAACTTATGTTTCTTTTTCGTATCATTGTTTTAAGGGAGCAGACAGAGCCTGTCCTAAGGTACCTGAGGTACGCTATGCTTTTCTGAAAAATATGGCGTCTCTATGTTGCTCATCTCTAAACTTCCATTTGAACAGTGGTGCCTGGTGTTTGCAGTCGGCACAAGTGGACCCTTAAACATGTGCCCTCAAAAATAGTGCGCGCGATTAATCAGAATCTTTCATCTGGGTCAGTTAACAATACTCTGTATGGCTCTGTGAGAAGAGAACAGAAACTTAAGTTCCCGAGTAATGCGAAGTTAAGGCAGAAAATCACTTTTGTTTGCTAATGAGATGAAAAGTCTTTAACAAGCTAACTTATTCCTGGAGTTGGTATTTAGCTCTAGGCATGTTAGGTCGATTAAAATGTACTATGGTGAGTCAAATGACAAAATTTTCTTCCTTGTTGTTGGTGGTAGCTGCCATTAAGTTGACTCCGACTCATGGTGACCTTATATGTACAACAGAATAAAGCGTTGCCTGGTTCTGCTGTGATGCATAAGGTTTTCATTGGCTATATATATATCTAAATATTGTTTTTAATGTTTAGAATTAGATCACCAGGTCTTTTTTTCTAAGTTTGCCTTAGTCTGGAAGCTCCGCTAACACTGTCCACCATGGGTAAACCTGCCAGTATTTGAAATATAGGTGATATAGTTCCAAGCATCACAGAAACATGCCACAGTCTAACAAACTGAAAGATGGGTTGTGGTTTCTTTCCTATTCAATTGTTTTTGAAAATTTTTAGTAGATGTTGTTGCTAGTTGCCGTCAAGTCGGCTTTGACTTCCATGTAAAACAGAATGAAACATTGCCTGGTCTTGTGCCATCTTCACGATCGTTGGACGAAATGTTGCCTGGTCTTGCGCCATCTTCATGATCGTGGGTGTATTTGAGTCCATAGTTTCAACTGTTGTGTCAATTCATCTCATTGCATGTTCCCTCATTTTTGCTCACCGTCTACTTTACCACATATGATATCCTTTTCCAGCAATTGATCTTTCCTAGGATGTGTCCAAAGTAAGCAAGTGGTCAGAGGGAGAGAAATGATTAATCCTGAGCCATAGAGAACCCTGGACAAAGAATGAGTTAACTTTTCTGCTGTTAATCATAAATAATATGTCCAAACACGATGGGCTTTGCCCCAATCGGATTATTTATTATCATCAGGCAGATGTGTGGACAAAAGAAATTTAGAGAACATCATCTCTGTTTGCTCATGTATGGGAACAGCAGCCTAGGAAGGGATCTTTTCTTTCTCACAGAGCTCTGCCATCTGTCTCCATAATATGCAGCCTGGGGGATTTCCTTAGTGTCCTGCTGTATGTTGTTAATTTTAAAGGTGAAGAAAGTGTTTATTTGAAATATTCCATTACCCTAAGAAAAATTACTAAAATTATTCATGAAGAATAGCTATCTTTTATTTGTACTGGAGGAAATACTGAATTGAAAAAAAAAAATCGTACTTCGTGGCTAACATAAGCAGAGAGAAAGAACGTGTGTGTAACCTTACTGAGAGGTTCAACAGCTTCTAAAAAAATGCTACAAACATTACTCCTAATGCTACTTGATTTATTTAAAAGAGAATCGTGACATAAATGTCTCCTTTATGTATCATAATTATAGTAGTTTTAGACTTGTTATCAAATTGCTTTAGTGGTTAGCAACTTAAAAAAAGGTCAAATAAAAGCAGCACCCAACAATTGCTTGCAATGAATGATCAGGTTTCTCAAATTTATACTAATTTTGTTTTCAGATTGAGATGGTTTAATCAATTGGCATTGAAAGGAGAGACATTGAGTTTTAAAAAACAAAACAGGCTTGTCTTCTTACCAGATTAGATTTGGTCCTGCCCCGATGGTTAGTTTAATCGAAGTCGATGATGTACTGTGAATTTTTTGTTTAAAATGGTTCTCCTAAAGTTATGACTACTTATAATTTGGTACATTCTTGCTTTTACTTGTTTAAAAATTAAATCTTTGGTAATTTTATGAAAGGAAACCCTGGTGGCATAGTGGTTAAATGCTACAGCTGCTAACCAAAGCGTTGGCCGTTTGAATTCTCCAGGTGCTCCTTGGAAACTCTATGAGGGAGTTCTACTCTGTCCTATAGGGTCGCTATGAGTTGAAATGTACTCGACGGCACTGGGTTTGGTTTTGATTTTGGAATTTTATTAAAAGCATGGTATTAGCCTGATGAGTGAGGGTTATGAGATTTTTTTGTGTAGCTGATTGAATTGTAGCTTCGTATCAAAGCAATGCATGTTTTTGTCATTCTTTGTGTCTGTTTTTCCTTTTGTTTTTTAAGCCAGTTAAATGCCTTACTGGATGGGGTAGGTAAGGCAACTGTGCTTTTTAGAGCTTCCTCAACAGATTTGGTTCTTGCTTGTTATATGGATATGGACCCCCGATGGAGCAGCCAGCATTAGTGTTAGGGGATGGATGTGGTTTATTAAATAAATATCATACCTTTCCTATGTTTGGTTTTGCCCACATCAACTCCCCTTGAGGCCAAAGCTTCATAAATCTCTCAATAATGTAGTACAAGGCTTTGAAGACAGAATATGCTTAATCAGTGTTCTAAGGAATAAATTTTAGGTAGCAATGTTAATGTAGTCCACCTGAGAAAATATGAACAATGGAAAGAACGACCGAATGTTCAAATGATACGAAATTTGTACTTGAACGTGCTTCAACACTGAAGGCATTTCTGTTCAGTGGAGATGTTTGGGATAACTTATATATAACTGATATTTTTGTCAGCTTTGCACAGATGGATAGGATACAGGAGGAGAAAGCTGGGAAGCCTATAGGAAAAAAAATGTGAAGGTTGAAGAAAAACCACCTTGCAGTTAGACATGGCATATTTAGGAGGACCTACCCTGAGATAATTCCTGTATTCTGATGGATACTGTGAATTAGTTTTTGGTGAGTGTTGGTTCTCTGATTCATTTTATGCCTAAAAGGTGTTTAATTATATTGATGAGAACACATTTCTAAATTCAAACTTAGGCTGTGTTCATAAGCTCATAGGCTGCTTTCTCCTTCTTGAAATGCAATTCTTACAGTGCAAGCTTGACTCTCTCATTTGAGCAGAATTTTTTGTTACTTTAGGGAGAGAAGGAGAAGTTTATGACCTAGGCGATTATTTTAGGTATTCCATTTTTTTCTTTTTCTCTTGATATTTACCCAGCAATTTGATATTGATTGTTGATGAACCCTTTTTAGTTGGCATTCTATGTTCTATTTCCATTGGTTCAATTTCTGCTGAACTTTTACTATATTTTTAAATGTGATTAAAACACTAGAATTTAGTATATGCATGAATCAGTCAAGATGAATGGCAAGTAGTCTTGCCATTCTCCGACTGGTAATCTTATATTTCTTTATTTATTTTATACCTGCTGTGTTCCTTGGTATGGTCTGTAGGAATATTATGCCCTTTTTATATAAATTGGTTAGATAATCTGCAAATCCAAGTTGCGGTTTAAATGCAACTATCTCAGACCTTCGTAATATCAGCTGTGATATCTGCCGTTCAAATACTCTGTCAGAGGTCTCATTAATACACTGAGGGTCCCACTGACCTTTGCTTTGAACCCCTAGCTAGAAACCCGGGCCCTACACCCTACTGGGCAATTCTGTCTGATGTTCTCTTTATGTAATTAGCAGCAGCATATCAAAAGGAAAGAAACATTTAAAGCTTCTTCTTAGAAGAATTCTAGTCAAGCTTTCTCATGTTTTTAGGAATACTGTAACAGCTTTCTGCTCCTCTACTCACAGGGCCCCAAGCCTTTTTAGGTTGTAGGATGAATTCTCTCATACTGGGACTTGCTGTATTTTTCGCTGTCTCCTTAAACAAGAGGAGCTCTGGCGGTGCAGTGGTTAAGAGCTGTGGCAGCCAACCAAAAGGTCAGCAGTTTGAATTCACCAGCTACCCCTTGGAAACCCAATGGGGCATTTATATTCTGTCCCATAACATTGCCATGAGTCAGAAGCAACTCAAGGGCCATGGGTTTTTTTTTTTTCTTTTTTCTTTCAACTGTATCCACCATGTGTTTCAGAGTAGAATTGTGCTTCATAGTGTTTTCAATGGCTGTGATCTTTATGGAAGCAGACTGCCAGGGCTTCTTCTGGGGCACCTCTGGGCGAGTTTGAATTGCCAACCTTTCAGTTGGTAGCTGAACGCAAATTATCTGCACCACCCAAGAATCCTCCTTTCTGTATACAACCTATGAAATATGCAAGTGTGTATCTGAAATATCTTTTCAGTGAGAATTGGCTTTTCATTGAATCCAAGGTGTTAAAATATGTTTACATATCCAATATTGGAATGGCCTCAAATTTCTTAACTGAGGGGACAGATTAAAATATATAAATTGAGTATAAACATACTGATAATTGTAAATTATTATTTTTGCTATGTATATTAAATAGATGATGAATTCAAAGATAATGTTCTGGACATTGGAAAATACTACTAGTCTGTAAATATGTATGTGGACATTAATGTGAAATTCACCTACTCCTCACTTATCAAAATGGTTAGATTCCAAAGACAAGGTCATTAGCAAAAATCAATGTTTTGTGAAAACGGAGGATGACCACATCAGATCACAAAATGGAGTATGACTACATCATTACATAACTGCCAAACCATTGAGAATCGTGGCCCAGTCAAATTGGCACATAACCTTAACCATCTAGCCAGTGTTAATATTGCCTCGCACCTCGGCGTTTGTTATTGCCAGACATATGTCATTAATGCACAAAATAGTCATAGAGCAGAGTTTTTACTATTGTTGTAAATGTGAAATGTCAGATCACAAGATGATAAGTGAGGAGTAGGTGTACTTCAATCATTCTTTCATTCGGAACATTTAGTGGTATCTTACACACACACTAATTTCCAGATATTGCAGTAAATCTAAGGATTCAAAACAGATGTATATGGTCCCTATCAACAAGGAGCTTACAGGTTTGTGATATTTTTATTCTCAAGAATCTAGTTAATTTTTTAAAGTAGCTTATGGATGGCGTGAAAAATGTGTCTTCTACTCTTAATGATACCAAAACCAAACCAAACTTGTTACCATCGAGCTGATTTTCAAGATTGTCACCTTTTGGAAGCAGATTGCCAGGACTTTCTTCTTCCAAGATACCTCTAGGTGGGTTTGAGCTACCAGTCTTTTGGTTAATAGTTGAGCGCTTAACCATTTATGCTGTTCAAGGACCCCTAAAGGTGCTTAAACACACTAATGTTTAAACACACTCTTTATGGGGCTTGGAGTCCATTTGGTAGACCTTTGAAGGATCTCGATTCAGAAGTCCAGGCCTCTTCTCCAAATGTCTGAATGACTGTTAAAGGATTTGATTTTACTGTTTGGTCTGTTCTCTCCAGTCCAGTCCATATGCCTTGATTTTTCCATTTTGTATATTTGCAAAAAGCAGAAGAAATAATCCTAAGTAGCTGTCATTTAAACAAGAGGAGCTTTACCACCGTTAGCCAAAGGCTTTCTCAGTGTGGTGAGGTACCAGCTGCTGTGGCCCAGTGGGCCATCTGGGCCTTCCTGAGCCACCTCCTCATGGACACTGCTGCCCAGTTATGTTGCTCTGGCATCTAGCCCCCAGAGAGTAGCTTGAAAGTAAAGTCAGAAGTTGGTATTCAGTTCATGAGATTACAGGGGGCCCATACAATCTCTGATCTGGCCTTGGTAGTCAGATTATTTATCTCGATTAGTTTTGTGGTTTCTGTAAACCATAGCAAAACCTGCAAAAGCCGGAACCTGGGTAAGGCGGAAACCTGTCTGAGAAGGAAAACTCAAATATTTTTCACTAAATAGAGAACGATAGAAAAGTGATGACTGCAACCTGTCAAAGGTGGAAAACTTTCGAGACCAGGAAGAATAAAGCAGTCTTTCTGAATTCCAAGTCTCACAGGTTTCACCGTATACGGCTTCCCCTTGAAATGGCTTCTGGATACTGAATTTGTGACAGTTTCTTCTCTGGTCTGTTGTAAGCAAAAAGGGGTGGGGGAGTGAACTATGGCCTGGATTTTTGAACAGTTGGAAAAGTTTGGATTTGGTTACTGCGACTGAAATGTTAATTGGCAATCCAAGCAGATGTGAAGATAAAGTTATGATTATTCAGATCATGTAAGTAACAACGGGTCTAAGAGAGTAGTAGGCGCCTGTTCTTTTATTGAAATACTTCCCATCAGTCTTTAAGGCTAGGAACTATGGTCATAAAATAGTGTTCAAGACAAAGGGTAGGGGATAGACATGCCATCGTTCCAGAGTTTGAGTTTGTTGTGTTTATACATCTTTGAGGCAAGTGTTGGGAACAAGCCTTTGTGTTTATCACATAGTTTCCTTTATCCCAACGTTGTACTGAACTGTGTGACTAAGAATTTCCTCAAACTTCCAGACACCCCAGCACATATTCTGTGGGATTATAGAGTCTCCCCATCCTCCTACTTCTTCCTTTCCCTCCAGTGTCCTATCGTTCACCTATTTTTCAAAACAACAATAAAAACAAAACACCAAAAACCTCATCTACAAATTGGAGAGCTTTATTATTAATGACAAATTGATGGATATTCTGATCCCTGATATACAGAGGAAAAACAAGGGTGTACCTGCCATGTTTTGACACTTGCTATTTTTTTAGTTGCTGTATTAGGTCATCTCCTGTTCACCTGTAGGGGTGATTGTGAGATGTTAGAGCGGGGAATGGCCTTGAGCTTCCTCATTTTGGATTCTTTGTGCTTGCATTTTTCGTATTAATTTTTTTTTCTTGGGAAGTGCCAAAAAAGGATTAGGTATTTATAAAAAAATGCAGAGGGGGATAAGGTATATGTTCAAGAGTTGGAAGAGGGGCTTAGAAACGATAACCAACCTAAAATTACAGAATGAACACTGACTTAGTAAAAAAGCCTCAGGAACCTACAAATTTATCTTGGTATTTTATTTTGTAGATAAGAAAGTTTAGGTCTAGGAAAATGAAATGATTTATGTAAGGTTTCCAGATGGTTATTGGAGTTGATACCAGAGCCTAAATCAACTTTCAAGCCTAAGGCTCTTTTCGGTATTATAAATAAGTAACCAAAAAACACAGAAGCTAGAAGGCAACAAATTATCTTTTGGGCAGGCAACAAGAGAAAAATAACTTAAATTGATATTAAGTAATCTAAGATAGAATTTTTTTATTTGTGGACTCTCTTAGTAATGGAAAGGGGTGCTTTGAAATATTATTTATAGCTGATCTACACAATAAGACGTTTTTGGTGTGGGCCTCAAAGAGAAGAGGGGAATTGTTGAAGCCTCTAGTCTATCCTTTGAATATTTACCAAAGGATACCAAGCCATGGTCTTTGCCTATGAAAGCTGGACAGCGAAAAAGAAATACAGAAGAAGAATTGATGTATTTGAATTGTAATGTTGGCAAAGAATATCGCATATACCAGGGACTGCCAGAAAAACGAACAAATCAGTCTCAGAAAAAATATGACCAGAATGCTCTTTAGAAGTGAAGATGGCGAGACTTCGTCTTGCTTACTTTGGACACATTATCACAAAAGGCCAGTCACTGCAAAATGACACCATGCTTGGTGAAGTAGAGGGTCAGTCAAAGTGAGGGAAACCCTCAATGAAATGGATTGCCAGAATTGCTGCAACAATGGACTCAAACATACGAATGATCATGAGTATGGCGCAGGCAATGTTTCATTCTTTTATACATAAGGTCTCCTCGAGTTGGAGCCTACTGATGGCAACTAACAACAACATCAATAACTATGGGGATCCTGCAGTTCAGAGAAGGAAAATGTTGATAATCCTAACCTCTCCCTTGGTCCTCAGGTCTTGGCCTTCCTTTCCAGTGGGACAGCCCGTGAGGAGAACTGTGTAACAACCAGCCAGACCAGCTGAACTGAGTTTCTCTTCCTTTGATCTGTAGCTACTAGTGTAATCAGGTCAATTAACAGACCTGTGATTCACTTCAGATCTATAATAAATTTGCAATTGACCTTAGCAGTTAACGGTTTAACCTTGTTGTGTATTGAATAATGGGATATTCTCTATCATATTTACTAGCATTTTTAAGTTGATCATCTGTGAAAAATAACAATAATGGGTACTAAATCAATCAGGATGATCTAGGGCATCTGGATGAATGATTATTCTGTCTGGGTCAGCAGCATAGTACATCTTTCTCAGTCAGACTCTGTTCTTGCCTCCTTTTTTATGCAGACGTTTATTTGATTTCATGCAGGGTGAGAAGGAGCATACTTTCTTATAAAATTATAATACAAATTTAATAAAAAATTATAATTCTGTTGAAGCAAAATATTATTAAGCCAATTATAGGAACTGATTGAAGTTTACTTAATATACAATTTGTTAAACTGGGACAACATTTCTGACTAGAGAGTCAGAAGAAAGAGCTTTCAAAGATTCTTATACCCCAGTTTATTGCTAGTTGTTATACATTGGCATGGAAACAGGGCCAAAATGTTGTTAGGTGCTGTTGAGTCAGTTCCAACTCATAGCGACCCTATGTGCAAAAGAACAAAACACTGCCCGGTCCTGCACCGTCCTCACAATCATTGTTATGCTCGAGCCCATTGTTGCAGCCACTGTGTCAGTCCATTTCGTTGAGGGTCTTCCTCTTTTTCGCTGACCCTCTACTTTACCAAACATGATGTTCTTCTCCAGGGACTGATTCCTCCTGATAACATGTCCAAATTATTTGAGACACAGTCTCACTTTGCCATCCTTGCTTCTAAGGAGCATTTTGATTGTACTTCTTCCAAGATGAATTTATTCATTCTTTCAGCAGTCCATGGTATAGTCAATATTCTTTGCCAGCACCACAACTCAAAGGCATCAATTCTTCTCTGGTCTACTTTATTCATCGTCCAGCTTTCACATGCATATGAGGTGATTGAAAACACCACGGCTTGGATCAGGCCCACCTTAGTCTTCAAGGTGACATCTTTGCTTTTCAACACTTTAAAGAGGTCTTTTGCAGCAGCTTTGCCCAATGCTATGCATCGTTTGGTTTCTTGACTGCTGCTCCCCTGGGCATTGATGGTGCTCCCATGGGTGTGGATCCAAGTAAAATGAAATCCTTGACATTTTCACTATTTTTTTCGTATATCACGATGTTGCTTATTGGTCCAGTTCTGAGAATTTTTGTTTTCTTTGTGGTAAAGTGTAATCCATACTGAAGGGTGTAGTCGTTGATCTTCATAGGTAAGTGCTTCAAATTCTCTTCACTTTCAGCAAGCAAGGTTGTGTCACCTACATATCGCAGGTTGTTAATAAGTCTTCCTCCAATCCTGATGTCCCATTCTTCATACAGTCCAGCTTTTTGGATTATTTGCTCAGCATATGGATTGAATAGACATTGCACTCTTTTAAAGAAGTATCTCTATGCAATCAGTTTCGACAGCAGGAACTCCAAAGGTCAGACTAGAAGTTGCATTTTGGGATCAATCGGTAATTATTTGAAAATGTTGTGTGTTCGCAAATTATTATGTAAACTACACTGGCCCTGAGCATAATAACTTGTTAACACCCAACATTTTCTTGAAAAACAACTCAAATAATTACTGATTGACCCCAAAACGCAACTTCTAGTCTGACCTTTGGAGTTTCTGTTGTTGAAACTGATTATATAGACGTAATTCTTTAAAAGAGCACAATGTCCAAGGCAAATGTTCTTTACTAATTACTGAACTGTTGTTGGATCCCTGGCGGCACAGTGGTTAAGAGCTCAACTGCTCACCAAATGGTCGCTGTAACCAAAACGTCAGCAGTTCGAATCCCCTGGACGTTCCTTGGAAGCCCTGTGGGGCAATTCTACTCTGTCCTATAGGGTCAGAATCGACTCGACCAGGACAATTTTAGGCTAACTAAATACAAGGACAGTGGAATGTAGACAGATGATTTAAAAAAATTCTTAGGAACTTCAAATCAAGTCCCGTAGATCAAGTGGATATTTTGAGCCCAAGGGCATTACGTGGCCTAAGAGAACTCAGAGGGAATGTATACCTGTTGTAAGAAATACTCAGAGCATGTACCCTCAGCATATACATTTTCCGTATGTTACTTTGAAGCAAGAGATTGAGAGAATACTTAACGTGACGTTTTGCAGATGAGTGATAACCTCATGAAAATCACCTCAGCACAAGGTCCCCACTAAAATTTCCTCTGTAGAGGATTATCTCCTTTCACTGAAAATGTTTTAGGTTTGAGATTCTGTGACTTTGAAGTTCTAAAACTACTGTTGCTACATTGATTTATTTGAGTTACTGGTGATATCCTCATTTTGGTGTATTAGAACTCTTTTGGATGTATGTGCAGAAATCCAACTCAAGTTGGTTTAAGCCAGGATAAAGGAGAGGTGTATTATCAGCTCGTTTAATTGGAAAGCCCAAGGTTGGCCTATCAAGTGTGGCTGTTGCCAGGGTTTCAAATGCTGCTGTTAGGACTGGCCCTCCTCTATTTTTCGACTATACTTTCTTCAGTGTTGGCTTCATGTTCAGGCAGTTTTTCCCCATGAGGTAGCAAGATGGTCACCAATAGCTCCAGACTTTGAGACTGGCAGACAGAGAGTTTCTCCTTCCTAATAGTTCCATTTCCAGAATTGAGTCTCATTGTGCCAACTTGGATCGTGTCACTAAACAAAACAGAACCAAAAAAAGCAAACCCGTTGCTGTCAAGTCAATCCTGATGCATGGCGGCCCCATGTGTTTCAGAGTAGAATTTCTGCATAGGGTTTTCTTGTGTGTAATCTTTTATGGAAGCAGATGACCAGCATTTTCTTCTGCGGCACTGCTGTGTGGGTTTGAACTGCCCACCTTTAGGTTAGTAGTTGAGCACAGACCGTTTGGACCACCCAGGGACTTTTCGGTTATGTCACTAGGAAGATGGAACAGACCAGGTCACATGTGTGTGTCCCCCTCCTCCCCACAGCCGGGGGTGGAAGGGGTGTAAGCAGCTCTATCCTGATCTGTTAGACTGAGAGTCTGGGAGGAGGAGTTCCTTCAGAGGAGGAACAGCAAGGTGCTCTCACCAGCAGGGGAGGCCACTGTCGCGCTGTCCAAACAGCAGATTGCCACTCTCTTCTCCCCAAATATTACTATCCATGTGCATTCACGCACAAGGTGGTATTAAAAAATTTAGCCAAAAAAAAAAAAAAAAAAATCTTCCCACATTTAGTGCTTACTTGCTTCCATCAACTCCAGCTAGTCCAACTGGAGGCTGCCTCCTCTTGTCAAAGCCATTTATAGCAAAGTCTGTTTGCTGCATAAATACCAAGGAATTCATTGTCTTATTTTTACTTATTTTTAGTCATTCACTGTTTTTATAAATTACCAGTCCTTGTTAGAGATGACTTGGTATTTGTATTATGATTAACCTCTTTGAAAGCCCCTGTGATTTTGTTTGGATGCTTCTCTGTGACCTTCGGAACTTTGGCAGGGCATAGCTCCACACACACTGAGCAATTGCGCTAGACAATTTCAACATTGCTTCTAAAGGCAAACACGTAGCTATTCATGTAGAAATAAAAATCGGCTATGTTCTCTTCTTTTTCAGGGCCCAGGAAGAGTAAGGAGGGAGGATTACAACCTGTAGGGAAAATTCATTTCCATTAAGACATACAAATAGATTGAGGTGCTAGAGCTGTCACAAAAAAGCCTTCTACAAATTTAGACTCTGGTTGTTGTAAATCCAGGACTTTTACATTGTTTATCAAACTGAGAATTGAAACTTAACAAAGAAATATTGTGACAGGGCAGTACCGATTAGAGAAGATTCGACTGATCTATAGACTTTTTTTTATAGACTAATTTTGAATCAGGAGATCCCTGTTTAGTTTCTTCATATAATATGAAACAGGTTTGTCAATCTACAGTAGTCAACTGCTTACTGTAACTGTAGAAGCAGCTTTAATCAGAGGTCACTTTATTCTTCAGGTATTTTAATCTGACTTCCTTTCCTCTACTTTTATTGCTCGATTTTGACCCCTATCTGTGCCAGCAGCGTTATTGAATTATTTGGGGTCGGTCAGTGCATTTGTTTTTACGTAGGCACCGCCTTCAACTTTTTGGGCACCAATGTTGTTTATGAAACATTTTAATCCTCAGGTAACGTCAATAACTTTTTACTCAATTTGAGTCTAATTAAACTTCTCTCCTCTTTCATAATTTTTTGCGTTGGTTGTTTGGGGCTTTTGTTTTCTTCTGATATTTTGATTGGGTTTCTGCTCAGAAATAGAACACTACATTATAATTTTTATTTTTTTAGATACCATTTGTTTTGGATAGTTTGATTCCATCTGTTTGTTTATATGATTTAATGAACACTAGGTTAATTTATAAATCCATCCAAGTAGGGGAGTTTTTAAAACATACAATTGTCAATTTTAAAGGAAGGTGAACAGAAGTTTTCGTCCTAGTTGTAACCCTATTTCTTGTGGTCCTGTGTGTTGTTTTGCAAGTGATTTGTACTATTCATCGAAAGATATCTTCTTGAATTTTGCTTTGTCTAAGACTGACGCAGAAACCCTGTTGGTGTAGTGGTTAAGTGCTACGGCTGCTAACCAAAGGCTCAGCAGTTCGAATCCGCCAGGCGCTCCTTAGAAACTCTATGGGGCAGTTCTACTCTGTCCTATAGGGTCTCTATGAGTCGGAATCGACTCGACGGCACTGGGTTTGGTTTGGTTTTTTGGTTTAAGACTGATGCTGATATAAATGTCACATTTATCTACTTTTCATTTTCATTTGAAAGGAAGGTCTTTAAAGGAGATGTGGTTTATTATAAATACTTCTCTAAGAATTTCCTCTCCTAACTTTTCTAGGAGTTTGCTTGAGAAAAAGAGAAAGAAAGAAAAAAAAAGCCCTGAAATTTATAAAATGATCCTGGAAGAAGACATATTTGAGAACTGTGAAAAAATAATTGTTTCTTTCAGATTTCTTTTTCAGCTTCAGCTACACTTTTCTTGTCATTTCTTTTGGCTCTCAGGTTTCAATTACACGGACTTTGATAGTTAAGAGAGCCCACTCTCACTAATGCCTATTGCTCCTTTTCCTTTTCACCACAAGGGCTCCTGCCAGTGGTAATCTTTAATGAGAGGTAGATTTTTTTTTTTTTTTTTTAGTTAAGGTAACTACAGGGGTGAAGGAAGCATTGAAAATGAGCCCACTGGAGTGTTATGAAGCTGCAAGCTACTGGTGGGTTGAAAGTTTCATTATGTTCAACTGCTACAAAAGACTTCCTCTTTCCAGAGTTGATTAGGAAAAGGGGCTCAGATGACAGTTTCATAAGCTGCCCCTTGCTGGCCGCTGTTGTTCCGTGAAGAATGTGTGGTACCACGTGAAGAACATACAAAAGAGAAAAATGTTGTAGAACAAAGACCACACCACAGGTATTTAGGTAACAGGAGAAAAGTGGAGTAGGACCATGTGATAATGAGGAAAGAAAGAGAAAAGTGGTGGTTTGGAGAGGGACATCTGCTGAAAGAAAGGACGGTCAGGAGTTATACTGTCATTGGCAGTACTGTGGAGAGGCTGAGCAGGGGATTTAGAGGTTCCAAAAATGGTGCTACTTCAACTATATATCATAATGCTTCAGTGTTTTTGCATTTTCTCATTAGAATTAATATGAAGTGATACATAATTTGGAAATCCATTTATTTGAAAGGGTAAATGCAGCTTTGGGTTGAATTTTCATCATTATTTAAGTCTCCTTTTACTAAGACATCTTTAATATGAACTGAGGTGATATTTTCTTGGTTTTCATTTCCCCACATCAGTAATCACCCAGAGATTCCTAGGCAGAAAATTTCTCCTTTCTTCATTCATGTGAAATTTAGTTTGTGCTTGTACTATGGGCTTTACACCCTTTTTTTGTGGCTAGAAAATGATAGAGAAGGGTGTTTTAATACAACTAGATATCTGCTCTAAGAGACATGTAAAGCAATGAAAGAAGGAAACCAATTTTCATGACAAAGAGACTTAAGAAAGTAGAGTTATGATGTTACCTTAACCCAGAGATTTCTAAAAAATCCAATTTGGTGTTAAAAGACATACAGACAGGGCTAGATTGAATGTCCTTTTAAACGATTTTTTAATCTAAACACTTAAAGGAATTATTGAATTGAGAGTCCTTGATAGGACCAGTAGAGTTTAAAGAACCAGTTTCGATCTAGAAAAAAATAAGATTTAGCTGTTGTTGTCCAATAGACGTTTCATAAGACATATTCAAGGCAATATTGTCAGAATGTTCCTCATCAACTCTAAATTTTTATTTCAATATGTATGGCAATAGTTAAGAGTGTTTTTTTTTTAAGTTTATTGTGGTAAAATGTATATAATAAAATACTTACCATCTTAACCATTTTCGTGTACAATTCAGTGACGTTAATTATGTTTACCGTGTGTGCAGTCATCACCACTATCCATTTTAGATGAAACTTTCGATGAGAATTTTTGGGAGACTAGTTATTTTGTGGTCCAGATGTGATGTTCATATTACTCATATGCAACCCAGCGCAAGGTTTTTATGGGAATTTTTTCACTGTTGGTGGGGTTGCTGCACTGTTGAAACGAACTGCTTATGACATTGTCTATGGCCTCTGTGGCTGGACCAGTTTATCTTTATGTAGGAGTTGTTAGGAATAGCTAACACTTGCATGGTACTTCCCAGTTTACAAAGGAATTTCATATGTTTTATTTAATTTAATCTTTATAACAATCATATGAGGTAGATAAGGGTAGCTCTTTTACCCTTTTCTTTTACGGGTAAGATAATCGAGTCTCACTGAAGCGGACAATATTCTAAGATCAACCAGTTAAAAAAAAAATTTTTTTTTTTTTTTTTTTAATTTAACCAGCTAGAAAGTGAGAGGCTGAATATTTTAACATAGGTGTTTTGACTCATAATTCAAAGTTCTTTCTGCTATAGTGATTGCCTCAAAAAAATCATCAAAACCATAATGAGAAATGCTGTTAGTTCCTTTCTCTTTGTTTTTATGCCTTGGTTAGAATTTTATTGATGTACTTTTTGTTTGCATATTGTTCTTTCTTTGTTTCTTCCCTCTTTCTTTCTCTATGTCCCTTCCTTCCTTCCTTCCTTCCTTCCTTCCTTCCTTCCTTCCTTCCTTCCTTCCTTCCTTCCTTCCTTCCTTCCTTCCTTCCTTCCTTCCTTCCTTCCTTCCTTCCTTCCTTCCTTCCTTCCTTCCTTCCTTCCTTCCTCCCTCCCTCCCTCCCTCCCTCCCTCCCTCCCTCCCTCCCTCCCTCCCTCCCTCCCTCCCTTCCTGTTACTCATCCATGCATCCATCCACACATCCATCCATGCATCCATCCATCCATGCATCCATCCATCCATCCATCCATCCACATCCAGCATTGAATGTCTTTTCTATACCAGGTACTATGCAAGACACTTGTGCAGCAAGAATAAGACATGGTCTTTGTCCTTGAAAAATGTAGTCTAAGGGATAAGTGAGGGTCAGGAGCAAGAAGTGTGATAAATGGTGTGAATCATGCTATACATGAGAAAATCCATCAGTACACACCAAGATTTAGAGTAAATTACATTTGACCCTATGGAAATATATATATATATATATATATATATATATATATGCATATATATATAATTGTGCTTTAAGTGAACGTTCACAGTTCAAGTCAGTTTCTCATACAAAAACTTATACACAGCTCCTGTCCCCCTCTGCCTTCTCACCTTGCCTCTGGATAGGAGCTGCTCACTTAGTCTCATGTATAGCTGAGAAGCACAGTCCTCACCAGTATCATTTCATGTCTTATAGTCCAGTGTAATCTTCATCTGAAGAGTTGGCTTTGGGAATGATTTTAGTTTTGGGCTAACAGAGTCTGGGGGCCATGTCTTCTGGGGTCCCTCTGGTCTCAGTCAGACCATCAAGTCTGGTCTTTTTACTAGAATTTGAGTTCTGCACCCCACTTTTCTCCTGCTCCATCAGGGACTCTCTGTCGGGTTCCCTGTCAGGGTGGTATTGGGTGGTAGCTGGGCACCATCTAGTTCTTCTGGTCTCAGGCTGATGGACTCTCTGGTTTATGTAGCCCTTTCTGTCTCTTGGGGTCATATTTTTCTTGTGTCTTTGGTGTTCTTCATTCTTCTTTGCTCCAGGTGGGTTGGGACCAATGATGCATCTTAGATGGCTGCTTGCTAGCTTTTAAGACCCCAGACACCACTCACCAAAGTGGGATGCAGAACATTTTCTTAATAAACTTTGTTATGCCAGTTGACCTAGATGCCCCCTGAAACCATGGTCCCCAGACCCCTGTCCCTGCTACTCTGTCCCTTGAAATGTTTGGTTGTATTCAGGAAACTTCTTAGCTTTTGGTTTTGTCCAGTTGTGCTGACTTCCCCTGTATTGTGTTTTGTCCTTCCCTTCACCTAAAATAATTCTTGTCTAGTATTTAGTTAGTGAATACCCCTCTTCCTCCCTCCCTCCCTCCCTCCCCACCCTTGTAACCATGAAGAATGTTTTCTTCTGTGGTTAAATGTTTTCTTGAGTTCTTATAATAGTGGTCTCATACAATATTTGTCCTTTTGCAACTGACTGATTTCACTCAGCATAATGCCTTCCAGATTCATCCACGTTATGAGATTTTCACAGATTCATTGTTCTTTATTGTTGCATAGTATTCCATTGTGTGAATATACCATAATTTGTTTATCCATTCATCTGTTAATGGGCACCTAGGTTGTTTCCATCTTTTTGCTATTGTGAACAGTGCTGCTATGAACATGGGTGTGCATATGTCTATTCATTTGAGGGCTCCTACTTCTCTAGGATGTATGTTCCAGTGAGTGGGATTGCTGGATCATATAGTAGTACTATTTCCACCTTTTTAAGGAAGTGCCAAATCCATGTCCAATGTGGTTGTACCATTTTACATCCCCACCAGCAGTGTATAAGTGTTCCAGTCTCTCCACAATCTCTCTAACATTTATTATTTTGTGTTTTTTGGGCTAATGCTAGCCTTGTTGGGATGAGAGGGTATCTCACTGTAGTTTTTATTTACATGGAAATACATTTTTTAAGGTAAAGTCTCTGCCCTCATCTCTTGCCTCCCACTCCTCACTCCCTATGTTCCTGCCCTCTCAGCCCCCTTGCCCTTCCATGATCTCGCCAAACCCTCTCCCACTGAGGGCCTTTGTGTTTGCTGCACTTCCTGCCTAGAACATTCCACATGCACACTCCCAGCTTTATTCAGATCTTTGCTCACTGTCCCCTTGTCAGAGAGTCCTTTTCTGGTCACCCTACTCAGTATAACAGTCTTTACTCTTGATCCTTCTACCCTGTAATTTTTTAATCTTGGTTTTGTCACTACGTCACGTTACATTTTGTGGGTATCTGTTTGCTTATTATCTGTCTCCTCCACCACTGTAACTGTAAGCACCATTTATTTTGTCTTGTTCACTGTCGTATGTGTTGAATTAATGAATTCAATCCTTAAAAATATGGGAATGACGAAGTAACATTATTAATAATCTTTTATAAACAGGGTGCCCTTTCCTAGGCACTTTGTATTAAAATTTTTATTAATTTAATACCTTGCAACAACACTTTAAGCCCCCTGAGGTAGACATTATCTCTATTCCAGAGAGCTAAAAAACCCAACAATGATAGTGACTAGTAAAAAAGAGACCTGGAATTCATCCCCTAAGTGTGTCTGGTCCAAAAGTAATGCTCTTTCCACATAATTTATATTATTTCATAATAATTATATAATGAATAAATTATGCATTGTTATGTGATTATGTATTATGTAATAATCATTTTTTGAATAATCATAATAATGTATTATACAATAACATTATTATTTTTTATTATTATATAATATATTACATAGTATACATGTTACATAATATGTTGTACAATAATAATAATTATTATTATTATTGTCTCTACCTAATAGATAAGAATGTTGTTGTGTGCCATTGAGTTGCTTCTGACTCATAGTGACCCTATAGGACAGAGTAGACCTGTCCCAATGGGCTTCCTAGGCCGTAATCTTTACAGGAGCAGATCGCCAGGTCTTTTCTCCCGTGGAGCCACTGGTGTGTTTGAACTCCCAACCTTTTGGTTAGCAGCTGAGAGTCCTTAACATTGTGTCACAAGGACAAAGTGAGTACTGAGTTGCCTAGGACCATGCAGCTAGGAAATGCTGGAACAAGGGCCCCAGATCCTGTTGTTCTGGTTCTGCTCCAGAGCACTCTTAGCACAACCATCGAACCTCTGTGACACAGATGCTTTGTCTTTCTTACTTTATCTGGGAATCTTTCATGTTTTCCATCTGTTATATTTGGTCCTTTGTAAACCGGTAAAGGCTAGTGTTGTATGTTGAACGCTTTGCTTTTCAAAAATCTAGCACCAAAATTTGTATCATGGTTTTGCTTTGTGTATGGTTTAACCTTTCGTTGACCTTTATATGACTTGAGTAAGCTGAATGAAAACAGCAGTAGAATTGCAATTTGCTATTTTGTTTGTACTGACTTTCTATGGTGCAAATGCACGACCTGATGATTACCAGGAATAGTTTATTGCTCAGGTATATTTGCTCATTCATTGATTCATCTCAGGCCAGAGAAAAGACCTCATCTTAAATAGTTACTGATTGCAAGAAAAGGGAGGTGATTTATTGAAGGCCTATAAAAACATGTGGGTTATGGAGACTGGTATGCTGGATGGTAATCTCCATTTTAATTAAATAATTAAATTTATAATTAACAAGAACAGAATAGGTTAATAGACTTTCCAGTTACAGAAATAAATTGGAGGCTGAAATTGCAAACGAATATTTCGTTGTGTTTTTTAAAAGCAAATCTGTGAATCTGTAGATAAATGTCATGTCCATACGTGGAAAGCTATGGAACCCTTGTGTAAACATACAAATGGGAAGATACAGATCAAAACATACACCAGAAAACAAGATTAAAATTGCTTCTACGGGTAATGTTATACCTGTGGCCGTTGAGTCAATTCTTACTCATAGCAACACTATAGGACAGAGTAGAGCTCCCCCATAGGGTTTTCAAGAAGTGGCTGGTGGGTTTGAACAGCTGATCTTTGGGTTAGCAGCTGTAGCTTGCCATAGCTCTCAACCAGTGAGCCACCGGAGCCCCATATTGTTGCTGAAAATTCTCTGGGGTTCATTCTCCATCAGCTGATACGCTAATCTGTTCAGACTTGTTAGTTGTTGAGTGAGTTCCTACTCATGACCACCCCATGTGTGTAGAGTAGAACTGCTGCGTAGGTTTTCAAGGCTGTGACCTTTCAGAAGCAGATTGCCAGGTTTGTCTTTTGAGGCACCTCTGGGTGGGTTTGAATTACCAACCTTTCGGCTTGTAGTTGAGCACTTAGCCATTTGTGACACCCAGGGACTTTGGTCCAGACTGCTGTTATATTTTTGTTACTTTTGAAAATTTTTTACTTCTGTGTTGAGCAATAGAGGGAAATGTATTTGCTGGAGGTCATAGAGTTGTATTCGTAACATCTACAAGAGATTGTATATAAAATACAAGAAAGCACAGTGTCCTTGGAAATCTAAAATTGCCCTATCTTGGTATAATGAATTTTGGGTACACGGATTCATATCTTGGAAATTACCTCTAAAATTACTTCTTCATCTTTTCTTGTATAATAATTGTGGCTTATGCAGCAAACTAGCCTTTTCCGTATGTTTCTTAAAATGTGATTATCAGTATGCAGTTATTTTCTTTTCAGGATTTTAATGTGGCATATACAATATGAATCTTGCATAGATCTTTGTAAATTTTTAACACTTGCTCACTGTGGCCTCAATTGTTTCTCAGAGAAGAGGTTGAAGATTTTCAACATTCTGAAATATGCATGCAACCTAAATCAATATATGTATAAAGTATATGTATAGTATATATATGTTTACACACCTACTCCTCGTTTATCCACTATCTCGTTTTCTAACATTTCACATTTACAACAATAGTAAAAAAAAATCTGCTATCCATCTATTTTGTGTACATCTGGCAATAACAAATGCCGAGGTGTGAGGCAAGGATAATGCTGGCCGTGGTAGGTAAGGTTATGTGTCAGCTTGAGTGTGCTGAGATTCTCAGTGGTTTGGCAGTTATGTCATGATGTAATTTGGCAGTTGTGTAATAATGTAGTCATCTTCCATTTTGTGACCTGATGTGGTCATCCTCCATTTTCTCATAATGCTGATTTTCACATAACGACCTGGTTTTTGGAGACTAATCATGTCATAAGTGAAGAGTGGATGTACTTATGTATGGGATTCATCTGCTCTGCATAACTATTCATGATTGCAAAGAAGTATGCATAAACATATTTAATTTTTCATGGAGACATAAAACCTCAAAAATAGTCTATAGAATAATAGGCAATACTCTCTGGTTTAACTGCCAGAGTGGATCCTAAAAAGTCAGTCTGTCTAGCACCCCCTTTGATCTACTAATACTTTATGCTAGAGCATCAACTAGGTTACTGGGGGATGTTATTGAGTCCTAAATTACTTTGTCTCCATGTTTGGTTTTAATGCTTTATCTGTGAAAACAGGCACACACGTTTTCTTTAGTAGCTGTCCCTTTGTTTATATTCCCCTTACAGGTGTGTGAGAGTAGGAATAACATTCTTATACTCAGCACATTATATTAAGATGAATTTTAACAAGACCCTTTATAAGTGAGTCAGTCTTCGATGCTGAGTGAGGAATTCAGATAATTTCAGAGCTGGGAATATAAGTTTATGTTCTTCATGCTATTTTTTAAGTGGAAAAGAGAAACATACATTTTTGTAGCTATTACTGTTTGGTGAATGTTACAGATTGAATTGTGTCCCCCAAAAGTATGTGTCCACTTGAGTAGGCCATGATTCCCGATACTGTATGATTGTCCACCGTTTTGTCATCTGATGTGATTTTCCTATGTGTTATAAATTCTACCTCTATGATGTTAATGTGGCAGGATTAGGGACAGTTGTGTAAATGAGGCAGGAGTCAATCTACAAGATTAGGTTTTGTTTTAAGTCGATCTCTTTTGGGATATAAAAAAGAGAAGCAAGCAGAGAGACAGGGGGACCTTATACCACCAAGAAAGCAGCACCAGGAGCAGGGTGCATCCTTTGAACCTGGAGTTCTGTGTGGAGAAACTCCTCGACCGGGGGAAGATTGATGACAAGGACCTTCTCCCAGAGCTGACACAGAGAGAAAGCCTTCACCTAGAGCTGGTGCCCTGAATTTGGACTTCTAGTCTCCTAGACTGTGAGAGAATAAATTTCTCTTTGTTAAAGCTGTCCACTTGTGGTATTTCTGTTATAGCAGCACTAGATAACTAAGACAGTGAAGGTATCTGTCAACCTTAATCTTTCCTCACATGGAACAGAGACTGTGTTTGAATATCTGAAATATATTCATTCTCTTTAGTTCTGATTTTTTCTTTATGTGTCAATTTTTTTTTTTTTGGTCAAATTAAATGCTTATTTTTTTTTAAAGCTGTGTTCATTGTTATGATTCCACATGTACAACCTCATATGTTATCCAAGTCATTTTAGGCTCTTTAATTCCCTTCAAATTTTTCTAATCTGAATTTTTATTTCATCACAGCCATTCAAATGGTTTAGAAACTTACTTATTTTCAAAGATTTATATGACAAGAACAAAGAAATTTCCTTTACCTTATGCAAGAACTATGCTTTCTTCTTTGCTTAGGGTCTACAAAGAAGTATAGTTTGCCATCACTAAATCTTTGGTGGTATCCATGTCAGCAGTTTCATTTATTTTCACATGAAATTTCACTAGAGAATAATGGGTTACATTATGTCGTGATATTGAAATGTATTTTTCATGTCATCTTATGGGTGGGAAACCCTGGTGGCATAGTACTTAAGAGTTATGGCAGCTAACCAAAAGTTCGGCAGTTCAAATTTAGCAGGTGCTCCTTGGAAGCCCTATGGGGCAGTTCTACTCTGTCCTATGGGGTCCCTATGAGTCAGAACTGACTCCACGACAGTGGGTTTTTTTTTTTTTTTTCCTTATGAGTGCATTTAGTCCTGAGCTCACTCAGGTCTTCTGTGGTTGGCAGTGGGTAGATTATAGGATTGTGTCTCCATCCATAAATTGTGTGATATTCTAGTTGTGCTGGTTAATATGCAAGCCTGTGTGTGTATGTGTGTGTGTGTGTGTGTGTCTGTATGTGTAGCTTTCCTTTAGTAATTCATCAGCTTTACTATTCAGTGACATAACATGTAAGAAGAGAAGCCGAGTGGGGAGGGAGCAGTTGGGTAGGAGTTTGTTCGCTGACAGTGTTTAGAGTTACCTGTATGGCGATAACAAAACACAAATCGTTTTTCGTCAGCTTCCTTGCTGTTTTGAAGCTTCCTCCAGAGTCTCACCCCTGTTGCCTGTACCTGGGGTGGACTACACGTATCGCCCCACCTGGTGCACCACTGCATCTATTTATTGTTTTGTTCCCTCGTCTTCCAGGTGACATGGAAACTTGGGAAAGCAGTAGCTGAAGAGGAAGACCTTCTACTGTGTTCTAAGCAAACAAGTTTATTTTATCAAGAATTTTAATGTAATCCAAAGGGTCCGGAAGACATTAATACATTCATTTTTACTCTAATAGCCCAGAAAAGTAGGCTTAAAGCCAGTATTTGATTTTTCCATCTCTTATCTTAAGCCAGAATTGACAGCAACTTTTTTTTAAGTAGAAGTTAAAAAGTTCCTTTTCTCCTGTCTGTCTTGATCTGTCTTTTCTACCTTGCTTTATTTAGTCTGTTCTCTCCTAAAAGTCCATTGAGTAGCATTATTTCAGACTGTGCTTTCTTAATCTGTATCTTAACTATTAATCAGATTTTAATTACCTGTAACATTCTCTTTTACATTTCACCATTACCTGTTGCTCCTCCATTCAAACAAATTTGCATGTTATTTTCTCTAAATTTGCTTCTCATTTGGCTATATAGTTATGAGCTGTATAACATCCATCTGGACAATGTCCAACTGTATATATGTCCATTGTCCCATAAGGTTATAATACCCAAAATCCAAACCCACTACTGTCGAGTCCATTCCAACTCACAGCGACCCTATAACCCACTGCCGTCCTATAGTGACCCTACAGGACAGAGTAAAACTGCCCCTTAGAGTTTCCAAGGAGTGCCTGGCGAATCTGAATTGCTGACCTCTTGGTTAGCAGCCATAGCACTTAACCACTACGCCACCAGGGTTTCCTAAAGTTATAATAGAGTTCAGAAATCCTGATTGAAGAAGGGGATTTAGTGAACATAACGGGACGTAGGGAATACAGCAGCTTCCCACATGCAACACGTGTATCTCATGTCTCTTGTATACAAAGCGATTGCGCTACCAGGCATCTAATGGTACAGTACATATATAACCTACAGTCATAATAAATGTGTATGTTACTGGCTTATGTATGTACTGTGCTGTACTTTCTGTCTTCATTTTAATGTGAACTTTCCGTACTTAGAAATAAAAATTTACTGTATAACAGCATCCAATCACATGTATTGCGCATCTCTTGAGTGTTGCAGTGTTATGTCTCTGTTTAATTTTCTTTGAAAAATATTACCATGAAGTGCATCATTGCCCTCAAGCACAGCAAAACCAGGGCTAGTGATACAAGCAGTAAGAGGCAAAGGAGAAGTATCGATTTGGAAGTGAAGCAAAAGTGAAACGTGGATTAAACAACACAAAGGTGAAAAACCAGCACATGCTATTGATTGCGATTTAGGCATGTTTGCGTAATGTCCAAGTCGCGTAATGTCTTATTTCACAGAACGCATGGTGGATGTTAAGTGACACATGATTGTATTTGAGTTTTCACTAACACAATTTGATCTGCCTACAATAACTCTGTTACTGGTAGCCACATCATCAAAACATATTTGATGAAAGGAAACCAAAGAATTGTAATAGGAATCCTTAATTTCCTAAACCAAAAAAAAAAACCAAACCCACTGCCCGTCGAGTCGATTCCGAATCATAGTGACCCTATAGGACAGAGTAGAACTGCCCCATAGAGTTTCCAAGGAGCGCCTGGCAGATTCAAACTGCCGACCGTTTGGTTAGCAGCCACAGCACTTAACCACTATGCCACCAGGGTTTCCTCTTAATTTCCTAGCCAGACTTTAAGTGCAATACTGTTATATCATTACAGGAGGCATTATAGCATAGAGAATAGGAGTACAGTTTTCAGAGTCAGGTGGACCCAGATTTGTGCCCATGGGCAAATTACTTTTTGTCATATGCAAAGTATGTATTAAAATAGTGCTTAACTCACAAAACTTCTTTATTCATCTATTCACTATCTGTTCTGTGCCAGATGTAGTGCTATCGCTGGTTATAACTTGATAAATAAAACTGACATGGACCTTACCCTTGATATGTCATTGAGGTAATGTAAGTACAGCTCTTGGCACAGTTACCTGAGACATAGGAGCTTAATGATCATTTGCTACCCGTAAGAGGGGAGGTATTTCTAGCTTATAATAAATGGTTACTGGTTTTGTCTTAGTCATCTAGTGCTGCTATAACAGAAATACCACAAGTGGATGGCTTTGAAAAAGAGAAGTTTATTATCTCACAGTCTAGTAGGCTATAAGTCCAAATTCGGGGCGCCAGCTCCAGGGGAGGGCTTTCTCTCTCTGTCAGCTCTGGAGCAAGGTCCTTGTAATCAGTCTTCCCATGGTTGGGCAGCTTCTCAGGTGCAGGGACCCTGGGTCCAAAGCATGTGCTTTGCTCCTGGCACTGCTTTCTTGGTGGTATGAGGTCCCTACTCTCTGCTAGCTTCCCTTTCCTTTTATCTCTTAAGAGATAAAAGGTGGTGCAAGCCACACCCCAGGGAAACTCCCTTTACATTGGATCAGGGAGGTGACCTGAGCAAGAGTGTTACATCCCACCCTAATCTTTTAACCACAAGCAAAGATTATGATTTATAACACTTAGGAAAACCACAAAATGGAGGACAACCACACATGGCCTAAACAAGTTAATACACACATTTTTGGTGGGGGGACATAATTCAGTCCATAACAGTTACCCATAACCCATTGCCATTGAGTCTATTTTGACTCATCGTGACCCCATGTGTTATAGAGTAGAACCGCTTCTTAGGGTTTTCTTGGCTGTAATCCTTATGGTAGCAGATGGCCAGGCTTTTCTTCTGTGGTACTGCTGGGTGGGTTTGAACCACCAACCGTTAGGTTAGTGGCACATAGTAAACCATTTGTGCCACCCAGGGACCTGTAATAAATAGTAGCTCCTTTTAGTCTTCAAATGCCCTTATTGATTACCTACCATGTGCTGGATGCTAGGGATGGAGTGTGGATAAGATAGGCAGGGTCCCTTTCTTCATGGAGGGTACATGCTTATGGGAGAAGACAATGGACAAGAAAACAGGCAAATCAACAGGACAGTCATAGAGTATGAGCCATGTTACAAAGGAGATAGAGAGATGGGATGGAGTAGAGCAATAAAGAATAGATATGACTTTACGATGAGACCTCAAGAATGGGAAGGAATAGGCTACGCAAAGATTTGGGCAATGAACATTTCTGGGAAGGGGAAAAACAAAGCCCTTAAGGCAGAAAAGGGTTTTGTGCATTTGAAGAATAAAAAGAAGGCATGTATGGCTGAGTTGTAGTGAGCAAAGTGGAGAATGATGTGAGATGTTGTGGTAGGTAGGAAATAGATCCTGCAGGCCTGACAGACCATGAAAAGGAGCCCTGGGGTGCTGGCAGTGAAGGTGAAGGAATGTAGGCAGTTAGTGAATAAAAAGTAATCAGGATAGGGGGCACAGTTACAGATACTTTCTAGACAAAACCAAACACCTTGTGGGATTGGTTGACTAGATTTGAAGACCTAAGTCTATAGTCTGGGACAGACTGTTCAATTGATGTATCATAGTTCATAAAGTTATGTTCTACATTCTAGTTTAGTGAGTAGCATTTGGGGACTTAAGAACTTGCAAGCGACCATCTAAGGTACAACTATTGATCTCTATGCTTTCGGGGCAAAGAGAAAGAAGGAAACCAAATAAAGAAGAAACTAATCTACAGGACTAATAGTCTACATGAACTATGGCCTCATCTATCCTAAGACCAGAAGAACTAGATGATGCCCAGCTATCACTACCAACCATTCTGACCAGAGACACAATAGATGGTCCCAGATAGAGTGGAAGAAAAACGTAGAACAAGACTCAGGTTTTTAAAAAAGGCCAGACTTACTGTACTGGTAGAGACTAGAGGAACCCCTGGAACTATTGCCATGAGATACCCTTAAAATTTTGTACTGAAACCACACCTGGAAGTCAGCTTTCAGCTAAATAATAGATTGGATCATAAACAATATCACCTGTGAGTACTGTGCTCCTCTAAAAAATCATCTATATGAAAGCAACTTGTCAACGTTTAACCAAAAGCGAAGATGAGAAGGTAAAAGGGGTCAAGGAAGCTGGATTAATGGAAATGGAACAACCAGAAGAGAAATGAGAATGTTGACACATTGTGAAAAATGTAACAAATGTCACTGAACAATATGTATAGAAATTATTGAATGGGAACCTAATTTTCTGTGTAAACTGTCACCAAAACACAATAAAATATAATAATAATAAAAAGTAGCTATATATAAAGAAAAAAGTATTCAGGATTAACTGGAGAGTCTGGTTTTAATTACTGCTTGACTCTCACTGAGATAAAGGAGAATGAGGGAGGATAAAATTTTGGAAGTTAAATCAAGATTTACATTTTGCACGTGAAATTCCGGGGAGAATATATATATATAAAATATATATATGTCCTATTAAATATGATTATTATAGATGGCTATTCATAAGGTAAAGTTTATTTTTGTTTATGTTTCTGTGACATTTAAGAAAGACATTTAAGAGCTTCTCTATAAAAGTTTTTAATTTTGATTTTGCTAACTGTTCGTAGGTAGGAAGTTAAAAATTCAAGTCACCGAAGATTAGGGACGACCTGTGAGGAGTCCAGCAAAGCTAGCCTCTGGATCAGTTGGTTGGTGACAGTTAAACTATTAGGAAATGCTTAAGGGTTTATTTAGAGTTTATGGGTGCAGTAAATTTGCTCAACACTGATGGATTTCCTGGTTTAGTGTATTAAAGGTGAGAAAGGCAAAGTTGCTTTCTGATAGAAGTGTTTATTTCTGCTAAGCTGGGAGTAGAAAGGCATTGATGAGATGTTTGTGTATCCAGAGGAAACATTCTGCCTTCTGCTTGGACGACTGCCACCTGAGACAGTTGGGAAGGAAGTGAGAGGTCTAGATGGTCTCAGATATTTGGGTGTTTCTGTCCAGCTCTCCTTTAGTCGACATTACCCAGGCACATTGTTAATGCTGACCTTACAGGCTGTAATCTCCTGCTTGTCATTTTGTGTATATACTTTTGCATAAAATTCATCAGCATAGAACAAGAGATTACTTCGGTAGCTTATATTATTTTATGAGATAAAATATTATTATCATCTTGTATAAAACTATATACGCAACAGGAGTCCTTACGATACTGATGAAAATCAGCACTGACTCATGGTGACCCCATGTGAAACTGAACGAAATGTCTGGTCCTGCACCGTCCCCATGGTCTTTGCTATGCTTGAGTCCATTTCTGCGACTGCTTTGTATTTTGAGTGCCTTCCAACGTAGGGCCTCATCTTCCAGCACTCAATCAGACAATATTCTGTTGTTTTCATTGGCTAATTTTCAGAAGTACACCTAGTTCCCTCTTTTTTAAAAAAATGCAACAGGCTTATGAAGTAAAAGTGTGAAAGGTACGCTTAATTTCCCTCCTTGACTTTGCACAGGAGAGGAATTCTCTTCTCGTCTCCTTTCACAGAACCATAAAATGTGAGTGCTGGAAAGGACCTTGGAGGACGTTTGGTTTGTCTACTAGCGGAGCCCTGGTGGTGCAGTGGTTAAGTGCTATGGCTGCTAACCAAAATGTTGGCAGTTCAAATCCACCAGCCGCTCCTTGGAAACCCTATGGGGCAGTTTTCTGTTCGATAGGGTCCCTATGAGTTGGAATTGACTTGACGGCGGTGGGTTTGGTTTTTTTTTTACTAGTGAGGAAACAGAGGACTTATCAGTCACGTTGTAGTCCAAACAGCCTCATCTCGCTGCAAATAAAAATAGGACTAAGGGGAAGGATATATTTTTCCCAAACTACCTGTAGTATCAACTTAGTGGCTTACTTCCCCCATGCCCTAGTGTAGACATTCACATATCCTGTCATTCTGTGTGTGTTTGATTATGAATTTGCTTCAGTGTCTGTAGTTTTTATTGTCAAGATTTATCTTTTGGCCAGGAGTCCCTAAGTATTAATTTGTGGATTCTGGCTTACTTCGATGGAACTTGATACTGTGGTTCCTTTCTTTATCCAGCACTAGTGGCCATTGTTACTGATGCCCAGCTCTGCTTGGAACCCTTAGGCTGCCGCGTTTGCCCCTGTGTCACATACAAGGTGCCACGTAGAGAGCACTTCCAACACACAGTCCTGACTTGTTGCCCTCAACCCAATCCTTATAGTTGAATACTTTGGTTATCAATTTTATTCCTGATTCTGTTGTTCTTTTTGCTTTGTTTTACTGCATTTAATGGTTAGTCCCATTTTCTCATTCACGATCTTGGTGACTGTCAACAACAATTTAGGTTCTACTTCCTGATACACATCGAATAGACTCTTATAGGGCTTTGATGCTAATAGGCTCCTACCCTAGCTTTGTTCTTTTTGGCAGTGAATGTAGTGCCATTCTTCTTCAGTTTGTCATTCCTGGCATAGTAGACCATATGATTTCCAATTCAAAATGGCAAATACCAGTCCATTTCAGCACACTAATGCCTAGAATACTGATCTTTATGCATCCCATTTCATTTTTTATGACTTCCAATTTTTCTAGATTCATATTTGTACATTTCATGTTCTGATTATTAATGGATGTTTGCAGCTGTTTCTTCTCAATTTGAGTCATGTCACATCAGCAAATGAAGTTCTCGAAAGCTTTACTCTATCCATGGCATTTAGATTGACTCTACTTTGAGGAGGCAGCTCTTCCCCAGTTGTATTTTGAGTGTCTTCCAGCCTGAGGGGTTCATCTTTGGCGCTATATCAGTCAGTGTTACGCTGCTATTCATAAAGTTTTCACTGGCCAGTTTTTTCAGAAGTAGATTGCCAGGTCCTTCTTCCTACAATGCTGTCAGTAATAGGATAATATCCATAAACCAAAAGGTAGACAACTTAATATGATCATTATTTCAATTGACACACCAGCCACTAAGGCCAAAGATGAAGTAACTGAAGATTTTTACCAACTTCTGCAGTCTGAAATTGATCAAACATACAATGAAGATGTGTTGATAATTACTGGTTATTAGAATGCAAAAGTTGGAAACAAAGAAGACCCAGTAGTTGGAGAACATGGCCTTGGTCTTAGAAACATGATAGAATTTTGCAAGACCAATAACTTATTCATTGCAAATACCTTTTTTCGACAACATAAATGGGGACTGTACACATGAACTTCATTAAATGGAATACACAGGAATTAAATTGATGACATCTGTGGGAAGAGACAAAGGAAAAGCTCAACATCATCAGTCAGAACAAAGCCAGGTACAGACTGCAGAACAGACCATCAGTTCCTCATGTGCAAGTTCAAGTTGAAGCTGAAGAAAATTAAAACATAGTCCATGGGAGACAAAGTACAACCTTGACTATATCCCACCTGAATTTAGGGTCCTCCTCAAGAATAGATTTGACACATTGGACACTAATAACTGAAGACCAGATGAATTGGGGAATGACATCAGGACATCAGACATAAGAAAGCAAGAGGTCATTAAAAAGACAGGAAAGAAAGAAAAGACCAAAGTGAATATTAGAAGAGACTCTGAAACTTGATCTTGAATGTTAGAGTAGCTAAAGTGAAGGGAAGAAATGATGAAGTAAAAGAGCTGAACTGATGATTTCAAAGGGCAGCTCAAGAAGACAAAGAAAAGTATTATAATGATGTGCAAAGACCGAAAAGGAAGAACACGCTTGTCATTTTTCAAGCTGAAAGAACTGAAAAAAAAGTTAAGGCCTCAAGTTGCAATAGTGAAGGATTCTATGGGGAAAACATTAAACGATGCAGGAAGCATCACAGTATATACAGAGGAGTACACAGAGTCACTATACCAAAAAGAATTGGTTGATGTTCAACTGTTTCATCATGGATTACACCTCAACATAAAAAAACAAAAGCCCTTGTGACTGGACCAATAAGCAACATCGTCATAAATGGAGAAATGATTGATACTGTCAAGGATTTCATTTTACTTGATCTGCAATCAACACCCATGGAAGTGGCAATCAAGAAATACAAAGGATATATTTTATTGGACAAACCTGCTACGAAAGACCTCTTTAATGTGTTAAAAGCAAAGATGTCACTTTGAGGACTAAGGTGTGCCTGACCCAAGCCATGGTATTTTTAGTCACCTAATATGCATTTTTTTTAATAAAAAAAAATTTTTTTTTTTTTAATATGCATGTGAAAGCTGGACAGTGAATAAGGAAGACTGAAGAAGAATTGATGCCTTTAAATTAAGGTGTTGGCAAAGAATACTGAATATACCTCAAACTGCCAGAAGAACAAGCAAGTCTGTCTTGGAAGAAGTACAGCTAGAATGCTCCTTAGAAGCAAGGATGGTGAGATTTCATCTCATGTACTTTGAACATGCTATCAGGAGGGACCGGTTCCTGGAGAAGGACGTCATTCTTGGTAAAGTAGAGGGTCACTGAAAAAGAGGAAGACCCTCAATGACGTGGGTTGACACAGTGGTTGCAATGATGGGCTCAACCATAGCAACAGTTGTGAGGATGGTGCAGGACAATCAGTGTTTCCTTCTGTTGTACATACGGTAGCTATGAGTGGGAACTGAATGGAAGGTTCCTAACAACAACATCTAGCTTTGGAGAAAGGAAACTGAACAATTTGGGATTAGTGTATTTGGAAACCACTAACTCATTTTCTCATTCCTTTGATTTCCTGCCCCCCACTTTTGGTATTATGAACTGTTTCATAGTAGTTTCTACATATGTAATAAGTATACACAAACATATATAACATATATGTTAGGTTTAAATAATAAGTATATGGTTAGCACTAATTTAGTCAGATGGTGACACATTAACTAAGACCTTCGAAATCTGCTCTATGCTTCTTTCCAGTTGTGGTCTTCCAACACACTCCATTCTCTTTGCCCCCGAGGTAATCACCCTCTCGAATTTTATGTTAATCATGCCTTGGCTTTCCTTTATAATGTTACTTTATATTTATATGTCCCTATATATTTTTTATATAATATTTTTTAAAATTTGGTACATTTTGACCTTTATATAATTGCAATTACACTGTATTTATTTTTCTATGACATGGTTTTTTAACTCAATGTTAAGTTTATGAGATTCACGTATGTTGCTGTGTGTTAAAAAAAAACACGTTGCCGTCAAGTCAATTCTGACTCATAGCGACCCTATATGTTGCTGTGTATAGCTGTAGTTTATCCATCTTCACTGTTGTATACTTTTATTTTACAATTATACCGCAATTTACTTATATACTATTTTGAGGGTACTTGGGTCGTTAACAACTTTTAGCTATGCAAGCAATGCTATGCTTACATCTGCTTTCTTATACAAGTAAATAAGAATTTCCCTAGGAAATTTACTTAGAAATAGAACTGCTGGGTTGTGGGGCATGCACATTTTCAACTTTAATGTCAAATGTTTTGTAACTATTTACTTTCCCACTAGCAGTGAGTGAGTTCCCATTGTTCCACATTCTTGCCAACCCTTGGTATTGTCAGACTTATTTTTGCCAGTCTGGTGGGTGTTAAATTGATTTTATTTTGCTTTTGCCTGTGTTTCTGTAATTACTGATGAGGTTGAACTTCTTTTCATATGAAAATTCACTATTTGTATTTTCTCTTCTGTGAAATGCTGTTCATGTCTTTTGGCCATTTCCTACTTTTTTTTTTCCTCATTGATACATGTAAGTTCTTTGTTCTTTTGTATGCTATGTGCATTTCCAATATGTTCTTCTAAGATCTGGTTTGTCATGTACTTTCTTTATGGTAGTTTTTGATTAACACAGTTTCTTGATTTTAATCAAGCTGAATTTATCAATCTTTTACGTAGCTCTGCTTTGCTTGAGAAATCCTTTCTTATTCCAAGACCAGAAAGATATTCTTTCGTATTTTCTTCCAGGAGTTTTAAAATTTTACCTTTCACAGTTTAAGTCTTTAAATCTGAGAACTGACTTTTGTTTATGATACAGGAAGCCAATTTTATTTTTTCCCATTTAGATATTTAGCTACACAGTCAGCATTTATTAAACAGTGGATTTCTTCTTTTTTTTTTTCATATAATTTGTCAGCAAATTCTGTCACTTTTACTTTCAAAATATATTATGTTAATTGCTGTGTCTCTAGTGGGTACCGAATAAACACAGGCAGCCTTGCTTTGCATGGGTACAGATTTCAGTTACCATGGTTTATTTAAATAACATCAGTCCCCCAACAAAATGGTTCAGATTTCATTTACCACAATGTATTAACTGTGTGAGTAACTGCATAAAGTACAAACTTTGCTGCTAGCTCTTCAGTCCATGAATCACTATATAAATAACAGATGAGCATTTGGATTGGTGATCAATCATACCACATCTTTCAAAGCCTGTTGGTGATTGGTTGCTGTGCATCTATTATTCAGTTCCCAGACAGCAAAGCCTGTAGTTGTGTTGCCTCCTTGTCTCCAAGTGATCTACTCATAGTGCATTTTACACAAATGGATAATCACACATGGAACTGGTTGACAAAGGTGAAAGTACAGCAAAGAAACAAGAAGTGTCAGTGCCGGAAGTGAAATTCGGATTAAACATAAACGGAGTTACAGTAGAAAGAGCTGACCCTTGGTATTTCTACCATTCAGAGACTCTAGATACACAGCCAACAGAATGTACTGAAGGCAGGCTTATTGACAGAAATCGGGACAATGGTTGTGTAAGAAAGGATGAAGATATCTCAGAGGACGTGACACTGGCAAAAAACCTGACATTAAAGGAACTCTCAGAGACATTTCATAACGTTGAAACTGCAAAGGATAAAATGTTGGAAGCTGATTCAGACTTAGAAAGGATTATGACCATTTACCATTGCTTAAAAAAGATGCTCTGTATGGGAAGTTATGTGATGCGAAGAAGGCAGGCAGTATTTAAACTACTCCTGATTACTTTTTCACAAAGAAATAAAACATTTTAATTCTCAGTATTTCTCATGTTCAAGTTATAAGGTGCTAAATAGATATTAGTTTTATTTTTGTTTCCATTTCTCTTTACCCCTCTGTAACCAATAGTTTGAGAGTTTTTAATGTTTTGACTAAAATACTTAGAGGTCACAGAACAATTGTGAATTTCCCCATTGATTGTTAAGGTTACTTTACACATTCATTTTTATGGTTCTGTACTACCAGGCAAAGTGAGGACTATCGGTGGGCTTTCTGTTTTCTTTGTTTTTAATGATCTCAATTCATTTGTTCGGATAAGTACACTATTTGCTGTAAGAAAAAACAATGATCTAGATAATATTTTATCTAGCCATATGCCAGAAAAGTTGAAAGCAATGATGGAATAAATGAGATAAACTTGTGAGGCACTTATCACAGTGCCTGGGACATCTTAGGCACTCAGTAAAGGCAAAATCTATCCAGAATGTGATTCCTTCTCTCCACCTCCACTGCTGCCACACTGGTCTGAGCCCCGTCATCTCTCCTGAGTGAATGCAGTGATCTATAATAGGGCTCCCTGCTTCCGCCCTGGCCTCCTATCAGCTTGTGTTTAGTACATTATGCACAGTGATTCTTTTAAAGCAAAAATCTAATTATGTCACTGCTCTACTATGTCTAATTATGCCTATGTCTACTTAAAGTTCTGCAGTGGCTCTCTATTTTACTTACACTGGCCTCACCACTGCTCCACCAGGGTTTCCTTGTGGAGCAGTGGTTAAGAGCTACGACTGCTAGCCAAAAGATCGGCAGTTCGAATCCACCAGGCGCTCCTTGGAAACTCTATAGGGAAGTTCTCCTCTGTCCTATAGGGTCACTATGAGTTGGAATAGACTCGACGGCAACGGGTTTGGTTTTAGTTTTGGCCTCAAGGCCTGTCACGATCCAGACCATTATCTCTGACCCCAGCTCCTACTCTGTTCTCCATGCTCAATCTACTGGAGCCAAAGTGGCTTCCATCCTGTTTATTGAACATACTAGGTGCGCTCCTGTGGGGCCTTTTACTGGCTGCTCCCTGTGCCTGCAATGTTTTCCATCCAGATAGTCATGTCGGTAATTCCCTTGTCTCTTTCAAGTCTTTGCTCAAACTTCACCATCTTAGCAAGGGCCTTGACAGTTCCGTTAAATAAACATTTCAGCCATCCTAACCTCAGCAACACCCATGATTCCACTAATACTGTTCTATTTTTTTCTCAAAGAACTTTTCTAACGTCATTTACAAAGTTATTAGGCTGCCCCTGCCAGAATGTAAGCCCAATGCGTTCAGAGATCTGTGATCTGTTCAGGGTTTATCTCAAGTGCTCACAGTGTCCCCTAGGAAATACTTGTTAAATGATGAATGCATGTGTGAGTGAAATCTTTGATGTTGTTGCTTGCTAATTATTTTCCATGTTACTACTACTCCGGTAGACTTGGCAGCATTTGTTATTGAAATCGTGTCTCACTCATCTCAAAACTGCCTGGACTGCAGTAATCTAGTAGTGGCCTCACCCTATAGATAGTAGATCTCTGTTCTGAAACATTTTAAGGTCATAGGAAGAATACAAACGGATTTAACAAAAGGGAATCAATTCAACATGTACTTACTGAGCACATCTTATGGTCTGTGGTCTCAATGGGATGAAGGTATGACTGCCTTATGTTTTAACTAAAACATCCATTTTCACTGGAGTCCTGGTTTCAGTAGAATTGAACCTGAACAGCTTGACAGATTAACCACAGGATAAAATACATGTGGTGAGCTTTTTGAGTTGTAGCTAACTGGAAAGATTCTCAGGAGGCAACTGAGGGAAAGGGCTAGCCAAAGAAAGTCTAAATCTGCATAAATGTTTTAGAGGACAAGCATAGCATGAGTTTAAGGAAAGCACTGGGCGTGATGTGAATGATATTTTTAATGACCAGAGTTATCAAGTGCATTTCTTGATTTTTCAGGAGTACGATGCATTGATTTACTTCGATTGCATATGGAAAGAGCATTGCAATCAAAATTTTATTATGTTTATGTTGAAATAGGCGGGAGTGGGGAACTTAGATTGCTTTTTTCTTCATTCATGCAATTGGGTTTTATATTGATGTCAGGGATGCTTGTGATACGTTAAGGTTTGTCATAGATCTAATAGGCAGGATAAGTAATTTTCCTCCCATATTGCTCTATTTCCTGGCTGCACGGAGCCGTGAAATCACTTAATGGGATCATGTAATACTAGCTTTAATTGGAAATTAAATAGGATCTTACCTTGCTAATTCTAGAAAGAAACTCCATTCTGTCACACATTTTTATGAGCAATTATAAGGTGGATTGTGACAAGCAATCGTTAATCGAGTATGTTGTATTTGCCAGGCACAGTATTAGACTAGGGATATAATGATGAATGAAATAAATCTTGTCCCTGCTCTGACAGAACAAGTAATAGCCTGGAAACACATACAGATGGAGAGAATTTGGCTTATGTAACTGAGAAGAAGTGATCCCTGTCTGCAAGTAACTTAGCACAGTCATGGTTTAAGAAGTGTGTTCCGTATTATTAAACATCTATTAGAAAATTAATATGGAAGTAGAGTGGGAGGATCCTAAATAAAATTTTAAGGCTCCAAAGGGTCGGCAGTTCTAATCTGCCAGGTGCTCCTTGGAAACTCTATGGGGTAGTTCTACTCTGTCCTATAGAGTCACTGTGAGTCGGAATCGACTTGACGGCACTGGGTTGGTGGGTCTTCTGGAATGGATCAAGATGTTGGCTTTGAAGGAACTATCTTTCATTTGATACTTGTTACCAAGGAAAGGCAGAAACCCCTGTAAATTGCCACCATCAGGTGTGGATGGAATTTGCATATTTTTAGAATCAGATTCATTGTTGTTAATTACCCTCAAGTTGGCATGGACTCATGGCGACCCTATGTACCACAGAACAAACTGATGCCTGGTCCCAGGCCATCTTCATGGTCATGGATATAATATGGTTGAGTACTTCGTTGTGATGGTTGTGTCAATTCACTTCACTGAGGGCTTCCCTCGTTTTCACGGAACCTCTGCTTTACCAAAAAGATTGATCAAAAAAAAAAAGATTCATTAGAGGTCATTTATTCGTTCAACAGGTATTTCTTGATTGAGTGCTTCCTCTGAGCCAGCATTCTTGCAGGTCTTGGGATACACTTGACAAAGTCCCTTCCCTTATAAAACTTAATGTCCTAATAGGGGAGGGAGACAATTAAAAAATATCAAAATAGCATATAGTTATAGAATATAGCATCAGGAAGTGATAATAAAGAGGAGGGGGCAAGAGAAGGGTTTCAGAGTAAAATAGGGGCTGTATTTTGAATATGGTGATCATGAGAGTGGTTTACTGTGTGTGGCCTCCCGGCATGGGAAGCACAATCAAGTTAGTCTTGCTCAGAGTCACGAAAAGAAAGAGCAAGACACACGCACATACCTACATGCACACATGCACACATACCCTCCAATAATTCACTGCTCAACATCTTCTCCTCATTCTCTTTTCCCCAGCCCTCTCACCACCCCTACACTTACATACAGGAACAATGTACAGTTTCACTTTCTTTCTTGTTCTACCTCTAGAACAGTAAAAGACTGTGGGGATTTAGTAAGACATTGAGCACAACACAATTTGGATCTTTTTTATTAGCACTACATACTTTGAAAACACGGTGTATCTTTGATCTTACAGAATATATAAGTTCCAGAAGTACTTTGTTATTTTTTTCTTATTTTAGCCATGCTGAGCATGAATTTATATTCAGATGTACTCCTAGGAAAATAATGTCATTTTTTTCTTAGCCAACAACTTTTTAAATACAACGATCACTGGAAATTAATGAACACCTGGAGGGCTAGTTAGGAAGTGGTTGCTTTGTGATGGGGCTTCACGGGTGACTGGTACTATAAGTTAGAGACTAAGTGTTGCTGCTGCGTATAGGAAATAAGTGCAAGTTGAATTTTCACTTTTTAAATTTACGTTGCATAGTCTTCAGGCTTCTTTTCTGCTTCTGAAGATTCATCGTATCTCATCACTTCCAACCTGCCGTTCCACCATGGAGAGAATTTTCTAGGATGTACTTATATGCCCCTTTTTGCTACTGATGTTAATTGAAAGGGTTGATGAATGTATGTATTCTTCTACTACCCTGTTATGTGTGCTTCTGTTTCTTTGAAGTTGAAATGTCAAAATATAAATGGTTAGACTTTTTAGGTATTTAGCAGTTAGAATCTGGTAAATGAGATAATTTGTTTTGAATGTGATAACTATAACTCCACTTATTTGGTGTCTGTGTAGGGCCTTTTGTAGGCCCATCGTTGTAGAAGGTACTTTCTCTGTCTTATCTCCTCATTTGAGATTCATTATTCTGCCTAGGATCACATAACCTAGTACATGGCAGAGCTGGGGTGGAATCCAGATCTCCCTAATTCCCAAGTCCATGTTCGTTGCACTATTTCTTGCTTTTTTCTACTGAGTCATTCTCTACATCATTGTTTCCCATGTATAGCTTTTCTTATAATCCCTGTCTCTCATTCACTGGAAGCCAGTGTTGCATTTCAAAGAATTGAACTAATGAATCATCTATAACCATTTGAAGTAAACCATCATCATTTGAAATATGATTCACATAGTTAATGTGTGGTTTAACTAAGATGACTTTTCTGATGAATTTGGACCAGAAACTCTGTTATTGACCTGTTTTGCTGTGTTAGTTTTGGAAGGATGTGTATGCCTGCTAATAAATCTGTTTCTTTCATATTTTTTTTTTTTAGTTTTATTTTGTTGTCATTGTTGAGAATATACGCAGCAAACACACACTAATTCACCTGCTTCTACATGTGTAATTCAGTGACCTTGATTATATTCTTTGAGTTGTGCAACGATTCTCACCCTCCTTTTCTGAGTTATTTCTCCACCATTAACATAAACTTACTAACCCCTAAGGTTCCTATCTAATGTTTCCTGTTGCTGTTATCACTTTGATCCCATATGGATAGTTCTTAAAAGAGCATAATGTCCAAGGAAGACATTTTTTACTAGTTAAGCTAAAGTGTTGTTTGGTTTTAAGAAGACTTCAAGGGGGATATTTTTGGTTTAAGCTTTAAAGATTGTCTCAGGGCAATAGTTTTAGAGGTTCATCCAACCTTCATGGCTCCAGAAAGTCTGAAGTCCATGAGAATTTTAAATTCTGCTCTACATTTTCTCCCATTTGATTAGGATTCTCCTATAGAATCTTTGATCAAAATGTTCGGTAATGGAGGCCGGGCCCCACCCGATTCTTCTGGTCTCATGACAAAGGAGTCAGTTGTTCATGGAGGCAATTAGCCACACATTCCATATCCTCCTTCTATTTCTCATTCTTCTTCTTGCTGTGGTGCCCCAGACAAATAGAGACTAATTGTCATGCCTTAATGGGCCCTTGCAAGCTTTTAAGATCCCAGGCACTATTTGAAGAGCTAGGAGATAGAACAGAAGCCCTAAACATGTTATTAGGCCAATTAACTGGGATGTCCTGTGAAACCATGACCCTAAACCTCCAAACCCAGAAACCAAATCCCATGAAGTTTTTCAGTTGTACATAAGCAGCCTAAGTAGCTACTCTTTTTTTTTGGCCATTGTTGTAAATATATCTGTTCCACAACTTTGGCCAATTCAACTTTTAACGGGCATGCAACTTATTGACGCCAATTGCAATAATTGGCCGTGCAGTCTTACCCTTAATCAACGCGATTTTTCCATCACCATTAACCTGCCTTTTCTCCTTCCCTCCTGCCCTGGTTACCACTAATAAACTTTGTTCTCTATACATTTGAAATTTCTTGTCTTTTTATGTAAGTGAAATCATTCAATATTTGTCCTTCTGTGACTGACTTATTTTTCTCAGCATAAGGCCTTCAAGCTCCATCCATATTGTAGCATGTATCAAGCCTCCGTTTCTTCTCCTGGCTGAGCAATATTCCATTGTATGCATGTACCACATTTTTTTATCCATTCATCTGTTGGTGGACATTTAGGTTTTTTCCATTTTTTGGCTATTATGAATAGTGCTGCAAAGGACATTGGTGTACAAGTCTCTGCTTTCAAGTCTTTTGAGTATATACCTAGAAGTGGAATTGCTGGATTATATGGTAGTTCTATTTTTAGTTTTTTGAGGAACCATTACACTGATTCAAGAATGACCGCACCATTTTGCATTCTCACCAGCAGTGAATAATGTTTCAAATTTTACTACAACAACCTCGTCAACATTCGTTATTTTCTCTTTTTTTAATTTTAGCCAGAGTTAAACGGTGTCTCATTGTGGTTTTAATTTGCATCTCTCTGATGGCTAATGATGTTGAGCATCTTTTCTTGTGTTTGGTGGCCATTTGAATGTCCTCTTTGGTGAAATGTCTGTTCAAGTCCTTTGCCCATTTTATGATAGGATTATTTGTCTTCTCGTTCTTAAGTTGTTGAAACTTTGTACATACTTTGGCTATTAGATTCTTATTGGATATATTGTTTCTGAAGATATGCTCCCAGTCTGTAGCTTGTCTTTTTATTTTTTGGTAAAATCTTTTGATGAAAAAAAGTTTTTAATTTTTATGAGGTTCTATTTATGTATTTTGTCTTTTGCTTTTTGTGCTTTTGTTATTATATTAGATAATCCATTGTCAAAAGCTAGGCCTGACAGCATTGCCCCTGTATTCTGAGAATTTTATGCTTTTAGTTTGCACATTTAGGTTCTTCATCCATTTTTAATTTTTTTGAGTGTATGGTGTAAAGGCGTGGATCCTTTTTCATTTTTCTGCATGTGGAAATCCAGTTTTCCCAGCAGCATTTATTGAAGACACTCTTCTTTTCCCCGTTGAATGGACTTAGCACCCTTGTCAAAAATCAGGTGACGGTAGATGTGTGGGTTTATTTCTGGAGTCTGAATTCTATTCCATTGGTCTGTGTGTCTACCAGTACCAGGCTCTTTTGATTACTGTTCCTGTATAGTATGTTTTAAAATAAGAATGTAGTGCGTCTTCCTACTTTGTTTTTCTCTTCCAACACTGCTTTACTTATTTGGGGCCTCTTGACATTCCATATAAAGTTGAGGATTGGTTTCTTCATTTCTGTAAAGAAGGCTGTTGAAATTTTGATCAGGATTACATGAATTTATAGATCATTTTGGGTGATATTTACATCTTAACAATATTAAATCTTCTAACCCAAGAACACAGAATGTCTTTCCATTTATTTAAGTCTTCTCTAATCTCTTTCATCAGTGTTTTATAATTTTCATTGTATTAAGTCCTTCGCATTCCTGGCTAAATTTACTCCTAGGTATTTTATTCTCTTAGATGCTATTATAAATGGAATTGTTTCCCTAATTTCCTTTTCAGATTTGTCATTTCTGGTGTATAGAAACCCAGCTGATTTTATTTGTTGATCTCATACCCTGCAACTTTTTAAAATTCCTCTGTTAGCTCTAGAAGTTTTCTTGTGGACTCTTTGAGATTTCTATGTATAGGATCATATCATTTGTGAATAGAGATAATTTTAATTCTTCTTTTCCAATCTGGATACATTTTATTTCTCTTTCTTGTCTTATTGCTCTGGCTAGAACTTCTAATACAATATTGAATAGAAGCAGTGAGAGTGGGTACCCTTGTCTTGTTCTGGATTTCAAGGGAAAGCTCTTAGTCTTTCTCCATTAAGTACAGTATTGGCTATTTTCTTTTCATATATAACCTGAATCATATTGAGGAATTTCCCTTTTATTCCCATTTTCTTTAGGGTTTTCAGTCAAGGAAGGGTGTTGGATTTTATCAAATGCTTTTTCTGTATCCAGAGAGATAATCATGTCGTTCTTTTCCTTTGTTCTGTTGATGCAGTTTATTACGTTGATTAACTTTCAAATGTTGAACCATCCCTTCATTTCTGTAATAAATCCCACTTGGTTATGCTGTATGAATCTTTTAATATGTTGTTGGATTCTGTTCACTAGTTTTCTTTTTTTTGTGGTGTCCTTGGTTTTGGTGTCATGGTTATGTTTACTTCATAGAATGAATTAGGGAGTATTCCTTCCTTCTCTAAGTGTTGGTGTTAATTCGTCTCTAAATATTTGTTAGAATTCCCCAGTGAAGCTATCTGGCCCAGGATTTTTTTTTTTTGGTTGGGAGTTTTTTGGTCACTGACTCATTCTCTTCACTTGTTATGGGCCTGCTGAGGACCTTCTATTTCCTCTTGGGTTGGTTTGGGTAGGTTGTGCCCTTCTAAGAATTTATCTGTTTCATCTAGGTTATCCAGTTTGTTGCCATATAGTTGTTCGTAATATTCTGTCAAAAGTCTCTTTATTTCTATTGGATCAATTGTAATGTCCTCTCTTTCATTTTTTATTTTGGCTATTTGCATCTTTTCTTTGTCAGTCTAGCTAAAACTTTGCCAGTTTTATTGATGTTTTCAGAGAACCACCTTCTGGTTTTATTGATTCTCTTTATTGTTTTTCTCTTTTCAGTTTTCTGCTCTGATCTTTGTTATTTCCTTTCTTCTGGTAGCTTTAGGCTTAGTTTGCTCTTCTCTTTCTAGTTCCTGGAGCTGTCGAGTTAGGCTGTTGATTTGAGATCTTTCATCTTTTTTCATGTAGGCATTTATTGCTATTAGTTTCCCTCTGAGTACTGCCTTCACTGCATTCCATAAGTTTTGGTATGTTGTGCTTTCATTTTCATTTGACTCTAGAAAATTTGTGATTTTGCTTTTGATTTCTTGACCCGTTGGTAGTTAATAGCGTGTTGTTTAATTTACATGTTTGTGCATTTTCCAGATTGTTTTTTTCTGTTATTAATTTCTAGCTTCAGATCTGTTCCATTCTTGATGATATAGGATGTCATACAAACATACGAGATAATTTCTATTGATGATTATCACAATGTTAAGAGTGATATTATGGAAGTCCTATATTTTACTGTTGTCCATGCGGGTTGTCTCCTGAGGTCAGTAATGATAGTGAGAAAACTATTGCTTGCATTGAATGCCAGTACCCCCAACCCAAGTTACTCTTCTGCAAATAAAAAGTGCTCTGAGAATTGACTCCGTAGTTTTCTTGACAGTTGCTCTTACATTTGCTCTGGATTTTAAAATGCCCCAAATTCATATTCTTCTAGATTTGATTTAAACTTATTCAGTCATGTCAAATCTCACATTTTCCCTCTTTTTCTCCCCCTTTGCAGGATGACGAAGTGGTTCTGCAGTGTACAGCAACCATCCACAAAGAGCAACAGAAACTATGTTTGGCAGCAGAAGGATTTGGCAACAGACTTTGTTTCTTGGAGTCTACTTCCAATTCCAAGGTGGGATAAATCCTTTTGAGGCTACCCAGATATTCAGGTTTTACTCATGACATTAAAGTTATTTATGGACAATTTACTGTTTTTGTGGGACACATAATATATAAACTAAAGGGGGGATTTCAAATCCTCCCTTTAGTTTATGTATTATGTGTTCACTTATTCATTAACCAAATTTTAATTGAGCCTCTACTCTATGCAAATACTGGGATATAATGACTAACAAGAAAATACAATTTCTTTGCAGTCATGATGTTTATATTCTAGTAGAAAAATAAACAAGTAAATAAGTAATATAATTTCAGAACTGATAAGGGCTATGCAGAAAATCAGAGTAATAGGGTAGAGAGTGATAAGGGGAAGACTCAACATTTCAAGAAGAATGTTTAGGGAAGGTCTTTGTGAGGCAGTGACATTTGAGCAGATCCAGAGAAAGTGAGGGAGTGAGCAGTGCTAAGTTCTTGAACATTCTAGATAGAGTCACCAGGGAATGCAAGGGCCCTGGGTTAGGAAGGAGCTTATAGTGTGTTTAAGGAACAGTAAGAAGGCCACTGTAGCTGTTTAATGAAAGGACTAATGGTAGGAGATGAGGTCTTATAGGGTTGCATCATGTAGGGCCTTCAGCCATGGTTAGGAGTTAAGCTTTCTTCTCACTGTGAAAGGAGGTGAGTGATGTGGTTCAATTTACGTATTTAAAAGATTAAACCAGTTGTCATCCTTGAGTTCCATTCATGGTGACCTCATGTGTGTCAGAGTAGGCTTTTCAGTGGCTGAATTTTTGGTAATAGATGCCAGGCCTTTCTTCCAAGTCACCTCTGGGTGGACTTGAACCTCCATCCAACCTTTCAGTTAGCAGCCAAGCATGCATTGCCATTTGTAGCACCCAGAGACTCTGTTTAAAAGATAGCTTTGGCTTTTAAATGGCTTAGAGTAGGTAGGGTGAGCAAGAGTAGGAGCAGGGAGACTAGATGGAAGGTGGATGCAAAAGTCCAGGTGAGAACTAATGATGTTTGGACAGGAGTAGAAGCAATAATGGTGGTGTGGTGTGGATGGATTTGGCATATGCTTTGAGGATGCTTAATAGATCAGATTGTGTAGAATGCGGGAGAGGAAACGAGAATGTTTCTGTTGTGGGAAATCAACTAGAAAACAGTCAATTTAATACTATTTTGTATAGCACTTGTTGGCTTACAGGGTACTTGATATGTGCTGTCTCTTTTAATTTCACAATGGGAGCATGAGGAGTTATTGTTATCATATTCATTTTACAGATGAGGAAATAGAAAGCTAATAGAAGCTGAGTAGTGTACCTAAAATATTTAACCTGACTTTTGAAGTAACAGTGTTAGGAATATCATACTTATACTTAGGTCTTTTAGCTTCAAAATCTCATTTTTTCCTTCAGACCATAGCACCTATTTGGTTTTTCTGTAAAATAATAGTGAACAATGTATACTGTATTTTTATGCAAATAACAGGTGTGATATGTTTTTTGCCAACAGCGCCCTTCCCCCCACATAAGGTATTTTTGTTAGCATAGTATGCTAATTTTTTTACAGCAACATGTCAAAAAATTAGCATAACACGCTTACAAAAATACTTCCCAGGGGAAGGGCAAGGTTGGCAAAAAAAAGTATAACACTTGCATTATTTGCTTAAAAATATGGCATCATGAATTTATTTGTGTATAATAATGTAATACACCCAAACCAGCTGAAACCAAACCCACTGCTGTTGAGTTCATTCTGACTCATAGTGAGCCTATACTGCAGAGTAGAACTGTCCCACAGGGCTTCTAAGGCTGTATATCTTTACGGAAGCAGACTGCCACATCTTTCTCCTGTGGTGGGTTCGAACTGCTGACCTTTTGGTTAGCAGTGGAGCACTTTAACCACTGCACCACCCCGGCTCCTGTAATACACCCACTCCTCACTTATTGACATGGCTAGGTTCCAAAGACCAGGTCATTTTGTGAAAATCGGTGTTACATGAAAATGGAGAATTTTTTTTTTCTATTTTCAGACCATACATTTGTCTGATTTTTTTTTTTTAGGAAAATACAATCATAGAAATAATGACCACTAAGATTTACTCTGTGCTATAGGGTCGCTATGAGTCAGATATAGGGTCGCTGTGAGTCAGAATCGACTCGACGACAGTGGGTTTTTTTAAGATTTACTGATGTGCTCATTACTGTGATGAGTCCAGTTATGGATTATTCTTGCGCAAGGAAGGAGGCTTGGAGGAGACAAAGCTGGATAAAGCCGGGCTGTGTGAGGGCCCACAGCTTAACTACTTTACCTTCTTCCTGTGCTGGGTCAGAGCTTCCCTCCCAGAGCTGCCTCCAGGGTTCCACTCCTACCCGTGCAAGCCCTGTGTTCACAATCCAGGAGCCTGCTCTTTTCTCTGGGCCTGGTGAGTTACCAAGGCTCTGGGCTTCCTGAAAGGGCACTAGGAGCTGGGCCACATACCCGGCCCCAGCAAAATGGAGGCTTTAGGCCCAGTTTGGCTTACTTTGGAATGTCATTAAACTTGTACACGTTTCTTCCAAACGCCCTTTCTGATGCCTCTTTCTTTCCTTTCTTCCCACTCCACAACAATTTTGAGCTGCAGGGCCTCAGGCCACATAGGAGCTGGGACCTCAGAACCGGTGCCTGCTGGCTCTGTGCTGCCTGAGCAGCCACTTGGGGGCCTTGGCCATGGAAGTAGCTGGCTCTGCACAGCAGCTGGATGTGGTGCCCCCGCCAGCAGGGAGGAGTGGAAGGTGACGGGAAGCATGGTCCAGCTTCCCAGAGGCCGCCCTGAGACCCTCCTTGGGGAAGGGGACACTCCACAGCCATTGTTGCCATGCCCACCTCGTTAATGCACAAAATAGTAGGATAGTAGATTTTTTACTATTACCATAAATGTGAAATGTCAGATAACAAGATAGTTGATAAGTAAATTAGGTGGACCAAAAAAAAAAAACCACCAAACCCATTGCCGTTGAGTGGATTCCAACTTGTACTGACCCTATAGGACAGAGTAGAACTGCCCCATAGGGCTTTGCAAGGAGCGCCTTGGATTCGAACTGCCAACCTTTTGGTTAGCAGCTGTAGCTGTTAACCATTACGCCACCAGGGTTTTCAGGTAACAGTATTAATATTGTAATAGTTGATGACAAAACATTATGTATTTTATAAGTCCTACTTAGATTCATTTTCTATTTGACAAGCGTTTTTTGAGGGTTCTGTTTGTACAAACCATTGTGATAGGTGCCAGTTGTGAAAAAGATTTCTTCTTAAAAAAGAAACTATTAAACACTTTAACATTTGGCACTTTCCCAGTGGTTTCTAATATTTCGTAGCTGCTAGAACCATGCAGGCCACTTAGTTAGCAATGGTTTTTGATTTTCCACTTTGTATAGAACGCAGTATACTGTCGGCGCAACAGTTAAGCATTGACTACTAACTGAAAGGTTGGCAGTTTGAATCTACCTAATGGCACCTTGGAAGAAGGACCTGATGACCTGCTTCCACAAAGATTATAGACAAGAAAATCCTATGGGGCAGTACTACTCTCTCGTATGGGGTTACTCTGAGTTGGAATTGACTCAACAGCACCCGACAACAATAACAATAGAACACTGTACTAGCTGTTGTTCTCGTGGGTTTTTGATGTAAGAGCTGATTTTCGCTGCGAAAAATGAAGGCCCTGATTCTATAGTAGGTATACCATACAGCAGTCAAGGCAGTGAAGTAGGACTAAGCAGTCACTTAAAGCGGTTAATTAAATTACTAGTAGGGGTAGTTGACTACCTAGTTGCTACTGATGACCCCATGAACTGAACATTTTAACTCTTTTTGTTATCTTACACTTTTCTGATTTATCTGAAAATTTCCATTTAGTGTGAGATGTTGAGATTATTTATCCACTGTAGAATAAAAAAGCAATTGAAGTACGATAAACCAACCTGAACTGTTTTAAGTTCTTAGACCATAAAATTTTTTGGTCTAAGATTATTTGAATATCCTGCACTATGTCAGATTTTTTCAAATCTCCCTTTGCCTTAGTTCTCTTTGATCTGTATGTCCTTCCTATACTTTTCTGCCTATACTGAAGTGCTGGTTGTCCTTCAAAGCCTTTCTCAAAACAGTTCCTCTTCTGGGCTGCTTTTTTCTGAATGCCCTAGGTTCTCTTCTCTGTGCTTCTTCTTTTTTTTTTTTTAATAATTTTTCTTGTGCTTTAAGTGAAAGTTTACAAATCAAGTCAGTCACATATAAGCTTATATACACCTTACTCCATACTCCCACTTACTCTCCCCCTAATGAGTTACCCAGCTCCCTCCTTCCAATCTCTCCTTTTGTGACGATTTTGCCAGTTTCTAACCCTCTCTACCCTCCTGTCTCCCCTCCAGATAGGAGATGCCAACACAGTCTCAAGTGTCCACCTGATACAAGTAGCTCACTCTTCGTCAGCATCTCTCTCCTACCCATTGTCCAGTCCCTTCCATGTCTGATGAGTTGTCTTTGGAAATGGTTCCTATCTTGGGCCAACAGAAGGTTTGGGGACCATGACCACCGGGATTCCTCTAGTCTCAGTCAGACCATTAAGTCTGGTCTTTTTATGAGAATTTGGGGTCTGCATCCCACTGTTCTGCTCCCTCAGGGGTTCTCTGTTGTGCTCCCTGTCAGGGCAGTCATCGGTTGTGGCCGGGCACCAACTAGTTCTTCCGGTCTCAGGATGATGTAAGTCTCTGGTTCGTGTGGCCCTTTCTGTCTCTTGGGCTTACAGTTATCGTGTGACCTTGGTGTTCTTCATTCTCCTTTGATCCAGGTGGGTTGAGACCAATTGATGCATCTTAGATGGCCGCTTGTTAGCCTTTAAGACCCCAGATGCCACAATTTCAAAGTGGGATGCAGAATGTTTTCATAGTAGAATTATTTTGCCAATTGACTTCGAAGTCCCCTTAAGCCATAGTCCCCAAACCCCCGCCCTTGCTCCGCTGACCTTTGAAGCATTAAGTTTATCCCGGAAACTGCTTTCGGTCCAGTCCAGTTGAGCTGACCTTCCGTGTATTGAGTATTGTCCTTCCCTTCGCCTAAAGTAGTTCTTATCTACTAGCTAATCAGTAAATAACCCTCTCCCACACTCCCCCTCTCCCCGCCTCGTAACCACAAAAGTATGTGTGCTCAGTTTATACTATTTCTCAAGATCTTATAATAGTGGTCTTATACAATATTTGTCCTTTTGCCTCTGACTAATTTCACTCAGCATAATGCCTTCCAGGTTCCTCCATGTTATGAAATGTTTCACAGATTCGTCACTGTTCTTTATCGATGAGTAGTATTCCATTGTGTGAATATACCATAATTTATTTAACCATTCATCCGTTGATGGACACCTTAGTTGCTTCCAGCTTTTTGCTATTGTAAACAGAGTTGCAATAAACATGGGTGTGCATATATCTGTTGGTGTAAAGGCTCTTATTTCTCTAGGGTATATTCCAAGGAGTGGGATTTCTGGGATGTATGGTAATTCTATTTCTAACTTTTTAAGAAAACGCCAGATAGATTTCCAAAGTGGTTGTACCATTTTACATTCCCACCAGCAGTGTATAAGAGTTCCAATCTCTCCGAAGCCTCTCCAACATTTATTATTTTGTGTTTTCTGGATTAATGCCAGCCTTGTTGGAGTGAGATGGAATCTCATCGTAGTTTTAATTTGCATTTCTCTAACGGCTAATGATCGAGAGCATTTTCTCATGTATCTGTTAGCTGCCTGAATATCTTCTTTAATGAAGTGCATGTTCATATCCTTTGCCCACTTTTTGATTGGGTTGTTTGTCTTTTTGTGGTTGAGTTTTAACAGAATCATATAGATTTTAGAGATCAGGCGCTGGTCGGAGATGTCATAGCTGAAAATTCTTTCCCAGTCTGTGGGTGGTCTTTCTACTCTTTTGCTGAAGTCTTTAGATGAGCATAGGTGTTTGATTTTTAGGAGCTCCCAGTTATCTGGTTTCTCTTCATCATTTTTGGTAATGTTTTCTATTCTGTTTATGCCTTGTCTTAGGGCTCCTAAGGTTGTCCCTATTTTTTCTTCCATGATCTTTATCATTTCAGTCTTTATGTTTAGGTCTTTGATCCACTTGGAGTTAATTTTTGTGCATGGTGGGAGGTATGGGTCCTGTTTCATTTTTTTGCAAATGGATATCCAGTTATGCCAGCACCATTTGTTAAAAAGACTATCTTTTCCCCAATTAACTGACACTGGGCCTTTGTCAAATATCAGCTGCTCATATGTGGATGGATTTATATCTGGGTTCTCAATTCTGTTCCATTGGTCTATGTGCCTGTTGTTGTACCAGTACCAGGCTGTTTTGACTACTGTGGCTGTGTAATAGCTTCTGAAATCAGGTAGAGTGAGGCCTCCCACTTTCTTCTTCTTTTTCAGTAATCCTTTACTTATCTGGGGCTTCTTTCCCTTCCATATGAAGTTGGTGATTTGTTTCTCCATCACATTAAAAAATGTCATTGGAATTTGGATCGGAAGTGCATAGTAAGTGTAGATGGCTTTTGGTAGAATAGACATTTTTACTATGTTAAGTCTTCCTATCCATGAGCAAGGTATGTTTTTCCATTTATGTAGGTCCTTTTTAGTTTCTTGCAGTAGTACTTTGTAGTTTTCTTTGTATAGGTCTTTTACATCTTTGGTAAGGTTTATTCCTAAGTATTTTATCTTCTTGGGGGCTACTGTGAATGGTATTGATTTGGTGATTTCCTCTTCGATGTTCTTACTGTTGATGTAGAGGAATCCAAGTGATTTTTGTATGTTTATCGTATATCCTGAAAAAAAAAATAACCTGAGACTCTGCCAAACTCTTCTATTAGTTTCAGTAGTTTTCTGGAGGATTCCTTAGGGTTTTCTGTGTATAAGATCATGTCATCTGCAAATAGAGATAATTTTACTTCTTCCTTACCAATCTGGATGCCCTTTATTTCTTTGTCTAGCCTAATTGCTCTGGCTAGGATCTCTAGCACAATGTTGAATAAGAGTGGTGATAAAGGGCATCCTTGTCTGGTTCCCGTTCTCAAGGGAAATGCTTTCAGGCTCTCTCCATTTAGAGTGATGTTGGCTGTTGGCTTTGTATAGATGCCCTTTATTATGTTGAGGAATTTTCCTTCAATTCCTATTTTGGTGAGAGTTTTTATCATAAATGGGTATTGGACTTTGTCAAATGCCTTTTCTGCATCAATTGATAAGATCATGTGGTTTTTGTCTTTTTTTTTTATTTATATGGTGGGTTACATTAATGGTTTTTCTAATATTAAACCAGCCTTGCATACCCGGTATAAATCCCACTTGGTTGTGGTGGATGATTTTTTTGATATGTTGTTGAATTCTATTGGCTAGAATTTTGTTGAGGATTTTTGCGTCTATGTTCATGAGGGATATAGGTCTGTAATTTTCTTTTTTTGTGATGTCTTTACATGGTTTTGGTATCAGGGATATGGTGGCTTCATAGAATGGGTTAGGTAGTATTCTGTCATTTTCTATGCTTTGAAATACCTTTAGTAGTAGTGGTGTTAACTCTTCTCTGAAAGTTTGGTAGAACTCTGCAGTAAAGCCGTCTGGGCCAGGGCTTTTTTTTGTTGGGAGTTTTTTGATTACTATTTCAATCTCTTTTTTTGTTACGGGTCTATTTATTTGTTTTACTTCTGATTGTGTTAGTTTAGGTAGGTAGTGTTTTTCTAGGAATTCATCCATTTCTTCTAGGTTTGCAAATTTGTTAGAGTACAGTTTTTCATAATAATCTGATACGATTCTTTTAATTTCAGTTGGGTCTGTTGTGATGTGACCCATCTTGTTTGTTATTCGGGTTATTTGTTTCCTTTCCTGTATTTCTTTAGTCAGTGTGACCAATGGTTTATCAATTTTGTTAATTTTTTCAAAGAACCAGCTTTTGGCTTTGTTAATTCTTTCAATTGTTTTTCTGTTCTCTAATTCATTTAGTTCAGCTCTAATTTTTATTATTTGTTTTCTTCTGGTGCCTGATGGATTCTTTTGTTGCTCACTTTCTATTTGTTCAACTTGTGGGGATAGTTCTCTGATTTTGGCTGTTTCTTCTTTATGTATGTGTGCATTTATCGATATAAATTGACCTCTGAGCACTGCTTTTGCTGTGTCCCAGAGGTTTTGATAGGAAGTGTTTCATTGCATTCTATGAATTTCTTTATTCCCTCCTTAATGTCTTCTATAACCCAAGCTTTTTTCAGGAGGGTATTGTTCAGTTTCCACGTATTTGATTTCTTTTCCCTAATTTTTCTGTTATTGATTTCCACTTTTATGGCTTTGGGACCTGAGAAGATGCTTTGTAGTATTTTGATGTTTTGGATTCTGCAAAGGTTTGTTTTATGACCTAATATGTGGTCTATTCTAGAGAATGTTCCATGTGCACTAGGAAAAAAAGTATACTTTGCAGCAGTTGGGTGGAGTGTTCTGTATAGGTCTACGAGGTCAGGTTGGTTGATTGTACCAGTTAGGTCTTCCGTGTCTCTATTGAACTTCTTAATGGTAGTCCTGTCCTTCTCCGAAAGTGGTGTGTTGAAGTCTCCTACTGTAATTGTGGAGGTGTCTATCTCACTTTTCAGTTCTGTTAAAGTTTGTTTTATGTATCTTGCAGCCCTGTCATTGGGTGCATAAATATTTAAGATGGTTATATCTTCCTGGTCTATTGTCCCTTTAATCATTATGTAGTGTCCTTCTTTATTCTTTGTGGTAGATTTAACTTTAAAGTCTATTTTGTCAGAAATTAATATTGCTACTCCTGCTCTTTTTTGCTTGTTGTTTGCTTGATATATTTTTTTTCATCCTAAGAGTTTTAGTTTGTTTGTGTCTCTAAGTCTAAGGTGTGTCTCTTGTAGGCAGCATACAGACGGATCGTGTTTCTTTATCCAGTCTGAGATTCTCTGTCTCTTTATTGGTACATTTAGTCCATTTACATTCAGTGTAATTATAGATAAGTAAGTATTTAGTGTTGTCATCTCGATGCCTTTTTGTGTGTGTTGACAATTTCATTTTCCACTTACTTTTTTGTGCGGAGCCGTTTTTCTTTGTAAATTGTGTGTTCCTAATTATCATAGCAGTTGACTTTATGTTTGCTGAGTCGTTATGTTTTTCTTGGTTTTTATTTTGAATTATGGAGTTGTTATACCTCTTTGTGGTTACCTTAATATTTACCCGTATTTTTCTAAATAAAAACCTAACGTGTATTGTCCTATATCACCTTGTTTCCCTCTCCATATGGCAATTCTGTACTTCCTGTATTTAGTCCCTCTTTTTGATTATTGTGATCTTTTACATATTGACTTCAATGATTCCCTGTTTTGAGCATTTTTTTCATTTTAAAATTAATCTTGATTTGTTTTTGTCATTTCTCTATTTGAGTTGATATCAGGATGTTCTGTTCTTTGACCTTGTGTTGTGCTGGAATCTGATATTATTGGTTTTCTGACCAGACAATTTCCTTTGGTATTTCTTGTAACTTTGGTTTGGTTTTTGCAAATTCTCTAAGCTCGTGTTTATCTGTAAATATCTTAATTTCGCCTTCATATTTTAGAGAGAGTTTTGCTGGATATATGATCCTTGGCTGGCAGTTTTTCTCCTTCAGTGCTTGGCTGGCAGTTTTTCTCCTTCAGTGCTCTGTATGTGTCATCCCATTGCCTTCTTGACTGCGTGGTTTCTGCTGAGTAGTCTGAACTTATTCTTATTTATTCTCCTTTGTAGGTGACTTTTCTTTTCTCCCTGGCTGCTTTTAAAATTTTCTCTTTATCTTTGGTTTTGGCAAGTTTGATGATAATATGTCTTGGTGATTTTCTTTTTAGATCAGTCTTATATGGGGTTCGAAGAGTATCTTGGATAGATATCCTTTCATCTTTCATGATGTCAGGAAAGTTTTCTGCCAACAGATCTTCAACTATTCTCTCTGTATTTTCTGTTATCCCTCCCTGTTCTGGGACTCCAATCACACGCAAGTTATTCTTCTTGATAGAGTCCCACATGATTCTTAGGTTGTCTTCATTTTTTAAAATTCTTTTATCTGATTTTTTTTCAGCTATATTGGTGTCAATTCCCTTGTCCTCCAGATCTCCCACTCTGCATTCCAATTGCTCGAGTCTGCTCCTCTGACTTCCTATTGAGTTGTCTAATTCTGTAATTTTACTGTTAATCTTTTGGATTTCTGAATGCTGTCTCTCTGTTGATTCTTGCAGCTTATTAACTTTTCCACTATGTTCTTGAATAATCTTTTTGATTTCTTCAACTGCTTTATCAGTGTGTTCCTTGGCTTTTTCTGTAGATTGCCTTATTTCATCCCTGATGTCTTGAAGCATTCTGTAAATTAGTTTTTTATATTCTGTATCTGGCAATTCCAGGATTGTATCTTCATTTGGGAAGGATTTTGATTCTTTAATTTGGGGAGTTGTAGAAGCAATCATGGTCTGCTTCTTTATGTGGTTTGATACCGACTGCTGTCTCCGAGCCATCTCTAAGATATTGTAGTGATTTATTCTATATTTGCTCATTGAGTCTTATCTTGTTTTGTTTTCTTTCAATATACATAGATGGGCTACTAGATTGTGCTGTCTTGATTGTTGTAGCCCTTGAATCACTTATGTCATATTACCAGCTGGTTTGGGCTGTTACCAGATATATAAGCCTAAGAGTCCATTCACTGTTCTTGAGTGGAATCTGATTTTGGGTTATCAAGTGTGTGGTGCAGACTGTCACCTATCCACCTAGAGAGGTAGTGGAGATAGTTATGTGCACCAGATTCTAGTAGCAGCAGGGGTTCACACTCCGGGGGGCAGGATGCTGACAGGCTTCCCCCAAGTGCCAGTGAGGTAGGTGTGTCTCTATTACTAAAGCACTTTGGTGGGTGGGCTCTGCAGCTGTACCTTAGGCCCCCAATGCAAGTACCTCTACAGATTGGTAGGTGCCACCCTCCTTAGACCCCCTAAGGCAGGAGGCTAGGTAGTCTGGGGGGAGCTTCAGTCCTCAGTTCCCTGTTGAGGGTCAGTGAGGGCTCTGTTGAATAAGCAGAGATATCAGACCTGGGAAACTTGTGTTTCCAGTAATCCACTAAAACAATTATAGTCAGATCCCTATCAGAATTGCCTTTGCATTATAATAGCCACCTTGTTCCCTGTAGGGATGAAAGCCCAAGACTGTGGATCACATATGTTTGGCTGGAGCTGGTTCTGTATTTTTAGTCCAATTAGGGAAGGATTTTTGGTCCTTGGGTTTTTTGTAGCTGCTTCTCTCAGGCCAGGAGAATGGGTTAGGAAAAGACCAAAAAAAAAGAAAACCGCAGAGCACTTCCCTGTCTGGCTGAGGAAATTCCGATGTTAATGAAGCCGTCTGGGAAGGGGAGGGGAGGGTTCAGATAAATAGGAGAGAGTAGCACCCCGGAATATAGACAGAGTTACTTATCTTGATTGGGATGACTGTTTTATCTGAGATTCCTGAAGGGCGCATCGACTGTGTGCGCTGGCCGGGTAAAGATAGCCCCCGAGGGTCAGGCCCGCGTCCTGTGCTTGCGCTGTCTCAGAAGCTATGGTTAGTTCCTCCGCTCCCAGTCCAAAGCCCAGTGCCAAGGTTCCCCAGCTGGGACACTGCACTCCTGGCTTCAAAACCAGTTGCTGCCTCCCAGTGACTTTTCTTTCTGTCAGCCGCTTTGCTGCACTGTCTGTGTGCACTTGCTGGGCTTCCCCTGAGGTCACTTCTGGGGGCTAGGGCTGCGTCCCATGTTTGCGCCGTGTCAGGATGCCGTGCTCAGCTCCCCTGCGCCCAGTCCAAAGCCCGGCGCCAAGGTTTCCTGACTGGGACGCTGGCTCCAGGCTCCAAAAACAGTCGCTGCTTCCCCGTGGTTGTTCGTTCTCAGTCTCTGTCACTCAGGTCAACTCTTTAGATCTGTGTTTGATGGTCAGGGTTCGTAGATTGTCATGTATGTGATCGATTCACTCGTTTTTCTGAGTCTTTGTTGCAAGAGGGATCCCAGGTAGCTTCTACCTAGTCAGCCGTCTTGGCCCCCACCCGAAACTCCCTTCTCTGTGCTTCTTAAGTGCCTTTTTTCCACTTCTATATATTGCCATACAAACAAACAAATACCAAAAGCAGATGCCATCAATTCCAACTCATGGTGACCCCATATGCCTCAGAGCAGAACTGTGTTCCCTAGGGTTTTTAATGGCTGTGATCTTTCAAAAGCAGATCACCAGGCCTTTCTCGTGAGGTGCTGCTGGGTGGATTTCAGTTAGTAGCTGAGAGCTTAACCATTTGTGGCACCCAGGGACTGCCTAATATTGCTTCGAAACCCGTTGCTATCAAGCTTATTCATAGCAACTTAATTCTGTATAATATCTGTGCTACCTTTTCTCCCTGAATACATACATAGACATATCTCAGTACAGATACCAGATTCTGACCTCTCTGAGGGGCACAACCTATCTTGTTCATTCTCTTATGTGAGAGACAAGCACAGTGCCTTGAGATAGTTATTGTTGTTGTATGTCGTCTAGTTGATTCCTACTCATAGCGACCATGTATGACAGGACAGAACTGCCGCATAGAGTTTCCCAGGCTGTAATCTTTATGGAAGCAGATCTCCAGGTTTGTTCTTCCGTGGAGCTGCTGTAGGTGATCCATAAAATTTAATGAATTATTAAGTTTGAAAGGGAACCAATAGGCTCAGGCCAATTATATTTTTTATAAAATAGAATTTTAGTGTTCTAAAAGAGTGTCAAAACTTGAGATCTCGGTTCATGTTTAAAATATACAGATGTGTGCCGCATGCAGACATATCTTGTCTTTGACTTTCATTGGTAGATAATGGGAGATTACCTTTTTCCTCAAATTGTTGTATCCTGCATTTATTAAAAGCTGAGGAGAGCAGAATGATTTTTGGCAGCAAGTAGTCAGACACTGAATGTTCTAAATTACATATGTGTTTCTGGAAATGATCCCAGAAATATCTTAAGCTACAGAATCTTGTAGTCAGAGGCAGGACTTACTTTTCCCGAAAGGCTGTGTTTTATGCTTTAGGATCTCTGCTCATGCTGATCCTGCCTGGAAGAGAATGGGTCATAATTTCAGTATAGATTTTTCTGCAGAAAATATAAGCATTTAAATTCAATGGTATGTTTCAGTTAGTTATTCTTAATTTGGGATTAAGGATATTTGCTGTGTACTCTTTATATGAATGAGCTTTCATCTTTGTTTCTCTAGTTTAGAATTGAGAAGTTGGTCTTTTGCTTTTAAAAACATGTCAGGTTAAAGCAGACCCACTGTTATTGATTGAATTGTGTCCCCCCAAAATGTATGTCAACTTGGTTAGGCCATGATTCCCACTATTGTGTGATTGTCCACCATTTTGTCATCTGATATGATTTTCCTAAGTGTTGTAAATCCTACCTGTGTGATGTTAATGAGGCAGGATTAGAGGCAGTTATGTTAATGTGGCAGGACTCAATCTACAAGATTAAGTTTTGTCTTAAATCAATATTTTTTGAGATATAAAAGAAGCGAGCAGAAAGACAAGGGGACCTCATACCACCAAGAAAGTGCCAGGAGCAGAGTGTATCCTTTGGTCCCAGGATCCCTGCACTGAGAAGCTCCTAGACCAGGGGAATATTGATGACAAGGACCTTCCTCTGGAGTCTATGTAGAGAGAAAGCCTTCCCCTGGAGCTGGCGCCCTGAATTTGCCTCCTAGACCGTGAGACAATAAACTTCTGTTTGTTAAAGCCATCCAGTTGTATTTCTGTTCTAGCAGCCATAGATAACTAAGACATCCACCTTGTTATTATTAAAAGTTCAAGAAGAAAATTAGAATTTATCAGGGAGGCTTAGTTTTTTAGTCACTTTGAATGTCTACATAAAAACAGACGTAGCTACTAAGATGGCAAAACCCCAAAGCTACAGACTATATAAAATCTAAAACGGGCTAGGTGACAAGATTATCTCCATGAACCCCAAAATATGAGCAAGGGAAACAACAGCTGACAAAACGTGTGTGATATCAGCAACTGTGTAGGAGGGAGTTGAGAAAAGGCAGCAAAATTTCTATTGTCTCCCCAAATCACTAACAGCTCTCACTGGAAAGTATGGTGGGCCAATCTGGAGACAGCAGGCAAAACGAGGAGGGAGGGAACAAAGGAACTATGGTGTTATGGACTGAATTGTGTCCCCCAAAATATGTGTTGGAATCCTAACCCCTATACGTGTGTACACAATCCCATTTGGGAATACGTTTTTCTTTGTTATTTTAGTGAGGTCATATCATAGGGTGTTTCCTAAAACTAATCATTTCTGAGTTATAGAAAGAGCAGATTAGACAAAAAAGTAAGCGTAAATGGGGGAGGGGTAGACAGATGCCATGTGAAGATCCCTAAGGAACTGGCGCTACAGACTTTGGAAGAGACGAGGATCTTCCCCTAGAGCAGAAAGAGAGAGAGCCTTCCTCTACATCCAGGCCCTGAGTTTAGACTTTTAGTCTCCTGAAGTGTGAAAAATAAATTTCTGTTCTTTAAAGCCACTCACGTGTTACACCAGCACTAAGAAACCGAGACACCTGGTAAGGTTGGATGTTTCTGGAGCAGTCTTGGCCCTATGGACTCTTGAAACTAACCAACTAAAGCTCTCTTTCAGGACAAAGCCCTGCTCTAAGGAGAAATGGCAGAGAATAGAATCTAGATTGAGCAGAGGTGATAGGAGCCAAGGATAGGGAAGGACCCGATAAAAGTGAGGGTGGAAGGGAACAGAGATTTTGTAAAATAAGAGGCCATATTCTGAACCCTAGGAAATCAACAGAACAGGAACTCTAGAACCATGAAGGTATAAAACCTATCCTGACCCAATCCCTCTCCTAAGAGTATGAGAAAACTCATCTCAATTACACAGTCATGGTTTGTTTATCTGGTGTGCTTTAATTGCCTATAGACGTTATTCTCCTTCTTAATCACTTTTCTCTCTCTTTTAAAAAAATGTTTATGTGTGTATATGTGTGTGTGTGTATGTATATATATATAAAACCCACTGTCGTTGAGCCGATTTTGACTCATAGCGACCCTATAGGACAGAGTAGAACTGCCCCATAGGGTTTCCAAGGAATGGTTGGTGGATTCAAACTGTTCACCCTTTGGTTAGCACTGTAGCTCTTAACCACTATGCCACCAGGGTTTCCCATACATGTATATAAAAATATATATATATATACATAAATATGTGTAGTTATATATAACTTTATATGTAAAAGAGAGTGAGAGTAAGGAGCAGGATTATGTCTGTAGTAATAAAAGCACACCAGATAAACAAGCTCACAATTGTTACCTAGTGTTTCATAGGGTCGTTATGAGTTGGAATTGACTCTACAGAAATGGGTTTTTTTTTGTTGTTGTTGTTTCAAAATAAAATTCAGAAAATGACACTATCAAAGAATAGCATACATTATAATCTCATAATTAAGGTGAGTTGAAAAAAGAAGATTTGAAAAAAGATGTGAGAGATATCAAGAGAGAATTGTAAGTAAAAGGGAGATGAATTTTAGAAATGAAGACTGAAACTAAAAGGATACCGGAACACATAAACCCACAGGTAATACCTTAAGAGAAACAGAGGATGGAAAGGTGGAAAACTGCAAACTCCAAAGAAAATGAATGAAGAGATGAAAAGGACCTGAGAAAAAATGTTAGGTCCAGAAGATAGGAGGCAGATCCAATGTACTTGTCAAAGAAGTCTCCAGTACAAAACCAAAGCAATGGCAGAACAAATATTTAAAACTTCAGTTAAAGAATACTTGCCTGGAAGACAAGAAGTATTACAACTACATATCAAAAGTGCATGCTGCGTTCCTAGGAAAATCAACTAAGAATGGCCAAGACAGAAATTGTAATAAGGGCACTGGAGTTTAAAGGTGAAGAAAAAAAAATTTTGTTTTTTTAAATATCCAGGCGAAAAGATCAGGTCACATTTAAGGGAAACAAAGTCAGATTTTCATCAGACTTTCCCACACCAACGCTTTATGCCAAAAGCAAATGGCGTAACATATTTAAGAATCTCAAAGAAAGAATATGTGAGCTAAGGATTTTGGCTAAACTAACTTTTCAGTGTAAGGGCCATAAATAATGTGTTATGAATGTGGAAAAACTTAGAGAATATTATTTCTATGAACTCTTCCTTAGGAATTTACTAGAGAAAGAGCTACAGACAGGCAAAATTCCAGTGGAGACATTGGCGGGAAGATGGTGGTGAGCATTAGATACATATTTATCTGAGAAACTAAGACTACATTTGAAACGGCTCTATTCTCTGACAATGTAGAAATGGTACAACTATTATGGGACAATTTGGAGAGTTTATAAAAATTATAATGAACTTATAATTATGTTCTTGCTATTATCTGGAAGTATAAAGATATTCCTTCAACCTAGATGCTGGAGAAGAGAGATGAAGAATGAAATTATTAGACCATTTCAATATTGCTCATATAGAGAGCTACATATTTTTTGCCAACTGCACAAATCCCTCACACGCTATTTTCGTAAGCATGCTATGTCATGCATTATAAGGGTATGTGCATTATTTATGTGGGCTCATTATTTGCGAAAAAATACAGTAATTAAACTAGCCTAAAAAAGAGGGACTTAAAGTTGATTTTTAAAGATATTGGTATAAGTGTAGCCAATATAACAAATATACAAAACTTCCTAAGCAAAAGATACCTATATATGTATACTTATATCTATATCGATAGATACCTACAGCTTTAGCTTTAGATATATAGCTATATTTATTCTATAGCTATATAGATATGAAGGAGACAGAGAGATAGTGCACACATAAAAGTATATACACGTATATATACACAGACAAATATATAACATAAGTGATATACATGTATGCATACACATATATAAAATGTTTTAAATAAAAGGAAAAATTTCTTTTTAAAGAAAATGAAACATGGAGGAATCTGGAAGGCATTATGCTGAGTGAAACTAGTCAATTGCAAAAGGACAAATATTGTATGAGACCACTATTATAAGAACTCCAGATAAAGTTTAAACACAGAAGAAAATATGCTTTGATGGTTATGAGGGTGGGGAGGGAGGGAGATGGATATTCACTAACTTGATAGTAGACAAAAATTTTTTTAGGTGAAGGGAAGGGCAACACATACCACAGGGATAGTCAGTACAACTGGACTAATCCAAAAGCAAAGCAATTTCCTCAATACAACCAAAAGTTTTGAAGGCCAGACAGAGTAGCAGGGACGGGGGCCTGGGGACCATGGTTTCAGGGGACATCTAGGTAAACTGGCATAACAAAATGTATTAACATTCTGCATCCCACTTTGGAGAGTGGCATCTGGGGTCTTAAATGCTAGCAAGCGCCATCTAAAATGCATCAGTTGGTCTCAACCCACCTGAAGCAAAGGAGAATAAAGAACACCAAAGACACGAGGTAAATATGAGCCCAAGAGATGGAAAGGGCCACATAAACCTACATCAGTCTGAGCCCCAAAGCACTAGATGGTGCCCGGCTATCACCAATCACTTCCCTGACAGGGAACACAACAGAAAATCCCTGATGATGCAGATCTTAAATTCTCGTAAAAAGACCAGGCTTAATGGTCTGACTGAGACCAGAGCGACCCTGATGGTCATGGTCCCCGGACGCTTTGATAGCCCAAGATTGGAGCCATTCCTGAAACCAATTCTGCAGACAGGGATTGGCCTGGACTAAAAGATAGACAATGATGCTGGTGAGGAGTGAACTTCGTGGCTCAAGTAGACACATGAGACTGTGCAGGCGACTCCTGTCTGGTGGCAAGATGAGAAGGAAGAGGGGGACAGGAGCTGGTTGAATGGACATGGGGAATACAGGGTGGAGAGGAGAAATGTGCTGTCTCATTAAGGGGAGAGCAGCTGGGAGTGACAGTGGGGTATGTATGGCTTTTTGTATGAGAGACTGATTTGATCTGTAAGCTTTCACCTAAAGCATAATAAAAAAAGAGAAAGAAATGATCTATTCCTTTAAATAAAATATATATTTTAGTCATAAGAGAATTGAAGCCAAAACACATTGCTCATATCAGTAATTCACCTATGAAAGTAAATGAGGACTTAATTTAATTATTAAAATAAAAAGAAATTAAGATTGAGTAACAAAACCAAATCTGGCCCTATGTATGCTAAAACAAAGGAGTTCAGAAAAGGAAAAATAAAAGGATATACCAGGAAATGCAAGTAAAAAGAAAGTAGGTGTCTATAAGCTAGTGTTGTTAGACCTTATCTAAATTCATGAGGAAGGAGGAGAATCACCATCGTCATGAAGCTGATTCTTCTAAGGTGGAAGAATTTTTTACCAATTCTGACAGCAACCTTTCTCTTCGCTACACTCTCTACTTCTCTGCTGGGTTCAATAATTCATTGCAATAACCACACAGAACTCACAGACCATACTCAAGATTATGTAGTTTGTTGGAGAAGTAACAGGTTACAACTTGGAATCTGAATTGACTTGGAAATTACTGGATAGAACTTAGAAGACAGGATACAGTTCTTCAGTTAGGACAGTTTCCAACCAAGATAGCTCTCAGCTTCTTTGTCAGCCGTACCGGCAGGCAGGCCTCATGCTTTCCCTCTGCCTAGGTGCCCCACTCAGGCCTGGCCTCTGCCCTGCTTGGTCAAGTGTTACAACTCTTTAGCTTCATCAGTAAATACCTGGAGACACCCTACTCTGCCACCAATCCTCTTGCCTGAAGGTGCTCAGCTCTCTCTCGTTCAGTAGGCTAGCAAGCCCACTGCAGCCACCTCGCACTGGTCTCCTCATTCCCATTACTCACGCTGCTGTGCCATCTCTCGCCATCTCACACTGTCTTCGCTGTTACTGCTCTCTCTCTCTTGTTCTTAGGAGGTTCTCAGCACAGGGTCCCTGGGTACGAAGGATACACTCCTGCTCCAGGCTCTTCTTGATGGCAGTGAGGTTCCCCCTCAACCTCTGTGGAATCAGTCCTCTTATAAGCCTATTTCTCCCACCAAGACCACAAATGAACCAATCTCCTTGGTAGGTCACAGTCACCCAATTTGGATGGTAATCAACCAACCCCTGCAAGAGTTTTACCCATCTTATTTGCATGGTAGAATACCCAATCCCTTTGCAAGATTGTGGCCTAGCAAATTATCTTGGCAGAACCACAAACACTGGGCCAGAAAGGCCATATATACAAGAAACCCATTGCTCTGCAGTGTGTCATTCTCATTCTTGACAAGGTGTAATTCACATCAAAATACATTAAAAGAGACAGAGAGTGATACTTTATGATGCTAAAGGCCACACTTAACAATGAAGATAAAATAGTTGTTAATATCTCTGCCTCCAGTAACACAGAAACAACTTTGATAAAGCAGAAACAATGGAGAAACAGAGAAACATACTAATGAAAGGAGATATAACACACCTTAACTGGACAAAAATAAGTGAAATGCTTAGCATAATCCGTGAGGTTAACCTTATAAATATATGTCAAAATTTGAACCTTAATAGTACAGGATATACATTTTTAAGAAGTGCACATATAACATTAAAGAATATTGACTGTATCTTAGGTCACAAAGAAAATCTCAGTAAGTCCCAAGGGGTAGCAGAGTAGCGATAATACAAAGTGACCATCGAGGAATGAAACTAGAAATTAATTTAAAACAAAAACCAAAATACCCTTCTATCTGAAAATTACAAAGCACAACATTAACTAAGTCTTGGGTTAAAGAACTATAAAATGAAATTGAAGAATTTCTTGAACATAGTGATGATGAATGCATGATGTTTTGTAATATGTGGCTACACCTAAAGAAGTTATCAGAATAAAATTTGTGACATTAAATGTCTGCATTAATAAAAATGAAAATAAATGAATTAAATAATTAAGTTAAAAAAACTAGGAAAAGCACATCAAAGTAAACAAAAGAAAGCAACAAGATAGAATTAATAACAACGAAACTGGTGTGTTAACGTAAAGTTTGTTCTTTGAAAACTAGCAAAATAGGCAGACCACTAATTAAACTAATCAAGAAGTAGAAGAAATCACACGTATTTTAAAGAGTAGAGATTACATTAGGGTGAGAGGGGAGTAGCTATCAATACTGAGGAAATCAAATCCTAAGAGATCATTTTGCCCAGTATTTTTGAGAATCTAGATTAAATGAATCATTTTCTAGAAAAATTAAATTTACCCCACAAAATCTAAGCAGACCCCAAAAAATTACCATAAAATCAAGTAGTGAAAGAGTTCCCTGACAAAAAAGCACCAATCTTAGATAATCCCTACTTAACTATACTACTTAAATTATTACAAAGTGTAGCAAAAAGGAGGAACATTTCCAAATTTACTTTATCAAATAAATGTAACATAGATTCTAAAGTCTTATGGAAATTATTTTGCTAAGAAATACTACATATCAATTGCAATTGTGGAATATTCTTAAATTTGAAAAAAATATATTTTTAAAACATCCAGAAGCCGGCATTACATTCAAACATACATCATGGCTAAGAAAGGTTTATTCCAGGAATCTAAGAGTGGTTCAATACCAAAAATCCATTAATGCAATTTATCACATTAATATTGCCAAAGAGAGAGAAATTCATTTGGACGTCTCTATAGATGGAGAACAGTCACTGGACAAAATTCAAATTCTAGTTATGTTCAAATTTTTTTCCTGTTTTTAAAGTAGGAATTGATGGATACTTCCTTAAAATCATTTTACACACACACACACACACACACACACACACACACACACACACACACACTCTCACTTCAGTTAAAAAACTAGCATCTTATTTAAGGAGGAACACCAGAGGTTAAAATCAGAAGCAAGTTGAAAAAGGATGTTCTTTATCTCCACTGCTATATGTGGGTGTGTCAGAGGTACTATATGGTGTAATTAGGCATGGAGACACAAGATTGGAAATGAAGAGGTAAAACTGTCTCTATTTGCAGATGATTCGATTATGTATCGAAGGGTCCCAAAAGAATGAATGGAAAACTACTACAAAAAAGAAGAGAAATGGATAATGTAGGAGGTTATAAAATCAACATACAGATATTCAGTGGTTGTCACTAGGGTTGGTGTCACCCAGTGTGGTAACTCACAGTGGTACCCGTCATGCTAATTACCACAATATTGTAGCTAAAATATCAGAAACCATGACTATTTTATTTTTGAATGGTAAACAGCTGAATACAATTTGTGTTCATAAGGGCTGGTGTTCCATTTTTGAGCACTGTTTGGCACACCATTTCTAAAGTAGAAATCCACACTCTGTGCTAATTGGGTTCTAGTGTGAATCATATAGAGTTGAGCCCTGAACATGGCCTGGGCTGGCCTGTTTTTGCTGTCAGTCATCCACTGTAGGGGAGAATCCACTCCTGGCCAGAGTAGCTTGTCATAATGATCATAGCCAAGTCAGTACATGCATTTCCTTTCCTTTCCTTTTTTTTTTTTTTTTGATTTGTAATCATTTTATATTTAGTAAAATATTTAACTAAGTGGAATCATTACAATCAAACTTAATATTCTTCTGGTAATAGTTGGGTTATTCTAAGGTTCTAACTTGCATTACGTAAAGAAGCAGTTTATGTGTGGTGTTCAATAATTTTAACCAGATTTATTCAATATATCAGCTGATTTTAAATAGCTGTTCCCTGTTTTTTCAAAGATAGCAGAATAACTTTAATTAGCCCAAATGGAATGGTTAATACTGGCAGTTTCATAAGATGTTCTATGCCACTGAGTGTCAGCTTGTTCAGATGGTCTAAAACCCATGGCGGTAAATACTTCAAAAATAATTAAATATCTTAATTTTTACTAAATTACATTCCAGTTTCTGCTAGGTTATTATGTAAAACAATGATAGCTTTTAAATGTGTAAAGATTTAAAATTTAGAAAAGTCTGTTGCAAAAATGGGAATGATTTTAACATAAGACCATAACGGTGAATCTCGTGAAACACTGGTGTTCCGTAGGGCTGTAGTTTGAGGACCACTGTTTTATGCAAATATGATGATTTATTCGATAGTTGTGAAGTACTTCCCCCAAAAGGAAAATTCTGTTTCTCTTTCTTCTCCTCCTTCTCCTTTTTCTTCTCCTTCTTTTTAATAAATATTCAAGGATCTTATTACGAAAAGTCTGGTTTTCTAGGCTTTACTTTTGTGAACTGAGCATGGTGAGAAGATCTTCAAGATTTGTTTCTGCCCAACACAGCGATGATTCTGTATTGCTAAGGCTGGGCCATAGCCACCATGTGAATAAAACAATATTGTTGATTTTTTATCAAGCGTCCAAAAAGGAAGTTGAACCTTACAGAGAGAACAGTGTCGAGATCTCTTTGCATTTCTTCCAAATGCTATGACATCACTTCAATGAAAAGTATTTCTCCCCATACTGGAAAATGATGTAGCAATATTTTACTTTCAGTGATTTCTCATTTCAGGACATTATTCTCCACCATGAATAATTCATTAGGATATTAATGATGCATAATAGTTGTGATATTCTAGATGAACGGCTCTTCTTATTCAAGTGAGAATTTTTGAATAATAAAAATGTCTGTATAAGAAAAATGCTCATGATGTTAAGAAAGACTCACTTCAGAAAGAAAGTTTATGAAATACCTTAAACAACAGATACTTGTTTCTCGATGTGTTTCCCCTAAAAATTAATTGAAAGAATAAAACAGTATTATTGGGAAATAAATTCTAATGTTATTACTGATTTGTTTTTCTTTTTCCCTGATTCATTGTGACTTTCAGAATGTGACCAGTGTGGTTGGAAAAGAACGTAAGTTATCAGTAACCACAACATTTGTTTCTCAAAATCTTTGCGTTTTTATTATAGAATTAATTATTTCTTTGCCAGTACTCTTAGAGGAAAACAGGTAGATGACAGGTGTACCAGAAAAGGGAGATTCTAATGAGATGGGATTTTCCAATCTGTACAGAATAAAGAGCTCCATACTTCAACAGAGTTCTGGTAGAAAAAAATTATAAGAAAATGTCTGTTTTTGGCAGATTATTATATTGGGCCAGAAAGGGGCTGTACTGGGATGAATTGTGTCCCTCCTCTCCCCCACCCCTGCCTCCAAAATTCATGTCCACTTGGAACCTCAGAATGTGACCTTATTTGGAAATAGGGTCTTTGCAGATGCAGTTATTTAAGATGAAATCATACGGATCATGCTGCGCCCTAAATCAAATTGCCTAGTGTCCTTATAAGAAGACAGTCACATAAAGACACAGACACACATGGAGGGAGCTGTGAAGACGGCGGCAGAAGCTGCGGTGGAAGCAGCTACAAGTCAAGGAATGTCAAGGATTGCTGGCAACCACCAGAAGCTGGAAGAGGCAAGGAAGGGTTCCTTCCTAGAGCTTTCAGAGGATTTCAGACTTCCAGCCTCTAGAAAAAGGAGGCTGGTGGCTAAGCGCTTGGCTGCTAACCGGAAGGTTAGTGGTTCAAACCGACCAGCCACTCCATGGGAGAAAGATGTGGCAGTCTGCTTCCATAAAGGTTATAACCTTGGAAACCCTATGGAGCAGTTCTACTCTGTCCTGTAGGGTCTCTAGGAGTTGGAATTGACTCAACTGGTAACAGGGAGCCTCTAGAACTGTGAGAGAATAAGTTTCTGTTCATTTAAGCCACCCAGCTTCTGACACTTCGTTACAGCAGCCTTAGGAAACTAATACAGGGGCTGGATGTTAAATTATAAATTATGGGAAAACAATTGCATAAGTATTTTAAACCTGCATGGATGCTGCTACTCAGTTAGGAAAGGCTAGTAACACAAAAGGACAAAACTAACATAATTCATAATCCCGAAGGTAAAAAGCATGTTAGGGAATCCTTGAATAATACAGTGTTGATACATTGCTTTATAAACTGAAGTTTCACTCTGAGAATCTTTTGAAGATTTTACAGACTCCTCATTGCAGTTGGAGATGAGCTCCTGATAAGGCTTCTCCCAATTTCCCGTTATGTTACTTGTCAAGATGTAGAATATCAAATGGAGTGAAATTTAGATTTAAGAAAACACTGAAATCTGAAACTGAAAGACAATCTAATCTATAATCTGGGAGAGATAGCCAGTAGTTATAAGACAGGTGGGACCAGTTGGAGAAAAGCCTACCCAGAGTCACCTCCAACACCGAAAAAAGATGGGAAGACACTCTAATCCACCTGACCTATCTGCGTCTGACTCAAGGACAAAGGGCTGTGCCAACAAGGAAAACGAACAGCCATCTTTTGTACCCTCCCTTTCTCCCATCAATTCAGACAGGAAGTGGGGGAGGCGTGGTGTGGGCATGGGTAGGCAGGAAGCTGGCAATGACATGTTACATTCTGGAAGCTCTAAAAACTTCTTGCTATTGAGTAGATTTTGACTCCTATCGACCCTATGCAGGGGCATAGGGAGGGTAATGAGCCCCTGGGGGCAATCTCTAAATTCCCCCGCACCTCCCCGCGCCTCGCAAGATTTGAGCTCCCAGGGGCAATCTCTAAATTACTGTGAGTTGGAATCAACGGGACAGCGATGGGTTTGGTTTTTGGGTTATTTTGATAGTTCACCAGCTCGTTTGGCTTTTTTTTTTCCTTCTTCCTACTGTATCCTCTAATGGAGCCCTGGTGATGAAGTAGTTAAATGTTGGCTTCTAACCAAAAGGTTGGCAGTTCAAATCCACCTGCCACTCCTTGGAAACCCTGTGGGACAGTTCTATTTTGTCCTGTACGGTCACTATGAGTCTGAATTGATTCCATGGCAATGGAGTTATGGGTACCCTCCAATGAATGCACAGATATATTCTTCTTGCTTCAAGGAATTACTTGAATGTTTTTAATGTTAACAGAGTAAACATTCATATTTATAACTGTAAAATAAAAATCAAACCCATTGCCGTAGAGTCGATTCTAACTCAGGCTGCCCTAACGGACAGAGTAGAACTGCCCCATAGGGTTTTCAAGGCTGTAAATCTTTAGAGAGGCAAACTGCCTCATCTTTCTCCCTCGGAGTAGCTAGTGGGTTCAAACCGCCGACCTTTGGTTAGCAGCTGAGAGGTTAACCACTGTGCCACCAGGGCTCCGTTTATGACTATAGTGCTTAATCCTGTATAGACAGATAACAGACTTGGTGCAGTACACTTTCAGTAATATTTACTGTTTTATATAAAGGATAAACCTTGGTTAGCATGCTCATACATAATTTAAAGATTCAGATACAGAAAAATGATTAAAATATACAAATAATTGTTGGCAAAGTCATTATAGAATACTAAGATTATCAACCAGTCTAATGTTCTGATACCTTGGCATAAAAATAGTTTAATTGCATTAAATGTTTTACAGTAAGTAATAAAGAACTTGAAATTATATTTGTTTTATTTAAACTAAATTATAGGTCAGGCAACACTACCTATAAAATGCTTAATATACATTATGCTATTAAAATATCTTCTTTCTTGAAGAATTTAAGATTAAGCTAACACTGGAGAGAGAAGAAAAGACAAAAATAACCAGAGGAGAACATAAAACATTTGTTTAATCAAGTATACTGGTGGTTAGTTCTGTAGGGTATCAAACAGGGAAAGGCCACTGTGAGCTGGGTCATCGAGAGAGGTTCCAGAGCTGAACTGCACTGGAGGTGGGTCCTAAAGTAATTGTGGTCTTTGGGTTGGTGAGGGAAGTGTTACTGTCCTGTGCAAAGACGGGGAAGAGTAGTAGGCCATGATCTGCGCTTGTTAATAGCCAAGAAGGGGCTGAAGTCATGAGCATATTGAGAGCATTAAGAAGAGGAAGGGCGGTTCAAAGTAAAAAAAAAAAAAAAAAACAAGAGAAGAGAGCATTTTTGGTAGGAACTGAGCAATAAGCAGTGTCAACTATAGCGGTGAGCCTGAAGGAGAAGAGGAATGGGAAAAGTCAAACAGAGTATAGAACACCATTGAAATTGTCTCAACGTTGTGCTGAAACTGAAAAACATATTAGTGTAGGAGGTCGATAAACACATGAAAATTTGATCAACATCATTAGTTATTAGGGAAATGCACTTTGAAACTCCAATGAGATACCACTGCATACAATCTGTTGTTGCATGTCCCTGAGTCGATTCTGACCCATAGTGACCTATACTACAGAGTATAACTGCCTCGTAGGACTTCCAAAGCTATAATCTTTATGGGAGCAGATCACTAGGTCTTTTCTTCCTCAGAGTTGCGGTGAGTTCGAACTGCCGACCTTTTTGGTTAGCAACCAAGCACTTAACCGTTGCACCTCCAGGACTCCTTGCATGCACTCTAGAAAGGCTGAAATTAAACAAACAAAAAAACTGTCAATAATACCAAGAGCAACTGGAACTTTCATTCATTGCTGATGGGAATGCAACACTGTAGAGTCATTTTGGAAAACAGTTTGGCAGTTTCTTATAAAGTTAAACATATACTTACAAAGCTCTTAACCACTGCGCCACCAGGGCTCCGTACTTACCACACAATTCAGGAATTCCACTCCCAGTTATTTATCCAAGAGTTATTTACCCATGTTTCTACCCAAAGTCTTGTACTGAAATGTTTGGAGCAGTTTTATTCCTAATAGGCCATAACTGGCAACAACCCAAATTTCCATCAAGTGATGGATAAAGTTATGCAGCAATACAAAATGAATTACCGCTCTGTGCAACGACATAAATGCAGCTTCAAAGAATTAAGTGGAATAACAGAAGCGAGACACAAAGACTGTATATGGAACGGTCCATTTATATGAAATTGTAGAAAGGCAAAACTATCGTGTCAAAAAGCAGATTGATGGTTGTTGACAAGGGCTGGGGAGAGGAGGTTGTACTTGCTGCAAAAAGACAGGTGGAAAACTTACGAGGTGATGGGAGTATTTTATGATGGTGGTGATGGTTACTTGATTGTGGACAATTGTTAAAACTTGTCAAGTTGTATACTTACAGTCAGTGAATTTTACTGTGTATAACTTATTCTCACTAAAACTGATTTTTCGAAAGTCCATAAAAGCAGAAACTCCAAAGCAAAATAAAGATATATTTGACTACATTAAAATGAAAGACTTCTGGGCATCAAAAAATACCATCATAAGCAAAGCAAAAAGACAAGTCTCAGACTGGGAAAAGATATTCTTAACATGTGCATATGAAAGTGACAAAATGTTGCCACCTAGAATATATAAAGAATCCCTACCCATTAAGAAGAGAAAAAGAGATATCCAAGTAGAAAAATGTTCAAAAGTTATGAAGAAGTAATTGACCGAAAAGGAAACTCAGAAAACTCCAGAATATTTCAAAACATGCTCGAGCTCATTAGTAATAAGAGAAGTGAAAATTAAAGCCACACTCTAGTTCACAGGCATAAAATTGGCAAAAGTTGATAAGTTTGGCATTGTCGAATGGCGATAAATATATGGACCACTGGGAATTCTCACAGTCCTTTTAGGAGTGGAAATTTATGTAATTCTTTAGAGAGCAATATGGCTATGTCTAATGATGCTTACCATGGTCATGTCCTGGGACCCAGTGCCTTCACTCCAAGAAACATGCCTGGCCTAAACCAACTCTTGCACATGGACTCATGGTAACATATATACAAATGTTCATAACAACATTATTTTTTTGTAACAGCGAAAACAAACAAGTAAAAGATTTCTAAATGTCCGTTAGCAGCAGAATTGATAATTGTGTTACATTCAAACATTATATTGCACACAGCGAAATTATAACCACATAAAAGAGCAAGGACAAATCCCAGGAACATAATACCAAAAAAAAAAAAAAATCCCAAACCCATTGCTGTCAAGTTGATTCCAACTCGTAGTAACTCTATAGGACAGAGTAGAACTGCCCCATAGGGTTTCCAAGGAGTGGCTGGTGGATTCAAACTGCCGACCTTTTGGTTAGCTGCCAAGCTGTTAACTACTGCGCCACTAGGGCTCCAGGAACTTCTTGAGCAAAAATCAAAAATCAAACTGTGGATGGACATACTTGGTGTGATACAATTTTTATCATGAAAAATATGCACAACTATTCTATAAGAATCCAGTTGCCATGGAGTTGATTCCGAGTCATGACGACCCCATGTTTGTCAGAATAAAACTGTGTTCCGGAGGGTTTTCAATGGGTGATTTTTCAGAAGTAGATCACCAGGCTTTTCTTCCAAGACACCTCTGGGTGGGCTTGAACCTCCAGCCTTTCAGTTAGCAGCCGATCATGTTAATTGTTTGCACCACCCAAAGACTCCAAACAAATCTGCGTATAATATTAAGTATATGGATAAATGTGATAAAATTTGGGGAAAAAAGTGCACATGAATGTACACTCAGCAGAATGGCTACTGCTTCCTTGGGGAAGGAGAGAACTGGAGTCAAGACTGGATTCTTGGGTTTCAACTGTCTATGTAATGACTGATTTTTAGTTGGGTGTTGGCACATGGGTGTTTATTGTAGTATTTTACCCTATTTTGTATTTCTGAAGTACTCCATTAGAAAACAGCTTATGGAAGATGATGCTTGATTGGCAGCCAAAGTATTTGTAAAATTAACAGTGAACACTCAAGTAATTAATCCAGGAAGTTTCAATGGTGTAGAGTTGTGAATAATAATTTTTGTTTTGCTAGATTTACATTTTCTAGGTTATGGCTTAAAAGCCTGAAGCAGAAATGGCTTTTCCGGAATTTTATTGTAACTTAGTCATCTTGGCGATTAGGAATATAGGACTAGAGAAGCGCTAAGGGTTTGTGCACTGGACAACTATATTGCAGCTACAGTCACTACCAGCCTGTGGTTTGGACTGATTTTACCAGTCATTAGCAACTACAGCTTACCACTTGTCTTTTAGTTTATAAGTCTCGATTTGTATGAAAACATCTGATCTAAGTCAGAGTTCCAAGGTTCATCCATTCTTCCATGCTCATAGACATGTTGACTGTTGTTGTTGTTGTTAGGTGCCATTGAGTCGGTTCCAACGCATAGTGACCCTGTGCACAACAGAATGAAACACTGCCCGGTCCTGAGCCATCCTTACAATCTTTGTTACGCTTGAGCTCATTGTTGCAGCCACTGTGTCAATCCATCTCCTTGAGGGTCTTCCTCTTTTCCGCTGACTGTGTACTCGGCCAAGCATGATGTCGTTCTCCAGGGACTGATCCCTCCTGATAACATGTCCAAAGTATGTAAGACGCAGTCTCGCCATCCTTGCTTCTAAGGCGCATTATGGTTGTACTTCTTCCAAGACACATTTGTTCGTTCTTTTGGCAGTCCATGGTATATTCAGTATTCTTCGCCAACACCACAATTCAAAGGCGTCAATTCTTCTTCGGTCTTCCTTATTCATTGTCCAGCTTTCACATGCATATGATGCGATTATAAATACCATGGCTTGGGTCAGGTGCACCTTAGTCTTCGAGGTGACATCTTTGCTCTTTGACACTTTCAAGCGGTTTTGCAGCAGATTTACCTAATGCAATGCGTCTTTTGATTTCTTGACTTCTGCTTCCATGGCTGTTGACTGTAGAGCCATTTAATTCTATTTTTTTCCAGACATAGCCTCTCAGTCTTTTAAAAATACATTGTTCCAGGTAGCTACTATCAATCAGTAGTACCTGAAGTGGAACCAATATGCCATCCTGGATTAATCAGGATAGGCTGAGTTGTTTTCCTTGATTAGAAAAAAAGAAAGAAACCCTCCTCCCCGAATCATACCGGCTTTCTCTATAATTAAGGTTTAATTCCAACACTTGCTTGGAGCTGTGCCCCAGATGATCACTCAAGAACTGTGGAATAATACTCCTTATCTAGAGGATTCCTATTTTTAAGCAATAACCAATTAGACAATTTAATAGAAAAAAAGGCATTCACGTAACGGCAGGAATTATAAGACACGTGGAACCAAATGTAACAAAGGATGCGTGGACTCTATGGTGAAAATGTCAGTCTTGTTGATAGACATGAAGGAAGACCTGAATACAAAACAATGTATTCTTTGGGCAGACACAGAAATATAATAATAGAAATAGAAGCAAAATTGATTATACATACACATATGCTAAGATGTTGGAGATTCGTAGAGAATGGTCGCTCCATATTGAATATGTGCTGTCAGTATTAGGCTAACATTTTGAAAAAGGAAACAAGATTTTAGGAAGTGTTAACTTGAATGTAATGCTTTAGAACTATATGTAGCTCTGTTAATATAGCCTCTCTTTGCTTGCATTATATTTATTAGAAGAAGTACCAGAGGATATGAAAATGATAAAAGGAATAGAAATAATTATATAAATATATTTTACAAAAAAGCAGATTGATGTTTTTGAGTTTGCCTTTTGTTAAAGAGAATCATTTTAATAATATTAAAAATACCAAAATAATATTTGTAACCACTGTTGCGCTTAAAAATGTGTGGCCATGGACCATTATTAACACCTTTGTTTCGTCTTCAGCTGTAGAATGTATGAGGTAATAGTACTTACCTCATGGTGTCATTATACGGGCTATATGAAATCCATATAAAGTGCTTCAAACAGTGCCCTTCCTAAGTACTCAGTAAATGTAAATTTTTTTTATTGTTCATTATTACTGCTACTACTATTTTTATTAATTAGAATGCCCACCAGTAGGTCTCCGTTTCTGTAGAAAATAAAATGGGAATAGATTCAAGAAATAAGTTTGAAAAGATTTATGGAAAAATTTCTTTCTCTTAAAATTAATTAAGAGTCAAAATCTATAAAGGGTGATAGAGTTTGTCTTGGGTGATTTGGAAGTTTACTGGTTTTCAATTAGAAGGACTTTTCTATTTTTTTAAAAAATTCATGTGTTCTATGAATTTTTGGACAATTTATTCATCAGGTATTTATTGAGCATTTGGTAGGTCTTAGGCTCTAGGGATTATATAGTGAATGACATGTCATCCCTGCTGTTGCTAAGCCTTTATGCCTGGTATGGAGACAAAAAATAAATCTTTTTCTACGTAAGTACCGTATTTTTATGCAAACGATGCACACCTTTTACATTTGCCAACTGTTCCCTCCCCGCCCCTGCAAAGTATTTTTGTAAGTAAACGCTAATTGCTATAAAAAATTAGCACAGGCATACTTACGAAAATATCTGTGGTGGGGGAGGAAGTGGTCAGTAAACAAACGTAGATGGCGCATTGTATGCGTGAAAACATGGTGCTATATAGCGACTAGTACAGGATGCTAATGGAACCTACAGGAAGGTCACCTTGCTCAACTTGGGCTTTTGGGAAAAGTGATACCTAGTTGAGCCCTGAAGAATGACTGAGGTGAGATATGGGAAGAACCTAGAGCTTAGTAAACCGTTGCTGTACGGAAAGCGTATGTATCATAGCAACACAGTGTAGATCAGCCCATGCTCTATCCCAGCTCACTCCTCTCAAATACAGAGCTTACCTACTAAGTGAGATGCACTTTCAAGGTTTAAGTCAATTTTCTAAGGGCAAAAAAACAAAGAAACACCAGTTGCTGTCAAGTCAGTTCCAACCCCACCTGTGTCACAGTAGAACTGTGCTCCGTTGGATTTTCAATGGCTGCTATTTCAGAAGTAGATTGCCAGGCCTTTCTTCTGAGGCACATCTATATGAACTCAAACTGCCAACCTTTCAGTTACCTGCTGAGTGCTTAACTGTTCGTACCAACCAGGGACTCCTTTCTAAGGATAGTTGAACACATTTGGGAGAAATTTGGAATGGAATCAAATTTTGAGGCATGACTTTTAAAAAAACAATTGTAGTAAAAATATATATAATATAAAATCCACCATTTCAGCCATTTTGAAGTCTACAATTTAGTGGCATTAGTTACATTCACAAGTTTGTACAACCATCAGTATCTGTTTCCAAAATGGTTTCATCGCCCCAAAAAGAAACTCTACCCATTAAACAATAACTCTCCATTCCCACCCCACCCCCAGCCTCTGGAAACCACTAATCTATTTCTGTTGCTGTGAATTTACCTAGTAGCTAGATATTTCATATAAGTGGAATCATACAACAATTGTCCCTGTGTCTGGTTTGTTAGCACAATGTTTTCAGGGATTATCCATGTCACAGCGTGCATCAGGACTTCATTTCGCTTTATGGCTGAGGAATATTCCATTGTATATATGTACCACATTTTGTTTATCCAGTATTCTGTTGATGGACACTTGGACTGTTTCCACCTTTTGGCTATTGTGGATAATGATAAAATGAACATTGGTATTCAAGTAGCTGTTTGCATTCCTGCTTCCGGGTGTTTTGGATATATACCTAGGAATGGAATTGCTGGGTCTTATTCTAAGTCTGGAAACCCTGGTGGGTAGTCTTTAAGTGCTATGGCTGCTAACCAAAAGGTCGGCAGTTCGAATCCACCAGACACTCCTTGGAAACTCTATGGGGCAGCTCTACTCGAGTCGCTATGAGTCAAAAAAAACTTGACTGCACAGGGTTTGGTTTGGTTTATACTAATTCTGTATTTAACTTTTTGAGGAACTGCCAACAAGACAAGGCTTTTAAAATATTGACTTTTTATATCTATTGAACATGTATTTCATTTCTGTTTGCTCAAAGAGTTGAGTGGTTTAACTGAATGTCTGTCATTTTTATTTCTGATGAATAAAGTGAAATTGATAATAGGTTAATAAGCAGTAAATTACCAAGTTTTAAAGCAATAAGTTAATAAGTTAACCACCATGCTATGATGATAGCACTTTTTATACACCTAAACGTAAGAAACAATGGGCTCTATGTTCTGGAAAACTGTTTCAATTCATGTTTAAATTTTTTGGAGTCATTTTCAGTTTAGAGATACTCTCAAGTAATTTTATAATGCTAATGAGAACAGTATTAGCAATTTCCAGACTTACCAGGGTAGAGTAATAGAGGCTTTTAGGGAAATCTTTAATACTTTTTTTAAAACTTGCTTAAATAACACTTGAGCAGTAATAAGTGAGTTGAATTAAAGTTAAAAAAAAGAAATCATTCACTTCAGTTGGATCAAATGATTGGCCTGTGAATGTTTAAGGCTATATCATGGGTTTGAGTGAGATCCCCTGGGGGAATATGGAGTTATGGAAGAGAAGGAGTTCATTCAGGTCAAGCACTTTAAATATTCAGAGGTAGATCAGAGGAGAATGACCCAGGAAAGAGAAGACTTTTTTTTTTTTTCCTTCCATCTTCTTTTTTTTTTTTTTTTTATAATAACTTTTATTAAGCTTCAAGTGAACGTTTACAAATCCAATCAGTCTGTCACATATAAGTTTACATACATCTCACTCCCTACTCCCACTTACTCTCCCCGTCTTGAGTCAGCCCTTTCAGTCTCTCCTTTCTTGACAATTTTGCCGGCTTCCCTCTCTCTCTATCCTCCCATCCCCCCTCCAGACAAGAGTTGCCAACACAATCTCAAGTGTACACCTGATATAATTAGCTCACTCTTCATCAGCGTCTCTCTCCCACCCGCTGACCAGTCCCTTTCATGTCTGATGAGTTGTCTTCAGGGATGGTTCCTGTCCTGTGTCAACAGAAGGTCTGGAGAGCATGACCGCCGGGATTCCTCCAGTCTCAGTCAGACCATTAAGTTTGGTCTTCTTATGAGAATTTGGGGTCTGCATCCCACTGCTCTCCTGCTCCCTCAGGGGTCCTCTGCTGAGCTCCCTGTCAGGGCAGTCATCGATTGTGGCCGGGTACCAACTAGTTCTTCTGGTCTCAGGATGATGTAGGTCTCTGGTTCATGTGGCCCTTTCTGTCTCTTGGGCTCTTAGTTGTCATGTGGGCTTGGTGTTCTTCATTTTCCTTTGCTCCAGGTGGGTTGAGACCAATTGCTGCATCTTAGATGGCTGCTTGTTAGCATTTAAGACCCCAGACGCCACATTTCAAAGTGGGATGCAGAATGATTTCATAATAGAATTATTTTGCCAATTGACTTAGAAGTCCCCGCAAACCATGTTCCCCAGACCCCCGCGCTTGCTCCGCTGAGCTTTGAAGCATTCATTTTATCCCGGAAACTTCTTTGCTTTTGGTCCAGTCCAATTGAGCTGACCTTCCATGTATTGAGTGTTGTCTTTCCCTTCACCTAAAGCAGTTCTTATCTACTGATTAATCAATAAAAAACCCTCTCCCACCCTCCCTCCCTCCCCCCCTCGTAACCACAAAAGTATGTGTTCTTCTCAGGTTTACTATTTCTCAAGATCTTATAATAGTGGTCTTATACAGTATTTGTCCTTTTGCCTCTGACTCATTTCGCTCAGCATAATGCCTTCCAGGTTCCTCCATGTTATGAAATGTTTCAGAGATTCGTCACTGTTCTTTATCGATGCGTAGTATTCCATTGTGTGAATATACCACAATTTATTTACCCATTCATCCGTTGATGGACACCTTGGTTGCTTCCAACTTTTTGCTATTGTAAACAGAGCTGCAATAAACATGGGTGTGCATATATCTGTTTGTATGAAGGCTCTTATTTCTCTAGGGTATATTCCGAGGAGTGGGATTTCTGGGTTGTATGGTAGTTCTATTTCTAACTGTTTAAGATAACGCCAGATAGATTTCCAAAGTGGTTGTACCATTTTACATTCCCACCAGCAGTGTATGAGAGTTCCAATCTCTCCACAGCCTCTCCAACATTTATTCTTTTGTGTTTTTTGGATTAATGCCAGCCTTGCTGGTGTGAGATGGAATCTCATCGTAGTTTTAATTTGCATTTCTCTAATGGCTAATGATCGAGAGCATTTTCTCATGTATCTGTTGGCTGCCTGAATATCTTCTTTAGAGAAATGTGTGTTCATATCCTTTGCCCACTTCTTGATTGGGTTGTTTGTCTTTTTGTGGTTGAGTTTTGACAGAATCATGTTGATTTTAGAGATCAGGCGCTGGTCGGAGATGTCATAGCTGAAAATTCTTTCCCAATCTGTAGGTGGTCTTTTTACTCTTTTGGTGAAGTCTTTAGATGAGCATAGGTGTTTGATTTTTAGGAGCTCCCAGTTATCGGGTTTCTCTTCATCATTTTTGGTAATGTTTTGTATTCTGTTTATACCTTGTATTAGGGCTCCTAGGGTTGTCCCAATTTTTTCTTCCATGATCTTTATCGTTTTAGTCTTTATGTTTAGGTCTTTGATCCACTTGGAGTTAGTTTTTGTGCATGGTGGGAGGTATGGGTCCTGTTTCATTTTTTTGCAAATGGATATCCAGTTATGCCAGCACCATTTGTTAAAAAGGCTGTCTTTTCCCCAGTTAATTGACACTGGTCCTTTGTCAAATATCAGCTGCTCATACGTGGATGGATCTATGTCTGGGTTCTCAATTCTGTTCCATTGGTCTATGTGTCTGTTGTTGTACCAATACCAGGCTGTTTTGACTACTGTGGCTGTATAATAGGTTCTGAAGTCAGGTAAGGTGAGGCCTCCCACTTTCTTCTTCTTTTTCAGTAGTGCTTTGCTTATCCGGGGCTTCTTTCCCTTCCATATGAAATTGGTGATTTGTTTCTCTATCCCCTTAAAATATGACATTGGAATTTGGATCGGAAGAAGACTTTTGATTTTGAGTCATCAGCAATATCAAAATCTTTTTCTGAATGCTGGTTGCCGAAATGAACTGGAAGAATGGGCTAAGAGTTTACTAATGCACAAAGCCAGTGGGGAGGGAATAAATGGGAATATTGTAGATAGTTTAATTTTAGTGGAAGCTCGGTTTTCTTGCTGGGAAAGTTGAGTGCATGATGAGCACAAAAATAAAATTGTACTTTTGCAAATTATTTAATAGATGTATGCATTTGGAGAAAAATGAGGAATGAAAAAGGAACAAAACAGTTGTCAAAAAATACAAAGATAAAAGGCAAGGTATAATTATAGTCATATTTCCTATGTGGGAGAAGAAATAAAAGTGAAACCAATAGAAAACTCCATCCCTGAAATAGACTTGAGAGGGAGAAGAAGGTTGATTTAGAAAGAACAGGAGGGAGAAAAATGAAAAAGGATGAAGTCAGGATACCGATCCATGGATTGAAGAAATTGGAAAGAAAGTCTGAAGGTAATCTTTATGCTCTACTATGACACTGTGGTGTTGGCAAAGAATATCGAACATACCATGGACTACCAAAACAATGAACAAATCTGTCTTGGAAGAAGTACGACCAGAATGCTCCTTAGGAGGAAGGATGGCAAAACTATGTCTCACATACTTTGGACATGTTGTCCGGAGGGATCAGTCCCTGGAGGACATCGTGCTTGGTAAAGTGCAGGCTCAGTGGAAAAGAGGAAGACCCTCAACAAGATGGATTGACACAGTGGCTGCAACAGTGGGCTCAAGCATAACGATTGTGAGGATGTCACAGAACCGGGCAGTTTTTTGTTCTGTTGTACATAGGGTCACTATGAGTTGGAACAGACTACGGCACCTAACAACAACAACATGAAAGACTGCAGGAACAGATACAGCCTAAGCTCTTCCGTATGTTTCATCATGGAGTAATGACGTCAATAAAAATTAAAGTCATCGCCTGTCATTTGTATAATACACCATCTATGGAAAAGTAAGGTAAAGGTAGGTGTTAGACTTAAAGACTTCAGTGCCCTGTGTAGAGGCGCTTCTAGCAGCTAGGAAGAATAAATGTTTCCAACAGCTTAAAATCATTTTCCTAGAATAACATCGGTGGTGAGAGCGATGTGAAAGTTTGATTCAGTCTGTTTCAGGCAATGCAACTGCCCTTAAATACTAACGATAACTTAGGCTTTTCTCTTGGTTTTTTAAAAAAAGTCTTCTAGAACTCATATTGAGAAATTCATTGTGAAAGAGTGTTCATGATATATTATGAGCCCTCAAATGGAAGTTTAGTGATTGGCTTCTTTTAAAAGGTTGTACTTTTTCATTATTGTATTTTTTTTTTAATCTATATATTACAGTGACAGTGCTGGTACATTTAAATTATTTGTTCTTTCAATTCCTTTGGGAGCAAGTTATCCTTAAGACCATTTCTTTAACCAAACAAATTATTCTTTGTGATAACCGTTCATTCATCCCTTGGTCACAGACACACTTGCTTACTCAGCACGTCTGTCACCTCCTGGGTGTGGGCACCATGCTAGGTGCTGGTACTCAGAGATGAAGATGCATTTGTTGGCCTCAAGGGTGCACAGTCACACAGGGATGCTAAGTCATACAAGGATGGCCTGCAAGGACTCACAGTTCTTTGAAGTCGTATCCAAAATTGTGTGCCTATGCATTTTTCATCAGGTTAACAGTGAGGTCAAATTGAAAATATAGTTGAGTCATTCTGGAGACTCGTGGCATTCACACCTGCATGGTGGAGGGGAAGAGTGTGATCCCGAGTTTATACTCTTAAATGACCCAGAACCATCGGTCTGGATTTTACAGATGCCGTTTGTAACTGGAGTACACAGTTTTGTTTTGAGTTTCTGTTTTTTGTTTTTTTAAAAATCTCCTAATCCTCTTCTCAGGGGATCATTAATTTCATTCTGCTTTCTTTGGTGCTTCCATTGGCTCTAAATGACCAAGGCCCCTGCAGCAATATAATAATATGTAATATAATGAAGCAAATTTTCCATATTTTTTTCTAGAAGAAAAAAGAACTTTTTAAAATTTAAGATTCACTTTTATTTCATTTTTGTGTCACATGTGTGCCCCTGTTTGTTAAACTATCCACCACATCCATAAATCTGCTTAGTGCTATTTTTCTTGGTGAAAATCAAGGACATTTAAAGTATAATTCTCAGGGTTTTTTTTTTTATTTCATAAGTTTTACTGTAAATGATAAACTCAGAGTTAGTCTTAGATTAAATTCTTAAAATGCCATGAACTCTTCTTTTTCTTCCATTTTATCCTGCTGGTGGAGTTAAGAGTTATCATTGGTCAGAGTGCCTTTACCCTTATATAGCTCCTAGAAGGTGTGTTTCTGCTAGAAAGAAAGGAGCTAGGGGTGAAACTTGTCCGGTTTGAGTATAAAAGAATAAAAGTATAAGGTTTGAGTCATTCAGTAGGTAAATAATAAAGAGAAGGAATGATACAAAATCAGGTTATTAAGTGAGGTTTTTGACTAGGAACCCGTTCTCAGAGCCCTGCAATAGAAAATTCTCTAGTACTGACAGTTGTGGTGTGGTGGACTTCTGGGCCAGAAGAGGTTTTCTGAGGTATCTGAGCTCCTTTTCCCACCTCCATTAATTAGGTCAAAGTCATAAAACAATAGTGGCTGGATCTTGGTATCCCTGAGTGGTGGCTTACGCTGCCTGCTAATATAACGTCTTACACTTTGACATATTCTGCTAAGTTTTTATTGTGGGTTGTGAATGTTTAATGTCCTATTAGGGGACTTTAGGAGAATATGTTTTCACTGCACATGTGGTGGCATTATACAGTGAACCAAACTAATGGGTTTTAATTATGCCAAGGGCTGTGCGTCTGGGAGCTGCTGACAAATTCATAATGTCTTTTGAATTGTTGGGATAGAAAGTACAAATCAAACATTTAAGCAGGAATAACGTTTGGGAAATAATTTCCTTTCCTAAGATGCCTTGTATCATTTTTATTCTCAAACTGAGACATAATGATTGAGTCATTCTGGGAACTCGTGTGGCAGTCACATCTCCACGGTGGAGGAGAAAAAGTGCTGGTCTTGTGTTTAGGAGACTTCGATTTGAGATCTGGTTTTCACTTACCTGGTGTTTGAATTTGGACAAGTGACTTGGCATTAAATCCTTTATTTGCCCTGATTATAATATGGAGACAGCTACTGTGCTTCCTGAGCAGGATTATCGAGAGCATCAAGTAATATGGTCTATCAACAAATGGTGAAAATTCGAGAGAGCTCTTTCCTTTCCTATTTTGGCTTACCAGTTTGCTGTTGAGTTGATTCTTACTCATGGCGACCCATGTGTGTCAGCACAGAACTGCGCTCTATAGGATTTCCAATGACTGATTTTTTGGAAGTACATCACCAGGCCTTTCTTCCGAGGTGCCTCCGAATGGACTGAACCTCCAGCCTTTCAGGTAGCAGAGTTAACTGTTTGCACCACTGAGGGACTCCATTGTTTTGGTTAAAGGTGTTTAAATCATAACTGGCAGAGCTGTTAGAAGTTCTGGACCTAATTGGGAACCTGGTTAATTTTGTTAATATTTTTCCCTTTTTGATTATTTTTACAGTCCTCTATGCTTTTATTCTATTAAACATGGCTACCTAGGGTAGTGAGCCAATGGCGGTTCAGTGGTAGAATTCTCACCTTCCATGCAGGAGACCTGGGCTTGATTCTCGGTCAAGGCATTGCAAGATCAGCCACCACCCGTCCCTTGGTGGAGACTTGCGTGTTGCTATGGTACTGAATAGAATTTAGTGGCGCTTCCAGACTAAGACAAACTAGGAAGAAAAGCTTGGCAATCCACTTCCTAAAATCAGCCAGTGAAAACCCTGTGGAACACAATGGTCTGGTCATGAGGATGGCACAGGACTGGGCAGCATTTTTTTCAGTTGTGTGCGGGGTAGCCATGAGTTGGAGGCTGCTTGCATCAGCTAACGACAACAATCTAGTGGTAAGATGCTCTTTCTTCTGTGTCCAAATTAACATGTGAGGTATATACAATTTTGATATTTGCTTGGTTTCTTAGTTTTAAAGATAGAAGTGGACCAAATAATACCCATGCAGCTAAAGTACTGAGTAAAAGCGGTGCTTTGTCTACTATAAGCCTCTCAGTGATCATCTGTCTGTGCTTGTTCTCATGACTTGCTGGCAGTTCACAAGGCAAAATAATACTGAATTTGGCGAGACTTCTTTCCTAATTTTCCTGATAATGCCTCTACGGTTTGTAACTAGATACAGATAGTGATCATGATGGTAGGAAATTGGTCTTAGAAGAGATCGTGTGACTTTTCCATATTTTTTGATAACATGCTTATGAACTTGCTGGAGACTCCAAGCTTTACTCCCACAATACTGAGGACGTGGTGATGACATCATGAAGCCTCTTCAGTTTTCTGCTTATCAGACTGATGTGTGACCAAGTATTTGTAACAGTTTTCTGATAACTAGAGTGAATTTAATGGAAAAGCAGGGTTCCTGGTTTACAGTAAGCACTCACCAAGTGTTTTGGGGATTAAATAGATAAGACCTCTGTTCCCTAAGATGAAGGAGGTAAGTGTGCTGTAAATCGTTATAGGAATTGTGCATGTTGTGTATGACACATGACTTTAAGTCATAATAGCTAATACTGAGCTTGGGGATTGAAAAATCCCATATGCTTTTCTCTATTGTATATTCACCCAGTATCTTCCTCAGCTGGATACTTATCTTTCATCTCTTTGCAAAACTCAAGGTTGCAAATATTTAGTGTTAGAATAGGGGTAGTTTTTGTGTGTTAAGGAGACGAACACAAAATGTTGTGATGGGCACACTGAGGAAACTCCATTTAATATGGATGGTAAAAAGGAAACTACCATTCACTATATGAAAGAGTTTGTAATCCTGGTCATTCCAGAGCTTTCCATGTAGTTGATATGTGTTAAAACAAACAAACAAAAAAAGCAAAAAACCAGAAAAACAAAGTTAAACAGGCCCTTCCTTAAAAACAGAGGCTAGTATTACAGCCAGAAATTTTCTTGTGTAACATTTTCCTTCTCTTATTATTATGCAGCATCAATTTCTTAGTATTAAATTCATACAGCAGGGATCCAGTCTGATGACTTTGGAGTCTTTCCAATGGCAAATAACAATAGCAATCTAATTATTACTTTAGATAGATGTTCTGTCAAGAGATAAAATGCTGTGATAAAACCAGAGCCTCAGCTATTAAGGCCCATCTATCTTTTATCTAAAGAAAATCAACTAAAATGTAATCCTCTAGTTGTTGCTAACACCATTATCAAATTCTTTGAAGATATTCTCTTTGAGCAACAATCTCTGGCTTATACCACTCAATGAAGGCATAGTTTAATTGGATTGTGAATGTAATATATTATTGCAATCTGTACTCTTAATTAATTAATATAATTTATAATGATATGATAATCGATAATATGTTTTTAAATATACCAAGCAACAAGCTTCTACTCCAAAACTTTCTTGTTATTTTACTGATTCGTTGATTTATCTACAGTCAAATTAGCAAACTGACTTAAAAATTAGAAGCTTTTATATATTTGACTTCCCTTTACTATCACCTTAATAACTTAACCTGACTTTTTAATACAATAGAAAATGTACCAGTCTGATTCACAGTTATGAAACACATACATGGTAAGGAATATATATAACCTTTAACTTAAGAGCCCCAGGAATTTGGACCAAAGGTGCAATCATTATACTAAGAGATTCGAAGAAAGATATTACAAGCCTCACTGAATTCATAAAGGTCACTCCTACAGCTTTTTTTTTTTTTTTTTTGGCATGTCATCGAGTTGATTTTGACTCATAATGACCCTATATGACAGAGTAGAACTGCCCTTTAGGGTTTCCTAGGCTGTAATCTTTATGGGAGCAGACTGCCAGATCTTTTCTACTGTGGAGCTGCTGGTGGGTTTGAACCAGTGACCTTTCCATTAACAGCTGAGTGCTTAACCCCTGAGCCACCAGGGCTCCTTCTACTGGTTCTTAGGGTATGTTATTGTGTATTGATTAACAAGTGTTCCTGGGATATGCAGGTTGCTCTGCTCACTACAGAATGATAAACTAGATGTCTCCTTCAGAATTTATCTGCATTGTATGTTGATTGCTATAGGGTTAGGGAATAATAGGGAGACTATTAGGCTAGGAGACACTGGAGCAAGAATGCCTTCAGTTAAAATCCCAGTGCTATCATTTATGTATTTGTTTTTATTTTTTATTTTGCTGTTATACATAACACTGCAGTGAACGAACATTCATGTACAAATATCCCTGGGTACTGGTAAGTTATTTCCTTAGAATAAATTCCTGGAAACAGAGTTTCTAAATTAAATTCATGTGTTTTTTAGGACGTTTGATATGTACAGCCATATTACCCTCCAGAATAGTTCACAATCCTATGAGCTGTTTTTCTGGGCATCAATTTTTACATGGGGCATTATAATTGAAAATAAAGAGCCTCCTGACCTAAAAGGTAAAAGATCTCTGTTTTGAATATTTGTTTCTTTTATTACTGGTAACACTGATTGTTTCTCATATGCTGAGTGTGTGTGTGTGTGAGTTCCTTGTTCATATCCTTTGCCTACTTTTCTACTGGAGTATTTGTCTTTTTTTGTATATACTTGCCATTTACACACACACACAATCATATGTATATAAAATTTCCAATTTTCTCGTTAATGTCTTACTTTAGTTACGGTGCTTTTGCTATGTTGAATTAAAAAATATCTAGTAAAATCTATTGATTTTTTGTTCTTTTTAGATCAGGTTTCAGAAAGGTGTTTAGAAAGGCCGTTTTCACCCCGTAATTGTAAAAATATCTTTTTATTCTAGTACTTTCAAAGTTTTCTCACCTTAATCTTTATGGAATTGTGGTAAAAGATACAGGGGTGTTGACTTGTAGTTTAATGCAGAGATAATATATTTACCTGGTACAAAATTCAAAGGTATACTGCAAGTCTCCCTCCCACCCCTGACTACTATGAATAGCACTCTATTAAGGTCCAAAGAGTTTAATTTATCAATAATTGAAAATTCTCTTATACATAATCCTATGAAAATATCCCCTTGTTTGTCCTTTATTTCACTTTAAAATAAATGTTTGTATCATATATTTATGTTTGACTGTATGTGTTTATATATGTTTGTTACCTAAATAAGCATTTATGATCCTAAGTATATGTATTGTACCCATTTCTCACTTTTTATCCCCTTCAATTCATATCAATTATGAAGACCTGCTGCTGTCAAGTTGATTTTGACTCATAGCAGCCCTATAGGAGACAGCAGAATTGTCCAATAGGGTTTCCAAGGAGCAGCTTATGGGTTCGAACTGCCAAACTTTTGGTTAGCAGCTGAGCTCTTAACCACTGCGACATATAGAGATTTTCTCCAGTTTTTAGAAACTGCCTCACAGATGATTTAAATAAATTCAGAAGGTGCTCTACTTAATATGCATATCATATTGCTTAAGAATAACAGATTCACAAGGCCAAATCCAAGTACCTTTTTTTTTTTTTCCGACTAGACATTCCTAGTTATCAGGTATTCAATAATTCTAACCACCATAGCTATGCTTTACTTTTTTGTGATATAAACCTTCTGTGAGGGCGAAGAGATTTGTGTTTAGGAAAAAAACTTAGTGGTGGATTAATGGTGTGAGTGGGACACAGATGACCCTTCTCTAATTCTATCTCAGCACCTGTAATGAACCTCTTTTTATAACCGAATTCTTTCCGAGTACAGTATGATTCTTTTATAGGGAGTAGATACACGTTGACTACATGTTTGAGTCAGACTTTTGAAAAATGCCACCTCCCCTGCTTTAGCTATGTTCGTTCCTTACCTTTGAAGGCAATGTGATGTTGAGGAAGGCATCCCGGTCTAGACATCAGGAGGCCTGGACTCGCTTCCAAGTTCTTGCCATTTTGGGCAAGTCCGTCTTTCTCCGTTTGTTTTTTAGCTCTCAAATGGCACTCATAATTCCTGTTCTCTATCCATTATCATTGTTTGAGCATCCTATGACATTTGTAGAGTACACAGCATCTATCTTATGTAAGTTTCTAGATGAAATGAGTTAATAAATGTTAGGTGATTGGAGAGCAGTTGACATCGAGTAGGCACTAGGTGAGTGTTAGCCATTATGATTATTTGCTTTCTTCTTATTTTTATTATTTTTAAATATTCTAGTTGTGACTAAATTACCTCAAAATGTGGACAGCTGACTTTAAGAGATTCTGTAGAGAAAGCACAGGTTGAAGATTATTCTAACAATGTAAGCACAAATGAGTTAAAAGGAAACAGCAGAGCTGATAATTCTCTGGTTTCCAGCACAAACTCTATGCTAGCTACATTATGAGGTGAAAACAATGACAATCTAATTAAATCTGACAAGCAATATTCATGTGGCCAAAAGCTTTCAAGTCTGGATTTATATTATTAATTATGAACCTCATCTTTTGGTTCTATTCTACCTTGAGGTATAAACTAATGAGACCATGAGGTCATCGTGTTTAGTGAGACATTAAAAAACTATACATTTAGAACATTAAGACTGAATATCGTATGACTTTAAATGTCCCTGAAAAATATTTAGAGGCCCTTTTTTTTTGGTGTCTTATTTAATAGTGAAAGACAAAAAGCCGCATTTCACTGGGAAAAACACTCATTTTTATCATCCCAGAACTGGCTAAAATAATACTTGGAAACATTATTGTTACACATGAAAATGCCTTCCTGTGCCAGAAAACGTTGGAAGATACATGGACAACATTGCTGATTATGTGAAGGAAGAAGTATTAGGAAAAATGACTCAGCATGGGAGATTTTACTATACAATTGCACAGAGTCTGATTCAACAGTGAAAATCATTTGTGAGGCACAAAAGGAAACATGGAGAAGATATATCTAAATAGTTAAGGAGTTCTTTGGTAAAACCAAGTATTTTGGGAGGGGAAAGAGATACTGTTTATGAAGGAAAATATGTAAATGTAACTATTCATGGAGTACCTGCTTTGACTGGAATTAAAGCAAGAATTTTGGTGTAAGGCTACAGAACTAGCTCCTTCAGGAAATTCATTTTTTCTGTCTTTCATAGGCAAGCTGTTGCCACAAAGAAGTGGGAACCAGAAAACAAAATCTTTACTGTATTTTATAACACCATGTAGAATGGCCATGAAAATCTTTACGCCATGCGCAGTCTTGTAATCTTGGGGCAAAGTACTTTAAGTGTTTAATTTTACAAAAAGCTAAGTGTTGTGGACTTGCAGTGATAACCTGGAGCTTCCCACAGCACACTCCCTAGGAGATATTTTCAAGGTGAAGATGACATTGTAACAATGAGAAAGTACCTGCTTTACAAAAGAAACTTTACTCTGGAGAGAATACTTTGAAAGTGGATATTTGAATGTTTCCTTCATCTATAAATACATTGCAGGAAACAATGTAAGCTGTCCCCTAAAACACTCTGGCATATGCAGGTTTAAAAACTTTAAAAGCAGACATTCCTCATCATGCAAATAAAAGAATGTAATGATGTTTTTAATTAATTTATTAGAAATATAAAAATGAAATACTGCATGATTACTTTGTAAGAACTAATTGACAGTAGGAGAAATGGAAATTTACTAGCTGAATTGCAACAAAATCCTTTTATAATTGGTGGATTAGAAAGAAGAATGACCATCATTTTCCATTTGGATCTGTGCATCTTTGTGAGATAGCTTTTTAACACTAAAAGCTGTTAAAGAAAAATATTAAGATAAACTCTATGTGAAGCCAGTTTTTCATATTGTTGTATCACACAGTGTTAATCTAAGATTTAAAAAATGATGAAGTATATTCAGTCACACTACATTCACAGTCACGAGCAAAAAAAAAATTCTTATTAAAATATAATAAAACAATTCATTGAAAAGATTTCTCTTCTTCATTTTTAATTTTTGTGTTTGCATGTGTTTTATAATATACATATATTAGTACAGAGCAGTTCTACTCTGTCCTGTAGAGTCACTATGAGTCAAAATCAACTCCATGGCAATGAGTTAGTTTTGTTTGTTTTCTATATATTATTACTGGAAAATAACTAAAAATAATATTTATTAACATACTGCTTTTGCAATACATGTTCAAAATATTTGCTAATGGAGTGTGTGGGAGATTGAGCAATGGGCCCCCAAAATATCTAGGTTCTGATCCCTGTAACCTATGAATATTATATGGTAAAAGGGACTTGGCAGGTGTAATTAACTTAAATATCTTGAGATGCAGAGATTATACTGGTTTATATGTGTGGGCCCTAAATGTAATCACAGGTGTCCTTATATGAAGGGAGCAGAGGGATATATTGACCATAGAAGAGGAGCAGGGGTGATGTGATGACTGAGGCAGAAATGGGACTGATGCTCTTTGAAGATGGAGGAAGGAGCCGCAAGCCAAGGAGTACAGGCAGCCACTAGAAGCTGAGAAGGGCAAGAAAATGGATCCTTCCTTCAAAGCCTCCAGAAGGAACTAACCCTGCCAACATCTTGATTTTAGCCCAAGGAAACTGATTTCAGACTTCTGACCTTCAGAGCTGGATGAGAGTAAATTTGTGTTGTTTTCAGCCACTTAGTTTGTGGTAATTTTTTAGAGCAGCCATAGGAAACTGATACAGTATGTATGGTGAAAGTAGTTTGGAGACCACTGGTCTCTACTATGTTTTCTACTTAATGAAGCCTTCTGCTAAAGGTTCATGAAATTGACCGTAGATGTTTTACGGTGTCTGTTTTTGTTTGTTTTCATTCTCCCAGTGGCTGTCTACCATCATATTGCTGATTTCCATGAGCCTCTGGACCAGATCCCAGTATCCCACCTCAAATTAAATGAATGTTCAGAAGTTCTTTGGAAGGATTATGTGAATAATTTAATAGGAAAATAAAATTTAGAAAGGTGCCTACTCAGAAAGCAAAAAAGCATTTCATGTTTCAACATGAGTTTTCAAAGGCAAAAATAGTTTCACACATCCCAATGAGTCAGCCTTGAAAAATAAGGCTTTAATTAAAACACAGTTGAGTTTTCATAATATCCTTTTACAATGTGTTTTTTTGCTAAAGATTTGAAGTTATGTAAGTAAAAAGTGATACTAGCCTGGCTCCAGGTGCTCAAGTTGCTAGTTTGGATTTGAGTCGATCCCGACTCATAGTGACCCTATAGGACAGAGTAGAACTGCCCCATAGAGTTTCCAAGGAGTGCCTGGTGGATTTGAACTGCCACCCTTTTGGTTAGCTGCCATAGCACTTAACCACTATGCCCCCAGGGTTTCCAATGACAAATGAATTGTTAGTTTTATTCAGCATGTATCAGTTTGTTGCAAGCTGGGTAAATTGGTTAGTGTTACAGGTGTATCATCAATTGAAAAAGGTTGAGCAGTTCTGTTTAAAGATGAGAACATTCTGTTGAACAGAAATGGCTTTACTGAAGTCTCTGATACTTTATATTTCTTGCTTTTCACTTGTTTTTATGGCTTGTGCTCTGCCATAAAAGGAGATGAAATTGGTTTGCAAAGGTAATTAAATTGGTCTAACAAAGAGGCATTTCAGGAGGTACCAAAAACTTACCAGATCATTGATTTCCTAACCACTTATGGCCAAACATAAACCATTGTGTAATGTGGATGAAATTAATATAGACTAAGGTTAGCTTTTTTAGCTTGGAGAAAACAGATGGATAGTTATTTTAATGACTGATGATATTATTGAATCTCTTTACTTGGATTATACCTGGCACCAACTGCTGGATTCTATTACAGTATTTGTCAAATAAAATATTTAGAAATGTGTCATTTTATTACCAAACAGTTTTAATCCTGTAAAGATCCGGCAACAGGAAACTAATATAGTGTGTGCAGTGAAATAAGTTGGGAATCGGAAGTATATATGAACCTATTTAATTTCTTGCAATGGCAATTCCTAAGACAGTGCTGTTAAACACTTTGCAGAAAATTTTGATTTTAAAATGTTCAACTGTATTATGTTTTTTTTCAAGGTCAGCATAAGTCAATATGTAGACCATCATCAAAATATTGATTTTTGTCTTGCTAAGGATATGACATTTATTAATTAGCATTTTAAAAATAAGTTAATTTAGCAATATTTCTTAGAGCATATTTACAATTTTTTTTTTTTTCCAGCCATCCTCTCGCGGTCTCTTCTGTGTACTGAGATGGTGTGTGTGTTATGTCATGAAAATTATGTTTTCTTTTGATGGATTTCAAACATGAAATACAGGCAACCATAGTCAAATACTCAACAACATATATACTGAGTATGATGTTATGGAGGCTAACAAAGTCTCATTAGCATATAAGTAGTATGAAAGATATAATATATGCAAATTTATGTAAAATACTAGGCGGTTTGAGTGAGGAGAGTCTGCTTCATGTATGAGGTAGCAACTGAACGTAGTGTTGAAGGATGGGCAGAAATTGGGGAAAGGACAAAGATGGATAAAAGAAATATGTTTGTAAAAAGTAGAGCCATCTAACTTGACATGATTTTAGTAAGCATGAGTGTAGGTTGGAAAATTATGTTGGAACCAGTATGAAATACTAGGTAGGAGGGCTGGGCTTTATTTTTAGGCATTGGGAGTTTTGCGTAAGTTCCTTACCATCTAAAGGCGGTATTGTGAGAGGACCAGGTTAGTGGTGATAAAATGAATTGACTGGAATTAGAGAGACAAGGGACCGGAGAGAAGGCAGCCAGAAAATTATAGAAGACTAAGCACGTTGGCAGATGAACTAAAAATAATTTTTAAAAGTTACATTGAAAAACTGAACTTAAATTCCCTTACATCAGAATTTAAGGATTCACGCTTGATTTCCAGTTTCAGATATGGGCATTACAGTTTATCTTTTAAGGCATTGATGATATAATGAAAAATAATATATATAGAAAATATATAATTATATCTTGCAGCATTCCTTGCCTCTCATATACCTTTTGGCTTCTAGTTGCAATAGTCAGTTTCTTAAATTGCCATTATCTGTTACTGTTACGATACTCATTACGCAAAGCCTAATCTTTTATAGAACATTTGAAATAGATTTTTCCCCTACTACATCTACCAAAATTGTTTTCTTAACTGTCCTGGGTCATCAGATCCAAGGACTCCTGACTCCCTCATCCTATTTGATCTCCCCCTAGAATTTAGTAGCATTGAAAATCTCGAGTGAAACCGTCTCTTCTCGTGATTACCTACACCATCATCCTGATGCTTCTTCTTGGTCTTTTTTTTTTTCCCCCCTTCACCTTCTCCATTAGTCCTTTAATGTCAGACTGTCTTTTCCCTCTATTTACTTTCCCTTGGTGATCTCTTCCATTCTTTCTACTTAAAATAATACTTATTTCAGAAGGTTTTTGTAAGGTCTCAAGTACAAGTAGTTAGTAAATGTTGACTGAGAACAGGCATGCGGTAGCCCTTTATCAAGTATTAGCGATTATTATCATCTCAGTGTGGAAGTCATTCAAGCCTTTCCCTCCGGGATCAGATGTGCATACCTACGGCATACCTGACATCTCACCGTAAAGTTCCACTTACTCTCAACGTCGTGCGCCCTCTACAGAATGGTCATCGTCCTCCTCACGTCTGCCTCTCCTTCTGCACTCCTTACTTCAGTTAAAAGCAGCACTGTCCATGCAGCATGACCGTGGGTTCATCTCCAACTCCTGCTTTACCTTCAATGTCCAATCAGTTAACAAATCTTGTTTTTTCCTCCCCTTTTTTAGTAAACCTGGTGGCATCGTGGTTACGTGCTACAGCTGCTAACCAAAAGGTTGGCCGTTTGAATCCACCAGGTGCTCCTTGGAAACCCTATGGAGCAGTTCTACTCTGTCCTGTAAGGTCGCTATGAGTCAGAATCGAGTCGACGACGGTTTTTTTTTTTTTTTTTTAGTAACTGTACCTCCAATTCAATTTCTTCCCTAGTTGAGTTCTCAGCTCGATTATTTTTTTAAAAACAGTTCATTTCACTATATTACCTCTTCCCTGTGACTATTATTATAAGAGACTTGTGCCTGCTCGTCCTTCTCCATTCTCTCTGGGACTGCTATAGCTATCTTCCTCATTTCTTGGCATAGACGAGTGTGTGCTTCCAGTGTTACAACTGTTTGTTGAAACGTCTCAACTGGCAGTCTGTTAATTTCTGGAGCCTTTCTTTTTGCCAATGTCTTCAGTGCACCTTGGACTTCTTCCTTCAGTAACAGTGGTTCTTGATCATTTGCTACCTCCTGAAATGGTTGAATGTTGACCAATTCTTTTTGGTACAGTGATTCTGTATATTACTTCCATCTTCTTCTGATGCTTCATGTATCATTCAACTACAGGCTTATAATTACATGGATTAATAGGACTCTGGAGTACATACAGATCACCCAAAGTTAAGTTAGGGTCAAGTCTCATAAATGTGGCTCTAGTTTCAATTCCATATTACGTTTCTGGGACTGTTAACTTTAGATGTCTTCCCTGACCTAGTTATCTAATTCCACTATATACCTCTCTCATCAAAATTTGACCAGAAAATATTGTATCTCTCTGGCTTCACTTTGAAGTGGTGACCGTCATCTGTAGACAGGAAGGGGAAGCGTCCTGTATTCACATACACCTACAACACACCCTTCCATAATGGGTCATTATTTCAATCCCTTAGTACACTTTTGCTCCTGTTAGTGTCTCCCTCCCGAAGACACTCATCCCTGGTTTTGAATTTCTAAGGTGGCCCTCAAACCACCGATGTGGAACTTGGGCTATTCCTAACTTCGATTCTGTGTGTGAGCTCTTTTAGAGCGGGCTCACTGTTGTATTTAGGTTTATTTTATCATCCATAAGTACTGCTGCAAATGAACAGGAAATTAAAATGAAAAGAAAGAAAACCACTGAGAACAAGGCTGTTACGACTTTGAGGGAAATAGTGTGGTGTGGTTTTAGCCTCGTAGTAGTCTCTAGCTTAAGGCAAATTTAATGTTCTGACTCTCCATATACTCATTTCTAAAGTGGGGATAATAATTCTTATTTTCTATCGTTGTTGTGAGAATTAGGACCTAGCACAGAGAGGGTACTTAAAAAGTGATGTAACCATTATTCCCTGCATACTTGTGTCTACCTGTGTGTTTGTGTATACGTGGCAACTTTTTGCATTCTTGAAACTGCCGAGAAATTCCATGCTGTTGATGTGCTCCTACTGATGATTCTAGCAAGAATTCTAAGGCTTTGAATGTCTCAGTCAATCTAGTAGGAATTTCTAGTTTTTGAGGTCCCAAGTGATATTCTAAGTTGATTCCAGTTTGATTTGTTCACACAGATACTAAGTAATTAATTTAGCTCTTTCTATTTTTAATTAATTGAGATGAAATTAATCCAGCACATTTTCACAGAATGAGACACCTTCAAAGAGTGAGATGGTTGGTATTTGCCTGGTTGTACCTGATTAAATCTGTACCTTATCGCACATTAATTAAATTTGAAGATATCTTCTTACTGCCTACATATCTTGATTTCGATGCCATAATTCTTGTTTTCTCCTTTTTCATCTTTTTTTTTTTTTTACTTTCTGTGAAGCTCTAGGTAGGTCAGAATTTGTTGGTTGCCCACACCCACATGTTGAATTGTTCAATCCTGTTGAGACAGATTATGAGGCAAGGGACTATGGCTGTTGTCTCATAGGTCATTTTATAGATGATTAGATTGACCTGGTGACTGTAAAAGTCATTTTTGTCCCTGATACTCCTTCAGGAAATGAACCTATGAGTAGATTCTACCTAAATCTCCCCTTCACAGAATTCCCTGGAGACAACACTGTTGATCATTAGAAATTTTCCATGGAGGGTCTCTCAAAATTTGTTCGTAACCTATGGTTTCCTGGGATCTTGCAAAGAATATGGAAGTGAAGCTGAGATATCACTGATTCTGACAGTCAACGAATATGTGGGTGCTAGATTAGTTTTGTTTTAATGCTGTGTTCTTACTATCATGACAAGGTGAGATGCTGACTATATACACAATAAATATGTATTGTGTTGTGCTGATTAAAAACAAAAACAACCCAAAAACTCTTTTGAGTAGAGAACATAACTTTGTTCCAAAGCAATTTGTGGTTATTGGAACTACAGCAGTGGTTCAAATATTTCCACCAGTTTATCTGTTTTTTTTTTTTTTTTTTTAATTCATCCATGCCTTCATTTATTTAGTCAAACAGCTCAAAGCTGTTAGAATTTAGTGGTGAGACTCTGCAGGTTTTTTATAGTAGCTTTCTCAATTTTCTCGAACATCATTCCTGAATATAACTTTCCTGAACATCATTTTGATTTATTTATGTGACTAGAAATTATGTTTTTAAAATGCAACGTAGCTAAGTGGGCCATTATCTAGCATTCGGGGAGTTGTTATGTGGAGCTTTTATTGAGTTTGTGATTGCTATTTGTTATCCTGAATTATAGGGTAGAAATCCATCTGCCTGAGATGGGTTTGGTTGAGCAATGTTTAGAAGCAGGGTGCTACATAGGATGAAACATTATCTTGCGTATCTGACTTTCGAAGATACCAACATATTCCTTGAGGCTCACTTAAAAGCAGAAGAAGCCCCTTCTCTGGTTTTCCTTTGAGTAGTTTGTCTCCAAACACGACATACTTGTGTGCCCATCAATGTTCGTTCCCACTCAAGATGTCTGTGAACAGATTTGACATGAGGCAATATTCCTGTCGTGATATTAAAAAACAAACAAACAAACTCATTGCTGTCAAGTCAATTCTGACTCATAGTGACCTTATAGGACAGAGTAGAACTGCTCCTAGGGTTTCCAAGGAGTGGCTGTTGGATTTGAACTGCCAACCTTTTGGTTATCAGCCAAATGCTGAGAGTGGTATAATGGGGTTAAACATCAAGATTAGTGCCTTCCTAGGTTTGCGTAAGCAGCCCTGGTGACACAGTGGCTAAACACTCAGCTGCTAACTGAAAGGTTGGTAGTTCGAACCCACCAGCTGCTCTGCTGGAGAAAATGTGGCAGTTTGCTTTCGTAAAGATTACAGCCTTGGAAACCCTATGGGACAATTCTGCTCTGTCCTATAGGGTCGCTTTGAGTCACAATCGACTCAATGGCGATGGGTTTGGATTTGGTAGGTTTTCATTGACACATGGAATGAAATATTTCAATTTTAAAATAATCGTAAAATTAAGATGGATTGGCATATCTATTTAATATTGCATTTAAAGGATGTTGTATTACAAAAGTTCTATGCCAGGGAGCAAAATGAACACTGAGCAAATTTTATGAAACTCTACTGATTTCCTAAGGATTTTCATAATTAACTGCTAAATTGGCACAGCTGTGCCTCTTTGTGGCCATGACGTACTGCTAATTACCACCTATTTAAGCCTGCTAATATATCCTTTTCCACCTGGACCCTACTGTTGTCAGGAGTGCCGAGTGGAATGACTTCAGTTTGTCTGAAGAGGTTAAAAGGCTTTAGGCCTGCGATCCCAGGCAGGTTAGCGTCATCTGTTTCCATCATATTTAGCTTTGTCTTTTCAAAAAGCTTATTTGAAAGGTTATTCAATACAGGAAAAATCTTTCCTTCCCATAGGCAAACTCCAGTTAAACTTTGTTGTAAGGTGGGATGAAGGAAAAAAGAATATGACAAGAAAAACTACCCAGAACTCTCGTGGAAAAGTGTCAAACTCTGGAAAGAGCCATGTTTCCAGCCTGAGATTATGGTGAAATATTACGACTGAAGTTTTAAAGAAGCTTAAAGAGGAAAGGAAACCTTGGTGGGATAATGGTTAAGTGCTATGAGTCAGAATCGGCTTGACAGCAATGGGTTTGGTTTGGTCTTGCGTAAAGAGGAAAAAGGGAACAAAGATTTTTCCTTATATTCTGCTTGATATTTCTTTACCATAGTAGTTCATACAAGTAAATTGGATGCAACACCATAGTTTTATTGTCACTGGAGATATAAACCAAAGAAGGGGTCCCTGGGTGGCACAGGCGATTTGCAATTGACTGCTAACCTAAAGGTTGGTGGTTAGAACCCACCCAGTGGCACCATGAAAGAAAGGCCTGGTGATCTGCTTCTGTAAAGATTATAGCCAAGAGAATCCTATGGAGCAGTTCAACTTTGTAACACATGGGGTTGCCATGAGTTGGAATTGACTCAACCGCAATGTGTTTAGTTTTTTTATTCCCCATCTGGCGGGTAAAATACTTTCTGGTTCATGTTCTCCAGTTGGTAAATTAAAAAAGTAAAAACAAAGAAACAAACAAAACAAAAAGTCTTTGTCTTTTGGACAAGCTGCAGTTTGATATCCCCATGGTTTGGGTAGAAGTTGGTTCTCAGCAAGTTCCTTGCCAAAGGCCACTTAGCAGATGGGTGGTCAAGCAAAAACAAACCTGCTTTAACTTCAGACCAACTGTTCCGTTTTAAAGTGTGCCATCTACACATTTCTTTATGTATCACATTTCTGTGATTCTGAGCTTTCAACCTGATTTAGGGTTTTCTTAAATTAACCCAAAACTCATTTCCTTCGAGTTGATTCCAACTCATAGCAACCCTGTAGGACAGAGTAGAGCTGCCCCATAGGATTTCCAAGGAGCGGCTGGTGGATTTGAACTGCTGACCTTTTGGTTAGCAGCCAAGCTCTTAACCACTGTGCCACCGGGGGCCCACCATTTTCTTAACTAGGCATATAAAATTATATTTTATTGGCATTTCCAGTTTAGAATCATTGATTTGCTTTAAGTATTTTCCACCTAATAGAACTCAGACTGACTTACCTACAGTTCCTTGCCTGGCTGTGCCTAAACCTGCTTCCTGTATTTCCTATTACAGTGATTACTCTTTTCCCTGTCCTTTCAAACTATCAAGATTTAATCATTTATTTTCAAAATTCATTTTGAGATAACTTCTTGTGTTACTCTGAAGGTTACTTGGAGCACAGTCTAAAAGGTAGTGTAAAAAGGTAAATTACTTGTTTGCCTTGGCAATAGAAACCTATTGTAGTTTGTTGTTGGGTGCTGTGAAGGTGGCCCCTGACTCATGGTGGCTCCTGACTCATGGCGACCACATGCGCAACGAGATTGGATCTTGTGATCCACAGGGTTTTCATTGGCTGATTTTTCAGAAGTAGATTACTAGGCCTTTCTTCCTAATCCATCTTAGTCGAAGCTCCAATGAAACCTGTTCAGCATCATAGCAACAATTACGTCTCCACTGACAGGTGGGTGGTAGCTGCACTTGAGGTGTATTGGCTGGGAATCAAACTCAGGTCCCCTGCACGAAAGGTGAGAATTCTACCACTGAACTACCTTAAACCTGAGATTATGAAAATAAGACAAAAAATAGAGATCTGTCATTAGAACTGTGACTACCTGCATCATTTTATTTACCTTTGAAAACTTCTTCAGAAATAGATGAAGTCCTGATTTTAGCTCATGAAATGTTGAAGTGCTTTATTGTGTAAGTCACTGTGTTAGGCTGGGGGGGGGGAAGGGTGGGTCCATGTTGAGTAACTGTTGCATGGCAGAAACCTTGAAGCAGTCGTCAGTAGGAAAATGCCTAACCATGGTATATCTATTCAGTCGTGAAGAAGGAAGTAGATACATATCAGCAGAAAGACTGTGATCTCTAAGACATATTAGTAAATTAAAAAATCATAGTGTAATTTGTTCAAAATGAGCCAATCAGTGGGAAAAACACTGAAAAACAATCTATGTATTTCTATTTGGGCACATGTATGTATCTGTATATGTAAATACATAAGAAAAGGCCTGGGAAGATGCATACCAAGAGGCTAAGAGTGCTTACATCTGGGAGGAAAGTGAGCATAATTAAAGCTTCTAAAAAACTAAACTAAACCCAGTGCCATTGAGTCGATTCCGACTCATAGCGACCCTATAGGACAGAGCAGAACTGCCCCATAAAGTTTCCAAGGAGTGCCTGGTGGATTCGAACTGCCGACTGTTTGGTTAGCAGCTGTAGCTCTTAACCACTATGTCACCAGGGTTTCCATTTAAAGCTTAGAAGAGGCTTTTCAATTTTTCTGTAATCTTTGAGTTTCCTATAATGAAAATGCTTTTTAATATGTGATCTTTTTTGTGTAGATTTTAAAATATGAAGTGACTTCTAACTATAAGAAATATTTAACAGGATGTATAAACCCTTTTTTTTTTTTTTTTATAAACCCTTGGTTTACACACTGACCCCTAGGTGATACAAACGGTTTGCACATGACTACTAACTTAAAGGTTAGTGGTTGAAACCCATCCAGTGTCTGTGAGGAAGAAAGGCCTGGCAATCAGCTTTTGTTAAGATTATGGCCAAGAGAACCCTATGGAGCAGTTCTGCTCTATAACACATGGGATTGCCATGAGTTGGAATTGATTCGATGACAATGGGTTTGGTTTATAGACCTTTGGCTATTATTATGTCCTAATGAAGTAAATGCTAATTTAAAAGATACATGTGACATCCTTGAGAATGATTTATTCAAGGGTGATTCTGTGAGGACTCCATAGAGAAAGGGAAATTTGAACTGGGCCTCATTAGAATAATCAGTAGACTTTCTATAGGTGGAGATCTGGAGATGGATATTTCAGGCTGAGGGAGGAAAAAAATATGAGCAAAGCCATCAGGATGTTAAAATGGAGTAGCTTGTTGATGCATAGTTTTAACGTAGTGATGACAAGAGGGATGGGCTGCAGTGGCTTATATTGTCCAAATTATTGGTTTCTGTAGGTTTTTAAGTGAGTTAGGCAGCTACATCTGTGGAAACCAAATGGCTTGATGGATGCCTCCATTGGAAACCTAATTGATTTTACATAGCATTTCCAATGCCAACAAAGCCAGATGCTGCTTTGGGCTTATTCTTGAGATTTTTTTTCCCCCTAAGATTAGATGACGTTCACCAGGCAGAGGAGAAAAATGACCAGTTTGTTTGTTAAAAATTAGAAAAAGGCACACAGCTATGCTCCTAGTTTAAGATTTGGTGCCTTGCCAAAGTACGCATATTCTGATAAAGTTGATGTTTACATATAAAAAACATTATTAACCCCTTGCTTGCTTGTTTGGAGTACTTGTTTGAGGTACTACTTGTTTCTGGCCACCCGAGGTGGTCAGACAGGCCAGATCACTTTCTCTGACTTAATTCTGCATGCAAATAGATGCCATGTGTAAATGTGTATAAAGCAGCTAGGGGTACATGTGCTGTTGTAATCTGATCTGGGCATTTTGAAGCACCACCTATATTGTAAAGCAAGGAACTGTGGTGGTGCAAAGAGGTAAGTGCTTGGCTGCTAATAGAAAGGTTGGTGGTTTGAACCCACCCTGCGGCTCCATGGGAGAAAGAGCTGGTGATCTGCTTCAGTAAATATTACAGCCAAGAAAACTCTATGGGGCAATTCTACTGTCATATGGGGTCACCATGAGTCATAATTGACTCGATGGCTCCTAACAACAACAATATAAAACATTGGAGTCTTTGGGTGGTACAAATACGTAAGTGTTAGGCTGGGGGTTTGAGTCCACCCAGAGGCACCTCAGAAGAAAGGCCTGGTAATTTACTCCAGAAAATCAGCCATTGAAAACACTTTGGAACACGCTTGACTCTGACACACCTCAGTTGCCATGTGTTGGAATCAACTCGAAGGCAACAGGTTTTACTGATTATAATGAAAAGCAAACTACTTAAGTGCTTCTCTTATAATTTGGGATGTCTTAGTCATCTAGTGCTGCTATAACAGAAATATCACAAGTGGATGACTTTAACAACGAGAAATTTATTTTCTCACAGTCTAGTAGGCTAAAAGTCCACATTCGGGGTGTCAGCTCCGGGGGAAGGCTTTCTCTCTCTGTTGGCTTTGGAGGAAGGTCCTTGTCATCAATCTTCACCTGGACTAGGAGTTTCCCTGGTCCAAAAGGACACACTCTGCTATTGGTGGTATGAAGTCCCACCTCTCTGCTTGCTTCCCTTTCCTTTTATCTCTTGTAAGATAAAAGGTGGTGCAGGCCACACTCCAGGGAAATTCCCTTTACAATGGATCAGGGATATGGCTTTAGTAAGGGTGTTACAATTCCACCCTAATCCTCTTTAACATAGAATTACAATCACAAAATGGAAGGCAACCACACAATACTGGGAATCATGGCCTAACCAAGTTGACACATATTTTGGGAGGACACAATTTAATCCATGATGTCGGAGCACATTCACTGTAAGGGCAAGCAAAAATTACTCATCTCAGTAATAAAACCAAACCTGTTGCTGTCGAGTTGATTCTGACTCATGGTGACCCTATGTATTACAAAGGAGAACTGTCCCATACATTTTTTTTTTCTATAATCTTTACAGAAACATATTGCCAGGCTTTTCTTCCCCAGCACTGCTGAGTGGGCTGGAACTGCCAACCTTTAAAAGGCTAGTGGTCAAGTGTACACCGCTTGCACCACCAAGGAACTATGTCAGTAATAAAACTTGAGAAAACGAAAGAATATAAAATTAAGAAAAAGATGAAAACTTGAAAATGCTTGCAACTTGGAACTTCTACTACGGATTATTTATAGAATATTCTACCTTATCTGGATCCCTGGTGGTACAGTGGTTAAGAGCTTGGCTGCTGACCAAAAGGTCGGCAGTTCAAATTCACCGGCCGCTCCTTGGAAATGCTATGGGGAAATTCTACTCTGTCCTATAGGGGCAGTAAGAGTCGGAATCGACTTGTCGGCAATGGGTCTGGTTTGGTTTGGTTTTCTACTTTATCTGCTGTGTCTGGTGTTAGGAGGACTAATTTTGTTTTGGGGCCATTCAGTTGATCTTCGATTGATGAATGAGACTTTTATTTACCAGCCATTCCACTTTACATTGGAAACAATGGCCTAACATAAATGCTATAATCTGGTATAACGGTAAAAATGTCAAGGTTATCGGAAAAAATATTCATTTACATTAAGGAATACTTTTAATAGTTTATTTCAAAAGGTAACAAGTTATGATGATTCTGTTACCTAATATAACTATATCACTTTTCTTTAGAGCTAAACAAACAGTACTGCCAAGCTCTGATTTGTTCCGTGTCAAGTTGTAGTAGACCTGCCATGTGAAAAAGTCAAATTAGTTTGGCGAGATTCATTCATTCCGTACCCAAATGGGTTTTCAAAGATCTTTTTTGTTTTTTAAATAATTTTATTTTGCCATTGTTGTCGAGAATATGTGCAGCAAAACATATACGAATTCATCAGTTTCTACATGTACAATTCAGTGACATTGATTACATTCTTCTGGTTGTGTACCCATTCTAGCCTTACTTTTGTGAGTTGCACCTCCCCCATGAACATAAATTCACTACCCCCTAAGGTTCTTATCTAATCTTTTGAGTTGCTGTTGTCAGTTTGACCCCATGTTGTCTTGTCTGGGTTCTCTGGAAAAGCAAAACCAATAAAGCATATAAATATATATATGGAGAGATTTATATCAAGGAAATGGCTCACACAGTTGTAGAGACTAGAAGGTCCCAAGTCCATGGGTCAGACTGGAGGCTTCCCCTGATTCACGTAGCTACAAGGAGTGACGAACCCGAGATTGGTAGGTCAGAGAGCAGGGCGCTTGCTCACAGGCTGCAAAGATCAATGAATCCCAAGATCAGCAGACAAGACTGCGGGTAAGCTGCTAGCTCAAAACCCAAGAACCGAAGGTCAGATGAACAGGAGCCAGCTGCAGGATCCAGAGCAAGCAAAAGCCCACAAGCCTTGCTAAAATGTCCACTTACATTTGATGCAGGCCACACACCCAAGGAAACTTCCTTTCAACTGATTGGCTACACAGTAGATCCCATCATGGGAGTGATCACATTGTATCAAATCTCAACATGGAAATGATCACAACATCATACAACTGCCAAACCACTGACAATCACGGTCCAGCCAAATTGACACAAAACCTTAACCGTCACACATGTAGATAGTTCTTAAAAGAGCACAATGCTCAAGGAAGGCATTTTCACTAGTTAAGCTGAACTATTGTTTGGTTTTAAGAAGACTTTGGAGAATATTTTGATGTAAGGTTTAAAGATTATCTCAGGAAAATAGTTTCAGGGGTTCATCCAACCTTCACAGCTCCAGGATGTGTGGAATCCATGAGAATTTGAAATTTTGTCTGCATTTTTCCCCTTTCCATCAAGATTATTCTATGGAATCTTTGATCAAAACTGTTCAGTAATGGTAGCTGGGCACTATCCAGTTCTTCTGGTCTCACGGCAAAGGAGGCAGCTGGTCACGGAGGCAATTAGCCACACATGCCATATCCTGCTCATACTCGTGACTCTCCTTCCTCAATAGAGAATAGAGACGAATAGAATAGAGATCAATTGTGCCTTGGATGGCCACTTCCAAGCTTTTAAGATCCGAGGCACTATGTAGGAGGTAGAACAGAAGCATTAAATAAGTTATTAGGCCAATTAACTGGGATGCCACATGCAACCACCACCCTAAACCTCCCAACAGAGTAACTAAATTCCAGGAGGTTTTTGGTTGTATGTAAGCAGCTTCAGCAGCTGCTCTTAAACTCTGTTCTCTATACATTTGCCTTTCTTATCTTTTTTATATATGTGAGGTCATACAATATTTGCTCTTTTGTAATTGACTTATTTCACTCAGCATAATGTCTTCCAGCTCCATACATACCGTAGCATGTATGAAGATTTCATTTCTCCTACTGGCTGAGTAGTATTCCATTGTATGTATGTACCACATTTTATTTATCCATTCATCTGTTGATGGGCATTTAGGTTGTTTCCAACTTTTGGTTATTGTGAATAGGGCTGCAGTGAACATTGGTGTACAAATCTCTGTTTGATTCTCTGCTTTCAAGCCTTTTGGGTATACATCTAGGAGTGGAATTGCAGGGTTATATGGTAGTTCTATTTTCTGTTTTTTTGAAGAACCAACACACTGTTTTCCACAATGGCTATACCATTTTGCATTCCCACCAGCAATGGGTAAGGGTTCCAGTTGCCCCACATCCTTGCCAACATTTGTTCTTTTCTTTTTTTTTTTTTTAATCTTAGCCATCCTGGTAGGAGTGAAATGGTATCTCATTGTGGTTTAGATTCGCATCTCTCTGATGGCTAATGATGCTGAGCATCTTTTCGTGTGTAATGGCCATTCGAATGTCCTCTGTGGTGAAATATCTGTTCAAGTCTTTTGTCCATTTTATGATTGTGTTATTTTGTCTTTTTGTTATTAAGTTTTTAAAGTTTTGTATATATTTTGGTTATTAGATTCTCATCAGATATATGGTTTTTTAAGATATGCTCCCAGTTGATATCTTGTCCTTCCACTTTTTTGGTAGTCTTTCAATTAACAAATGTTTTAAATTTTTATAAGGTCCAATTTACTTATTTTGTGTTTTGCTTTTTGTGCTTCTTTTATTATATTAGATAATCCATTGTCAAAAGTAGATCTGACAGCATTGCCCCTGCTTTTTCTTCTAAAAAGTTTATAGTTTTAGTGAATAATTTTGAATTTTTTTGGGTGTGTGATGTGAGGCATGGTTCCTACTTCATTTTTCTGCATGTGGAAATCCAATTTTCTCAACACCGTTTATTGAAGAGACTCTTCTTTCCCCATTGAATGGACTTAGCACCCTTGTCAATCATCAGTTGACTGCAGATGTGTGGGTTTAGTTCTGGACTCTCAGTTCTATTCCACTGATCTATGTGTCTACTGTTATATCAGTACCAGGCTTTTTTGATTACTGTTCCTGTATAGTATGTTTTAAAATCAGGAAGTGTGAGCCCTCCTACTTTGTTATTCTCTTTAAACATTGCTTTAGTTTTTCGGGGCCTCTTGCTGTTCTACATAAAGTTGAGGTTTGGTTTCTCCACTTCTGTAAAGAAGGCTATTGGAATTTTGATAAGGATTGCATTGGATTTATAGCTTGCTTTCAGTGACATTGACATCTTAACAATATTAAGTCTCCCAACCCAAGATCATGGAACATCTTTCCATTTATTTAAGTCTTCTCTAATCTCTTTCAGCAGTGTTTATAATTTTCATTGTATAAGTCCTTTACTTCCCTGGTTCAATTTATTCCTAGGTATTTTATTCTCTTAGATACTACTGTAAATGGAATTTTTTCCCCAAATTTCCCTTTCAGTTTTCTCATTGCTTGTGTACATAAACCCAACTGATTTTTGTTTGTTGACCTTGTACCTTGCAACTTTGCTAAATTCCTCTATCAGCTTTAGAAGTTTTCATGTAGACTTTTTGGGATTTTCTGTATATAGTATCATATTCAAGCCCTGATGACACGATGGGTAAGAGCAAAAGGTCAGCAGTTCAAATCCACCAGCCACTCCTTGGAAACCCTATGGGGCAGTTCTACTCTGTCCTATAAGGTTGCTAGGAGTTGGAATCAACTTGATGACAACAGTTTTTTTATCATGTTATCTGTGAATAGAGATAATTTTACTTCTTGTTTTCCAATCTGGATCACCTTCTATTTCTTTTTCCTTTCTTTTTGCTCTGGTTAGGACTTCTAATACAATATGAATAGAAGTGGTGAGAGGAGGCATCCTTACCTCGTTCCTGATTTCAAGGGGAAAGCTCTCAGTCTTTCTCCATTAAGTATAATGTTGGCTGTTGGCTTTTCATATATGCCCTGAATCATACTGAGGAATTTCCCTTCTATTCCAATCTTCTTTAGGATTTTTATCAAGAAATTTTGGAGGATTCATCAAATACTTTTTCTGTATCCATAGAGATGATCATGTGGCTCTTTTCCTTTGTTTTATTGATGTGGCTTATTACGTTAACTGATTTTCTAATGTTGAATCATCCCTGCATTCCTGGGATAAATCTCACTTGCTCATGGTGCAGGACTCTTTTAATATGCTGTTAGATTCTGTTTGCCGGCACTTTGTTGAAGGGTTTTGCATCTATATCCGTAAGAGATATTGGTCTGTAGTTTTGCTTTCTAGTGATGTCTTTGTCTGGTTTTGGTGTCAGGGTTATGTTTGCTTCATAGAATTAATGAGGGATTATTCCTTCCTTCTCTGTTTGGAAGGGTTTAAACATTATCGTCGTCAATTCTCTAAATGTTTGGTAGAATCTTCCAGTGAAGTCATCTGGTTCAAGCCTTTTTTTATTTTATTGGGAGGTTTTTGATCACTGATTCCATCTCTTCACTTGTTATGGGTCAGTTGAGACTTTCTATCTCCTCTTGAATCAGTTTGGGTAGGTTGTGTGCTTCTAAGAATTTGTCCATTTCACGTAAGCTAGCCAGTTTGTTGGTGTGCAGTTGTTCATAATATTCTGTTATAATTCTCTTTATTTCTGTGGGGTCCTTTTTAAAGTCCCCTGTTTCATTTCCTATTTTGGTTATTTGCATCTTTTCTCTTTTGTCAGCCTAGCTGAAGGCCTGTCAATTTTTTTTTTTTTTTTAAATCTCTTCAGAGAACCAGCTTCTGGTTTTATTGATTCTCTTATTGTTTTACTGTTTTCAATCTTATTTATTTCTGCTCTGATCTTTGTTATTTCCTTTCTTATGGTAACTGTAGGCTTAGTTTGCTCTTATCTTGCTCTTATCTTGGAGTTGTCAAGTTAGGCTGTTAATTTGAGATCTTTCTCTTTTTTCATGTAGGCATTCATTGCTATGTTTCCTTCTGAGTACTGCCTTCACTGCATCACATAAGTTTTGGCGTATTGTGCTTTCATTTTCATGTGACACTAAGAAATTTTTTATTTCGTCCATGATTCATTGGTAGTTTAATAGTGTGTTATTTAATTTCCATAAATGTGTGTATTTTCCAGGTTTTTTTCTTTAACATTTTCTAGCTTTACTTCTTTGTGGTCAGAGGAAATACTTTACATGATTTCAGTCTTTTAAAAATTTGTCAAGACTTGCTTTGTAACCTAAGATGTGGTCTATTCTGGAGAATGATCCACGTGCACTGGAGTAGAATGTATATTGTGCTGTTTAGGGGAGGAGTGTTCTATATATGTCTGTTAAGTTTAGTTGGTTTATTGTGACATTCAGGTCTTCTGTTTCCTTGATGATCTTCTTTCTAGATGGTCTGTGCTATATTTAAAGTGGTGTATTGAAGTCTCCAACTATAATCATAATATTATCTATTTCTCCCTTCTATTCTGTCAGTGTTTGTTCTATATTTTTAGGTGCCCATATGTTGGGCGCATATGTATTTCTGATTATTAAATCTCCTTGATTTAATTGACCCTTTTATAAATATATAATGTCCATATTTTATCTTATCCAACAGGTTTTATCTTAAAGTCCTCTTTTTCTGACATTAAGATTGCCACCCCAGCTCTCTTTTGTTATTATTTGCATGCAATATTTTTTTCCATCCTTTCACTTTCAACTGATTTGTGTCCTTGGGTCTAGGGTGTGATTCAGCATGTAGTTGAATCATGTTTTTTCATCCATTCTGCCACTCTTTGCCTTTTGATTGGAGTATTTAATCCACTTAAATTCATAGTCATTACTGATAAAAAGTGATTTACTTCTTCCATTTTATTTGTTTTTTTAAGTCTTCCTCGTCTTTGTCCTTTAATACTGCTTTCTTTTGTGTTTTGTTGGCTTATCGTAGTGAGTCTTTTTAGTTGCCTTCTCCTTTTATTTTGTGTATGCTGTTATATATTTTCTTAGTGGTTACCATGAATATTACATTTAATAGCTTTTATTGATAACATTCTAGGGTAAGTTGGTACTAACTTGACTTCGCTAACATACAAGAAATTCTGTATCTATACCATTCCTCTTTCTCCCTTTTGTTGTTGTTGTCACTAATTATGTCTTTATATTTCTGTGCCCTATAACATAATTTTATCCTTGCTTTTTATATATGTTATTTAAAAAAGTGGAGGACAAAACATTTAGATTATGAAGAATGAATACCTTATTACTAGCCCTTATACTTGTCCATGCATTTCCCTTTATTAGGGTTCTTTTAACGTAGAGCTTTGAATTACTTTCTAGTGTCTTTTCCCTTCTATTAGTATTTTTTGTAGGGCCGTTCTGGGGATATGAACTCTTTCAGCTTCTGTTTGTCTGTGAATGTTTTCATTTCACCCTCATTCATAAATGATAATTTCGCTGGGTATAGTACTCTTGGTTGACAGTTTTTTTCTCTCAGCATATTAAGCATATTGTTCCATGGCCTTCTGGTTTGCAGTGTTTTTGTGGAGAAATTGGTACTTAACCTTATTGGGAATCCTTTTGTATGTGACTGATTGCTGTTCTCTCACTGCTTTCAGGATTCTCTCTTTATCTTTACTGTTTGAAAGCCTAACTATGATGTGTCTTGGTGTAGATCTCTTTGGGTTTATCCTACTTGGGGTTCTTTCAGCTTTTTGAATTTGTAGATTCATGTCCTTCATTAAGGTGGGAAAATTTTCTGTCATTGGTTCTTCAGATATTCTTTCTGTCCCTTTCTTTCCCTCATCTCCTTTTGGGTGCTCAGAAAGGCAGGAAGAGTGCTGACTATGGGAGCAGACTCCATTCCAGGAGCCTTCTGTAGAAATCCACAGCTGGCTTGGAGGTAACAGTGTCTAGGTGGGGGAGGGGTGTCACACTCCAAATGGACCTCCAGGGAGGTCTACCTTGTTGTCTGCCCCCCATAGTATGCTGGCTATGAGTGTAGCCTCCACTAAAGATGTGTACCTCCTAGCACATGGCAGCCTCAGTCAACAGTCCTCAGCACTGAATGAAAGGGGGAGCAGACAGACTTGAACTGACTCCTTTGGAGATCTTTCCTGTTGGTTACAGAGGCCTGAGCTATGGGGTATGCAGGGAGCCTGGTAGAGTGTTTACTACTGGAGCAGACTCCACTGCACATGCTTTCTGTAGCAATTCATAGTAGGCTTGCAGCCGACAGTATCTGGGGTGGGGGAGGTGCTGACATATTCCAAATGGACCCCTGGGGAGGTCTGCCTTGTTGACTTATAGCAGAAGCTTGGGGTCCTGTCTGTTTGTACGGGCAAAGGCTGTGGTGGTTAGGGAAGCAGGCTGTTTTTCTGGGTTACTTCCCTAGTTTGCAGCAACTGGTGGCCCACATGGCTGGAGGAAAGGACAGGGACAGGGGGAGAAGAAATTTTCCTATCATATGTGACTTGTTCATTCATTGATTCTTTGCTGTCTGCATTTCCCTGCTGCTTTCCTCTGCTTCCTGACTCAGAGTCTCTCGAAGCCCAGGACCATTCCCTTGTTGTATTTGTAGGGGAGGGTTGGAACGATGGTCTGTTTACACCACCACCTTCCCAGAATCCCAGTTTTCAAGAATCTTAAAAGTAAATGTAAGGTATTGTAGCAATCCATACTTTATAACATTTTTATCAAAGAGAGGTATTAAGCAATTTAAATATACCCAGAGTGTAACTTTTAAATGTTACCTGAAAGTACCTTTTCTTTTAAATACTAGAACATTTTGAATATAATGAACTGGTGCATAGTTACAGAATTGTATTTTAAACACTATTTCTTGAGAATAGAATCCATTTAAGAATCAATTTTTAAAAATGAGTGGTGCTACATAAATGCCACAAATTGAGAGAGATAATAATATGACAAACTGTAATGATGATGGCTCACTTATTTTGAGTTCTTGATGTGTATTTGAAACTGTGATAAACTCTTTACATATATTATCTATTTATTTTTCACAACAAGCCTATGAAGATGGTGTCAATATGATCTTATTTTCATGGAAGAAAACAAATGATCAGAAAAGTTAACAGCTAGTTTATAGTGAGGATGAGATTGTTACTTAGGTCATCTGTTCACAGAATCTATGCTCTTAACTAGTAATTCTAAAGGAATTAATGAATAGTCATCCTAAATCGGTCCAAGGATTTGCTGGAAATGGTTTAATACAGGCTCCAGAGTGCCAATTGTTAGCTGTTTAACATTTTTGTGAGCCTGTTTGTAAACTTTAATAGCTCAAAATCAGCCATGGTGGGTAGATTTACACCATGGAAATGGGAAAATGCTACAAATTAGGGCTTTGTTCGGGGAAAGTCTGTTTCTCAGCACACCATTTAATATCAAAGTATTCTGTTAGTAGTCATTACTACCAGTACTACTGCCAGCTCCTATCCAGTCAATTCTGACTCGTAGCGACAGCATATGTCTCAAGGTAGAACTGTGCTCCATAAGGTTTTCAATGTGTGGTTTTTCAGAAGTAAATTGGCAGGCTTTTCTTCTGAGGCGCCTCTGGGTGGACTCAAAGCCCTAACTTTTCGGTTAACAACTGAGCGTGTTAACCATTGCACCACTCAGTTACTCCAGTAGTCAGTACAGTATTATCTATTTATGAGAATATATGTGCCAAACCGTTAGAAATTAAATGGATATGAATGAAATAAACACTACCAATAACAAATATTTTCCAGTGGTTTTTGATTTGATCTGAAGAGAAAAATAAAAATTGTAATTAGTATAGTTAAAACTTACAAAATTAAAGTTAAAAGCATTCATTATGGAATTTTATAGTAGAAAAGTGCCTTTTCAAATCTCCAATCTTTTTTTATTTTTTTTGTGCTTTAAGTGAAAGATTACAAATCAAGTCAGTCTCTCATACAAAAACTTACATATGCCTTGCCATGTACTCTTAGTTGCTCTCCTGCTAATGAGACAGCATACTCCTTCTCTCCACCCTGTAGTTCCATGTCCATACAGCCAGCTTCTGTCCCCCCGCTGCTTTCTCATCTCCCCTCCAGACAGGAGCTGCCCACATAGTCTCATGTGTCTACTAGAGCCAAGAAGCTCACTCTTCACCGATATCATTTTCTAATAGTCCAGTCCAGTCCCTGTCTGAAGAGTTGGCTTTGGGAATGATTCCAATCTTGGGCTAGCAGAAGGTCTGGAGTCCTTCTAGTCTCAGGCAGACCATTAAGTCTGGTCTTTTTACGAGAATTCATCAAGCCTCCAATCTTTTTTCTGAGGATTTTGGAAAGAAAGTCCTTGCCTGGCTGACTGCAGAGTATAAAAGCAGATTCCGGAAGTTTCTTTCACTACTGGCTGAGGAGGAATGGGAATTGTTAGGATGGGGGCCTGAGTCCTTGATAGGAGGGTGGAGAAATCCTGAGGAGGAAAGTTCACTTGGGTGCAAGTATGGATTGTGGCACTTGCTTCTTTTAGCTATAGAATAAGTTTAATTCTTGATCCCTAGTACTTAATCCTTCTGTGAAATCATAGGCATCGTGCTCTCTGCTCTTGAGGAAAACCATTCCACTGGCCGTGGTTCAATTTAATAAATACTTAAAATTGTATTAATATCAAAAACTACCATTTTGATTTTATTGCATCAGATTATCAAATTTATTCTCTTAAAATTCTTTTTATGATGAGGACATACTCCTGCTTGCATTCTGTGTCTAGTGTATTTACAATGTTCCTCGTTATGGAAATCCTAACATGAGCATCTGTCCACACCTGGCTGGACCACCTAGCAAAACCATAGGTGCGTTATCGTCCATTTGTTCCTCACTGGGATAGTTCTCTCTAACTCATCAAACGATGCTTATTCTGTGTCCTTTACCTTGTCAGTAGCTACCTTTTGAGATTTTTAGAATATATGGGGTTATTGATTGAAGTAGGAACATAAGGGAAGAAAATAAAAGGAAACAAGAATTGTTGAAAAAATAAAGCCATACATGTGCACAAATCAGGAGCCAAACTGTTGTGTGTCATCAAGAAGATTCTGACTCATAGCGACCCTATAGGACAGAGTAGAACTGCCCCATAGGGCTTCCTAGGATGTAATCTTTAAGGGAACAGATCGCCATGCCTGTCTCCCATGTAGCCACTGGATGCTTTTGAACCACTGACCTTTTAGTTGGTAGCTGAACGCTTGAGCACTGGCTCCACCAGGAGCCAAAATACTCCATTCCCAAATTAAAAAAAAAAAAATCATTACAAACTTTGAGTAAAACAAAGTAATCATTATCTTTGAGGACAAGAAGAAACCTGTGCAAATGAATGTTTTATACCAATTTAATATTTATATTTATTTTGAGTCAAGTATTACTTTTCTTTCCTTTTTATTGTTTGTTAACAGTCAGCTTGGTAGGTTAGAACTGAAACCTGTAGAGTTATAAAAATCAGAATTTTAATCCTGGCTTGAACATTTAGTAACTCTGTAACTAAAAGTAACAAGAATTTTAGACTCTGTTTTCTTGTCCACACAATGGCAGTACAGTGAAACCTGTGAGAGCTGGAACTGGATGGGACTGCCTTGTTTTTCTGGGTGTTGCAAGTTTTCCGCCTTTTGCAAGGTGCAGTCTTACTACTTTTCTTTCACTTGTTTTAGTGGAAAATATTTGAGTTTAAGTTTTCTGACCAGTTTCCGCCTTACACGGGTTCTGGCTTTGCAGATTTTTCTGTAATAATCTTTATCATTGATAACGGCTAACCAAAAGGTCAGAAGTTCTAATCCACCAGCTGCTCCTTGGAAACCCTAGGGAGCAGTTCTACTCTGTCCTATAGGGTCGCTGAGTCAGAATTGAGTCGATGGCAAGGGGTTGGGTTGATTATTGACAACCATGGTAGCTGATGTTAAAGCTTCCATTTCAATCCTGATCAGAGTAGGTACTCAATAAATAGCAGCATGGCAAGGGGTTTGGTTTTGGATTTATTGTTGTAGCTGTAATGCCACCACGATGTCTGTAGGTGGCACGAGCGGTTTGCACTTGATTGCTAAACCTAAATGTTGGCGGTTAAAACCCACCCAGTGGCACCCCTGAAGAAAGGCTTGCTCGCATAAAGATTACAGCCAAGAAAACTCCATGGAGCAGTTCTGCTCGGTAACACACAGGGTCGCCATGAGTTGGAATTGACTTGAAGGCAACAGATTTGATTTTTTTATTGCTGTCCATGGAGCCCCTGAGTAATGCAAATGGTTAATTTGCTTGGGCGCTAACTGAAGGATTGGCAGTTCAAGTCTACCCAGAAGTGTCTTGAAAAAAGGCCTGGTGATCTGGTCATTGAAAACCCAGTGGAGCACAGTTCTACCCTGAGTTAGCATCCACTTGATGGTAACTGGTTTATTTATATATATATATTTTTTAATGTGTGAATAGTGTAAATAAATTAGGCTGATTTGGAAGTTCATAGTAGGCAGTTGATAAGGACTCTTTTTCTGTGTTAGAAACTAAAGTACGTACGATAAGGTCAACTAAGTATGGATGGTTGATTATGATGATACTGATGGTGGCTTCCCTCTTTCTGAACAGAATGTCCCACCAGACCTCTCCATCTGCACCTTCGTGTTGGAACAGTCCCTGTCTGTCCGGGCCCTGCAGGAGATGCTGGCCAACACGGTGGAGAAATCCGAAGGGGCAAGTACCTAGTTTATGTCGTTACAGTATATTAATGAGCTCAGCGACTGTACGAATGGTTTCTTTCCCAGGTATGGGAGATTTTGTTGAAGTAAGTCCATGCCTTTTGCTTATAATTTCCTTACGTTTAACTTTCTGCTTTATGCAACAGGCCTGAGATGTTTAAAGAACTTTAAAGAAAAAAAAAAATTCAACCTCCAGTGACCTGTGTCACTGAATCTGTCTTAAAAACAACCGTCCTTTGAGAATTTGTGTGTCTCTTTACATTTTCAGAGCTGTATTACTATTTCAGCTAGCTGCTTTTTGCATGGCTGTTTGTCATTAACCTTTTTTTCATTTTTCAAATACCTCTAACCATCTGAGTCTGTTCAAAAGCTTCTTTATGGCAGGTAAAATTTCATGGCACTGTTAAATATTTTAGGCAATGGAATTCTGGCGATACTGCTTTATTCAATTGTGGTTTTGCAAACAGCTTATCATTTTCTTCTTAAAATTAAAATTTGTATTCTTGATGCGGACTTTTGTATTCTTGATGTGGACTTTTTCTCTGAAAGCATATTTGGTTATTTAATCATTTTCCATGAGACTTGGTAAGGTTGATTTCTGGGATGTACATATTCTAAACCCAATGCATTAAAGCTTAGACTTAACCAGGAGAATGAATGATCAAGTTTTTGTGTCCTGGTATGGGTTTTTTTTTTGTAGGTGGTACTATAATTTTTGAAGTGTATTGTTTGATACACTATTTCCAGGAATAAAGTTGAAAAATTTATTTTGCCCTTATTGTTCTATGTATTGCTTTTATTATTGTTAGCCATTGTTCCTATTCGATTAAGAGATTAAAAAATGATAAGCAATAGAAACTGAGTGATCAATTATGATACATTATTTTTTATCAGCAATGTATTTTGTTTATTTTTGTTTCACACAGCTTAGGACTTAAGTTTTTATACTAAATTAATTTTAAATTTTATCAGTATTAAGTGTGGAGCAGAACCCTTAGTAATTTTCATTTGCTATTAGATGCTAAGCTCATTTTACCAAAAGTCCAAATATTTTAATATGTTGTGTTTTCATTTTTCATCCTCATTTTTGCTTTGAAAAGACTGCATTAAAATACAGAGATTCTTTTAAAATTGCTGTTCTTTCATGCAAAGCTTTTAGGATAGGCTTAAATTAAGAAGCAGTAAAAAATTTCTCAATACCACTAGTTCAGTTTCAACCTGGGACAGCCCTTCCTGAAATTGAAACATCACTGCAGCATACCAACTTTAAAATTCAAATCAGTCTTTACAAAGAAAAATCATTTTTCCTTTGCACCAACATCTAGAAAAATACGTATTGCCATTTCACCTGTCTTTGTAGATAGCAAATGAGACTAGATCGCCATAAATTTAATTTTAACATTGCTAAGCTGCTTTTTGGAAACCCTGGTGGCGTAGTGGTTAAGTGCTACAGCTGCTAACCAAAAGGTCGGCAGTTTGAATCCAACAGGCGCTCCTGGGAAACTCTACGGGGCAGTTAAACTCCATCCTATAGGCCCCTATGAGTCGGAATTGACTTGACGGCAACTGGCTTGTTTTTTTGGAAACTGCTTTTTATAAATTTAAAACCTTTGAAAAGATGTTTAATTTCCCACAAAATCATGGAATTGGACTATGCACACTCAAAATTTTCTGTCTGTATAGGAAGTGATTTGAAATACTGTTTTAAGACTTAAGTTTTTAAAAATTTCTGGACCCTAGATATTTTTATCTAGTTGAGCCTTATTTTGAGTTGTTATCCATCTTGAACATTTCTGTTAGATATAATTTGTGTGATATGTGTTACACCATTTTATAAAACCCAGCAGAGCTACGATAAGACATTAATTAGAAAATAAGATTTAGGAAAACTGCTCAGGAATATCATATATCTAATTGAACTGAATCTCACTTTTAGCTAGTAGTAACTTTCAGAAAAGGAGCCCTGGTGGCTCAGTGGTTGAACCCTGGGCTGCTAACTGGAAGATTGGTGGTTTGAACCCACCAGCGGCTCTGCCAGGAAAAAGGCCTGGCGATCTGCTTCCATAAAGATCACAACCTAGGAAATCCTATGGGGCAGTTCTCCTGTGACGCATAGGGTCTCTATGAGTTTCGTCAACTCCACGGCATACAACAACAACAATTCTAGGAAGAAACTATGGTGAAAATAGGTCAGAGGGATATTATCTTTCAAGGAAAAGAACGATTCTCTCTTAGGCTGCTGAGCAGTTTTGGTTATATCCAGGAGTGATGCTCAGATTATATTTAACGAATAGTTTGGCACTGGTACTGATCAATCAGAGTGACCCAACCGTAGTGGTAGAGGGAAGGTCCTGGAGATTGCTGCTCCTTTGTGGATTTCTGCGTGGGCTGAGCAATTTGGGGATATCCTGGAGGACCCCTGGAGTGGTCAGGATTAGGGAGCATTCTGGAAACTTGGGGCAGTGACTGTTTACCAAGAGGGATAGAAGTTTTCCAATAATTGACAACCATTTTAGTCATAATAGTGTTACCAGCCAAATACCATGTCTGATTCAATTGGTGCCGCTGCCAAGTATTTTGGACTTCATAGGTATCTGTATTATTATTTTTTTTTCTCCTAACGTCTCCTTGGTCTCTGTGAATTCATCATACAACTTTTATAGCAAATCCTCTTGCCAAGCAAATTGTCATCTCTAACTTAATAAGTTACAAATAGTAAACCAGTACTAGTTGCCGTCAAGTCGACTCGACTCTGGTGACCCCATGTGTGTCAGAGCAGAGCTGTGCTCCATGGGGTTTTCAGTGGGTGATTTTTTGGAAGCAGATCACCAGGCCTCTCTCCTGAGGTGCCTCTGGGTAGACTTGAACTTCCAGCCTTTCCGTTAACAGTGGAGCACATTAACCATTTACACTGCCTAGGGATTCCTTAGGTACAGATTTGCTTAAATGAAGGTGCACCTTTCCTAGGATGAAGTGTGTTTGCAAAGTAAAGCCAATTTTCATGAAATCTTTTCTTTCCCTTCAAATTAACAGCTTATTAAAAAGTAGTTCGTGTATCACCTGATTCCCTTTCTCTCATAATCAATTTTCTGTACGAAGTCTTATTCTTGTTTTTCATGATACTTGCTGAATTCTTGGAAACCCTGGTGGCATAGTGATTAAGTGCTGCAGCTGCGAACCAAAGGGTCGGCAGTTCGAACCTGCCAGGCACTCCTTGGAATCTCTATGCGGCAATTCCACTCTGTCCTGTAGGGTCGCTATGAGTCAGAATCAACTTGACATCACTGGGTTTGTTTTGCTGAATTCTTAACGTAATTTGGTAAACTGAATGATACTACTACTAGTTAATGTCCAAAATGCTGTCATATGCAAAGTTTTCCATTTGCCTTTTCTTTTGGTGGCTAAGTATCACTTTGCCTGTATTCCTGGACCTCACTGAATAAATACATGGTTTTCATAAAGCTGAGAGAGATGTAGCAGATAATTCCCAATACTCTTTGGTGACAAAGCAAATCATGAAAATAATTATATAAAAAATTAGAGTAAATAGGTAGGATGAAACAGGAAAAATATTAGCTAATTGATGAAGTTTTGATTCCCTAAAGAGTGGCTAATTGTGGTTATTAGTAAAACAGCAGATTTTTGTGTGTGTGGCACAAAAAGATTTCTAAAGAATTTTATTTACAGGCATTTTCTAGAATATCTGTTTAATAAAAAAAAGTGTGATAAGGTGATGATCTATATCTGATCTATGATATATTTTTATCTGTGCAATATATATATCAGTGAATATATATACACACACATATACATTGACGTTTAGCATTTATTCTTCAGTCAAAGCATATTAGTAGTAAATAGGCATATTAATAGCGAAGTTTATCTTTACCTTAGCAGCTGCTCATGGAGCCTGTAAGACCCAGAGGGTGGAGCCGCTACACCTAGAGCAAGAAAGAGACCATGATTGCTGGAGCACTGCGGCTCTTTGTCTCTTTGCAGAATTTGTCTGGGCTTCTGTGGAGCCACATCTTTGCTTCTGTTCTTCCTCTTTCTTCACCCTGAATTGTGGGTGGTTTTGGGTAACTTGTCTGCTTCTGAATCTGCCTCTATATAGCTCTTCTCACTCTTCAGATCTGTTTTGCATCCTGGTGATACAGTGTAGGGTTAAAAGCAGGGTTTTTGTTGTTGTAGGGAACTACAAACTTTTTCCTGCAAGTTACACTTTGAGGAAGATTGACCCAGACAATTCTGACCAAGAACCTGTACTTGTAGCTTTTTTAGGTGCATTTGCTTCAAGTATTATGTTTGCCCCAAGTGTTTGCTATGGACATAGCCAATATTTATTTTACCTCTGATGGGAAGTTTTTGTGTGCCTCCCTTACACCCCTCCACCCAAGCCAGTGTCCTTTTGAATAATTTCCAGATAGAGTTCTGTAGCCATACCAAAGCCAGGATGTTTTCGTTCGCCTGGATACCAGTATTTGTGGATGTCTAACTACCTAATTTTTCTTTTTAAACCTTTGACCAGGGCCAGTGCAAGATCCCAGAGGCTGGTCTGCAGATCAAACTACATATTTTTGTGTTTGAGACACTGTGCTCAGGACTGAATGGCTTTTCTAAGAGAGATACAGGGGCTGGGTTGGGTGGATGCTTGCTTTTTTTTTTTTTTTTTAAACCTGACTATGGGTGGGGAGGGGTCCTACTTTTTTTTTTAACTATATTTTTGCTTCCCCCCCGCCATTATCCTTTCCTTTTAGCCTTGAACTTTTATTCAGTAATTTCCTCATTTTAAAATTTTATTTCTAATACTGGACTTTGAAATTTCAGTTCTTAACGTTACACCGATTCCCTAAGAGTTCATGCCACTTTAATACCAGATCGTAGTAAATAAAAGGTGTAGCCATCCAAGCAGCTGGTAGACTTCTTATAGAACAGCGTTAGCTGGTACCGTTAAATATTCTGGGAGGTGAATGTAAAAAGTATAGGCTTTTTTTTTTTTTTTTTTAAAATAATAATAAACTTTCAAAGAGAAAACCGAAAAAAAGAAAAGCATGCCAGCTCTGCCATGTCTTTGCTCTTTATGACAGGATTTTAGTAAATGTTAAGTGATAGCGTATGCAGGGTATTTAGCGCATTGTAAGCATACATTTAACAGTGGCTCTTATGCTATTGTTACTGCTTTACTTATTCTTTTTATGATACCTGCATACACCCTTGGGAAGGAGTCCTGATGGCTCAGTGGTGAAAGTGCTTGACTGCTAATCAAAAGGTCAGTGGTTCAAACCTACCAGCTGCTCCGTGGGAGAAGGATGTGGCAGTTGGCTTCTGAAAGGATTACAGCCTTGAAAACCCTACGGGGCAGCCCTACTCTGTCCTCTAGGGTCACTGTGAATGAGAATTCGTTTGATGGCAACCGCTTTGGTTTGGTTTTTGGTTATATGCCCTTGGTTGAACCCGATTCTGGTTTATGACCATGTTTTCTCTGGCTTTTTCAGCTCCCTTCTCTGGGATCTGGGCTCGTTTTGTCTCCATCCACCCCTGCCCTCCCTGAAGCATCTCAACAAGTTCTGGCATATGGAGTTTGCCAATTTAATAATGACACAATTACATTAATTTATGGAGTCAGATTTTTCCTACATGTGTTCTAGTTAATAAAGTTTAATAATTAATGTGCTTATGGTTTTGATTTACTTTATCATTTTATTTTATTACGTAGCTTAGTTAATTCAGTAAAAAAAATTGATGAACGTTTTTCTCCATGTGATTTTATTTTTTAATGCCTGGTTTGAGTTTAGTATTATACTTCATAGGAGCACAGATATCAAGTGACAGGTAGCTTAGTCTAATGAAAAGAGCTTTGGTTTTAAAATTCATAATATTTATTGAAAATCCTTGTTTTTTTAAATGTTATTTATGTTACTTACCATTTCTTGAAAAGGTATTGCTTTTCCTTAATGCCATATATATAATAAATGGCCTACTCGTATATTCTGTTTAGGAGAGTATATTTTTAAAATATCTAACATTGACAGTCTTTTCTTTTTTTTTAATTGTTTGTAGAATAAATGTAGGAAACTGTCTCCTTTGTCTTTGAGCACTTGACTAGGGTTCCCTGTGTTGCTGGTCTTATAGCTTGAACCAGATTAAAAAAAGTAATAATAAAATTGACCAACATTTCCCCCTTGCATCCTGCTCTTTGGTGGGGAATTAGGCTGAAATTTATAATTAGGTGATTGTGACTTGTACCATTCATTGATTTCAGTTTATGTCATATGTTTTCCTCATTGTTATGGATAATTGATAGTTTGCTCTATTTTAAATTATGAATGGTACTTCTAAAATCTATGGAATTAAAAATGTAATTTTATAAATGTTACTTATAACTAAGAATCATGCAGTTCTAGTGATTCATTTATTTCATGCAAACTTGAACTTGTATACTTTTCAAGTCTATATGGGTAGAGAGGTGAATAATTAGTGATTTTTGCCATCAGTGAGTTCACAGCCTTGTGCAGGGAGAGAAAAACAATTCTAGTGCAATTTGATGTGTGTTAGTGTTAAGAGGAGCAGGGAATAGGGTGTGTAGAACTTGTGATTTATTGAATTTTCTTTGGACTTCCTAGGGTTATTTTCCGGATAAGTAGAAGTAATATTAAACTAAGATAAAAATCATTTCAAATTTTTTTCCAAGGAAGAATTTGATCTCATTATGCTATTCTTTAGAATTCTCATAGAAAACAATACTAGCCAGGGGATCAGTGAATAACATGTCCAAAGATATGATTAAATTAATTTCTTTCAAGTTATTAAAATGCTTTATTAGTTCATATCAAACTCTAAGAATGTATTGTTTATAAATCATAGATTGCCAAGGTACAAAATGCTACAATGACTTAATTATTCCTAGATACATACATCAGACTTCGACATGGCCACTTTGTATGAAAACTGGAGTTGTAGAATGTAGAATATTAATACACTTGGGTCATTCTCCTAATAAAACCCCTATCTTTTTAAGGGAGATACTAGCAAGAGCACTTAAGAATCCATCAAGAAGTAACTAGCTAAGCTTACTGACAAATGAGTTTTTTAAAATACATTTTTCAAACATTGAAGGACCAATTTCAGACAAGTATTTTCATTTTACTTGGACTCACAATCGATGACCATGGAAGCAGCATTCAAGAAATCAAATGCCTTATTGCATTGGGCAAATCTGCTGCAAAAGACCTCTTTAAAGTGTTAAAAAGCAAAGCTGTTTCTGTCATCTTGAATACTAAGGTGTGCCTGACCCAAGCCATGATATTTTCGATCACCTCATATGCATGCAGAAGTTGGACAATGAATAAGAAAGACCGAAGGATTTGATGCCTTTGAGTTGTAGTGCTGGCGAAGAATAATTGAACATATCATGGACTGGCCAAAGAATGAACAGATCTGTCTTGGAAGAAGTACAGCCAGAATGCTCCTCAGAAGCAAGGATGGAGAGACTTTGTCTCACGTACTTTGGACTAGTCCCTGGAGAAGGACATCATGTTTGTTAAAGTAGAGGGTCAGCAAAAGAGAGAAAGATCCTCAGTGAGATGGATTGACACAGTGGCTGCAATGATGGGCTCACGCTTAGCAATGGTTGTGAGGATGACTCAGGATCGGGCAATATTTCATTGTGTTGTATGTAGGGTTGCTATGAGTTGGAACCAACTCGACTGCATCTGACAATCACAGCAACATTATTGTCATCGTTATGATTTCAGTTTTTAGGATGGTTGAGTAAGCGCTAATCACACCTGACCCTTCTGGAGAAAACAACTACAAACTCTGAGCAAAACATTAAAAACAAACAAAAAATCCAGTGACCTTAAGATACTAGATAATTAACAAAAGCAGGTAGATTTTGGAGAGGACTCAAACTTACAGTACGAAATTGGTGTAGGATTAGTTTCCCCTTTTTTAAGACCGCTTTAAGGCTAAAGGTGGACTGAAGTAAATGCCACGAGGTGACTAAAACTCTAGGAGAAAACATACTGTCTTTCTGAGGATAGAATTCAGGACCTTTGGGAAGCAAGGGAGTAATCCTGGAAAGGAGAAAGCCAGTGAGAGGGAGCCCCAAATTCTGTGTATAAACTCTGCCAAATCTCTGGCTGACTCTTGAGCCACATCTGTGCGCAGCAGACATCACTCGCCACAGCTAAGGACAAAACCGAAGGGAGATTTGAGTTGCCACCTGTCGTAGTTACCTAGTGCTGCCATGACAGAAACAGCACAAAATGGATGACTTTAAAGAACAGACATTAATTTTCTTACAGTCCTGGAAGCTAAACGTCCAAATCAGGGTCTTGGCCATGTTGATTCCTTCTGTGGCCTCTCTTCTAGTTTCTGGTGACTAACAGCAATCTTTGGCGTTCCTTTGCTTGTAGGTGGTCCTCACCTGGCATCTGCCATGCCCCGTGTGTGTCTCTGTGTCTATTCTGCTGTTTTTATAAGACACCACTTAGAAGTAATTAGGCTTAGGACCCACCGTACTCTGGCATGACCTCATTAACATAACAAAATAAAAACCCTGTATCCAAACAGGACTTATTTACAGGTACTCTGGAAAGACCATTTCCCTTCTCCACCCAGCTGACTCATGCAGCATTCATCTCACAAAAATATTTTGAGTTGCTATTGTGAGTCCTGGGGCTGGGGATACAGAGATAAATGAAAATGCATCCTCGTCTTGAGGAACTTAGCTGTCTAATAGTGAAGAGAGAAGATAAGTGAATAATTATAGTGCAGCGTGAAACATTCTTTGATAGTCAGTAGTTCAATGAGAGCACAGGAAAAGGATTACTAATCCAACACTATTCCCCTGTTCAGATGAATACATCACACCATAAAGAGCCAGTGTTCTCAGCAGGTAAAATGTGAAAAGCCGAATGAATTATTCTGTTTATATTTTAGATTATGTGGAATTATGAGCTACTTATATCTGAAATGGCAATTCTTAAATATCCACTGTAATTTAGAAGTCCCTGTGTGGTGCAAACACTTAATGCACTTGGCTACTAACCAAAAGGTTGGAGGTTCAAATCTACTCAGAGGTGCCTTGGAAGAAAGGCCTGGTGATCTACTTCTGAAAAATCAGCCACTGAAAACCCCATGGAGTAACAGTTCTGCTCTGACACACATGGGGTCGCCATGAGACAATGTCGACTTGACGGCAACTGGTACTGGTCCGATAATTAAACATTCACTTTCAAGGCACTAGGCTTCGTTTACATTCCTGTTTAGGAACAATTCTGGCAAAGTATAGATACTGCTTTGGAGATGGCGCTGTATTTATGAATTTGTTAACAATGTTGCATTTAGTCAACATCTTGTCTAAAGTCTCAGCTATATAAATACATGCCTGCCTTTTCTTTGTGAAGATGGTTTAGAGCTTTACAAGTAAATGAGATTATAATCTTCTAAAGGGTTTAGGAGCCCTGGTGGCGCAGTGGTTAAGGGCTCAGCTGCTAATCAAAAGGTTGGCAGTTCGAATCCAGCAACTGCTCCTTGGAAACCTTATGGGTCACTATGAGTCAGAATCCATTCGACGATAACAGGCTTTTTTCTTTCTTTCTTTTTAAGGGTTTAGAGCTAAAAATATTCACTGATGAACATCTATCACTGATGTGACTGTTAAAATTTTTTGTGTTTCAAATCTGCAACTTCTGTTCGCAAATGCTCTTTCTGTTTCTCTGACCTTCTGTCTGAAGAAAGCCTACTTCTACTCAGAAGCTATTGCCGCTACATAACACTAGATATTTGAGCGATGTGGTTTCCATGAGCTTCAGAGACGCTAGCATCAAACTCAATAAGGAGCCCAATGTAATCAGCGTATAATGTAATCACAGTGGCGCAGCTATGCACTGTTTTGGATTATGAATCTTGAAGGTAGCATTTATTTTATTTGATTACTGTCATTCAATTTGGACGTCTTCAGATTTCTTTCGGATTATGTTGGGAAAATATTTTTCACGTGTTAATATTTGACAGCCAATGAATCAGACGGTGAATTTCTGTGATAAACTGTTCCCAAATCCCCGGGGGCAATGGTGGTTCAGTGGTAGAATTCTCACCTTGCATGCTGGAGACCGAGGTTCGATTCCAACCAGTGCACCTCATGTACAACCATCATTCATCTGTCCGCAGAGGCTTGCATGTATCTGTGATACTGAACGGGTTTCAGTGGAGCTTCCAGACTAAGACAGGCTTAGGAGAAAGGCCTGGAAAGCTACTTAGGAAAATTAGCCTGTGAAAAACCTTTGGTTCACAACTGTTTGATACACAGCCAATCATGGGGATTCCGCAGGACTGGGCAGATTTTGTTCTGTTGTGCGTGAGATTGCCATGAGTTGGGAGCTGACTTGTTGGCTGATAACAAGAATAATACCATTGAGCCAGTTGTCCACTAATTTTTATTCTCTTGAAGTTCCAAATTTATTTTCTTAAAACATTTTAGTCTAGTTCAATGGAATTCTTCTGCCCTTTACTCCTCTTCATTAAATAGCACCCCTCTCATTACTCACCCAGCCCAGCTAGCACTGTTTGTTCTTTTTCTGTATTTTCTCCCAAACACTGGTTACCCTCTGACATACTGTGTATTCCTGGTGTGTTTATTGACTGCCTTTCCCCACTAGAATGTGAACTCCAGGACTACAGGGCTCTTTGGTCTGCTGTGGTCATTTGCTGTTCCACTAGGGCCTGGAACAATGCCCGTTGTTTGCTCTAGATATTCATTCAGGATTTGCTGCCTGGAGGGATTGCAAGATAGACTTTACATACTATGGACTAGGAATTAAAGGACTGAGAAGTACTACAATTGTGTTTCTGCTCTCGTAGCAGCAGTTTTGAATGCAGGGTACAGCTTTTGCCTGTTACCTGCAACTGTTTCTTACCTTGCCTTTCCATTGAGGGAGAAAAGGAATGTTTCTGGAAGGAAAAATGAGAAAAAACTTCTTGAGGTTAGGTAACCTGACCATTTGCCATCGAGTCGGTTCTGGCTCATAGTGACCCCATGTGCGTCAGGGTAGAAGTGCCTTCCATAGGGTTTTATGGCTGTGATCTTTTGGAAGTAGGTCACCAGGCCTTTCTTCAGAGGTGCCTCTGGGTAGATGCAAACCTCCAACCTTTCAGTTAGCAGCTGAGTGTGTTAACCATTTGTACCACCCGTGGACTTCCATACATCCTTGTTTTCCTGGCACAGTCCGGGCTTATACCTGTCATCACAGCTTTATTACTATCAGTTCTTCCTTTACTGTGCAAAGTATCCGAGTTTGGGCGATAAATCATGTGGTCATCCCCAGTCATGGGTGCCTTTGTGAATATGACGAAAGTTAAAGAACCTCTCAGAAAAAAAAAAATACTTATAATATGCATATATACAAAACCTTCCAACTCCTTTGGCTTGTACCTAAACTCTCTGAGTAGCTATGCTTTGCTGCACCTAATCTCAGAGCTGTGAGAGGAAGTAAGTTGAGAGACAACATCAGTGGGATCTACAGAGCTCGGGCGTTAGAGACCAGATGGAACCTTCTGGCAGTTAGGATGGATGAGGTCAGTGCTGCCAGCGCAGCCAGATTGTTTTCACATGGCTCCCAGTGTAGGGGACGGTCATGTGTCCTAAGACCACTCAGAGCTGTGGTGGAGTTTATATCAGAACAGGAAACCTTGGAACTCTCCTTAGGCCACTGACAGAATGCAAGGAGTAGCCACTTAAGGGCATCAGTTGTTAGTTGCCATAGACTCATGGCGACGCCGTGTACAACCAAATGAAACGTTGCCTCATCCTACACTATCTTTATGATCATTGGTCCATTGTTGGGGCCACTGTATATTTTGAGTACCTGCTAACATGGAGGGCTCCTCTGCCAGCACTATATTGGACAATATTCTGACATGATCCATGGTGTTTTCATTAGCTAATTTTCTAAAGTAGATTGCCAGCCCTTTCTTCCTACTCTGTCTTAGCCTGGAAGCTCAGCTGATACCTGTTCACCATGGTTGACCCTGCTGGTATTTGAAATACAAGTGGCATGGCTCCCAGCATCATAGCAACATGCAGGCCACCACAGTACAATGAACTGACAGACAGGTGGTAGAAGAAGGACATCTAAAATGGGCTTAATATTGTAGTGCACTGAGTTCTGTAGTTCTGGAGAAAGTGAGCCCTATGTGACAAGAAGGCCATATTAAAAGCATTGTATCATTTGGCCAGAGAGGAAAGTATCCCAAATTTAACACAACAATCAGAATATAGAATGCAAAGATAAACAAAAGGTAAATAACAGTAGGGATAGCAGCAGAATCTAATACTTTATCCTCTGGACTTAATGGCATCTGCTCACTCTACAGCTACTTCCTGAGTAACTAGTTTCCAGGCTGTGTGTGGAGCAAATGGTGAGAGAGAGTGTGAGGAGCTAGAGATGTTTCATCCAGGACAGGACATGAGGGGAATATTTTCATCATAAATATAAGCACTCAATGAATGTTTTTTGGTGAAGGAATAAAAATAAGACCAAGGATAAAAACCAAGACCAGCTTTGTACACCCAGTGGACTGGAGGTTTTGTTTTTGGTTTTTGTTTTGCTTTGTTTCTAATCATTTATAGAATGGCAGTATTAGCTTGTCCAACAATTATAATATACCCTGGGAAATTAATTATATTATTTATTTATTCATGGGATGTAACCTCTATACTTCATGAGTAGATTTAAAGTGGATGCTGTTAATTATATGTGTGTTTAATTTAGTAGTTTTGCATGTAGTTTGCCTAAATGAGTTTTTAGTTGCTCAAAAAATTCTATCAAGCTTTGGTTAGGGAGAGATATCAACGCCTGTGTGGATTCAACCAATAATTGAATGCCTCTTGTGGTGTTTTGCAGAAGAAAGATGTGGCAGTCTGCTTCTATAAAGATTTACAGCCTTAAAAACCGTATGAGGTAATTCTCTGTCCAGTAGGGTCACTAGGAGTCAGAATCGACTCAACAGTAGTGAACTTGGTTTGATTTGGTTTGTGGTGTTTTGTCAAGGTCACACTAGATTCAGTTGACTTTCTAGGTCTTTAACTCACCTGTAACTATTGTACAACCGTCCCCTCAACAGACTGTCCCTAATTTAATTTTTGTCATGTGACCTCAGTTCTTATGAAGAAATTGAAGGCTTGGGTTTGTCTTTATTTCTAGTTCTTCCTACTATCCCTGTCTGCCTTGGTTATCCAGTGCTGCTATAATGGAAGTACCACAAGTGGATGGCTCCAACAAAGAGAAATCCATTCTCTCATAGTCTGCGAGGTTAGAAGTCCGAATTCAGGGTGCCAGCTGCAGGGGAAGGCCTTCTGTCTCCATCGGCTCTGTGGGAAAGTCCTTGTCATCAGTCCTCCCCAGTCAAGGAGCTTCTCAGCGCAGGGACCCCAGGTCCAAAGGCCGCACTATTCTCCTGGCTCTTGTTTCTTGGTGGTATGAGGTCCCCATGTCTCTCTACTCGCTTCTCTCTTTTGTATCTCAACAGAGATTGGCTTAAAACACAATCTAATCTTGTAGATTGAGTCCTGCCTCATTAATATAACTGCCACTAATCCTATCTCATTAACATTCATAGAGGTAGGATTTATAACACATAAAAATATCACATCAGATGACAAAATGGTGGACAATCACACAATACTGGGAGTGATAAAAAGCCTAGCCAAATTCTTACACATATTTTTGGGGGACAAAATTCAATCCATAGCACTCTCCTTCCACATTGGACGCCCCTGAATATGCTCTGTTTTTCCCATCTATGCATTCTTGCCACACTAATTCTTCAACTGTGAATTCTGTGCCTTTCAAAATTTGACCCCATGGTTCTCTGCATGTGTCCAAGTGTGTGTCTTCCTTGAATCCTTCCTTAATCCTCCTAAGCAGAGTAACAGTTCCACTCGGGTTCATAACACTTGGTTTTTAAATTTTCTTATTCTTTCTCTATTTTATTTTATGAAATAATTATTTGGTGTGCATTCTATATATTAGAATTTTTTTTCTTTATATTAGAATATTTATATATATAAATATTCTTTGTATTAGAATATTTTTGAATCACTGTTTCTCCTTCCACCCAGTACGTTTTCATAGTAAACAGATGTGTAGTTTATTTAGGGGTACATTATTCTGTGGAGTTTATTATTATTAGTAGATGCATCTGGAGTTTATTTTGGGATATTATCTAAGATAGTAATTTAATTGATTTTTTTTTTGGCCAGTAGCTGAGCAATAATCTCATCATTACTCATGATTGGTCATTCTCTTTCTTATTTTTGATATCTTTTAAATCACACATCACATCCATGCTCATTTCCAGATGTGTGACTTAAAGGCATATATTGTTAGTAAGGGCAGTCTTTTTATCGTGCCCAGGCGATAGTGATTTAATTACTATTTTATAATTAAAAAAAAAATGATTTTAATATCAACTAGGGCCAGTTCCACCTAATTGCTTCTTCCCCCCAAATCCTTGATACTATTCTTGCCTATTTGTTCTTCCAAATGAAAGTACTGCGATATTTAATTGAATCCAGTGATACTGATATCACTGGATGGAAAAAAGCTAATATATTATTTGCTTAGTAGTTACCCTTTTGACTTTGTTAACATTAGAGTTTATATAAGAGCGATTTTAACATGTTCTGTGCTTAAAGAAAGGGGGAGTTGGTCATTTTGAGTTAGAAAGAGAGCATTTGCTCCTGCAGATTGGGACAAATTGAGAAAGCACTTAAATAGCATCAAAGGAATGATTTCTGTTATGAATTAGGAGTAATTTAGGAAGTAGTAGATCTTAGCCTGCTATTACATGGCTTAAAATTTAAAAGAAAAATTTAAAACTTCAGAATGAAAATTCTGAAGACTTTCCTTGAATTAAGTTGGATGTGTGTTTGTGAGATTGCAAAGTAAATTGTACTGTGTAAGTCCATTTCATTGCTTGAAAGATCTAAAAACAAAAATGGGAAATTTAGCCTGATTAATCCAAAACCAGAATAAGGCCAGGAAATTGTGGTAAAATATAATTTGGTAAATTAATGGACTTACTTTTGTGACTTCATTTGCTTAATTAAATTTGTGGTTTTTTTTTTTTTTTTTCAAACGGATGGGAGAAAAGACTTTGAGGGCCCATGTAGTTCAACACAAGTCACATTAAATATTGTACTATGGAGATATATTTATTCCATTTGTAATTTCTCTAACTGTAGCTCTACATCTGCTTATTTTCATTTAGTACTTTCTATTTTCTATTTTAAAATTACTTGGCATGCCCCTGGGAGCATTTAGATAGGTACCTCAGTTTGAGGTCCAGTGAATATTTATTTCTATTTTTTGTATAGGTGAATGTGTGTGTGTGTTATAAAAGGGAAATAAATACAGAGAAAAAATTTCTTGCCGACTAATGAAACTACCGTATTTTACGAAAATAACACGCTTTTACATTTGTCAACTGCTCCCAGCCCCCACAAGGTATTTTCATAAGCATGTTATGCTAATTTTTTACAGCAATATGTAAAAAAATTTGACATAATGGAGCAGTTGGCAAACAAACGTAGAAGGCACGCATTATTTGCTTAAAATTACAGTAATAATTATAGGAGGGAAAGGAAATATAAAAGTGCCTGATGATAGTTGTTGCTAGGTGCCGTCAAGTCAGTTCCGACTCATAGCGACCCTATGTACAACAGAATGAAACACTGCCCGGTCCTGCTCCATCCTTACAATCCTTGCTAAGCTTGAGCCCATTGTTAAAGCTACGGTGTCAATCCATCTCATTGAGGGCCTTCCTCTTTTTTTGCTGACCCTCTACTTTACCAAGCATGATGCCCTCCTCCAGGGACTGGTCCCTCCTGATAACATGTCCAAAATATGTGAGACATAGTCTCACCATTCTTGCTTCTAAGGAACATTCTGGCTGTACTTCTTCAAGACAGATTTGTTCATTCCTTTGGCAGTCCATGATATATTCAGTTATTCCCTGCCAACACCATAATTCAAAGGTGTCAGTTCTTCTTTGGTCTTCCCTATTCATTGTCCAGCTTTCTTAAGCATATGAGCCAATTTAAAACACCATGGCTTGTGTCAGGCACACCTTAGTCTTCAAGGTGACATCTTTGCTTTTTAACACTTAAAAGAGGTCTTTTGCAGCAGATTTTAATGATAGTAGCTTCTCAATAAATATTAGTTTCTTACCCCTTCCACTGTCAAGGCATAAAGTCATTAGTTGTTGAAATATGATTGACCTATCTAAATGTTGATATTTTAATATAAGTATATGAAGTAGATTTTATTCTTGAAATGACATTTCAGTTACTTAATCAACAAATTATTAGGCATCTAGGAATGTATGAGGAACCCTGGTGGCGTAGTGGTTAAGTGCTACAGCTGCTAACCCAAGGGTCGGCAGTTCAAATCCGCCAGGTGCTCCTTAGAAACTCTATGGGGCAGTTCTACTCTGTCCTATAGGGTCACTATGAGTCGGAATCGACTCGATGGCACTGGGTTTTTTTTTTTTTTTTTTTAGGAATGTATGAGGTCCCTGGGTAGCACAAATGGTTTGCACTCTACTACTAACCTAAAGGCTGATGGTTCAAACCCAACTAGCGGTACTGCAGAAGAAAGGCTTGGAGATCTGCTTTAAAAAGTACAGCCAAGAAAACCATATGGAGCAGTTCTACTCTGTAATACAAGTTTTGTCATGAGTCAGAATTGACTCATCAGCAATGGATTTGGGGTTTTTTTTTTTTTTTTGGAGTCTATGCATCATATGGAGCTCTGGTGGTGCAGTGGTTAAGAGCTCAGCTGCTAACCAAAAGGTCAGCAATTCAAATCCAGCACCTACTCCTTGGAAACCCTATGGGGCAGTTCTCCTCTGTCCTGTAGGGTAGCTATATGGTTCGGAACCGACTCGATGGCACCTAACAGCAACATGTATCATACATACGGTTTTTCTGAGAAGGAAATATCTAGGCCAAAAGAAAGTAGTTGTAATTTGTTTTGGTTCTTTTGTTATTTGGGTCAGATCTTATTTGAAAAAAATTAGAGAAAAAATTAGACAGTTGCACTTGCATTTTGTAGTAGACCACTCTTGCACCTATGGGTGAAAAACCTGGGAAAGTTAGATTAAGCTTAAAAATGAGTCTGTTAGGAGGTACTGGAAATTGCTGAGGTAGCAAGGACTTGAAGAGACCGAAACCCCAGAGACAAGAGAAGTTCTCTGAGGTGGAACTAGCATTCTGTATATCACTCTTCCCTAGGGACATTTGTTGAGTAGGAAGCAGTGCAAAAATTGAGGCAGAAAAGTCTGCCAAACTTTATGTAATCTCAGGGGGCTGGGGAGACAAACTTTTTAGTTCAGGCCATCAGAGGCTGTCAGAACTTGTGAGTACAAGATCTCGAAGGGAAAGGATGTGTAGAGAAGGAAGATTTACACTCTGCACAGCCTTCCCCTGAAGGTATTTTTCTGTTCCTAAGTTTTGCTGGGCACAGGTCAGCAGAGCATTAATAGGTGACTAAAAACAATATTAATGATGTCTATAATTCTTGTTCTGGGGAGGCAAAAATTTTACTTCAGTACCTGTCAAGGAGTAGGGGCCCTGCTAACCACTCAGGCTCACATTTGGGACTTATGGTGACTTACATACTTTTTACATACTAGGAGAGGGGGTGAACCTGGGGTAGGCTGAGTCTCACTAAGTCTGAACCTCAGTGTTCATGAATGCTCATTCTGTAATTGGATTGTAGTGACCTACCCATCATCTAGCTTCTGGTCACAGGTATGTCCTCTCTGGAGAAATAAACACAGTCCAGCTCCTACACAAATTTTAATACACTGTATCTGATGTACAATAAAATATGTTATTAGTCATACAAGGAATTAGGATCAAGAGGAAAAAACCAACAATAGATATACACAAATAGATGCTTCAGGTATTGGAATAATCAGCCATGGACTTTAAAATAACTGATTCTACAACAAAAAATCAAGTGGAAATTCTAAACTGAAAAACACTGTGAGCAATGTGAAAACTCAACAGATAGGCAGATTTAACAGCAGCTTGGAAATGGTTGAGGAAAGGACACAGGAACTGGAAAATAGATTAGTCAAAAATATCCAGACTGACAGATAAAGAAAAAAGAACACTGAAAAATAAAGGAAGAACTCATAAGAGACATAGTAGACATAGTGACAGTCTAATATACTAGTGGTTAGAGTTCTAGATTAGAATGGAAACAATATTTGAAGATATAATGCTCCATCATTTTTTCAAAACTAATGAGAGACATTAATTCACAGATTGAAGAAATACTGCAAATTTTAAGAAGAAAATATACAGTAAAACTGCATGTTGGTATATCACACTAAAATTGTTGAAAACAAGAAAAAAAACTTAGAAGTACCTGGAGGAGGGGAAAAAACAAAAAGCAATAGTAAGACTAATCTCAGACTGCTCAACAGAACAATGTAAGCCAGAAAATGAAGGCATGGCATCTTTAAAGTAGTTGGGGAAAATAATTAGTAGCTTCAAATTCTTTACCAATTAAAATATCCTTCAAAAATGAAGGTGAAGCAAAGACATTTCTAGACAAACAAAAATTGTGATAATTTTGAGACAGGAGACTTGCATTAAAAGAAATACTAAAAGAAATTCCTCAGGCAGGAGGAAGGTGACCCCAGATGAAAATAACTAAATGCAGAAAGAAAAGAAGACTAAGGTTAAATATGTGGCTAAATGTAAATGAGTATTGACTATATGAAGCAATGATATTAATATCTTGTAGGTTTAAAATATATGGGTAATTAAAATGCATGACGATAATAACAAAAAGTAGAAGAGTGTAAAATTGTTAAAAGGGTTCTAAAGTCCTGGCTTTTTATAGAAAGTGCTAAAGTTCTTAATTGGTGTTGGGTTATAAAATATCATGGCTGCATATGTAATAGCTAAGGTACTAATTTAAATAATATTAAAATAAGATATAACTAACCACTTTCCAGAGGGAAAATGGAATCATCAAAATATTTGAAGGAAGAAAGGAGAGAAAAAAGGAAATGAGAACATATGGGACTGAAACTGTTCTAAAATTAGATTATGGTGATGGTTGAACCCTGTAAATATACTAAAAACCATTAAATTGTATATTTTAAACAGATGAACTTTATGGTGTGTAAACTTTATATCTCAATAAAGATGTTTAAAAATAACATATGAGACAAATATACATGTACACCAATGTACATACAAGTAGTATAATGGTAAGTGTAAATCCCAATTCCAACAATAAGGTTACATGTAAATAGACTAAATAAATTAAAATTCATGGATTATCAAACTTGATTAAGCAACAACTTTATGTTGTTTACCGGATATATACCAAACCACTGTCAGAAGAACACACTTCTCTCTCTGTAATTAATAGAATAAATGGACAGAGAAATCAGTAAAGATATAGAAAACCTGAGCAGCTTGATTAATAGACTGACATTTCAACAAATGCAGGATAGAATACTCCATCCACTGTTGGCAGAATACATGTTTGTTTCAAGGGCAGATGGAGTATTTACCAAAATTGGTCATGGGGCAAGTATAAACTAATTCCAAAGGTTTAAAATCATTTAAGGGTGTATGCTTTGATCATGGTGGTTTTAAGCTGGAAACAAATAACTAAAAGATAAATAGAAAATCTATAAGTCTATGACAGAGTTAATCACAACAGGTAATTACAGAATATTTTAAATCTAAACGATAATTTAAAAAAATGACACCTATCAAAACTTGTGGATACGGTAAAAAACTGTATCCATGAATTTTAATTAGAGTATTTAGTCTATTTACCTGTAGTTTTATTATGGAATTTGGGTATATATTTACCCTTCTACTTCTTGTAGTCTGTTCTTTTTTAAATATCTTTATTAAGATATATAATTTATATACCATTAGAAGGCAATTTTGAGCCCTAAATATACGTATTAGAAAACAACTGAATAAACAGTTATATCTCAAGAAGGCAACAAAAAGAAAGAAAAAATAAACCAAAAACTATTGAAAGAAGAAATAATAAAGACCAGAACTTAATGAAATAGAAATAAAGATAAAATGGAGAATATCTTCAAAGCCAATGATTGGTTCTTTGAAAACACAAATAATACTGATGAACCCTTAGCAAGACTGAACAACACAAAAAAGAAAGAAAGCAAAATTAACAATATTAGGAAGAAAAAAGAGGAAACCACTGCAGAAACTCTGGAAGTTAGATAGTAAGAGGGATTGCAAAATGGTACAGCTGTTGTGGAAAAGAGTGTGGAAGTTCCTCCAAAAATTAAACATAGAACTACCATATGGATATACCCAAGGGACTTGAAAGCACCATTCACAATAGCTCGAAGGTGGAAACAACCCGAATGCCTGTCAATGAATGAATGGATAAACAAAATGTGGTACTACTCAGCCATCAAGAGAAATGAAGTCCTGATACATGTTACAATGTGGGTGAACCTTGAAAACATTATGCTGAGTGAAATAAGTCAGTCATAAAAGGACAAATATTGTATAATCTCATTTACATGAAATAACAAGAATAGGCATATATAGACAGAAACCAGATTTTATTAGTGGTTACCAGGACAGGAGGAAGGAGGAGCCATTGTTTGGGAAGCACTGAGTTTGTTTATGGTGATGGAAAATTTGGCACTGATTTAGGATATTGGTTGCACAACCTCTTAATTTAATTGATATTGCTAAGCTATATACCTGAAAAGGTTGTGTTAGCACATGTTGTGTTTTGTGTGTGTGTGTGTGTATAAAATCCGCTGCCATTGAGTTGATTCCAACTCATAGTGACCGTATAGGTAGTGGAACTGCCCCATAGGGTTTCCCGAGGAGCAGTGGATTCGAACTGTTGATCTTTTGGTTAGCAGCCGAGCTCTTAACCACTATGCCTCCAGGGCATACATATATATATGAGTGTGTGTGTGTGTGTGTGTGTGCATGTGTGTATGTATATATAATAAAAACAGATAAGAGAATATTGTGAATAATTTTATTTAAACAGAAACTTTCAATGACTGAACAAATTCTTAAAATAACACAAATTACTAACACACACAAGAAGTAGAAAATATGAACTGTCTTATGCCTATTTAAAAAATTGAATTGGTAATTAAAAACATTACCATAAAGAAGTCCAGGCCCAGATGGCTTCACTGATCAAACTGACCAAACATCTAAGGAAGCGATAATACCAATCTCAAACAAGCTCTTTCAGAATGTACCCTTCTCTTAGTCTGGGTTCTCTAGATGTAGTTTAGGAGATTTGGGCTTTGAAGTCAGAGACCCAAAGTCAAGGTCCGGCTTCGTTATTAACTAGCTGTGAGATGATTTTTCATGTTGTAGATGATTTTTTTTATATGTCGTCTGTTCCCTCATATATAAAATGAATACAGTAAGATTACATTTAAAGTGTTTAGCTCGAAGCCTGGAACATAGAAACTTCCTAATATATGATTTATGGATTTAATAATAATACAATTCTGCACCTTAGACAGTGAAACAAAATTAAGCAATTTGGAAGAAGTAAACAAAACACTTTTGAGGCTATGGAATAGTTCATGATAATGTGCCCTAAATTTATTAATTAAAATATGAGTCTACAAACAGAGATGTCATATAACCTTTCATATAATGATAGAATATAATTTAGAATTAATTACTTTTTGTATTGTATTCTTAGTTTCCATCCTCTCTGCCAAATCAAGTGGGTATTTAGATGACCACTGTGTTTCCTTTAATAAAAATTTCGTATTTATTTGAAGAATGAAGTGGCTCTTTTTCTAGTTTTAATACAGTAAAATATTTTAATGTAATTTCCTACAGATATTAAAATGTTTGCTCTAAACTAATGGAATCAATATGTTTTTTTAAAATCCCTCATACTTGGATAACAAATTATCGGAAAAAATGTTCATTTGTCTTATATGTTTTGTGGATTCAGTAATTGTTTAGTAATTCTAAAACTGGTCTAATTTATTGTGAATTTTCTGTTTCTCTTCCTTGACTCGCTCTATATAAATCATTCTCTTACTGTTTGCAGGCGTTTAATTACATAAATGACTCTTGTTAACGATAAGAGACGTGTCATGAAATCGCTCTGCATTGCTTATATGTAATTACAGCTTTATTGCACTTTAGTCTGTCTTTTAACCTTGTGGCCCATTTGTCTTGTGTGTTTAACTGATAACTCATCCCTAACACACACTGTCGTTAAGCCTTCCCTCGGGTATTTGGATGTCGAACCTTCATATTCGTGCTACTAGTTCTTACCACTTAAGACGCTGCTTTCTGGCACCTCTTGCCCTGTTCTCCTTCCAAGGAGATGCAGAGATGAGAAGCCCTGTAGAAGGACACACAGTTAACTACAGAAAACAAACGTGCTCCTTAGATTGCTATCCACATTGTAACTTCCATATGAGCTGTTCCCTGTACATTCATCTTCATAGTTTAAAATTTAAAACTGTTTCTTTTTTGTAATTTAAATCATTAAAAAAAAAAAAAAGTCCTTTAAAACAAAACGTAAGCTTCTATTACTAATACTGTTAACTGTGACTTTTAATAAGGAGTTCTCTTTGTCTGGAAAAATCCCACAAAATGTTGTCTTTGCAGGATGAGGGGTGTGTGTGTGAATGTTTGTCACTTAGATGACTGGATGTTGTTGTAATGCCTTTGGCAAGCATTGAAACCACTAAAAGTAAGGGCTATCCTGTTTTCCGGATAAATAAGAAAAGGAAATTGTTTTCCTTGGTGGGGAATAAATTTGTTTGTCCTTTCGAGGAATGATTTTTACAAAGGGAATAACTGCATTGCACTGGACAGGATTATAAATTGCTTCACTTTGTCTCACGATCAAAAGCAATGGATTCATCGTGCTAAGAGTGTGACATTTAAAATGCGGGTTTGAACTTTATACAATGCTGAATACCTTGCAAAATTTATAGCGAAAACCAGGCTTTTCCATTTAGTACAGGGTTCTTTCTTAAAGAACAGTTGTGTGTTTTTAAAATGCAAAGGGAGGGGGAGATTAAGAACACATTTTTCTGTTGGCTAAATTACTGAAGAAGTTAAAATGCACTTATAAATAGCCTACTGAGTTTTCACAAGGACTTGAAAACAATTTTGCCTGTATATATTTTTATTCCTAGCTCATCTCCTGAGTAGCATCGCCTTCTTACCTGATTAGTTAATTTTCTAAGGAAAAAACTACAAATAAACTCAAATGCATGACGAGTCTGAAGCCAACCTTAATTCTCACACGACAGGCATCACACATTCCATAGAAAGGGTAGTTTATGGAAACTCACCTTTGAGGTTGACTGTGTCCCTCAATGTTGACAATTTTTATTGTGATGGATTTGCTAGGAACCCTAGGACACTTAAAAGTTTATATATTAGCCTTTGTTGACATCTGGCTGTTTTACTTGTTCATTGTGTTTATACTGTGAATGTAATATTCATTTTGTTTTTTAAAGAGTCACATAATGATTATGAAATTAAAATACCTGCATTAATAAAGGCAGTTTTTAAAAATGATTTGGTAAGGCCTGCCTTTTGTTTTATTGTGAAATATAGGGCTATGAAGATTGGGATAAAAGAATTTTTACTGTTAATATCACAGAGCGTTATAGTTAGATGGTATATCTCTAAATTGATCTTTTTCATTAGATAGATGCTTATGGTTAGAGGACACTGACAACAGAACAAAGTAAAACAAAACTTGTAGCTGTCAAGTGGGTTTCGACTCATAATGACCCTATAGGAAAGAGTAGAGCTGCCCCATAGGATTCCAAGACTATAATCTTTATGGAGGAAACCCTGGTGGTGTAGTGGTTAAGAGCTATGGCTGTTAACCAAAAGGTCAGCAGTTCACATCCACCAGCCACTCCTTGGAAACCCTATGCGGCAGTTCTACTCTGTCCTATAGGGTCACTATGAGTCGAAATGACTTGACAGCAATGGGTTTGGGTTTTTTTGTTTGTTTGTTTTTTTAATCTTTATAGAAGCAGCTTTCTACATCTTTCTCCTTTGGAGAGGCTGATGGGTTCAAAACACCAACCTTTCATTTAGCAGCCGAGTGCTTAACCACTGCACCACCAGTAGATCCTAAACTAAAAGACCTATTAGGTTTGAGAATTAGATAAATGTTCACGTTTGGTTTTTAGTATATGGGATTTTCAATATTTCAGGTATCTGGTACATTTCTAGCCTGACATCTTTTGGAGTTTTGATTACTAAATTAACTGAGATTTGTTTGTTTGTTTGTTTGTTTCAGGAGATTAAAAGTTAGTAATTAAAAGTTTGAATACTGTTATTTATCATTTAAAGTTAGATTTGGGTCCAAGGACAACATTTCGATTAAATGACAGTGACTGAAACGTTGCTAGCTATTTGATGATTTCTTTACTTTTTTCTTTCCACAGCAAGTTGATGTGGAAAAATGGGTATGTGTTTCCATGTATTTACAAACAAACTGTGATTTAAACAAGTGCATGTTTGCTGTTGCCTCTAATCTTTTTATTTTGCTGGTGTGGCTTGTACTATTAGTGTTCAAAATAACTGCTGTGTGTAATGAAAAAATATTTTACAGCTCCCTCATTAGATCCTTGTAAGCTTTTGATTTTGCCTCTACTGAAATGGGGTATATTAAAATATTAAAATACTCTCTATCCCTGAAACCATATAGTTTCTATATAATTGGATTAGTAATTACAATATGCTCCTGGCCAACAGAAAGGCTTATATTATTAATGGTGTGTATCTTTTGCCAATAAACCTTGATTGTTTAATTTTAAAATGTCCCGTGTTAGCCCTTATATTTTCCCCTTTACTATTGAAAAAGGCAGTTATACATGTATACCCACTCCTCACTTATTGACATGGTTAGGTTAGGTTCCAAAGACCAGGTAGTTACATGAAAATTGACATTATGCAAAAACGGAGGATGACCACATCATCAAATCACAAAATGGAGGATGACTACATCACTACATGGCTGACAACTTAACATCATTACATAGCTGTGAAATTACATAACTTTAAACCACTGAGAATCATGACCCAGCCAAGCTGACACATAACCTTAACTATCACAGCCAGTGTTACTCTCGCCTTATATATCAGCGTACATTACTGCCAGACATATGTCGTTAATGCGCGAAGTAGTCAGATAGTAGATTTTTTGCTGCTGTGTTAAATGCGAAATGTCTGATAATGAGATGGTTGATAAGTGAGGAGCGGGTGTATATATATTCATACAGTCTTAAAAAGTTGAGGAGGATGACCATCATATCAGAATAATGCAGTTGCAGGATTCTGGAGACAAAGACCTAGGACCAGCCTTGCTACAAGTTGAATGATATAGCCAAAATGGCACACAAAAAAGAAAGGAAGGAAGGGAAAGGAGAGCTAAAATTCCTTCCAAATCTTAATACCCCTTGATTCTGAATAGAGATAAGAGGTCCCTGCTCCACTTTTTTTCTAAGAGTGCAGAAACAGTGAGGCTTTTCATTGTTGTATTATTTTATTCTTATTTACCTCTGTGACTTATTATGATGAATCATTTAAGATTGGCTTAACTGATAACTTCATTTTATTTTCCTAGTTCTGAAATACAGTTTCCTTGATGCAATATTTTGAGAATTTTGCCTTCTTTTTAGTAACCTTTTAGTGCTCATTCAGTAGAATTTCCCAGACAATAGTATGTTTGCCTAGACAGTTGTAGCTTTTTTGCTTTTTTTTTTTTCCCCACTTCTTTCAGCCCATCGTATTCAAAGAAACTTGTGTTTTTTTGGATTTACCATTTCCATGATGATGGTGCCCTTACTGATTTTTGAGAGCTACCACTTCTATATTATATTCCTGGGTGCAGTTTCAATTCATCCTCCTTCCCTTCATAACCAAACTACTATGCATTTTGTTCAACTGTTTCTTTTAGAAATTTCATACTTTCCTTCGTGTTTATCGATAAAATTCTAATCCATGCCTTGCAGTTTTCTTACCTTGGAAATTGAAGGCTGTTTCTAAGAACTGGTATGCCACCTCTTTGTTTTTGTTTTTTTCCCTTAATATGTCATTCTGTAACAATGTTTCTTGCCTTTTCTTCAACTTTGCATTCCTAAACTTCCTTTGCAGCATTTCTATGCCATATCCAGACTGATATTTCTTGGACCAACCACTCAAGTTTCTTTCATTTCTTCTGGAAATAGAATATAGAGAATACATAAATGAATGAACCTTGACATTGTAACATTTGGCTCTAAGTGTTGCCATGTCTTCCTTGTGTGTCTGGTTGATGTTGATCTGCTTCACCACGTGTCTTTTCTTTCTCTTTTTTCCATAATAACTTCTCATCTCAAAATGTATTTTTATGAAGCTTATTTGTAAATTCTGAGAATAGAGATTTCTTTCTAGCTCTGAGAAATAGAAATATCAGTTAGCTGAGTATCATGAGGCTTAACTTTACCAGTGACTAGTGTGATATTCACTTAGGCTATTTGTGGGCCATAGTCCTCTTTATAGGATTAGAATCTGAACTAGTTCTTTCTTGTTTCTTGTTCCAAAATAGTTGCTATTATATTAATGATAAATTATATTGATGCTAAAATATATGTTCATTTAGGTATCAAAAGATTCCACTGGATTTGTTTTAGAACACTGATGATAGCTATATTTATGTGTCATTTTCTTTCTTTGAAAGTTCAAATCATATACTCTTGCCATTGCTGTTAGCTACCACTGAGATGGCCCCCAATTCACGGTGACCCCATGCACAATAGAAGGAAAAGCTGCCCAGCCCTGCACCATCCCCATGATCGGTTGCAGATGGGACCATTGTGATCCATAGGGTTTTCATTGGCTGATTTTTGGAAGTAGCTCCTCAGGCCTTTCTTCCTAGTCTTAGTCTGGAAGCTCTGCTGAAACCTGTTAGAAAGATTGAAATTCTCCTCTTCAGGTACATTGAAAGGCAACAGAAATTAATTTACACCTCTGTTCCTTGGGTTAAATCTAGGATGGATCTCACGGGTGCAGTGGGAAGGAGGGAGAAGAAAGTTGGCAGGAAAGGTCTTCTTTGATGATATTCATCAGACCTGCCAGATGTTTAAAGCTGACTTTCTCTTGTGGGTGCTTGGAAGTTTTCTTTAAGGGAACTCCTATTACCTGCAGTTTTCTTTTTGCGGCCAAAAACATCTCCTCCAGCTGGTCAGTGATGCTTGTGTCCTCAGCCCCTGGATGTCTTTGTGCCGAGATCTCTTGGCCCTTCTCCAATCTTTGAGCATCTGTGTACTTTCTTAATCATATAAATCCACTGAGTGTCTAAAGCTGCTCTTCACAAATGGAAAGAAAATAACCTGGGACAGATTAAAAAGTGATTGACTGCTATTTCTATCGGCTTTACCGCCAGCCCTCCCCTGATCTGTAGCATTGGCTTCCGACGTGCAGGCCTAGGATGCAGGTCATGAGTGGGGATGGGAGCAGTGAAAGAATAGAGAAGATTGTGAAGCTGTTTGACATGAAGCATTCTCTCTATGTTGAATGATGTGTTGTACACATGTAGTTATGCTTTTTCAAATGTGTTGACGCTATTGTAATTGTGTTAAAATTGCCCTAAGTTAATAATAGTTTAAAAAATAATGTATTTTTTATTTCTATCATGCAAGAATCTGTGAAATTCTTTGATGTTATCAAGGCTCATTCATATTTGAAATAATTTGAAAAATATGTTGAATCTTTTATGTCCTACTCTAAACTATATTTTATATGTAGGCAGTGATCTGCATATAGGATGGATGCGGTATGTCTTTAGGTCATGATTTTACAGATGTCCTCTGTAAAGATCGATTTGTTGTTTTTGATTTAGAGAAGTTCTCTCTTGAGGCAAGCTGGGAAGACGGAAAGCCCTAGACACCTCTTCTGCTTCATATTTTAGGCAACCACATAGCTGAGTGATTTATAAAAATGTGCCAGAGAGATAAAATGTTAGGATTTATAGTAGCTTATCAGAGTCATTTATTTTCCTTTTCCTTTCTAAAGGTGAAATGAGATAAATCTATAAACATATATATATCAAATCCATTATACCCAAAAGACAAGACAGCCCATTTAAGCACCTTCTATGCAGAGCATCCCTGTAAATAGTTGAGAAAGACAATCTGTTGCTACCGATCTCTCAGAATACACAGCGAATTCTTATTAAATAGTGGCATGTATATATAAGTAGGTGCCAGTGATAGCCATTAACATAAGTGAAGAGGAGTGTTGCTATGGGGTACTTACGTATATATACATTAAAAAAAAAAAACCAAACCCCTTACCATTGAGTTGAATTCAACTCAGTAAGTAACCCTGTAGGACAGAGTAGAACTGCCCCATAGGGTTTCCAAGGAGCTCCTGGTGGATTCAAGCTGCTAATCTTTTGGTTAACAGCCAGACTCTTAACCACTATGCCACCAGGGTTTCATATATATATATATATATACGTATATATATATATATATACGTATATATATATATATATACGTATATATATATATATATAAATAATTGTTCTGTCCTGAAAGTAGATTCCCTTTTAATTGCTTTCTGAGCCTGTAATCAACATGTCTGTTAGTGCATTCTTGGACATTGTCAGCCATGGGAATCCTAGAAAGTTAAGCACTGACATGTGATATTTTCATCATAAGACTGATTGTTGAGGTTATTCACAAATATATATCCATGTATGCTATTAAATAATATATATTGATATATGCTTGGAATTTGGAATTTTTAATCTTAAATTTCTTTTGCCTCTTAAAATTTTTGGGGGGTGTCATTAATTAAAAACAACCTCCACTAAGCCAAAATCTTTGATGGTGAAAACTTTCTCTTTTTGCAGTATAATGAAGCTTACTAGATAGTTCCTCACTCACAAAAGAGAGATTTTACCCATTGGAGGATTCTGGAGAATGCTAGCATTTTAAACCAAAAAGAGAAAAGATGACAAAAGAGGCTTAAATTAGATGTTTATTTTGTGTGCAGAATAACACATTTTATGCCTTAATGGAAACCTAATGCTAAGAGGACTCCCAAGTCGAAATTTAGGCGCTATCTCTCTGTTGTATTTGATCATTCTTTTTGATGACAGGCACCCCCCCGACCAATTATTCACTTTGTTGATTTACTGCTAACTGTTTATGCAGCTTTTGAGGAGACATTTCAGTAAAGGTTCTTTGAAAAGTTCTAAAAAACCAAACCCACTGCTGTCGAGTCGATTCCAACTCACAGCGACCCTCTAGGGCAGAGTAGAGCTGCCCCACAGAGTTTCCTCACGGATTTAAACTGCCTACCTTCTGGTTAGTAGCCATAGCGCTTAACCACTATGCCATCAGGGTTTCCTGAAAAGTTCTAAGACAGGCCCAAATGTAGAAGTATTAATTTTAAATAAGTTCTCATTTCAGTAAACTGGAGTAGCAGTTAAAAAAATTCAAGGTTGAACCGAAAGGCATAATTATGGTTGCTGTTGTTGTTAGGTGCCATTGAGTCAGCTCCAACTTGTAGTAGCTCTATGTACAACAGGATGAAACACTGCCCAGTCCTGTGCTATCCTCACAATCCTTGCTATGTTTGAGCTCATAATTGTCAATCCGTCTCATTGAGGGCCTTCCTCTTTTTCTCTGACCCTCTACTTTATTAAGTCTGATGTCTATCTCCAGGCACTAGTCCCTCCTTATAACATGTCTAAAGTATGTGAGACGAAGTCTTGCCATCTTTGCTTCTAAGGAGCATTCTAGCTGTACTTCTTCCAAGACAGATTTGTTTGTTCTTTTGACAGTGCATGGTACATTCAGTATTCTTCAACACCATTATTCAAAGGCATCAATTCTTCAGTCTTCCTTGTTCACTGTCCAGTTTTCACATGCATATGAGGCAATTGAAAATACCATACCTTGGGTCAGGCAGACCTTAGTCCTCAAAGTGACATCTTTGCTCTTTAACACTTTAAAGAGTTTGTTTGCAGCCGATTTGTCCAATGCAATAGGTTGTTTGACTTCTTGACTGTTGCTTTCATTGTCATTGATTGTGGATTCAAGTAAAATGAAATCCTTTGCAACTTCAATATTTTCTGCATTTATCATGTTGCTTATTGGTCCACTTGTGAGGATTTTTGTTTTCTTTATGTTGAGGTGCAATCCGTACTGAAGGCTGTAGTCTTTGATTTTCATCAGTAAGTATTTCAAGTCCTCTTCACTTTCAGCAAGCAAGGTTGTGTCATCTGCGTATATCCCAGGTTGTTAATGAATCTTTCCCCAATACCAATGCCACGTTCTTCTTCATAAAGCCCAGCTTCTCGGATTATTTAATCAGCATATAGCTTGAATAAGTATGGTGAAAGGATATAACCTGATGCACACCTTTCCTGCCTTTAAACCGTGCAATATCCCCTTGTTCTATTTGAATGACAGCCTCTTGAGCTACATACAGGTTCCTCATGAGCACAAGTTTCTGGAATTCCCATTCTTCACACTGTTATCCATAACTTCTTATGATCCACACAGTCGAATGCCTTTGCATAGTCAATAAAACACAGGTTAACATCCTTCTGGTATTCTCTGCTTTCAGCCAGGATCCATCTGACACTAGCAATGATATTCCTCATTCCGTGTCTTGTTCTGAATCTGATTTGAATTTCTGGCAGTTCCCTGTCTATGTACTGCTGCAACCGTTTTGAATTATCTTCAGCAAAATTTTTCTTGCATGTGATATTAATGACATTTCTTGAGAATTTCCACATTCTGTTGGATTACTTTTCTCTGGAATGGGCATAAATATGGATCTCTTCCAGTTTCTTGGCCAAGTAGCTGTCTTACAAATTTCTTGTGATAAATGAGTGAACACCTCCAGTGCTGCTTCTGTTTCTTGAAACATCTCAACTGGTATACTGTCAATTCCTGAAGGCTTATTTTTTGCTCATGCCTTCAGTGTAGCTTGGACTTCTTCCTTCAAGTCTATTGGTTCTTGATCATATGCTACTTCCTGAAATAGTTGAAAGTCAACCAATTCTTTCTGATATGGTGACTGTGTATTCCTTCCATCTTCTTTTGATGCTTCTTGTGTCGTTCAATCTTTTGCCCCTAGAATCTTTCTGTGGAGCCCTGGTGGCATAGTGATTAAGACCCACAGCTGCTAGCCAAAAGGTCGGCAGTTCCAATCTACCAGGCCCTCCTTGGAAACTCTATGGGGTAGTTCTACTCTGTCCTATAATATTATAACTTTCGAATATCTAGCACTTAAGCCAAATTGACCAAAAAATTATTTATACAAAAAAGTTAATGTCAACAATGCCACAAGTAATCTTCCGTGTTCTTGATTTTCTTTTGAAAATAATGTGAGTTGGAATTGGCTTGATGGCAGCAGGTTTGGTTTTTATTATATATACATACTATTCTTTCTCCTCCTAAAGATGGATATTCTCACCTTTACTGATTTGCGGTATTAATTCCGCTTTACCACATATACTCCTTACCCTCCTTTGTGTCTGTTTCTTCTGCAGTCATACGCAGCTTAGGAATTCTCAGTAGAAGTCCTCAGTAACCCTACCGACCACTCTTTTTCTACCCATTGTAATTTTAAAGTAGAGCAATCTAAATAAAATCAGTAGCTTAATCTAGACGAAATCGTATGCAAAGATTTTTGAAGCAAAAATTCCAAAAGGGTAGCTCAGATAAAAAAAAAAAACTAATGAAGAAAATATCTACTAAAAACCATGTTCTGTAGCAAAATGTTGGAATTTCTTCATTGAATTAAGGCTTAAAAGTGATTTTTTATTAGAAAACTCTCCCTTGCTATGTTCTTTAATATTAATGTGCATATACATATTGCTTCTCTGTAGGACTGAGACATATTCCTAATAACTAAATTTAGCCCTAAGTTTGGAAATATAGCATCATTTTTCCTTCTTAATATATGGGGTTTTGTAGATGAAAAAAGAGCTAATGTAATATAAATCCTAAAGAGACTGTCAAGAGAAAAACTTTTCTGTGATTTTTTTTTTAAATTCACATCTCACAATATGTAGTATCTAAGGAATCGCTTACTGTTATTTTGCATGTAATGTGAGTGGCTCAATAGAGTGCATTAGTTTATAATCCACTTTACCTACTTCTAACCCACTGTTTTTACTTATATCACTGCATTTCTTATGCAAAAGATGAAATGAAGGGTTTTTTAAGCACTTAGAGAGCATATTTTTAGGATTATTTTTATTTTTTTTAATAATTTAAATTTTTTTTTCAGTGCTTATGATGTACATTGAATCACACCTTAGAGTGGCATGTTTTCACAGAAGATGGAAGACCTAATGGGAAAATGTTTTACAAGAGTTTTGCTTGTTGCAGCTTTTCTCTAGCATGTAGTTGATATTAAGCTTTGCTGTGAAGACACAGTGAATGTGGTTTTTCTGAATGGTTATTGTTCACATAGTTCCGTTTCGCACAATAGAGCTCTTGTAAGTAAGAGATATTTTAAAATCAGTCTTTGAAATTATAGATCTTTAACGCTTTCTCTCTTTTCCTTATGCCCCTACAGAAATTCATGATGAAGGTAAGACGTTGGATCATCTGCTATTTATGTAGCACCTGTGCGCTTTAAGTTTGGTTATAATTAAGATCGTGGCGGCTTTCTTATATTTTAAAGTTAAAAAAATGAAATCAAGCTTTGGAAAATTTAAGCTCAAATAAATGAATCACATGTTTAGATTGAATGGTTAACAAACATTTGATGTCATTGGGTTATATTTTGACATATTAGTATTTATTTAGCCAACATGAGAAATTTCTCCCATAAAAATAGATTTTTTTTTTTAATATATAGCTCTCCATTTAGGATTTTCACTCTGAAGGTTATATTGGCTGTTTTGTCTTTAAGCACTCTTGTATGAATTAATACATAGGAGATTCAGACTCTGAGAAATTAGAAGAGGCACCAAGAAACTACTGTCTTATTACCTACTTCAGAAGACATAAATTCAACCCCTTTTCATTTCTTGATGTAGAAAGTTTTAAAGGACACAAAAGAGAAGAGAAGAGTATAATACCTGGTTGTGTCAATGAAGAAAATATGGCGTGAGTGAGAGAAAGAGCAGTATGTAGTTACTTCAGGTCATACAATAGAAAAAAATTTTCATTTCCTTCTATACCTTCCACACTTCTCATATAATACTCATGAGCTTTAATTTTTTATTCTAAAATCTGAGAAACAATGTAGAGAGAAATTTAATTGTATTCAGTTAATAAAGGCTTGATATATAATTTAGAACATCAAAAGAAGTTTCTTTCAAAAGGTATAACCTCTGAAAAGTTTTAAATCCAAATTTCAGATCTAGATTTAAAAAATTGCATTGTAGAAAGGAAGCAGAGTACTCAGGTCTGTCTGTTGAGTTAACATAGCAAAGTCTCTTGTTCATATATTGCAAAAGCAAGCCAGGTGTATTGTGGAGTACCAAAAACTGGACCTAGTCACAAACCGTAAGAATTTGGTAGTTTGGATGAGATGACAGAATGGAACAACTTTTTGAAGGAGTCTGTCAACAAAGGATAGTGGGTTTGGGTTATCAACAAAGGACACAAAACATCTTCCAATATGTCAAATAACTCCAGCTATCATTTTTCAGTAGAAAATATTATTATTACATTGAGAGATAAAAACCCAAAACTCGCTGCTGTCGAGTTGATTCTGACTCCTAGCAACCCTACAGGACAGAGTAGTGCTGCCCCATAGGGTTTCCGAGGAGTGTCTGGTGGATTCAAACTGCCAGCCTTTTGGTTGGCAGCCATAGCTCTTAACAACTATGCCACCAGGGTTTCCATTGAGAAGATAAGGACATTGTTCATCACTAAATTAGACATATCCTGAAATAAGGGCTCTGGTTGGCAAAACGTAATAAGCAGCAGCAAGATCTGACTGTTTTCTCTCCTTGCAAATATAAACTAATGAAGTTAGGTTAGAAAAAATCCAGTTTTTCTTGCTAAGTCTGCACTGACTAAACCCATTTTATTACTTCTCCCCTTGAAGGGTGAAGAGAATAGTTTCCTGAAACAGATATCTCAAGCTCGTTCATGAGACCAGATTTGTATTTTTTTTTTTGTTTTGTTTTCATTTACTGTATTATCAGCACATAAATTAACATATCCAGATTCGTATTTTTAAAAAATGAAAACAGAAAGATGATGTAGAATCAGTTAAAACCAGGTGGTGTGCCCCAGATAATTTAATTAGGCTCTGATTTCTTTCTTTTAACTGTGAGGCCAGAAGGCCAATGGCTTATTTTCATACCTGGGTTGGATGATCTGGAAAGTTAGAATTTGATTAAGGGGAGGTCATATGCATGAAATTATAGTAATTTAAGCCACTTAAAAGGAAAAGGATGCTGAATTTCAGGCAGCTTTCACCTTTCAATCATGATTTAGTTTGGGTTTCTGCCATGGAAATACATTGTTTAACTTCCCAGAAGCAGACGGATGCTTTCTTGTTGAGGGAGCCCGTTTCTGTTTGTTGGGCTAAACAGTGAATAAACCAGTTGTAGTGGAGTCAGTTTCCCCGTCTTGCTGACCCCATGTGTGTCAGAGTAGAACTGTGCTCCATGGAGTTTTTAATGGCTGATTTTTTTAGAAGTAGATCACCAGCTCTCTCTTCTGTGTTGCCTCTGGGTGGACTGGAACCTCCAGCCTTTCAGTTAGCAGTTGAGCACATTGACTGCCTCCACTCAGCAACTACCAAACAGTGATTGTTGTTGTTGTTGTTGTTGTTGTTAGGTTCCGTCGAGTCAGTTCCGACTCACAGTGACCCTGTGTATAACAGAACGAAACATTTCCTGGTCCTGCGCTGTTCGCATGATCATTGTTATGCTTGAGCCCATTGTTGCAGCCACTGTGTCAATCTATCTTGTTGAGAGTTATCCTCTTTTTTGCTGGTCCTCTGGTTTGTCAAGCATGATGTCCTTCTCCAAGGACTGATCCCTCCTGATAACATGGCCAAAGTATGTGAGACAAAGTCTCGCCATCCTTGCTTTTGAAAAGCATTCTGGCTGTACTTCCTCCAAGACAGATTTGTTTATTCCAACAGTGGTTAGTGCCATCATAAGCCTGATCTGTTCCCTCCAGAAACTTTTGGTCAAGACACCATCACAAGTAAGCTATCTGTTGCCAATGACTGTCTTGACAACGTTCAACCAGCTTTGTCAGACACATTAATTTTTCAGTGAAGCCAGTTGATTGTAATTGTTATTATTAAGAAGCTGGGATCCTGTCGTATGACTCACTACTCAAAGATGGCAGGACTGCTTCAGTGTCTTCTGCTGTCAGGGACCAACGGGAAGACTGAAGTGTGGGACTGAGCAACCCGTTTGTTGCTCTTGCGCTTTATGCGCTGCTCCCATTCTCAGTAAGTCCTTCTCAGGAAAGCCTGCAGATGTATTTCTCTTTTTCTTCTCAAAGCATCTAAGCTTTCTATTTCTCACATATTACTATTAGTATTTGAAGGTCAACTTAAAACCTTCCCTACTTAAATATCTGAACACCACAAAAATTCTCTAACACAATTTCCTTCTGTTGTTCATCGTTTTTTAATTTGGGGGATCTAGTTCAGTGTTGTCTAAAATAAGCTTACTTTTCAGATTCTGTTGTTTTATTTCTAAAAGGCATGCTGTATTTTAAAGTCAAGGGATATAGAAAAGTTCTTCCATTGAGTCTGATTTGTTTTTTAAAAACCCTCTTGCATAATACCAAAAATCAAACCAAACCCATTGCTGTCGAGTTGATTTCGACTCATCATGACCCTAAGAAATGTCCTACGTTTGATTACCATAGCATTTTTCTACAGAAAAGATGATTAGAAAAACAGAAGGCCTTACGGTATTTAGATTTTATATAGTTAGCAAATTAAATTCCTTTACTCAGCCATAATACAATAGGCATATTAGTAAGTAAATATATATATAAAAAAATATATATATATATAGCAAATGTATATTTAAAAACCACAGAGCCAGGAACTTTCATGTGTTTTATCTCCTTAGTTTATGTTGGTCATTACTATTCTGGTTTCATGTCCAGTGGCTTTCGGTCCCTGCCACTTGATAAGTTATGATAAACCCATTGCTGTCGAGTTGATTCCTACTCATAGTGAACCTATAGGACAGAGTAGAACTGCTCCATGGGGTTTCCAAGGAGCAGGTGGTGGGTTCGAACTGTCAACCTTCTGGTTAGCAGCCAAGCTCTTAACTATTGTGTCACCATGGCTACAATAGTAATACCTTAAATGTAGCTAGAATGACTCAACTGGCCTCTTTCTCCACAGATAGGAATAACAGATAAATAAATTATGTTCTCTGACAGCATAATATTCTAAATAAATGTTGCCATAGAAGTATCTACAAAGTGCATCCCCTAATTGGATATTTTTTGGCAAGATCCTGGAAAGCCAGAGGCGTAGGACTACCTAAGAATAGGAAGTTGATACTAAACTAATTTGTAAATAGAATGTACTCTGGGCTATTTTTATCCACTTATATTTCGTGAGTTTGTTTACACAGCTGTTGAATATTAACCCGGTTGGTTATCTGAGAGGTAATGAAACAAAACCCATACACAGAACTGAGGAAAAAAAAAAAAAAAACAACTTTTTAAACTGATATTTTCAGGAAGTCAATTTAATCTTTTATTATTCTTGGCTCTCCTATGCCAGAAATGTAGATGTTTGTGAAGAGTTCAGAAATGTTCATTTTTTATTCTTATGAGAGAGAGACACTTCCTTGATGTAGAAGACCGTTGTCTATAATAACTAGTTGCTGTTGAGTCAGGTCCAGCTCATAGTGATCTCGTTTATCAGACTTGAACTGTGCTCCACAGAGTTTTCAATGGCTGATTTCTCAAAAGGAGATCGCAGGCCTTTCTTCCAAGGAAGCTGTGGGTGGACTTGAACCTCTAACCTTTCAGTGAGCAGCTAAATGCGTTAACCGTTTGCACAACCCAGGAATTCCCGGTCATCTATAGGAGACAATAGTCGTCTAGCAGAGCATTCTTCAGGCTCTAGTTCTGCTGAGGGTCATGAAGAAGGACAGGGACATCTCATCAGCCACACCACAGACTCAGGCAATTAGAGGAGGGCAGCAGTACGCAGACAGGCTGCATTTCTAGGGTCAGGTAGGGCCTGTGTCACGTTTAGGAGTTTCCTTGAAAGACATGTAAGTCCAAATAATAGTTTTCTAAAAGGACGTGCTTCTTCTTCAAATAGTTGGAGGTGTCGGAAATAGACGAAGGTATAACTTTTAAACCTCTGTTTCTTTGCTACTAGTATGCCAATATTTTGAAGGAAATTACATGGGACTCAGTAAATATTTCTCAAATGAATGAATAATCAGAGTTTTCAGAGAAAACCCTCATTCATAAGGCAGAGGAACACAGTTCGGGAGCTTTTTGTATAATATCCTTGGCACCTCGTGCCCTGTGGCTCACACGGTGGCCTACCGATAAATGTTTTTCAAATGAATAGGAAAGAGTGTTTCTTTCATCCTAATATTCTTTACTGGAGAATTAGCAAGACTATTTAAAGTATAGATGGCATTAAAGTGCATTGAAGGTTTATTTGTGTTATGTAAAATTTAATTTCCTAATTGTCCTTTAATTTGTGCAATTAAAAACACTTAGTTTATGAGAGTCCTAGATCCCAAGGAACAATTACTTTGTAAACTTAAAACACACTCAGATCATTTTTCCTACGTGTTATCTTGAAAGGCAGGCCAACCTTAGACTTGCCCCATTTGCTTGATGGACTCTCATTTAGTTGGCCCTGGCCAGATCCATGTATCTTAATGTGGTTGTTTCAGGGTGCTTAGTTTTAGGTTTGGGGGATTTAGAGGGAAAATGGATCTCTTATTCCAGGTACTGAATTACTCCTCTTAATGATATATTGCCAAGCAATGATAGCCTTTTGTTTAATTGAAATTGCTCTTCGGCAGTCCTGTAGTCCACCTAAGGTGGGGTGTTGTAGAAGCTGAAGGAATAACCCTAGAAGTGGCTAGGTGGTACGACTATTCTGATAAAGTTTGGTATATCAGAGGGAGTCCGTAAATATTTGTTGGATTAAATTAAAGCAAAGATCAGGTCAAGCTTAAAAAGAAAATTGACACAAGAAAAGAATCAAGATACTTCTTGGCATACACCTCACGTACACAAGTCTTCTGATAAATGTTTGTTGAATGAATGCACAAGTTATCCCCCATGTCCAAGAGTGGAAATTACACATTTTTCCTGAATCAGATCCACTTCGAGTAGTATCATTTAATATTACAGGTTAGAGGAAAGATACTGCACACCGTGCAACAGAAATTGTATTCGCCTAGTATTCACTATGGCTTGTTCTTTTAAGTAAGAAAATTGATTTAGTATGACTTATTTGAAGGTTTTTACAAGACTCCTATTAAAACTCAATCTGTGGCATGAATCAGCATTTAAATAGAAAATCTATACTGTAAAATCTGTAATTATCTAATCGCTTAAAATCTATAACTGAAAGAAGATTCAGACACTAAAAGATCTCCTCTTAGCTTAACCAATTTGAACATTATATATGTGTGTATATGTATATATATATACATAGAGAGAGAGAGAGACAGACACACACACCCTGGGTGGTGGAAGTGGCTCAGTGCTTGGCTACTAACTAAGGGATTGGTGGTTCAAACCCACCCGGGGTGCCTCAGAAGAAAGGCCTGGCAATCTACTTCCGAAAGATCACAGCCTTGAAAACCCTGTGGAGCACAGCTCTACTATGCAACACGTGGGGTTGCCATGAGTTGGAATTGGCTTGACAGCAATGGTTTGGTTTGGTTTGGTGTGTGTGTACACACAGATATGTATACACACATACACCTGTATATACTATGTGTGTGTGTGGAATGCATAGGCAAAAGTTTAGAGTAAAAGGAGCGCTTAGTACTTTTAGGTTAAATCTAAGGCATCGTCGTTCATTTTAAAAAATCTGTTTTGAGCGGTGTGACTGTCGAGTATTATTAAAGTTCAGCTGGATTTTATAGCTTTGGGACTTAAATCTGATATGATAAGATAAGCCTCCATCAAAATAATCCAGACCAAACAAGGACAATAAAATTTGTCTCGGACACAATGAATCAAATGTATTATGGAAAATATAAGTACACTCTAGAGATAGCCTCATTCTCTGAAGGAATATAATTTTGTAAAGTAGGTTTTCCCCTTTTCTTTCAGAATGTGAAAAAGTACCTTTTCTTTTTTGTAATGGTTTTTAATATCCATTTTAAGAATGGTTCTGAGGTCTCAGAAGCGTAACAAATAAAATAATTTAAGAACTATTATATGGAATAATAGGGAGAAGATATGCTTTTAGTAAAGAAGGTTTAATTTGTACTTGGTAAAGTATAGGTCGATATCATTCTCATCCTAAAAATCTTACACTTCCTTTTCCTACAGAGAGAAGTACAAACTCCTTAGTGTAAAACTCTATACTTCCCATGATCTTACCCTGCTCTAATTTTATAGTTCCCATTATGTTTCTCTGGGCAACCTGATACCATCATCCCACAGTCCCTTCCTCCTTCTCAAACACCTTGAGGTGACATGTCATGATGCTTTGACTCTTACTTCTCAGTCAGCCAGAAACAGATTCCCCTCATCCATTCATTTGTCATTCAGCAAGTATTTATTGAATTGCTTCCTGTGGCCAGGTATTGTGCTAAGAACCCGGCGTCAAATGATAGTCAGGACAGGGTCACTGCCCTTGAGAAGCTCACAGTCTGGTCAAGGAGAGAAAGGCGATTGCAATGTAGAGTAATCGAGCCAAAGTATAGGTGTAAACCTTGAACTGTCAGCATCCTTTCAGGGAGCCAGGTGAAGCTTCATGGAGGAGGTCGCCCTTAACCTGAGTTTTAAAACATAAATAGTTTGTAAGGCCGAGGAGACTAAAGATAGACTAAAGATAGAGGGAAGGTTATAATCCAGGACAGGGCAGCATGAAAGCAGCAAGCATATTCAAGGAAGTGAAAGTGTTTGCAACATAGAGTCATGGGGGATGAGGCTAGAAAGGTTTGAGACTAAATGTCCTTTATGCTGATATCACTCAACATGTGGCCCCTAACCTAGTAATATCAGTATTACCTGGGAGATTTTTGAAATGAGAATTCTCTGACCTACTGTATCAGAATATCAAGGCCCAGGAACCTATGTTTTTTTTCTCCAGGTGAGTTTCAGGTAGGCGAACACTTGGGAAAGTCTTCCCTTTTTCATATAAGAGTGTGGACCCGATTCTATAAGCAATTAGATGTATGAAACAGTTTGAAGCCTGGAGGTGATATGATCAGTTTTGCGTTTTAGGAATACTCATTCATTGAACAAACATATATTTAGTGCTTAGCACATGCCAGACATTTTGCTAGAGATCTGGGATATAGTGGTGACCAAGGTATCCATGGTGCCTGTCAATGGAAGCTACAGTATAATGGGGAAGACAGACGATAGCTAAGTAAACTACGAATAAATAATTACAAATTATGATAAGTGTTATGAAGGAAACATCAGGGTTTGTGATAAAAAATAGGGCGTAGAAGGGGATTTTCAACCTTGTTTAGAGGTCAGAAGAGGCCTTTCTGGAGAGTAACATTTGAAGGTGAGACATGGAAAATGATAAAGCAGTTAAGAACAGCCTTTGCAGCTGCAGAAATAATTAGGTGTGAGACACATTTTGGAACTGAAAGAAGTAGCTAGAGTGAAGTAAGTGGGAAGGAAATGAGGTGTGGATGGAAAGGAAGGTAGGGGCCGTGTCAAGCAGGACCTCATATGCTCTTGTAAGGGGCGGGATTATATTCTAAGTGTCACGGAAAGCTTGCTGGTGATGTGGAAGAGAGATAGGAGGCAAAAAGACTAGCTAGGAAGCTATTGCTTTTACCCAGATGAGAGATGCTAAGGATTTGAGCTAATGAGAAAGAAAATGGGAAACAAGCACAGGAAGTATTTACCAATTGAATTGACAGAGTAGGGCATCTGAATGAATGATGTTGTTGTTGTTAGGTGCCATCGAGTTGGTTCTGACTTATAGAGACCCTATAGGACAGAGTAGAACTGCCCCATAGGGTTTCCAAGGAGCAGCTGGTGGATTTGAACTGCTGACCTTTTGGTTAGAAGCCGAGCTCTTAACCACTGTGCCACCAGGGCTCCGAATGGCAAGAGAGAAATCAGGAAGTGACTCCCCTGTTTCCTGAAATCAAGTTCAGTCTTCAAACACTGGATCAAATGCTAATCCCACAGGAGTTCCTTTGGTAGCTTTATCCCAATTTAAATTTTCTTTCCGCAGCATTTTGCTTGTCTGCAATAGCTCTTAACTTTATTCTTTCTTCCTGAGCAAAGTTCCTGGAGAGCAAGAGAGCAGTTATTTACTTAAGTTTATACTTTGTGTTTTTCTCTTCTTTCCCCTTTCTTCTCTCCATGCAGACGGCTCAAGGAGGTGGTCATCGAACCCTCCTCTATGGACATGCCATATTGCTACGCCATTCCTATAGTGGCATGGTGAGTAGACCTGCTGATGCATTGGAGATGCACATTCAGGAAGTGTTGGCAATAGCATTTCAGTGATGGCACTCATAAGCTTGGATGTATGTATTTAGTCTCTTTGTACCCTGTTTCATTTTCTCTATGAGTGTGAACTTAGAACACTTTTTAAGGCCTTTCTGTTCTATTGTTCCTAAGTGTAATATCTGGATGGACTAATTTTAGAGGAGAGAGGAATGACAGTTAAACTTTTAAAAATTTCATTTTATTTTAGTCATTTCATTAGAGAACTAAAGCATCCTTACTGAAAGATAAGATTAAAAAATAAAATCTACCTGTGAACTCCCCTGTCATTTCCACCAACTTTTTTTTTTTTTTTTTTTCCTTAACTAGATGTCCTTTTTCTTTTTCAGAATCAGTTCCTTATTTCACCTAATTACCTACCAGGCTTCTTACAAGAACAATTTTCTCATTCTCTGCTTTCCATATATTTATAATAGTTTTATTCAATTCTTTTAAATGCTTGTTTAAATTATAAAAGCCATAGATATTCATTCTATTAAGATTTAGAAATAAAAGAAGAAAATTCTTTATGATCACATTGAAGAGAGAAAACCTAATTTGGAACTTCTAAAAATGTTTTCAATTTTTTTTCTCTTCTTAATTTTTTTTACATAATTGAGATCTTTTTACGAAACCAAAATTATATTCTGATTTTTTTTTTTTACATATTATCATAGCATAAGCAGTTTTTCAATGATATTTAAATTCTCCTTCAATATAATTTTAGTGGCTACATGATGTTCAGATGTCTAGAGGTATAATATAATTGATCATTCTTTATTCTTTTTTTTTATTGTTCTATTAAACTTTTGAGGATGAGATAATTCCTATATTATATAACATGTTTCAAAGCAGGAGACTAAACATAGCCTCAATACCAGTATTCAACAAGCTCACACACACACACAAAAATAATTATGGATCTCAATTATGAATTAAAAAAACCCAGTGAATTATGAATATTGATGTGAAAATCTGATTTAAAGGGCTGGTTAATGGAATTCAACAGTATAGGAAAAGAAGTATAGGAAAAGTGTAGATCTGATTTTAATGATGGCTTAATATCATTTCCATTAATGTGCTACATCACATAAGTCAAATAAGAAAAATCATGATCATTTTATCAAGTGCTGAAAAGGGTCTTTAGTAAAACTCAACGCCCATTCCTAATAAAGACTCTTGTACTAATCATTGGTGATTATTTCCTCAATCATAAAGAATACCAAAGTCCAATTAATAGCCAACATCATACTTAATTGTGGTACACTGATACCATTCTTGATAAAAATTAACTAAAACAAACAAAAACAAGAATTCGTTCTGTCATCGCTATCATCATTGCTGTCTACGTCATTCTGAAAGTCTCCACCAATATGCTAATGTATGAAATCAAGCCAAATACTTTCATAAGTGGCTGGATATGAGACAAATATATAAAACTAGCTTTTTTGTATATAGCAATCATTCACTAAACCAACATAGAAAGAATTTCGATTTCAATAACAATTAAAGCACATAAACCACATGAAATAACTTGAACAATAAAATGCGAAGGAGTGTTTTAAGAAAACTACTCTCTATGCATAGCAAAGGGGCTAAGATCCTTGAACTGGTTGTTAGATCTGGATTCAATTTCACGTCGCCACTTGCTGAATAGCTTTGGACACCTCATTGAACCTCCCTAAGCATGTAATTGCATTTGGACATTTGTCCATGTATTCAATGAATAATATCGAGGACCTGCTGTCTTTTTTAGCACCGCTGTTCTAGGTGTTAGTTCCAGTTGTAAGACCAAGTCCTTACCCTGTGGAACTTCCATTAACATTTAGTGGAATAATGATAGTATCTACCTCAGAGCTGCTGTGGATATTAGAGAACAGAAGGTATGTTAATAGTGATGCTGCCCAGTACTGTAATATTATTAAGAAATATTATGGAAGATTTTAATAAGTAGGAATCACCTTATGTTTTTTGCCTGTGAAGTCTGAGTGTTATAAAGCTGACACTTTTTCTCAAAGGTAGATGTTGAATGGTTTAAATCTGAAATCTACACCCCTCAGGGATCATCATGGGCTGCCTGTCAGATTCACACTCCTCACTGGCTAAAGACATATTTGGGGACCATCTAAGCCCCTTTCCAATAAGTGAGGGAGCCAGTGCTTTGCAGTCAAGAGACAAAATCAGAGTTCTTCAGGTCAGTTTTATTTCATATCCCCATTGAACTGTCTTCCATCTAAGTTGCAAACATATCTGTGCCCAGATCTGCACATCCCCTGCCTTCTCACACTTACATACACCTACTTAGCTGGATGGGCCCTGCTGCACAGCAGGAATTGTCTAGCTTTTGCACTAGTTGTTCAGTGTTGTAGGGGCTCTGAGCTTTTTCACTCCGCAATGTTGTCTCTCAGGACTCTGAGTAGGGCTCCCAGTCTTGTCGGCAGGGCACCTGGTCAGTGTAGACGGTGGTATGCTTTGAGCTCATACCTCATTCATTTTTGTGTCCCTGTTCTTATAACCCTTAACAAGGTTTTTGAGGTTGGGGTGAGGGTAGAGGACTTGGCCTGAAAATGATTCTGAAGTTTATGTCAAAGAATATAGAGTTAGGAAAGCCCAAGGGGAAAAAGAAAGCAAAGAGAGGATGGCGTTGTGAGAGTTTGGTTTCTGTTAGGGAAGTGTACATGTACGTGCACATGATAACACTCTCTGTAGTGTGACATACCACACACCACAGTCAATTCTGGATGGATTCCCAAGGGTTACCTTTTTTTGGATGAAAACAAAACTAAGAGAAAAAAGTGAATAGTTTTCGAATTTCTGTTTGGGTGGAAGATGACTGTCAGATCAGGTTGTGCTTTTACTTATGATCATGAATATCACATGGAGGTAGAGGTGTGCAAACACATCCCAGCCACTCTTCTTTTACTGACAGAGCACTGCGCTTTAGTCTTCGATAAGAGGAAAGAGACCACATTTCCTTTAGAACGTCGCTCCTGATGAATGCTGTGTAAGCGTTGTTCTGCCTTACAGACACTTAGAAATCTGGGTGCTGGCTTTGAAGGAAAGGACTGATACAGCAGAGATAGACGAGTACTAATTTATGTGCAGAACAAGAAAGAGATATGACTACGAACATTTAATGACAACCACTGACTCTGTTTTGTAGTATTTATCCTGTTTGTCCACCTCCCGGTCTTCAACTGATAAACTGGCCTTCGATGTGGGTTTGCAAGAAGACACAACAGGTGAGCACCCAGGGAGGTATTGGCCTTGTAGTCAGAGAGAGCCCTGCAGGGATTGGTTGGAACAAGTCATGAGACATGATAGAAGATACCTCAGATGAATATTCTTCAGATGGAGTTAGGAAAAAATGAATGACTTTCTAAGGAACATTTCTCGCAGAAGGAAGAAGTGTATATTGTCTCTATTGGTCATTCCCACGTAATTAGTTGCATGGTAAAACTAGCCTTTAACTGTATTCTTTTTATGGGTTTGAATAGAAAATCAGTACTGACTATATGCTGAGTGTTATCCATATTCATTTGCACTGATTAATTCGGGAAGTATTACTGCATAACTCTGTTGTTATTCTTCATCTGCAAATATTTTTAAATCTAAAAATGTAACATATTCAATGTCACCAACCAAACAAAAAAGTAGAAAATGGAAGTCTCCTACATCTCTCTGCCAGCATGGCATTTGGCCACATAACTGTCCACACAGACATGCATTTACATATTTTTGAATCAAAAATGTACATATTAACACATGTATCTTTTCACAGGATGTAAGTAGGCAAAAATGGTCCTTACTTAAGTTCTTACTCTCAATGCTCTGAAGACTTTGCATTTTACTTTTTTTTCATTTTACATAAGGGACAGCTTAGTAAAATTAGAGATGACAACATTTTGCATATCTTTTTTGAATCAGCATCCCAAAAAGTACTGAGAGTTTTTGTTGTTGTTGTTATAATAAAATTGTAGCATTGCAAAACCTCAAGTTCTTGTGAAAATCAAATGGCAAATACACTAGATGTTATCACAGAGAGCAGCATGAACAGTGTGGTTGTATAAAGAACACTATCAGATCAGCATGACCAGAGAAGTTGGTTTTGTGTTAGCCTAAATATCCTTTTTAAGCAACGCTTAGTGGGTGGGGAAAGACACCAACATTCTCAAGATGTTACAAACTGTGTCTATGAAGAATCTTTGCATTTCATTATGCCTTATCCTAAGCTAATTTGGCTTAATTTTTTTTTTTATTTTCATGGTCCAAGAGATTACTTTTTGTTTCTGAAATTTGTGCGCATGGAAGAGTTTGGTCTTAGGAAAGTGATTCCGAAGATTTATTTCATTGCCCCCTTTTATTCTGGAGTAACTGACAAAGAAATAGATTTGAGGTACTTCTCTATGTTTCATTTTTCAATCATCCCACAGGTGAGGCTTGTTGGTGGACAATACACCCCGCCTCCAAGCAGCGATCAGAAGGAGAGAAAGTCCGAGTGGGGGATGATCTCATCTTAGTGAGCGTGTCCTCAGAAAGGTACTTGGTAAGTATAAAAATTAGGATTTGTGCTTGGTGAAGTGTCCAATGGCAGGGCAATGAAATTGTCTCTTTAAAGTTTAGATTGCCAATTGTCTAGGAAACTTGCTTATAAACAAGCCTGGATCTCTATTCGATGGATTATCAATAGGTGGGAGAATAACGTGATGTGCGTGGAAGTGTTGCTTACCGGGTTCGTTTAGGCGGGCTTTCCTTGTGACCTTCATGGGCATCTTCGTGACATTGATAGTGCCGGCTCTTGGATTATTTTATTAATCATATGTAAATGCAATCGGATCAAGAATTCAAAATTCCATGGTCTTTATTTTGTGCCCAGTGAAAAGGAAACATAATGAAGCTGTGACTACTGATTCTGATATTTATCAAAGCAAATTATTATGTGAGAAACACTTGCATGTTAAGAATGGAGAAATCAAAAAAGTAGAGTTTGCTCTGGCCATTGATGTTGCATGTTTCAAAGGGTAGAGCTTGGGGATGGAGGATGGAATGAAGTGTATGTTTCATCATTGAATATTTGTATTTTGGTGATATATCTCTTCAGTTTTATTTGTTTATGAAATTGTATTATTCCAAAAGAATGATTATATACAAAAGTTGGCCAAATATTGAAAGCAATGAAGTATGAAGGATGTCAGTGCAAAATATATTTTGATAAACAGTTGAAAACATAAATAAATATAAAATGAGAGCATTATAAACTTTGCATCACTATCCCCATTTAAAAAAAAAATCCCATACATCATAGTGGATAATGAGTGAAACAAAATTCAAAAATACAGCGTTGTGGCACACACCAGATTATGAAAATTGTTATTACTGTTGCCCTACATCAAAATATGATTTGTGAGTAACTGATCATTTTACTTACTGAAAATAAGTGATTGGTACCCCTTTCTCTATAAACATGGAAATAGAGTGGAATCGGAGGGCGTTTTAAGTCAGTTTTTGTCTAACACATTTAGTTCCCATTTTGAAACATTCCTAGGAAGAGAGAGTTTGTTTCACTTTCTTTGTGTGAAGAAGTAACCATGAAGACAGGGAAACGGTGAACACTGCTCATGTGACTGATGGGAGCTCTTAAATTGAATGGAATGTCTAATGTTTCATAGCAACGGGAGGCCTGGGGAGCCTCTCTGCTCTTGTTTATCAGCTAGTGTAGGTGGGAACAGGCACTGGGCACATTTTTAGGACACACATGTATGACTATGTGTGTCAGCTTGTGAAATAAGCATTAAGCCCTTGCTGGGTCTGTGTGCTGAGATGTTAAGGTGCCATATTTTGATCAGGAGATGTTTATTCTGAGTTGTAGTTCTGCTTGGAAACCAATAGCAGTAGAAATAATTTGTGCACATTTTTCAGTATATAAATTCTACACATATTTTATTTTGATTTTGGCGTAAGGATGCATTTCTTTTGTTGTACAACTTGTGCATTTTGCAATACAGCAGAGTTTGTTCGATAGATGACATCATTGTGCACTGAAGGAATGTAAAACGAGAACTCACAGAGGCCCTGGCCTCTAACATCAATTTTGCCACTAGCTACCTGAGCAAGTCACATGATTCACTGAACTCTGGCTTTCTCGTTTGTAAAATGGGGATGATGCTAATGATAATTCTTAACGCCAAGGTTATTGTGAAGAAGCAATGAGATAATCTGGATATACTTTGAATTAAAAAACACTTTTATACAAATAGGATAAACCCTGGTGGCGTAGTGGTTAAGTGCTACGGCTGCTAACCAAAGGGTCGGCAGTTCGAATCCACCAGGCGCTCCTTGGAAACTCTATGGGGCAGTTCTACTCCGTCCTATAGGGTCGCTATGAGTCGGAATCTACTCGAGGGCACTGGGTTCTGGGTATACAAATAGGAAACCCTGGTGGCATAGTGGTCAAGAAGCTATGGCTGCTAACCAAAAGGTCGGCAGTTTGAATCTACCAGATGCTCCTTGGAAACCCTGTGGGGTAATTCTACTCTGTCCGATAGGGTCACTGTGAGTCAATATCGACTCAACGGCAACAGGTTTGGTTTTCTTGGTTTATACAAATAGGAGCCCTGGTGGCGCAGTGATTAAGAGCTAAGGTGAGTTGTGCTGCTAACCAAAAGTTTGGCTAGTTTGAATCCATGAGTCACTTCATAGAAACTCTAAGGGGCAGTTATACTCCACCCTATAGGGCTGCTCTAAGTCGGAATCGACTTGACGGCGGCTGCTTTCAGGTTTTTTATACAAATAATAGGAGTCTGTGTGTGGCGCTAACAGTTAAGTGCTGGACTACTAATTGAAAGGTTGGTGGTTCAAACATACTGAGAGATACCGTGGAAGAAGGGCCTGGTGACCTACTTCCAAAATTCAGCTGTTGAAAACCCTATGGAGCACAGCTCTACTCTCATACACATGGAGTTGCCTTGAGTCAGAATCGATTCGATGGCAACTGGTTTTTTTTTAATACTAGTAATAGCAACAATAATAATACATCAGATTCTCTTTTTATCACCTTTGGAGAAGTAAACTTTATGATTAATTAAAACTCATTAATAACTTTAAAACTATATTTTAGTCAGTGTATTAAGGAAGCTTTTCCTGAAAACCTGTTACATAGTGCTGCAAAACAGTGGCCAACTGGATGGTTTAAGTTGCCCCCTCATTTGGTAATGAAGTCAGTGATTTTTATTGTTTCTCTATGGACCTAGCATATAGGAGAAACTACAGGAAATACCAAGGTTTGTTACACGTGGTTTCTGCCCTCAAGGAATTAATTTGAAGAACAAGCCAAAAATACGTACAACTATGAGAAAATCTTAAGACAGTAAATAAGCCTATTATAATATAGGTTAGAGATGTGAAAGAGAGTGCCTTTAGGAAATGTTGTTGTGTGCCATTGAGTCCATTCCGATTCTTATCGACCCTATGTGACAGAGCAGAACTGCCCCATAAGGTTTCCTAGGCTGTAATCTTTATAAGAGCAGATCACCAGGTCTTTTCCTGAGCAACTGGTGGATTTGAACTGCTGAGCTTTTGGTTAGCAGCCAGTGCTTAACCATTTTGCCAGAGGGCTACTTTACCTATAAGTATAAAAAAACTCTGTTGCTGTCAAGTTGATTCTGACTCATAGCGACCCTATAGGACAGAGTAGAACTGCCCCATAGGGTTTTCAAGGCTATTTCTTTACAGGAGCAGGCTGCCATATCTCACCCCCTGTCCCCCGCCCAGAGGGGCTGGTGGGTTCAAACTGCCGACCTTTTGGTAAGCAGCCGAATGCTTTAACCACTGCGCCACCTGGGCTCCTTACCTATAGCTATTCCACTGCCAAGGAGTTGATTCAGACACATAGAAGACAGAGTAGAACTGCCCCACGGGGTTTCCAAGGCTGTGATCTTTACAGAAGCAGACCGGCACATCTTTCTCCCACAGAGCTGCTGGTGGGTACGAACCCCTGAACTTTTGGTTAGCAGCTGAGCACTTAACCACTGTACCACCAGGTCTCCTTTATAAGTATTAAAAAAAAAAAACAAACACAAAATACAGAAACTGCTTCTGTCAAGTCAATTCTGACTCATAGTAACCCTGTAGGACAGAGTAGAGTCACCCCATGGGGTTTTCAAGGAGCAGCTGGTGGATTTGCACTGTTGACCTTTTGGTTAGCAGCTGAACACTAACCACTGTACCACCAGGGCTCCTTAATAGGTGTACCAAAAAAACCCCAAAAACATTGCTGTCAGATTTTATCTCATTTCCAGTAGGTAAATAGGATGCAGTGTTGGATTCAAAGACCTGTGTGGTGGACTTAGTGAGAAGGGTCTAGAGAACCATGAAAGGGCAAGAACTGAGGTAGTAAAAGGACTTGGGAATAGAACGAGGCTGTTGGAGTAATCCATAACTAATAATAAATTCCTGAATAACTAAAAACGGGCTGTATATGTATTTGTTATTACCACATTTATCTGAGTGAGATCAACAGATTAGAGTGTGATGCTAATCAGGCTAGATTTGCTAGCATAGAGCTATTTTATTCGATTTCATGAACAGTGGCAGCGGTTTGCACCCCATAGCTCAGTGGTTAAAAGTTTAAGCTCTGGAGTCCCTGCTTGAATGCGAAGCCCAGGCCACCAATTCCTATGTCTAAACCTGGGCCAACCACATAACCTCTGTAAACCCTCAGTTTCTTTATCTGCAGTATGGGGATAATAAAGAACTGAACTCACAGGGTTGTGGTGAGGATTGAATGCTTTAATCCAAGCAAGGCTCTAAATTTAATCCAAGCAAGGCTCTAAATTCTGTGAATAAAATAGCTCATAAAAATTAACACACTTTACCTGTGAGATATGTGCCAATTAAGGATGATTGAAGACACTGCAGATATTTAAAAGAAAATAAAAATTTTTTTTTGTTTTTAAATGAAGCTGTATTATGTGAAAGCAAAGTTCATATTTTAAGAAGAAGCTGATCTGGTTTAAAATAAATTAAAAATTGGCTGAAAAAAAGTTAACTTTTTAATTACTAGAAAACTCTGAGCATTACTGGTTATTGATTTTACATTGTTTTAGTCAATGATTCCTATAGACCTTTGGTCCATTTTTTTCCTTCACTAATGATGATTAAGGTAAGGCCAAATGATCTTGTTGTGTATATTTGGTATACTAATAAAGCTTACAACTCTTGGAAGGCTAAATTAATTAAAACTGATTTAAATGATTGGTTTTTACCCTTTGGTTTGTGGAGGTGCCTCATGGATGGAAGAGAGAGGGTGCTGTGTTCTACACCAAAGCTGCTTTTTCTCCAGGCTCCCTGTAGGGTAGCTCCACCCTTGTCTGCTTCATAACTGGATATCTGTGTACGGTTTCCTAGGAATATAGGGTCTCCTGTCTAACCATATTCAGAACTACTCATCTAAATAATATCTTTCCTCATCTTTCTGTTTTATATTCTAATATGAAAGAATGTCTTAATCTTCTTTTCAGGAATATCCAAATGGAAAAAATATTCCTTTTCCCCTCTTAGAACTAAAAATTTTTTTTTTTTTCGCTTTGAAAGAAAGCTTTATCAAAGCTGTTTAAGTGTTAGAGAAATACACAATTTATAATAGAGAAAACTGGTCAAGTAGGTAGATTTACTTACTGTAAATCTATTTCAAACTGAACAAAACAAGGTAAAGCATACAGAACAATTTTTGTGCCATGGACCTCTTTGGCCATCTGGTAAAACTTATGGACCCCTTGTCATAATTGTATTTTAAAATGCATAAAAGAAGTACATAGGATTACAAAGGGAGCCAAAGATATTGGAAATCCAGTTCTGTGATCTCCAGGTTAAGAACTCCTGGCATACAACTTACAATGTCCCTTCTGTTTCTGAGATTTTGTGCTTTTGCCATAGAATGCCTGCTTACTCCAAACACGATTCTTGGGCCAGCAGCGTTGGTTGTCCCACCCGACTCCTTCTGTATCAGAATCTACATTTTAAAATTAGGTCCCCAGATGATTTGTATGCGTATTAGAGCTTGAGAATCATTGCCTCCAGGATCAAGGAGATCCCTCCTGCCCAAAGCCCCTGCACCACTGCTGCTCATGGTCTGATGCCACCAGATTATTGTGTAAATTCTACTCTTTTTAGATCTTTCAGTCTAAGGCAGACTGCCAGCTTCTGACATTTTTTTTTTTTCTTTAAGAACGAATTATCTTAGTTTCAGTAATTACAAATGTGTTTGCATTCTGAATATCTAATACCACAGGTATGACTTGAAGGGTGTCTTAAATAGACTTACTTTTGATATTTACGTAGCAAAATTAAATAGGAGTGTCCAATGGATTTATGACCAGAGAATACTTAATTTTAGAATAAAATAGTGGACATTAAATAAATAGATAATTTTATATGGCTGTAGTTTTTTTGAATACGATATTAAGGATATTTGGAGGACTTTGTCCAACAGACCGAATTTTTCATAATTTTATGGTTCTCTCACATTTATTTTCTATGATTTATCTTTAGGGTTAGAGGTGATGTAAAAATTGCATTTTAAAGTGCACTCCCATTGTTTTGTCACTGAGGTGGCTCCTCTTTGCCCAAAGGTTAAGGTCTTTGGTCTGGCACCAGCCTTTGTCTGAAGGCCTGTTTCTTCCTCTGCTGCTCACTTTATCCTGTGAGCCCCAAAGACTAAACTCGCTGCTGTTCTGTATTGTCCTCATTTCTCTGTCTCTTTGATTATACTCTTTTCCTCTCCATGCTCTTCCCCTTAGTAGTCTTTCGAGAGCTAGGGAGGCCGGGCCGTTTCTACTGACAAGGCTCTTGGCGTATTAAAACTGAAAATTCCCAAACCGGGTTAGATGTTTACACCCAACCCATGCGCATTATTAAGTCACATACCCAAATCTAACGTACAAACTTACGTGGGGAGAGTGCCTCCAATACGTGACTGTGAGATCTAGGCCCAAGGATCCTCCTGGCTCCCTCCAGCCCCTCATCTCAGGTGAAGAAACCACATCTCTACCTGTGGAGAAGCCCCTCGAGCCTCAAGGAGCAGTGCAAGGAACGCTTGTCTGATTAGTGCTGGAGGAAGTGTTTCCTTTTCAATTCCTGTAGCACTTTGATTGCAATTCTTGAAACACTTTGTATCTACTGACTCAGAGCATTTAGCAAATATGTTTTCCGTCTCTCCTAACATGTAAGTCCCCTTGGGATAGGGAACATGTTCTGTTAATATTTAGCTTGATGTTTTATGTGTCGTACATTCAGTGAACCTTTGATGAATTAACAAATGATGATAATATAGGTCATATTTATCATATCTATATGTAGGTATGTCATATTTATCATAATACGACATGATATGCTCTTCAAAAATAAAAAAGCAACCATATTTTATTTATTTATTATTGATGGTTTGGTAAAATTCATATTGTTTTACAGTTTTTTTTTTTTTTCCTGTTGTATTTAGCTCAGGTCATTGATATAGGAATATTTATAGAGTAATGTTTATGGTACTTTATTTTTAAAGGTTGGTTGACTTTTGAAGATCTTTGTTTACTGAAAAACACTGTTAGATGCTAGGGATGCAGTTTCGAACCTGCTTTCTGGCAGCTTACTAGAACAAGAAGGAAAAGGAAAATAAATAAACCAAATATTTACATTGTGCAATAATTGCTATAAAGAAAATGTCTGATGCCTGTTTTGTGGAAGCAGATGGGGTGTGATTTATTTGTAAATCATAGAAGAATTTAGTACATCGGGGAAGCAAATTTAGTCAATAAAGGAACCTAGGCTGGGATTATGCTTAAGAGTGACAAGGTTGAGGTGAAGGAGAAGTTGTGAAAAAGCAGACAGCAGTCCCCAGACCCTTTGTTAGCCCAAGACTGGAACCATTCCTGAAGCCAACTCTTCAGACAGTTGGACTGAACTATAAGACAGAAAATGATATGATGAGGAGTGAGCTTCTTGACTCAAGTAGATACATGAGACTATGTGGGCAGCTCCTGTCCGGAGGCAAGATGAGAAGGCAGAGGGGGAAAAGGAGCTGGCTGAATGGACACAGAGAATACAGGGTGGAGGAGTGTGCTGTCTGATTAGCGGAAGAGCCGCTAGGAGTACATAGCAAGGGGTGTATAAGCTTTTGTAGGAGAGACTGACTCGATTTGTAAACTTTCACTTAAAGCACAATAAATTAAAAAAAAAAAGCAGACAGCAGTTGAGATAAGGAAAGGATTAAGAGTGAATTATTGCTGGATACGATGTATTAACTGGTAAACTTTTAAACTTCCTGGTTGGAAAAGTTACTAATAAAATAAACGCAAACATGTCACAATGTCCAGAATTTCTTCAGTTTTGGTTTTAAGAGAAAGAGAGTGAAATACCTGTGCCTGCGGGTGACTCGAGAATAGCATATTTAGGCAAAAGAGACCTTTAGGGTTTGGAAAGCCTGTGGAAGACAACAAGGGTGACTATTTCATGCTGTGACTGACCTCTGTCTAACTAGGATGGCCTGAGTCCTGGGAAAGTCATGGTGTGAATGAAGTCTTGAAAAGCCTAGGCTGTCATCCATGTTGGAAAAGCATTACAAAAACATGACAGGGATATTGGCAATATTAACTGAGAAGACTCCAAGAAAACAGGTGGTGGTTCTATGCATGTTTAAAATTCTGGAGACAGCCTAAGAGTGATTAATCAGATATGTAGGCATTTGGTTGTGCTCCATAGCTTTTCTTTAGTTATCATTTGGCATTCAGTGATGTGAAATGTGATATTATTTTAATAAATTTATATTTTTAAGAAGGAAAATTTAAACTTCTAATGCCTGAATTGTGGAGGAAATTTGTTAGCCTGGTTTTAGATACCTACTGGGAAATAGCGCCATCTAATGGCTACTTTGTAAGCTGGATTCAGAAGAAGAGGAACAAGACCTACCCTTGCTGTTGTCGTATGATCTTGGCTGAAAGCAGAAAATACCAGAAAGATATTTACCTGTGTTTTATTGACTATGCGAAGGCATCCAACTCTATGGATTGTGACAAATTATGGATAACATTTCTAAGAATTCCAAAATACTTAATTGTGCTCATGTGGAACCTGTACATGAATCAAGAGGGAATTGTTCAAACAGAGCATGGGGATACTGAGTGGTTTAGAAGTGGAAAAGATGTGTGGAAGGGTTGTACTCTTTCACCTTACTTATTCAGTATATATGCTGAACAAATAATCTGAGAAGCTGGGCTATATGAAAAACTCAGCATCAGGACTAGAGGAATACTCATTAACGACCTGAGATATGCAGCTGCTAAAACCTTGCTTACTGAAAGTGAAGAGGACTTGAAGCACTTACTGATGAAGGTAGAAGACTATTGCCTTAAGTATGGATTACATCTGAACCTAAAGAAAATGAAAATCCTTACAACTGGATCAATAAACAACTTCATGGATAAATGGCAAAGAAATTGAACTCAATGATTTCATTCTTCTTGGATCAACAATCAATGACCATGGAAGCAGCAGTCAAGAAATCAAATGACGTATTATCGCATGGGGCAAATCTGCTGCAAAAGACCTATTTCAAGTGTTAGCAAAGATATCACTTGGAGGACTAAGATGTACCTGATTGAAGCTGTGGTCTTTTCATGCCTCATGGTGGCACAGTGGTTAAGAGCTATGGCCGCTGACCAAACGATCAGCAGTTCGAATCCACCAGGCGCTCCTCGGAAACCCTGTGGGTCACTGTGAGTCGGAATTGACTCAGTAGCAATGGGTTCCATTTGGTTTGCTGCATGGTAAAGCCAGACAATGAAAAAGGAAGACCGAAGATGCATTTGTATTGTGGTGCTGCCGAAGAATATTGAATATACCATAGACTACCAGAAGAATGAACAAATCTGTCCTAGAGGAGGTATAGCCAGAATGGTACTTAGAAGCAAGGATGGTGAGACTTTGTCTCGCTTACTTTGGACGTGTTATCAGGAGAGACCAGTTGCTGGAGAAGGACATCATGTATGGTAAAACAGAGGTTCAGCGGAAAAGAGTGAGACTCTCAACGAGATGGATTGACACAGTGGCTGCAACAATGAGCTCAAACATAGCAACAATTGTGAGGATGGTGCAGGACCAGGCAACACTTCATTCTGTGATACATAAGATTTAAGTTAGTAACTCTTGAAATGAAACGGAAAAATTCTTAACCTCAAACAGGACTATTACTCTTTTCCTACTAGCATATTAATTTTTGAATGACAGCATTGAAACAGATATTCTTTATGGACATTTCCAATTCTGTGTTGTTACGTTTGAGCGGCCAGAGCCCTTCAGTATTAAGGCTTGTCAGAGACTGAAGTGACGCCTCCTTTTACCTCTCATATATAGCACCTGTCCTACGGCAACGGCAACGGCAGCTTGCAGGTGGATGCCGCCTTCCAGCAGACCCTCTGGAGCGTGGCCCCTATCAGCTCAGGAAGTGAAGCCGCCCAAGGTAAAGCCTCCACTCTAATTAATACGCCCTTCCTTGATGAAAAGTTGATAGTCATTTTTGGGATTGTAATAATGAGCTGGTGGTTAATTAAGGCTTGTTTGTGTCAAAATATTCTGTAATGCAGATACAGTTAAAAATCTCATTTAAATTGCTGTCAAAAAGTGATGTTTGTATTGATTTCTCTTTCCTTATTTTTATGTTATTCTCATCTTTAGCTTACCTGTGTGTGTTTTGGGTTTACTTTCTAGGTGTTGTTTTCTACAAATTTTTGGTCTCGGGGTAATGCTCAGTCAGACTAACGTTAAGATTTTTCATCCTCTGTTGTTGGTGCCTTATGGCTCCATCACAACACTATTTGTACAGCAGGGTTTTGAGGGCAAATTATTCAAACTTAAATCAGTTGCCAGTGAGTTGATTTTGACTCGTGGTGACCTGGTACGTGTCAGAGTAGAACTGTGCCCTGTTGGGTTTCCAGTGGATGATTTTTCAGAACTACGTTGCCAAGACTTTCTTCCAAGGTGCCTCTGGGTGGACTCAAACCTCCAACCTTTTGGTTTGCAGCCAGTATGTTAACCATTTGCACCACCCAGGGACTCCTTATTCTATAAAATCCTCCATTAAAAATATAAAAGTTCATAGGCTCAGAGTTGAACTTACCTGTTCTAACTTAGGTAGATTCAAATCTGAGCACAAGCAATTTTATATCTTTACTGAAGGACTTTATGGGAGTCGAGTCATGTATTCTATTGGAAGCATCACTGACAACGGGGCTCAGGAGTGCAGGGCTCAGATGCGGCACCTGGCACCATCTATCTCTGTGACCTTGGCAAGTGACTTTAGTCTCGCTAGACTTCTGGGTATCTGTCTATGAAAACAGAAGATGGGGCCAGATGACCTCCGGCTGTAATCATAAATGACTTCTCCTCCTTCTAGGGTATCTGATTGGTGGTGACGTTCTCCGGCTGCTGCATGGACACATGGACGAATGCCTCACGGTTCCCGCAGGGGACCATGGGGAAGAGCAGCGGAGGTTGGTATTGAGCCCAGGTTGTGAACCATGTGGTTCTTTGCCTTAATGTGGTTTTTAAATTATGCCTACGTCTGTTCAGGGCATTAGCGTAATAGTAAGTGGGCTGCTAACGTTTTAACGTTCTTCTGTTCATGAAAGTGACTCATTTGTTGGCCTCCTTCAAAGTTCTTTCTCATGTTCTGTTTTCATTACGTGTCAATAGAAGAGCTGACAACACACATTCAAAAACATTGAACACGTTAAATTAAACTGCTTAAAACTTCATTGAATGTTCATTAGTTTTGATTAATTCTTTCTAGGATGTTCAGTTTTAATGTCAGAGTTCTCAAATTGGCCAAAATTTCTGGACCTTTTTCTATTACTTCATTTATTTACATAGATAATAAAGGAGACCACTTCCCCTAATATATTATTTGATAGACTACCTCTCCCACGTTAACGTTATTTGGCACTGGGCCCAAATGAAAATTATCTGGGTCCACTGGGGAAAAGTGCACAAATATTACAAAGCCATAAAAATATATAAGATGCTTTGATTGTTACTGCTTTGCTTCATGGATTAATTGAATTTAGTAAAATGAATGTGTAAATAAGAGATTACAGTGAGAGAAGACATAGGTGTGGGTGATCGTTACAGTGTCTTTAACCGTTTCAGTGGGCATTTCTCATAGTATTAACACGTACGTTTAGGTAACTATTATTGAATGCATATTTATTCACACAATGCAATAAAAGGTTATAGGGAAAATTTAGAAATTTAATTATCACTTAACTTTTTTTTTCTTAACTAGCTGTCCAACTTCGGGGATAGTTGCTTTGAGACTGTCTGGCAGTCAGAGGACCTGGGTCTTATCTGGGTCTTATCTCTCTCATCCGCCTGGTGTGGTTTACGGTAAAGAGTGAAATACAGAGCCTGGTAAAATCCCTTAGCTAAAAATGCACTTTTAGGAGGTTAGGAAGAAGTTATTTATAGTGTTAATAGCATGTGCATACAAAGATGCAGGGAATTTCAAAAGGCGGTTGGGGGAAGTAATTCCAAACAGCAGGGAATTTAAGGCCCAGAGGGACAGCAGCATACTCTGGGTATAGCAAGTATTTCAGAGTGACTTCAGTGGCAAAGTGGTTAAGTGCTACGGCTGCTAACCAAAGGGTCTGCAGTTCAAATCTGCCAGGTGCTCCTTGGAAACTCTATGGGGCAGTTCTACTCTGTTTTATAGGGTCACTATGAGTTGGAATCGACTCGACAGCACTGGCTTGTTCTGGATTCAGTGGCAAATGGAGGAAAAGTTGGCATCTAGGTAAGATCAGCTTTTAAAGGTTCCTCAGTGCCATTCCTGTGGCCTGGCTTTTGCTCTGAGGTAGTTAGGAAGGGGTGTAGGGATGGGGAAAAATGGTCAGATCTCTCTTAAAATAACAGCTCTGATCGTTATAAGTGGCTTAGATTGCTGGTGGGGAGAGCCTGAATCAGGGTAATCAATTAGAAGGTGACTGTAGTGGCTTATATGCTGGAAGACGAAAATCTTATTTGGGATAGTGGCCCTCTGAAAGGAGAAGCCTCTGTACATTAGAGACATTTTTGGAAAATTGACTGGATTAGGGATGGACCGGATGTGGACTGTGAGAAAATGTGTCAAATCAGGGCAAACCTGATGTTTGACTTGAGTGAAGACAGATGGTGCTAAGCATTGCAGGAGAGCGTGCATAGTTGGCAGGAAAGACTGAGGAAGATTTTGGACACAGGTAAGTATAGAGGTTCCATGGAACATCAAGACGGAAATTGGGATTTCTAAATTTTAGAACAAGCTTACGTTGGATATAAATTGCAAACACATCAGAGGTAGTTGAAAGAATGGGAGTACATAATAAGTTCACTCAGATGGAGAGGGAGAAGCAGTAATTATGGGGGTCTGTTTATGCGTTTGGGCCTAGTTTCCATAAGGTTGCAAAGCACTGGAATGGACTCACCAGGGAGGAGGGCTTAGGATGGTATCCTAATGAACGCTGGTATTTAAGATGTGGATAGAAGAGTCAGCACAGTAGTCAGAATGAGAGTTAAATGGAGAACCAGGGAAATTAGTCAGGGAAGCCAAAGGAGAATTAAATGCTGTGATGTAGTCATAAAGAGTTAGGGAAAAAGTACCTTTTGGGTCTTCAGTCCCTGATTTGTTAAATGAAAGTCCAAATGATTCTTAGAGCTCTTCTAGCTCTTTCTACAGGCACTGTAGAGATTTATAGTGAACGGAAAGGGCCCTAAGCTAGGCAGACCTGCGTTTGGACCTTGGCTTTGCTGCTTACTAGCTGTATGATTTATACAAGTGACTTAATCTCTATAAATATCAGTTTTCCCATCTGTAAAATGCAGCGTAAGTATGGACTCCTACTTCATAGGGTTGTTATAAAAGGTTAAGTGAGAAAATGCTTGTAAAATACTTCATACAAAAAACATGTGGAAGAAAGTATGGTAGAGCATAGCCTTTGCAGGAAGAGAGGCAAAACTGTGTCACAGAAAATCCTCTATTCTTTTGAAGCAAATGTAAGATAAGTGTGTAGTGGGGAAAGGATCCTGGTTCTTGCTAAGGCTTAGAAGCCAGAGATGGTTGGACATAGTTTTGTTTTAGTAGGTTGATATTTTCATTTTCGAGTGAGAATATCCAGGGTCTGAGGTTAAGTGATAGATCCAGATTTCTTACACTGGCAATGACTACCATTTTCCACCTCTCCTGGGCATTAGAGAATTCGTGTGTTAGGTGCTTTACTGAACATGGCACTTACAGAGTGGGTTTCCTGCTGATTCCTTAGATACCAGTAAACTTATTGCTGTCGAGTTGACTCCAATTCATGGCAACCCCATATGTATCAGAGTAGAACTGTGCTCCATAGGATTTTCTTTCTTTTTCCCTCATACAAAAATTTATACGCACATTGCTATGTGACCCTAGTTGCTCTCCCTATAACATGACAGCACACTCCTCTTTTCCACCCTGGATTTCCCCTGTTCGTTCAACCAGTTCCTGTCCCTTTTTGCCTTCTCATCTCACCTCTGGACGGGAGCTGCCCATTTAGTCTCTTGAGCTAATAAACACTTTCTTCATGAGTATCATTTTATGTCTTATAGTTCCATAGGGTTTTCAGTGGCTGGTTGTTCAGAAGTAGATCACCAGACCTTTCTTGGCCTTGAACTTCAAACATTTTGGTTAGCAGCTGAGTGCTTTATCTGTTTGCACTACCCCCCAAAAAAACCCCAAAACCCATTGCTGTCCAGTTGATTCCAACTCATAACAACCCTATAGGACAGAGTAGGACTGCCCCATGGGGTTTCAAAGGGTGAAATCTTTATGGAAGCAGACTGCTCTATCTTTCTCCCATAGAGCAGCTGGTGGGCTCAAACTGCAGACCTTTCAGCTAGCAGCCGAGCACTTGAACAACTGTGCCACTACCCAGGGACTCCCAATTCTTTAGAAAGCTGGCTCTTATGGCAGAGAAAACTAGGGGAAATTTCAAAGATACTTTAATATTTTTCTGAACCCACCCTGCCATCGTGTACATGTTGAAGCCAGCCCCTGGCAAGGATTTTTTTTTCTTGAATTTATGTTGAGATTGCTCTATCAGTTTAATCTCAATGTATATTCAGATCTGTTTACACTGGTGAAATTAGGTTAGAATGGATGTCCGATCATGACTTCAGGGAGAAAATGAGTCAGAAAAAGCCACATAGAGCCTAAGGGATGCTGTTTAAGAAAGAAGAGTTATATTTGTCTTCATTAGGTAGTGAGGTTGAACAATTATTTGCATATAATGATAAAATAATTCCTTAAATATTAAGTTTATGTGTAACTTTATTATTTCAAATCGTGTTACTGTCGTTGTGCAGACATTTTTAAATCTCTCTCTACACCCACCTAAGTGCCAGTGCCCTGGGGAACTGGGGTGAGGTGTGGTACAGCTCAGCTGGAAGCCGCATCCCTTTTATTGTTATGAATCTGCAATGGGGGAGAAACATGTAATGATGACCTAAAACAATATATTTTGATTAATTGAAAAAAAAAAAACCCACTGCTGTCGAGTCGATAAAAAAGCAGTACAAAATAATTTGATTTTTGGCTGATAGTCTGAAAGCTGGAAACGGTCCAAGGAAATATATAATATTTTCTTTTACCTCTTAGCTCTTTGCTTAATTTTGAGCTGGCTCTCCTCATTCATTGTATCATGTCGTTAAAGCTAAATAGCAAGAGTCAGATCAGATTTTTGTTGTAAAGAAGTAGTGGAAATGATTAAGGAGATGAGTAGGAGTGACCGTTTCTTCAAAGTAATTAGGAACGTTTTGGTCATAAATGCTGTGTTCCTAAGTGGGTTTGTCAATCTCTACATTCCTGGTGCCATTGACAATTATTGGGCACGCATAACTGCAATGGTAGGCACTGAGAATACAGTTCAATGATGGGTTTTTAACTCTGAATACTAGTAGTTATCTTTCAACTTCCTCTTCACATTTAAGTTTGTGTGTGTACAGGGTTACCTATGAATCCTCATAATCAGATTAATAAAACTCTTAGAATGAAAGCCTGCACCGGGTGCCTATCAAAGTTAAACTAAATATGTACTTCTCCCGTACCTCCTGCCCATGTTGATTGAATTCTGACATGCTTGGGACGTATAGCATTGAGATTACTTTTTTTATTTTTAATTTCCCAAAATTTTCTAGGAAGACTTATGGGAGGTAGGGGACAGCAGGACGCAATGCTTAGAGGACGATGAGCTTCTGCTAGGTGTGATGGAAAAATCTGGGAACGCGTAGGGCTAGTTGAACGTTATTAATGCCACTAAACTGTACTTGTGAGGATTGTTGAAATGGCAAATGTTTTATTACATATGTATTTACCACGACTAAAAAAAAAAAAAACTGGGGGAAAAAAACCCCCACTACTGGTATACAACTTGAATAAACAACGAGTAATAAATACATAAGGTTTAGAAATTGTGAGCAATCAGATGGAAAGGAAAGATGTGTTGATTAACTATAGCCTCCTAATTTCTTAGAAATTCTTACTCAGATTCTTCAAATAGTGAGATCGAATAAGTTAAGGAGAAACAGTTTCTGGCACCACCAGGCAGGGAATTTGTCAGATGCAGCCTAGTGTTTTATCGATTGCTTTAAAAAATAAACTTTCACTGTGGAGGTTTGAAATTTGATTATTGTGTTTTTTTCAAGCATGAAATATTTTATGTGGGAGTGTTTTTTTTTTTCCAGATTTTGTCTCTTGATTGCATGTCATTATTTCCTTGGTTATTTTATGTCAAATGTCGTAAAATATCAATATGTGCAATTCCTTTATGTGCGTATATACTTATAGATTAAATGTGCGCTAATCTGAAAAAAAAATTTTTTTTTAATCTGAATTAAGTCTTGTGTACTTTAATATATTTTAAAATGGAGAAATTTAGGGGAATATTAATTGGGAATTATTATTCAGGATGTCTGATTTGGAAGCCCACGTTATATATATATTATATATATATATAATTTGTATATTAAAACAGGTTTTCCCACATAGCTCATAAATAGTTTTATTCATTCAATAAAACTTTTTGGAAGGGCTGTCATGTTCAGGAAACCCTGGTGGCATAGTGGTTAAGAGCTATGGCTGCTAACCAAAAAAAAAGGTGGGCAATTCAAATCTACCAGGCGCTCCTTGGAAACTCTCAAAGAATTTACATTGCACTGGGGGAGTGTGAGAAAGACAATAGAAGACTTAATATGTCTGTTTATAAATGCACACCAAGGTGTGCACACACTTACCCATGCATGTATATATGATATATGCATTAGGCAGTGATAAGGACCATGGAGAAAAACAGAGCAGGAATGGCGATAAGAGAATGGCCATGCCGTGTGTGGTAGGGGTTCGGGATAGTGGTGGAGGAAGTGAGAGAGAGCGATTGAGATTCTTGTGCTTCCGCCTTATCAAGCATTACTCTTGGCATATACTAGCTCTGTCTTAATGCAGGAGACAACTAAGTCATAGTTTCTGACAGTATCTGGGAATAAATCGTACATTTGCTTTCTGCAACATGACTCAGCAGGCAAAAGCCATGCAATATGCATGACAATATTTTTTTTCTCCATGCTCCTTTTAATATTACAGTGATTTAAAGAGCTTTAGTTGTAAGAATCAATAAGTCATGAGGTGGGGTGGATATAATGAATTAAAAGTCTCTCAATCTTGTTGGGAGAGATGCACAATTTATGTCCGTGAGCACACTGGACGACTGATATCTTTCAAAGATTGTATGTCCTCATTCATAACCTAGGAAGAAGCTTTTAAAGCTGCTCTGTTACACTCTGAGGAGATCAGGAATGAAATGATCACATACGGGCTTTTCTTTTCTTCTCCTTCATTTCCTGTGTGTACCTGTGCGGCTTGGGTCTGGGGTGGGATGGATTGCTAACAGTTCTGATGGGATAGTCAGTACCTGTTGTTAGTTGCTGTCAAGTTGATTCCGACTCATGGTGACCCTACCTGTACAGGGTAGAATGTTTCCATAGGGTTGTCAAGGCTGTGACCTTTCAGAAGCAGATCACCAGGCCTATCTTCCGAGGCACCTCTCTGTGGGTTCAAACAGCCAACTTTGAACTTAGTAGTGGAGCGCTTAACAGTTTGCATCACCCAGGAACTCCAGTCAGTACATAAAGGAGAGCTATTTTCTGTTGTCTCTTCCCTCTTGGGGTGATTCACTGACTCCCCCAAACTTCGACTGCCTGCTAATTCGAACAGCACTGTAGCCAGGCTTCGGTCAGGCTGCTTTTTCAGGTTTAGCAGCCCGACCTGGCCTAGAGCCATCCTTTCAAGGGAAGACTAGGCTAGAATGGACTACTTTTGAAAGTTTAGATTTAAAGTAAGGAATAAAAATATCCATGGGGATTTGAGCCACTGGATTTCAGTAAAAATGAAGAAATAATTGAGGTGTTCAATTCAGTTAAAGTGAGGTGAATTGGAAAAGAGATAAGAGATTCAAAGTCGACATTAAGAAAAAGAAGTAAATCTTCTAGTTAATTTCTCAATTAAAATTTAAGATCATTTTTATTTGTCCACATTTGGTCTATTAACCTGATCCAGATTTAATCAGGTTAAAGCTAAAAAAAAAAAAAAGGTTAATTCAGGAAAAAGGGAAAAACTGTCTTTTTAATTTCTAACTGCCTTTGTGACTGTATTGTATTCTGTATGGAGGGAAAAGTAAAAGTAACATCAGTTTTTTTGTTTTGCTCTAGTCATATATACAAGGAGCTATGGTGGTGCAGTGGTTAAAGCTCTTGGCGGCTAACTGAAAGGTCTGTGGTTCAAACCCACCAGCCACTGCTCCACAGAAGACATGGCAGCCTGCTTCCGCAAAGATTACAGCTTCGAAGCCCTATGAGGCAGTTCTACTCTGTCCTGCAGGGTCCCTATGGGTCAGAATTGACCCAACAGGAGGGAATGGTCTGATCAGTCAGTCGGATATGCGGGATTCTTTTAATGTTGATTGAAGTGTAAGGATATTATTGTTTTCAATCCCTGCTGATTCATTTACATCTTATGCTGATGTGTTAGCACAAAACACACCTATTTTCCTTGTGCAGCAACTTGAGTAGAACGATTGTAGCAAACTCAGCCTCTGAATAAACACGCAATGCTTCCTTTAGGCACGTGCTCCTTGGTTTTTCTGTTACTCTGAAGAGACTCTCTTAGCACCTCCTTGTAACTCAGCTGCTCAGCCAAACACTCGGGTGGGCACTGACGTAGGAGACATGGAAGCAGATCTTTTACTGTAATCACGTGTAAACTGAAACAGAATTTCATTCTGAAATAACCTTTTAATCCTGTGCCTACATTTCAGTCACTTTAAATCCAGGGGGGAGAGTGAGAAATTCCTTTAATGATTCTCGAGGGACTTCTGTGGTGTTCTGGGTATTTAAAAAAAAAAAGATTGAGACCCAGACTTTGTCCTTAAGGAACTGAAGACTATTAAGATCTAGGCACTATAGTCAGGAAAACCCAAAAAAAACAAACCCGTTGCCGTCAAGTTGATTCTGACTCATTGTGACCCTATAGGACATAGTAGAATTGCCCCATAGAGTTTCCAAGGAGTGCCTGGCGGATTTGAACTGCTGGCCTTTTTGGTTAGCAGCCGTAGCACTTGACCACTACACCACCAGGGTTTCCAGTCAGGAAAAAGTGGGCGTTAATCTGGAAAAAGTTACTCATAGCCTTTTTTAAAAATCGGATTATAGAAAACATTTCTTACTGTTATCCTATGATTTGATGAAGAAAGGGCAAGTCAGGATCCTTTGTTGACTTCTGCTTTTGAAATGAAACTTTGTCACCCTGTAGAGAAAAAACAAAAATAGTTGCTATTGAGTCGATTCAGAGTGGAACGGTGCTCCACGCAGTTTTCAGTGGCTGATTTTTTGGAAGCAAATTGCCAGGCCTTTCTTCTGAGGTGCTTCTAGGTGCACTCAAACCTCCAACTTTTTTGGTTAACCAAAACAAAAAACCAAGCCCAGTGCCGTTGAATCGATTCCGACTCATAACGACCCTATAGGACAGAGTAGAACTGCCCCATAGAGTTTCCAAGGAGCGCCTGGCAGAACAACTGAGCATATTAACTGTTTACACCAGGCAGGGACCTGTCACCCTATCAGAGTTAGTACAACAATTCTCTCTTTCCACTAGTTACTTGGTGTGAACCTGCCACTTAGCATCAACTCTAAATAGGAAATTTGTGTGAGCGATTTACCTGCAACACTAATTATTTTTTTGAAGGATTCATAAGTGCATTTTTACTCTATCTAGGGTATGGTGGCTATGAGTTGGAATTGAGGTGACAGGATAGGGTTTGGTTTTGGTTTGGTAGAGTGTGGAATGCATTAATACAGCAGAACTAAGTTTATGCTGAGGACAGGTTTAATGTCGGTAGCAGGGCTGTCTTTAACTTCCCCACACAAATGGCACTTATCCCATACTGCCACTTCTTATCTTTACTGGTGTGCTTGTTTATCTCTTCTATTCAATTTTTGACCTGGACTGGGTCATTCACTCTTGTATCCCTTTCACATAGCCGTCTGTAGATGAAGGTCTGCTTAAACATGCTTGCTGTTTCCCGTTCGTGAAAGGAACAAATGGAGAAAGAAGAAGTGACGCACTTTCCTGTAGATTTAAGGAGAACAGTGGGATGCCTGCATTTGAGAACCACTGTGGGCTGACTTAGAAGGGTTTGAGGTCCCTCAAGTGTGTTATTTTGTCAACTCCTGTAGGATTCTTATCTGCTTTGCAGTGAAGAGAAGGGAACAAAATCCATCTCACCAAATTGGATTATCATCCTGAGTGGGTAGAAAACCATTTTGAGGGTTATGGCTTCAATATGCCTGGCTAAGAGGTTCCTATATTGAAAGTACAGGCAGTCCCTGGGTTACGAATGTCCAGCTTACAACTCTTAGCTATGAACCAACCCCCATAAAGCCTATTATGTCAAAAATTTGAGGTACCTACAATGGTTCATCAAAACGAATGAGTGCTACCTTGCAATGCATATCAAACCATTATTATTACTACATTATTATGTCAAAGATGTTTTAGTTTATCTGGGAGTGTTTCTTTAAGGTTTTTTATGCATAGTAAGTTATACTATATACTAAGACAAACATTTGACTAACTGGTGTTAGATATGAACTATACCTGTTAGGACTTGAGTACAAATTCAACTTAAAGATGGATTTAGAAATGGAACTTGTTTGTAATCCAGGAACCATCTGTACCTTGATTTCAAGTGACTCCACAGGAAAGAGTCCTTGAACCTATAACAGGAATCTGAGCCTGTTACAGGAATCTGTTTATTTAAAAACATTTTTTTGGATTGTAGATCTCGCTGAGAAACTGATGTAAGTTATAGATTCTTGCTAGAAAATTTAGATACTTGCCAACATGCAAAATTTTTCTTGTAGGTTAGTCGTTGTTAGTTACCATTGAGTTGATTCTGATTCATTGCGACCCCATGTGTGCGGAGTAGAACTGCTCTCTATAGGGTTTTGGAAGCAGATCTCCAGGCCTGTCTTCCAAGGTGCCTCTGAGTGGGTTTTGAAACTCCAACCTTTTAGCTAGTAGTCAAGCAATTAACTGTTTGTGCCACCCAGGGACCTGCGGGTTAATTGTTGCTGTTGTGTGCAGCTGAGTTGATTCTGACTCATAGTGACCTTATGTGACAGAGCAAAACTGCCCCGTAGGGTTTCCCAGGCTGTAATCTTTACGGGAGCAGATCGCCCAAGTGTTTTCTCCTGCAGAACTACTGGTGGGTTCAAACCATTGATCTTTCAGTTGGCAGCAGAGTGCTTAACTGTTGTGCCACTGGGGCTCCTTGTGAGTCAGTTAGTGTGATGTTAATTTATATTTTCTCCCTGTATTTTCCCTGATCTTTTCCCTCTTTTAAGCAGGTAGCAGTTCTCATGCTTCCTTGCCTCAGGAAATAGTTGAGACCTGATGCAAAGTTTAAGTTTTCAACAAGACGCTTCCCTTCCTGACTTTTAGTTAGTTCTTACAGACTGAATCCAAGGAGGCTGTTAGGCTTAATGTCTTGGACAAAAAGGAGGGGGATTGCCTCTGGCAAAAGAAGAGATTTTTCTTATACTTAAAAGACATTCACTACCAGAAGAACTAGCATATTTTTACGCAAATAACGTGTGCCTTCTGTGTTGGTTTGCCAGCTGTGCCCTCCTCCTTATTTTTGTAAGGGTGCTATGCTGATTTTTTTACAGCAACATGTAAAAATGGTTTATACTGTTATAATTCTAAAATATCAGTTCCAAAATGTTGCATACTGTTATAAAACCATTTATACAAGATTTTTGTAGTGATGAAATTTTTGGAAATGGAAGACAGATTATGGTTGCCAGGGGTTAGGGAAGTTGGTGGGGGGCCGGAGAGTAATGGGTGTAGTTATAAAAGGGTAACATAAGGAATGTTGTTGTGTGGGACTCTTCAGTATCTTCACTGTAATGATGGATACATGAACCTATACAAATAACAACATTGTATAAACTTAATACATATGCAAACATATGCATATAAATGAGGACAGGTAAAACTGGGTGGAGGTAGTAAGACTGGTAGATTAGTTACAAAACTATTATAATTTTATACAATATTAGTATTAGGGGAACTGGGCACAGTATAAGGGGGATGTCTCTGTATTATTTCTTAAAACTGCATGTGAATCTACAGTAATCTTTTTTGAAAGACATTCAGAGAATGGGGAGGGAACAGCATTTTCTGGGGTTTCACCTTCAGGGATGGCCAGCACTTTGTTTCCTGAGGGCCTTCTGCTTTTCATTCCATCCCAATTACTAAAGCAGTGGCGAGAGCTCGGGGGAATAACTGTGGGACTTTTTATTTTAGCAAAGTGTCTGTCCTATGCCTCTTAACCAAATTGAAAGCAGCATTCCTACATGAAAAGGGACCACGTAGATTGAGACACTGTATTGAGACACTGTGTATAGGAGAGCTAGCAAGTGGCTTGGTCTTGCCTAGTATCTGGAATTACTCTACTACTTTAACAGGAATGGTTAGGACTTGAATTCCCTATGAGCCTGAGGCATAGGGACTCAAAGTTGAAAATAATTAGATTACGAACAGAATTTTAAAATGAGATCTTGATACTAATGGTAGATGAGGTTATTTCAAACCAACCCTTCCCCTGAGGAAAGCTGAAAAACTTATACTAAAACAAACAAACAAAAAGTGTTTAAGATAGTGGAGAGCAATCAGTTGACTTTGAGTAATCAAGAGGAATATTTTTTTCTGGGTGGGCCTGACCTAATCAGGTGAGCCTTGAAAAAAATAGGGACTTCCAGAAGCAAAAGATTCTCATTCCAGCCCTGAAGAAGTAAGCGGCTGTGTTGTGAGAGGGCCTATGGAGAGGGCCATGTGCTAAGGGTCTGAGGGCAGCCTGTGGTTGTTAAGGGCGGTCCCCAGCCAACAGCTAGGAAAAAAAACAGAGGCCTCAGTCACATAGCTTCAAGGATTTGAATGCTACCATCAACCAGGGAGCTTGGAAGAGGACCTCAGCCTCCAGGGGAGAATTCAGCCCTATCCAACACCTTGATTTCTGCCTGTGAGACTCTGAACAGATGACCCAGCTACACTTTGCCAGACCTCCAACCTACTGTGGAGCCCTTCTACTCTGCGCACGAGGTTGCCAAATTGGAATTGACTTGACAGCAGTTAACACCAACAACAAAGTTTGTGGTAATTTGTTAACTAATACAGCTTGAGAATGAGGATACGTAGGAAGGAGAAGGACTGAGCCTAGTTTGGAGAGATGAGGAGAATCTTGCAAAGGACGCTGAGAAATAACCGGTAGTCTGGGAAGAAAACCTAGAAAGATATTCTGGTGGTATCTTGGAATAAAAGTGAAAAAGGACTTCCAAGTTGGAAGGAGTGATTAACTATGTCAAATGCTCTCATTCCTCAAATTATTAAAAAATGTAAAGCACCCTTAAACGTAAATGTCTTCATTATTTTCTTTCCCCTCTTTGTTATAGCTTCAACTATTATTAACCTCACGTAGATTACTATAAAGTCTTTGTTTCTGCTACACGCTCATTCTCCTGAAATCCTGTCCTTAAATTTTCACATTCTCACTGGGTATCTCTGCATGAATTTCTTTTGTTACTGTGATTCAAATTTATGAAACTTGAATTTATTCTGCCAGAGGTATGGTCCTTCTTACAGTCCATAACTTGGTCATCCATGGTAGCCTGTTGTGCTTAAAACTTTGACCTCCCTTTCTTATCTTTCAAATAAAAGAAAGACTTGGTTTTTAAGTCCTATTGATTTTGTAGCTGAAAGGTCTTTCTCTTTAGACTCCCACCATTTGCTAAGGCCAGTTTTAAGTGTGCACTTCTTGAAATCCCACTCATGGCATTTCAAACTTGCTGTGATCTGTCCCCCATTCAAAAAAATAGGTGAGGAGCCTTTCTTAACTTTATTTCTTCCTGTTCACTCCATACGCCAGCCAGTATCCTTGCACTTTGAACATGGTGTCTTCTTTCAAGATTCCATGTTCTTTCTCATGCACACTGCCATGTTCTCTGAAATATCCTTGTTCCTTTCTTTGCCTGTTGAATTGCTACTCAGCTTTCAGGTGTGAGCCGAAATATTGTCTTGTTCATAAGGTCTTTTCAATGCTTTCCTTAGGATTATTCTCTTTTCTGTTCCATCCCTCCTTCCTTCATTTCTTTCTTCTTTGCTTCCTTCCCCTCTCCTTCTCTCCCTCCCTCTTTCCCTCCCTTCCTTCATCTCTTTATGTAGTGGTTTTCTCACATTACCGTGTAGGCTATGTTTTGATCTTTGTGTCTTCCTTACCACATTAAACTACACATTCTTGGGTGCAAGAACCTTAGTGTCTTCATCTTTCTTCTTCCAAAAATCTGTAACCAACTGCCTTGAATAGGGAAGATAAGTAATGAGTATTTTTTGCTTTTTTAAAAAAATTAAATGCAATTTTACTTTTGCTTATATAAAAGACTAGAAAGATAGATTTTAATATTTTTTTATTTTTTGCAGTATTTACACATACAAATATCTATCCCTCCACCTGTCTTTTTAAACAGAAGCCCCAAAGGTTATTTGAGGTAGCCTGATATTATTTTGTGTTGTTCTGAAGAAAAAAAATCAAGAAAAGTATTAAAAAGTCTAAAATTACAGTTATCCTCTTTTTTAATCCTAATTAATTAATTTTTACCTTTTATTTATTGAGTTTAAGGTTGTTTAATGATATTTTAAATTAATCATTTTATGTATACAAAAAAATGCGCCTAGGTGGCCTAACGGTTGGCAGTTCAAACCCACCCAGCAGCTCTGTGGAAGAAAGACCTGGCAACCAAGAAAACCTATGGAGCAGTTCTACTCTGTAACACAGAGAGTTCCCAAAAGTGAGAATCTACTCAAGGGCAACCAACAGCAACAATGTATACAAAAGGAGAAGATTAATTATGTTTGCTACCCTGATTTTATTTAAGCAGTACATTAAAAAAAAAAAAAACAGTGGTGATTCCCATGTATACCTAGGATGACTTTTATATTTTGTTAAGATCATTAAATAACCACATTTTTCAGAGGAGAATTGAATCCTGTGATGCATTGTACATTCATTGAACATTAAGTTTGGAAAAATACTGAAGAATTCTAATACTCTTTTACTATCCTGCATTGCAGTAAGTAAAGTACATTGATACCGCTTTTTTTTTTTGTCCCTACGGAATTCTACATAAAAAACATAAACATGTAATAAATATATGAATTGGCCAAGGAACTCTTCAGAGGCTGACAAAATACTCTTCTCCATTTTTAACTTGTATAATTAATTCATTACCAAAATTTGATGTAACTGATTAAGTTTTATTATTATCGTTCCCTCTTTTGGTGTTCGGCATTTGTTACACATTCCAGCCTCTCGACTAAAATGAAACCAGAATGTGTACATATTCAGAAAGCAAGAACTTGATTAGCTCCTTCTCAGTGCCCCATTGCTTTAAAGCCGTGTGGTGAAATGTAAACAAAAAGAACATTTACTGGGAGCAGAAAAAGAATAAATGTCTGTGCGACAGTAGTAATAATCGACTCTGTAAGTTATTCCGTGCTAAAATAATATACATGTAGTCCCTAACTTACGATGGGGTTCTGACATAAGTCTAATACCTTTTTTTTTTTTAATTTTCATCACTATTACCCTTTATTATCAGAATCTTTATATATCTCATCTGCATTTGTCTTTGTGGGTTGGAAACATTACATCTAAAGTGAGAGGTATATTTTAATACACACATAAAGAAATACACAAATCATAAAAATTTGCTCTGATGATAAGAGTTGGACAACGTTGGCATTTTGTTCGTTGTGGTAGTAACTCCACTCATGGAAGGTTCTGCGTCATCTGGATTATCCTTAGGAGTGGGGATGGTGATTCTAGGCAGAAAATCAGTGCCAGTTGTCTGTATGGTCCTTTCTTTTTTTTTTCTTCGTATATTTCACAGTAACATCTCACTGCTTCCCGAATCTGCCCAACAACATTAGCAAAGCGATCGGCATTTGGATCCTTTATTTTTAAACAACCGAAGCCCCTGGTTTAGTTTAGAAAAAACTCCAGCTAGTCCTTTCTCTGTAAAATTCTTTGACAACTTCTCTTCTTCCTCTTCTTCATTATTTCTTTCTTCTTCCGCATTTGTTTCTTGTTCAAAATCCATTAAGTCCCCCTCAGTCAGTTCCCCTTCTTTGTGGTCCAGGAGCTATCCCACGTTGGTGATATTAAGTTCTAAATCCAGCCTTCTTGCCATAGGGACGATTTTTCCACCCATCTCTTCCATCATATCATCCTGATCAAATGCTTGGCGCGTGTTCACGTACATAACTTCTTAATTTTTTCCATACCCCCAGCATGCATTTTCCCGTAACTTTCTCCCAGGAAGATGCAATGTTCTAGAAATACTGACAGTCCTAAGTGCGGTTCATCCTTACTCGAATACGTCGGAAATTGGGAACTTCCTGTATCTACTTCTTCAGGGCTTGTTTATAATGAAGAAACAAAAAGAGATTAAAAAATGCCCCATTTATTCCTTTTTGTAATTTAACGAGGTCGATTGACACAGTGGCTGCAACAGTGGGCTCAAACATGGCAGCGATGGTGAGGATGGCGCAGGACCGGGTGGTATTTCGTTCTGTCTTACTTGGTGCTGCTATTAAGTTGCAGCCGACCCAAGGTACTTATTAACAACAACAATCCGATAAAATTTATTGTAATTATATTTTGAACTGTCAGGCTTTGAAGAGTTTGTGAGGACTTGTAGTTTCATTAGTATGCTACTGTGAGTCTTCTCTGGGCCTCAGATTTTGAAGATCAGTTCTGTCCAAGTGCCTATTTTTTTACCAAGAAACAAGTGGTTTGGCAATTGAGATGAGATTTAAATTTTATTTATAGTCAAAAGGACAAAAAATAGCTTAACTACTTTTATTTCAGTGGAGAATATTATAATAGTTATGAGAAATACAATGGATGACGTAGTAGGAAGAATTTGTGCTTGTAACAGGATAACCCTAGGAGGCTCAAAGAGCCTCTTCAGGCAGTTTTATGTGATCAGCCGGAAATATGAGATCCTTAAGGAAGCACATTATTTTGGGGGGTGATGTCCTATGTAGGCACAACTTACAGCCTTAGGCCTGAGGTTTTTCAGAGTACTCTTGAACATGTTTAATGCTTCTAATTACTGTTGTTGTGGGCCGTCGAGTCGATTTCAACTCATAGCGACCCTATGGGACAGAGCAGAACTGTCCCATAGGGTTTCCAAGGAGTGGCTGGTGTATCTGAACTGCAGACCTTTTGGTTAGCACCCTGAGCTCTTAACCACTTTGCCACCAGGGCTCCTCTAATTATTAGGTAAGCATTTTTTTCAGTGTTATTCAGTGATATCACAGTGACTTTTATTTTTTCTAGTTTATGAGGTAAATGTTTCTTTGAAGAATTCTGTTAGAAATCATATTGATGTAGAGTTATTTTAACATAATTTCTTTTGCTCAGTAGCTGTCAAATTCTTTTG